>NC_071389.1:111734291-112360667 GCF_022682495.2 Desmodus rotundus | reverse complement strand
TTTATTTTCCCAAACGTGGCAGATACTGTACGTTTAGTTTCATAAATGGAGAAAGAAGCTTGACCAGGGCGAAAAGATCCTGCCATTAAAAGACTGTGTCATTAAGGTGACACGACAGGTCAGCCTCAGAACCAGGGCTGCTCCGGGCCCTAAGGACCACAGCGGCCAGTGACCAACGTGCAGGTAGCTCTGCTCTTCCCTTGAGGCACTGCAAAGCACTGCCCCGACCCCTCACTTTAGAGAAGTGGTTAGCCAGAGCATACTTTCTTAGGGAATAAAAAAAACTCCAAATGGTGAAGGTTATTACTATTTCTTTTTTTCTTTTTTCTTAAATGATTTTGATTATTTTTAGAGGGAAGGGAAAGGAGAGAGGAAGAGAGGGAGAGAAACACCAATGTGTGGTTTGCCTCTTGCACACCCCCAACTGGGGACCTGGCCCGCAATCCAGGGGTGTGCCCTGACTGGGAATTGAACCTGCGACCTTTCAATTCACAGGCCTGTGCTCAATCCACTGAGCCACACCAGCCAGGGTACTATTTAATAAGCATTCAATTATGCAAACTGAAGATATATTTTGCAAGCATTATATACTGGGTTATTCAAGAAGCAAAAAAACCAGTGCAAGTTGGTAAATGGGCTGTATGGTTCCCAAGTAGCTAGTAGTGTCAAATCTCATCTGTTAATGTTCAGAGGACGTGAGCCAGATTCCAAAACACTTGCTTTGTCACGAATAGTAATGTGAAGTACAAACACTGGAAGTCTGTGCTCGTAATAGCCTCGAACCTAAGAACTTACACAAGTCTAACACGTTTACAAATATCTGTCACACAATCCTTTAATGAAGTACAATCAGGTTGTGGGAACACTAGCTATTTTCATGCAAGGATAAAAGGCTAGACTTCACAGATGTTTTAGTTACAAACCCCACTTGTCTAGAAGAGTAAAAGGGTCTAATTTGTTAATATCAGGCAGCCTCTTATGTTTATTACTCCTCAATTTACGTAATCGAGACTCCAGAAGGGCCAGGCCCAGCACACAGCTGTCTGTCAATAATTACGACTCATATCATGGATCCGAGTTTATGGAATCAGACTGTGGGAAAATAGATCTGAGGCCAGATTAATTTTTTAAATAAGTAGTGTGGAATTACTTAATATGGCTTGGAAATCATTGTTTTCCTCGTCTAAAAAGAAAGTGTGTACTACAAGCATCCATAATATTCATCCTTAGGAAATCTTTACCTCAAACTGGCATTTGTATGCGCACATTTGTGGAAGAATAGCTGCCTGCTTCCTGTCTGCTTTTTTGAGACATCGTCTCTGAATAGGGAGAAAACAAAAAGTCCTGACACTCCTATAGAATCTTTAGTAAAAAATAACCAATGCTAAAATTGGACAGATGAGTAAAGTAATGGAGGAATTACAATAGTTCAGCCCCTCAAATTTTCAATGTTCTTAGATGCCTTCCATTTTTACTTCAGTGTGTTAAACCTTAGCTTCATAGTTCAAAAGCCACTGCTGTGAACTATCCCCCCGAAAAGAACTAGCAGGTGCGACTTAAGCAAAAAATATGAAAATGATGACGCTAAAATGACAATTTCCCAGTTCTAGTTCACTTCAGAGGCACGTATTTAAACTGTTTGAGGAAAAACAGTACAGCCAGGTTCTGGGGTCTCCCGAGCTCCATCAAGCTTGCAACTTGCTGTTGAAGAAAGAACAGAGGAGCAGGCCTTCAAATTTTCTGAGCCTGCGCCGGAGATGACTGGCTCTCCCAGCCCTAGCTGATGTCTGTGCCCTTGAGCCAGATGCCCTGCCATTGTGCGCAGAGTCAAATGGCAACAATCGGAACAGCGGGGCCCAGAGGAAGGCAGCTGGCCTGTCCTTTTCCCACACACACGGGCCTCATTTTCAGTGGAGTCACAAGAGGAACTGCAGAAACCCATTACAGTAAGCGCGGCAGGATTTCTGCACACAGCCTCCTCGCTGCTCACTTTAGAAATAAAAACGTGTAAGTGCCAGTGAGGATCCAGTGGTCAGGCACTGTATTGAAAGGCAGGGGTGGAAAATCAGTTTAATCTCCTGGATTGTTCCTTAACTTCCCCATTCCCCCTGAAAACAAAAAAACCTTTCTGACCCACACACACAATTCACGCTCCCCACTGTGATGCAGCTATGAATCAGTATCAGGGAGCTGGGAGTCCCACCTGGTGTTTTTCTTTACCTCAAGGTTATTAAGATGATTTTAGGATCCACTATAAGGAAGAAAATGTACAGTCAATGCAAAACTCTAGATATTTGTTTCCCAATGTGGAAGATGGAAAGTGAAAAAAAAAAAATTTATTTATTCACAAATAAATAAATTTGCAAAGCCTATGTTTTGTCAGCAGGTGGCAGCATTGTCTGTGAGTTGGCTATTTTCACTGGGGAAAGAACCACTCCTTCCTGGGGTGCCACAAATGCCCTCTGGTCACCTCCCATCCCTCTCCCGCCCCTTGCCCCGCCCCACCCCCAGAAGTAATTTCTCCAGGGTGTAAGAGTTGACAAAAGAGGAATTTCATGTTGCCAAAAAGATGAACCAGAATATTAAAATACCAGTTAAACTACTCAAAGGAACCTAGGTGCTGAGCACTTTGTTTTTGGAGCAAGTTAACAAATACAACCTCCTCATAGTTTCCACATTTAGCTAGCAGCTCTGCTTTTGGTGGTGGTGGGAATGAAACGCCAGCTTCTCTTTACTCTTAAAGACTGTCGCATACAAATCCTGTTAGATTGCCACGTTTGGGAAACAGGAGAGAACAAATGGGAAAAAAAATTTATAATTGTACCTGAAGATAGAAATTTTAACAGCAAGAGCAAAAGTACTAGTTCATACAAAAAAAATAGAAAGTATTGTCTGTGATGAAAAATTCTAGAGATCTTCTGAGAAAAAAACAAGGAAAGGCCCAGGGGCTCTTGTCCTCTGCAGCTCAACAGCCTGTCCTGGGGAATCAAAGCGTGAATCTGAAGGGTCAGCTGGTACCAATGTGGAACGAAAATGGGAAGGTAGAAGGTGGGAATCCCCTGTGGCTGCTCCTACAAGCTGTATTAGCGGGATGAGGCACAGAGCATTAGCTGGGTGACACAAAGGTCATTTTTGGTTAGAGGACGAGAAAAATGAAAGGAAAAGCTTCTGCAACTCAGGGCCCAGACAAGGAGCAAATTACCATTGCTGGCACCACTCATGAAGGTCTTACAAAAGCAGACAATCTCCCCGGGTGCTTTATGGACACCCTTGCCGAACTCTCTGCCATTGTTAGTGACCATACTGAATAAGCACAGACTCAGGAACACAACCCAAATAAAGAAAAGAGGAGGCAGGGGAGAGGAGGAGACCATGCATCTATCACTCCACACAAAGCTGAGGAGGAAAAACCACCGGGCAGGCTGAGGAGCCGGAATGACAAAGACACAGGGCATGAAATTAAGTGAGGGGAAGTAGGAACCATTACCAGCCAGCAGTTCCTAAAAGTGGTCCACGGGGTGAACCAGGAGGGTTACTCTTTGATTTTGCTCCAAGAACAGCTTTCCTGGGCTAGCACATGCCTTTAAGAAGATGGGGCCTCTTTCTTTGGTTGTTTGAATCTGACCTGAGACAAAAATTTCAACCAGACCACCAGGCTGGCCTGCGGTGAACCTGTGACTGAGGGCCTGGATGGTCGGTGATGGCCCCACAGACCAAACATCCTGCTCAGGTACGTGAGCTGCACTGCCCTGCCCTCCTCAGCCACCGGGTCCCCAGTGCACTCCTGGCATCAGAGCAAATGCTGTGTGTGATCTGCTACCCCATCTTCACAGGGAACAGGACGACATGTCTACAGGGAGGAACAGAAAGCAAGTGTCTCCAGGGCAGGCTGCTGGGCGACATCCCCCACACAGGTTCTCTGGGCAGCAGTGGGCTCCGGCGGCCTCAACACTGCCCACCAGCCCCACACCCATCCTGGCCACGAAGATACAACTGACAGCTCTTATCCTCGCAAGAATACAGAGATTCCATTGTAGGTGACACTCCCCAAAGCCTCACCCTAGCACAGTCGCAAGTCCACATGGCCAGAACCCTTCTCTGCACACTCGGCAGCCACTGCTGCTGCTTTCCCCACCTTCCTCTGTCCTCTTAGTCCCACCCCCCAAAACTGAAGGTGTCCACACAGGCATCCATTTGCTTTGACAGTAACCAGCATGGCCACTTCCCAGGTTCTTGATTTTCTATTGTCCCATGTGTGGAGACTGCGGAGCGGCATGGAAAGGGTTGCGGTGGGGGCATTCCAGGTGACATGGATGCACATGACCCATAATGAAGCAAGTTGTAGGCCTCTTGCACACCACCACGCAGGTATCGTGCATTACCTTGCAATGCTCCCTGATTTGGGTTGCCTTGCACTTGATGGCCCCGAGTTGAAGCCCCGTGTGCCATTCTCAAGCCCGTTCATTCCCACTCCCATGTCCACTTGCACTTCTGTACCTGTCAATAACTTGCGGGGAAACTAAGGCACTTGAGTGTAAGTGGCTACAAACACCTTCCCACCCTCCCACTAGTGCCTAAAACAAGCCTGCTAATGTTAATCAACCCCTTCACTTGCAGCTCAACAGCTTTTCTCCTTTAAGCTCCTGATAATGGTTTTACTAAAATCCCTTTTTGATGGAAAAAAATCCCAGCTGGACATTTCAGGCCTCTGCACAATGTACACGTCTGCAGGTCTTTCCCCTACCTCACAAAGGCCTCTAATCAAGTGGAAAATGTGCTGGAGGCCAGAGGTTTGGGTCTGCAATTACTTTTTAAGGGATTACTAGTGAAGAATAGGGGGCAGTGAGGGCCTCCCTCCTGCTTTGTTTTCCATTTGGTCCTGCTTTTAGACATATTGAGCCAGTGGCAGCCGTCTAGATCTCCAGCATAGGAGCCTCGTCCCCTCCTTCTCTGGTGGAAGGATGTCATCTTTGAACACCATCGCTTCGAAAGGGCTTAGAGAGTTTGGGAGCAATGTGCAGGTCCCATTCTGACCCTACTTAAGCCTGTATTTGGAAAACCACTATGGAAGAGGATCTGTGTGTGGGGAGAACACCCATTCATTAACCTCTAACCCCGCTCTGTACGCAGAGGGGAGAGTTCACACTGCATCCACACAATGCTAAGATTGAGAGCCTTCCCCGGGGCTTCCCAGGCTGGGGAGGGCAAAAGGTCATGTTCCCAATCTCGCCAGATATCCTTCGTCTCATTTGTACACATTGACCCTTCCCCTCAACACTGAGCAAATACCCACGAAATTCCTAATGCAAAACACAGATAAAAATATGAAATACTAACCATTTTTATTACCCTATTGGAATCTTTATGTAAAGATGTGCACTACAGAAGGGAGTCTGTCTTCCCCATCTATCTTGAAGGACCTTCTCTGATGGCATTTATACACGAATGTTCATGAAGGGTCAACTGATAAAGATGAACATTTCAGGTTGGCCCTAAGTTCTAATTCTATTTCAGCACAGGAGACTGCTCATCCTTCTAACACTAGCTGGTTAGTGACATATGCAAATACCCAGTAAAAAGGAAATGATCACAAATTCCTAAACTCATTCTGGGATGACCAGGGATTAGGCAGATCAGCTCTGAAAGTTAAAAGTCAGCATGTACTTCAAAATAAATACCAGGCTGGATGATAATTTTCAGGTCCTTTCTCCAAAGTCCCTAAAATACTTTTGGCCAAAAACAAACAAACAAAAACCTGACAAAATCCCCCAAAGTCAACTGAAGTCTGCTTTCATGAGTACAAATACCTTATTGACACATTTGTCTTAATTTTTCAGTTCCCCCTCAGAAGAACCCTAAACAATTGAGAACTATATGGAAAGAAGCACAATTATTATATTTACTACATTGCATTTAATACTTAATGCAGACATCATGCTAATATTTTACTACGCTGACCTTTATACTCCTTTCGGTGTGTTTTCGGAGGGGATCATCTAGTTTCCCCAAAGAGAGCAAGTGAGGATGGAGCCCTGGAGTCGTCCTCCCGAATGATGGCAGTCAGGCTGCTGACTGACTTCTGCTGGTTGTCAAGGTGTTGTGACAGCTTTCTCCAGCAGTGAATGATCTCCCTACCCTAGAGGAAGATGGACTTCTTTAGAGAGGTGAAGTGAAACGTTCAAGAGCATCAAAGGGGACAGTGGCCTATCTCTAAAGCAGAGCCTAAGGGGCCTGGCTTGATATAAGTCTGCCTTACGGGGAGAGTTGTCCTGAGCTCTCCCTGACACGCTTCCTGAATCGCTGCTCAGGATGCCTATTCACGTCTGTGCATGGCTGATCACCATTATTTTGATGTTCATCTATATTCTTATACTTCTCTGCTCTTTTAATAAACTACATTGAACAAAATACCAGTTGTTTTAGAAGTTGCTTTCCTACCAACAACAATTTGGGGAAGAGTAAAATAGCATCTTGGAAATAATAATTTAATAAAACAGTGATAACGATGCATCTCAGATTTTTCAGAACAGTGGAGAAAATTTGAGTACTTTGTAATGTAAACATCTTGCAAACTCCTTCTATCATACAGGCACCTAAAAACCAGCTTAAGACTAACTTCTTTAATTTTCTATTCAAAAAACAAGATGAACATATTTAGAATTAAGTACTAAGTATGGGCTTTCAAATTAAGAAAATTTTGTTTAAGGTCTAAAGCGAAAAAGAAATTATATCTTGAGGTTGAAACGTTATCAGTCCAAAGTTCACTGTGTCCAACTGGCATACCTGGAATAGTTGGGAAATGCCCTTGAGTCCACAAAGAGCATTTGCAATATTATGTCTCCAGACTGCACCAAGTGGGGTCGTGTACAGGCAGAAAGGGAGCCTTACTTCTCAGTGCTATTTTTTTCTAGCTCCTTCACTCATACTTTTGGTAACCAAAGGCTACACGTAACTCCTACTCAAATTGTCTCTGCTATATTGCTTCGTTTTCCCGAAGTCCTCCCTTTCACTCATCATGTGCGTGCTTATCACCTGGGTCACCTAACTCTCTAAACCACCATCTCCATGCCTAACAGCCTCCGGCAGCACCCACAGGCTCTGTGGGAACGGCTGCACTGCTGACTCCAGCTCTCTGCTGCCCTGCTCTGCCCTCCGATCCATCCCCAGCAACCCCGACCTTCCACAAGTGTGGAGGCCAGGTGAGTGAGAATCGTCATTACTGTATTTGGTTGGCTATCTCTAACCACAATTTTAAAATATCATTTTTACTAAGATATACCTGCCTATGTAAGGCCATCCTTAAAAGTGATTCATAAATCCTTATTAAAAACAATTGTCCAGAATAGAAAAATTTGGATGACAAGGCAAAACTGCCCATCGGTCCTCAGGTAATGCCACTTCCCTCCCCTAGGATGACCCAGATGACAGAGCGCACTGGATCCATTTGGGCCCCACCCTAGCTTTCAGAGTGGCCAACAGTGGTGACAAATACCTCAAATTTGGATCTGATAGAGAATCATCTTATTAATTTGTATGAGATCTTGAAATTAAGCACTTGTCAGCACAGATTAAGCCCCGAATGAACCTCTGGTAATCAGGGAACATTAAGAACCTCTCTCCCCAGGTCTATTGCGTAAGAGTCTCTTCAAGTTCTTCTCTGGGAGCCATTATGAGTTTATCTACCTGGTGCTGATGGCCAAGCAGCAGGGCTGCCAGAGCTTGTGCCTGGCTGTATCAATCATAGAGCTAAAACTACTTTAAGAGCCTATAAAAATGATAACAAATATTCCTTTTGACCATCTCATACAACCCTCATTCACAATCACAAAATCCTGCTGGTTTACTGGGATTAACAGCTAACTAATAGTTACAATGCTAGAGTTTATGAATGACTTTTTAAAAGCGCAAATTAGTGTGGACTCAAGGCTATCTTTCACTTGGTAAATATTTATTTGCATCTATTATAGGCTGGAGTCCTGTGCCAAGGGCTGGGGATACAAAGTAACGTCTCACACTACTTGCGGAGGTCGGCTTTCCTGAGTGGGACAGAAGGCAGTGGGGTTTCACTGGGACCTGCTCCCAACCACAGCCTGATGTATCTGTGCTGCAGCCTGTAATCCAGTCGTGCCCACGGGTGTGCGTCCCATGTGTGTTCATTAGGAGGAAAATAAAAGACAAGTTGGGGTTGCGGCTTCACAGAGTCCTCCGTGCAGGGGGGAACCAGCCAGTGGTGGATAAGGAGGCAAAACCGAGGTTTGTATAAACACAGCGCTAACCTCCCTCACTTCCCCAGGGGGTGAGGCCCACTCCCATTCCACGCCTGAACTGCTGGCCTCTGGGTCTCTCCCCAGCTCCTTGCGCCTGCTCTCGATGTCAGTTTCAACCGGATTTCAGTGGTACAAAAATATTGAGTGAGGGGCAGAACGAGCACCCAACAGCTTACACTGCACCCCACCCCAATCCCTGGGACTGTCACCTGCCTTTTGCGGGTCAGCTTAGCCTGCCTGGACTTTATCAGCATAGCACAGACTGGAAAGTTTCCAAGGAGGGTCAAGCCAAAGCAGGTCCTTGACCTGAATGACTATGGGGGTGGGCAAAAGTAACTTTACGTCGTGAGGATGAGTGTTTATTTTTGCATTATGATTCATTATTGTATTATTCATCTGTATTAAAAGTATAAACCTACTTTTGCCCTCCCCTGCATCTGAATTATTTTCTGCTTCATCTCCAGGAATTCTGTTTTATTAGAGAAAGGTTCTGTGAGAATAAAAGGAAATATTTAAGGTCTCCTCCTGCTGTTCAAAACCAGTTCAATGTGAACAGAAAGAAACCCGCTGGGCTGTGTCGAGGCGCAGCATACAATTTGCCACGTGCCTCTCCGCGTGGCACAGCCACCCCTGCTGCAGCCCTCACAGTGAGGGAAGTGCCCCTGAGCTGCTGCTTTAGGACAGGACCTTTTCTACCGAGATTCTGCAAAGGAGAAAATCCACACCCAACCCGCACACCACTCTGTAACGACGCCCCAGGACCCAAGCACAGAGAGTTCTCAAAAACACTGCCACAGCGAAGACAGCCCCCATCACCTGGCTCTAGCGTGCCCGTGGAAACTGATCGCACACACTCCTCCACTGTTTTTGTCCTGGGAACCCACCAGGCGCCTTCGTACGCTCCCACAACTGTCAGCTCCAGACACCGACACAGAGCACGGACAGGTGCCGACTGCCACTCCAGTGTGCTGGGGTGGAGAGGGTGACTGGGACCCCAGAGAGTCCTACTGAGCATGAGACTGGAGGCTGCGAGCACAGTGTCCTCACCGACCAGTGAGGAGGACTTCCTCAGAGGGTCCTGGGGGCACAGTGTATTTATTCAGAGTACCATTAACTGCAGCCCCACACAAAGATCTATGCTTACGGCTGGAATATTCAGGACAGAGACAGAGATACAGATAGGGAGGAAGGAAGGAAATGAAGAGGAAAAAGAAAGGGACAGGGGAAGAAACGAAAAAGAAAGAAAGGGAAGGGAAGGGAGAAAGGAAAGAAAGGAAGGAAGAAAGGGGAAAGGGAAATTTCTCTTTGTTCAACTTTAATCAGCATCTCTTGAGACAATGAATTATTTTCATCTCAAAGTGAAATAAAGAAACCCCAGTGAGCAAAGGAGGATAAAGCTGTGGGGGGTTTCAGTTTTATTTTAATACAAGTTTTTCCTCCCTTGGGGTTTTGCTTATCTGTCTATATATGTCCACAGAAAATATTATTCTTAAGAGTCCACAGAGTCTGTTCACATTTGTTTGTACAGACTTTTAAAGAGCAAATAAAAGACAAGCCGAGAAACTTTTGATATGTACTCTTGTACTCAGATGATGAGTTTAGACCTTTCCCATCAGTTCAGGACCAATGTGTTTATCATTACCAGCCAAATCCTAGTTTTGAAATCCATCCTTGAGTTCATCAAAGTTGACTTGTAAAAGAAGGCCCCTAACTTCTCTAGTGAACTCCTACCAACACCTTCCCGGGGGCTGTGGCAGGATCCAGTCTCTAAGGAAGGCAGGACCCTGCTGACTGCATGTTGGTATGACTGTGTCCCCAAAGCTTCCCACCCACATCCAGCCGGCAGCTCAGGCACAGGGCGGGATGCAAGGCTTCGTGTGGGTTATTATCTCCCATGCTCTGGGATCTTCGAGGCCCTGAATTTCAGATCCTGCAGAAGAAGGTTCTAAAGACTCCTTTAGCTGCCTAGCTAGGGTGGCCCTTCTCAGCTCTCAACTGTACTCACTGTCTCTGCCTCCCAAGGCCCTTCCTTTACCATCAGCCTTAACTTACTGCAGCTCCTCATTCCCACCACTGTTTCCCCAGATGGGTCTTTGGCGGGCCTACATAAGTTACCTGCATGCCTGCTAAAAAGCATTTTGTGCCAGGGGGTGGGGGTGGGGGAGTCCCCACACTCCCTACTCTTTCCCTGGAGATTCTAAAATCTAAAAATGTAATTAGGTCATACTGCCATCCTGCTTAAAAACCTCCACTAGCTTTCTGTTGCATAAACAATAAAGTCCCAACTCCTTACGGGAGTGTATGCCTTCACTGTCCCCGGTTACTCCTCGTTCTCACTTCCTTCCAGCCCTCATCCTCCTAAAGTCCTGCCTCTGTTCTGATCACATGTTGTACCCCCAGGCCTAGAAGGTTCTCCCATCCCTGTTTGATTGGAGAATTTGTCCTTACCCTTCAAGGCCTGGCTCATATCAACTCTGCAAAGCCTTCTATTACCTTCTCCTCTGGGTCCCCACACATGCCGTTGGAGGCTCTGATGTCAGGGCTCCCAGCACTGCACGGCGGTGTTCCTGTGTGTGACTCCCTTTCCCTAGAAGGGTCTCCTAGTCCTGGGTGGTCGGGGTGGCATTCGACTGACAAGTAAAAAACATTTCTACCAGATGCCCTGCTCTGGTGAATGAGGGTTGCTTCCAGTCCCAAAGTGTACAACCTTGTGGGAGAGAGAAATAATTACTAGACAATTTCCACGTGTGGTGAATGTTTTGAGTAAAAAAAGAACCTAGTAGAGGTTGGGGGTGAGGAGCCCAAGTCAGGAGGACCTAAGCTGGTCTAGGCCCAGAGACCGCCTTCCTAGCACTGTTGTTTGCACACTGGGAAGTTCTGAACAAATTTTCTTTTTTTAAGTACTTTATTTATTTTTAGAGAAAGGGGAAAGGAAGGAGGAACAGAGGAAAAGAAACAAGATGTGCAAGAGAAATATCAATCAGTTGCCTGTCGCACACACCCCCAACCCTGGGAACCTGGCCCACAACCAAGGCTTGTGCCCTGACCAGGAATCGAACTTGCCACCTTTTGGTCTACAGGCTGGTGCTCAATCCACTGAGCAACGCCAGCCAAGGCTGAATCAATTTTCTTAAGTGAAGCATCATCCAAACGCTGATGATCCTCAAATGTTCAGCCCAGACCTCTGGACCCACAGGCTTGACTATTGGACATCTCTTCCCTGTGTCCCACCCAACACATCTAAAATCAAACACTTCCTCCAAGTCTACTCTACCTGCCCAAATAAGCTACAGTTAGGTTCCCCCCTTCTCTCATTGACCCTCTGCCCATCTAGCGCATCCCAGCCTGTCAATTCTGCTTTCTAGGATCCAGGTGCTTTGCCCTCCTCTCCTTTCCCCCACAACTGCTCTAGGTCAATCCTCATCACTTTTAAGTTCCAAAGTGATTTTCTAATGTACAAAGCTAACGTATAAACCACTTCCTTGGTCACAATTCTCCAATGGCTCCTTCTTGCCTCTGTGGTTCCTTCCTGGCACACTTTGTGCCCTCCCATGGGGACAAGGCAGGACACCCGGACTTGGTGGTCCAGTGCAAGGGACTCTGTTAAGTACCAGATGGGCTGAGACCTAAGGACAGTTGAGGTTCCCTGGTGCATCTTAGTAATCAAAAAAGCCAAAAGTGTAATAAATAGTGTTTTTTTTTAAGATTTATTTATCTTTAGAGAGAAAGTAAGGGAGGGAGAGGGAGAGAAACATTGATGTGCAAGAGAAACATCAAACAATTGGTTGCCTCTCGCACACACCCCAACTAGGGACCAGCTGCAGCCCAGGCCTGTGCCCTGACTGGGAATTGAACCAGTGACCCTTTTTTGCCTTGTAGGACGATGCTCAACTAACTGAGCCATGCCAGTCAGGGCCATAATGCATATTTTATATTTTTTAAAATATTGTTGGTTTTTTTACTTTATTTTTTAAAGATTTTATTTATTTACTTTCAGGGAGAGTGAGAGGGAGGGAGAAAGAGAGGGAGAGAAACATCAATGTGTGAGAGAAGCATCCATTGGTTGCCTTTCACGTGGCTCCCACTGGGGACCTGGCCCGAAACCAAGGCATGTGCCCTGACTGGGAACCGAACCAGTGACCTTTTGGTTCACTGAGCCACAGCAGCCAGGGTGTATTGCGTATTTTTAATGACAGCAGCTTGTTGGACATAAATTACATCTCAATAAAGTTGTTATAAAAATGTTTCACCCACTGAAACTGTTATATGAATTTGCATTCTCTCACCTAAAATGCTCTATCACTGCCTATCTGCCTGTAAATCTTCCTTTTTCCTTCACTACTCCAAGTCTTTCCTGACCGACCTGGGCAGATCCAGGTGCCATTTCTCTCATGGCCCACACCGTCAGTCATCCCTCCCCACCCTTGATGATGAGGTCTCTGAAACCCCTTTGGCAGATGAGGAACCTCAGACTTACAGAAATAGTGGTGTGAGGCAGTGAGGTCTCAAATGACTGAAGTACAGGAACTGTCTTCATTTTGGTAACCCCCACCCTCAGGAAAGTGCCTGGTATAGAGCAGGTGTTCAGTGAATATCTGAGGAAAGTGGAACAGAAGATACATATTCTTCACGTTAGGCTCAAGTGATTCTTACTTGAAGACAGCAGATGGAGCTATTAATAATGACCCTAAGTGGGGCAGGGTCATCTTGAACTAACCTAAGTGAGAAATCTACTAAAAAACCAGATTTATTAAAATGTCACTCTTTGATAACTGCTGTGTCCCTGTCCCAAGGTTACCATTTCAAAGTCAAAGAAACAACCTATATGATTAGAATATTTCAAGTATCCATTTTTTAAGCATTATGCACTTGATGAGCTATTTTCCTTAAGCTTTGCCGGTTAAAAAAGTGTCTCATAACTCCTGCCATACAAATACATGCTTTTGGAGATACACACAAGTGCAGCTACAACACGCAAGATTCTAAAATAGCGTTTGCAGGATTATCTAGTCAAATGATCATGTCAACTGACTTTTTTTAAAAATTGTATTTTATTCATTATGCTATTACAGTTGTCCTGATTTCCCCCCTTTTGCCCCCCTCCACCCAGCAACCCCACTCCCTGAGGCAATCCCCTCACCATTGTTCATGGCCATGGGTCATGCATGTAAGTCCTTTGGCTACTCCATTTCCTATACTGTTCTTTACATCCCCATGGCTATTCTGTAACTACCTATTTGTACTTCTTAATCCCCTCACCTCTTCACCCATTCTCCCATACCCCACTCCCATCTGACAACCATCAAAATGTTCTGCCTATCCATGATTCTGTCTCTGTTCTTCTTGTTTGCTTAGTTTGTTTTTTAGATTCAATTGTTGATAGATATGTATTTTTGCCATTTATTATTCATAGTTTTGATCTTCTTTTTCTTAAATAAGTCCCTGTAACATTTCATATAATAATGGTTTGGTGATGATGAACTCCTTTAGTTTTTTCTTGTCTGGGAAGCTCTTTATCTGCCTTTCAATTCTAAATGATACCTTTGCCGGGTAGAGCAATCTTGGATATAGGTTCCTGCTTTTCATCACTTTGAATACTTCTTGTCAGTCCCTTCTTACCTGCAAAGTTTCTTTTGAGAAATCAGCTGACAGTCTCATGGGAACTCCCCTGTAGGCAACTAACTTCTTTTCTCTTGCTGCTTTTAAGATTCTCTCTTTATCTTTCACCTTTGAAATTTTAATTCTGATGTGTCTTAGAATGAGTCTCTTTGTGTCCATCTTGTTTGGGACTCTCCGTGCTTCCTGGGTTTGCATGTCTATTTCCTTCACCAAATTAGGGAAATTTTCTTTCATCTTTTTTTCAAATAGGTTTCCAATTTCTTGCTCATTCTGTTTTCCTTCTGGCACCCCTATGATGCAAATGTTGAACCTCTTGAGGTTGTCCCAGAGGCTGCTTATACTGTCCTCAATATTTTGTATTCTTTTTTTTAATACATGAGACTTTTTATTTTTTATTTTATTTTTTAAAAGATTTTATTCATTTGTTTTTAAAGAGGGGCATGGAGGGAGAAAGAAAGGGATAAAAACATCAATGTGTGGTTGCCTCTCATGCGCCCCCTATTGGGGATCTGGCCTGCAACCCAGGCATGTGCCCTAGACTGGGAATCAAACTGGTGACCTTTTGGTTCACAGGCCAGCTGAGCCACAGCAGTGAGGTAAATTCTTTTTTCTTCTTGTTGTTCTGATCAGTAGTCTGTTTCCTTGTGTTCCAAATCACTGATTTGATTTTAGGCTTCATCCACTACATTTGTTTCCCTGTAAATTGTTCTTTATTTCAATTAGCATATCCTTTGTTTCTGACTGGATCTTTTTTATGCTGTTGAGTTCCTTGATCATCCCTATAACCAGTGTTTTGAACTCTGCATCTGATAGATTGCTTATCTTCATTTCATTTAGCTCTATTTCTGGTGTTTGATCTGTTCTTTCATATGGGCCATGCTTCTTTGTCTCCTAGTCTTGGCAGCCTCCCTGTGTTTGTTTCTATGTATTAGGTAGAGCTGTTTTGACTCTGTGTCTTGGTAGTGTGGCTTAATGTAGTAGGTGTCTTGTAGGGTCTAGTGGCACAACCTCCCTGATCACCCAATTTGGGTACTCGAATTGTGCCCTTCATGTGGGCTGAGTACACCCTTCTCCTGTAGTTGAGCCTTGGTTGCTGTTGGCAGATCAATGGGAGGGATTTACCCAGGCCAGTTAGCTGCAAGGACTAGATGTGACCACTGATCACCAACCTCCACCCTACATAAAGGGTCAGCTATGCAGGGGCAGGGTGTTGGTGCTCTAACATGGTCTGTAGCTGTCCACTGGGTGTTCTGGCCATGGGATTTCCCAGGTAGTGCAGGCAAGATCAGCCCCCACCTGTGTTTTTGCCTCGGGCCATCCTGCCTGAGCTATAAAGCAATCTAAGATGATTGCTGTTTGTGCTGGGCTTGGATATTCCCAGGCAAAGCCAAGCTGTGAATCTGAGCTGGCTGGTGCTAGTGCTGGGCCTGCGGCTCACTATAGCCAGCTGTTGTTTGTTTGATAAGATTTAGGAATTTGTGAAGCATGAGCCAAGACAGCCATTTATATAGAAAAGCAGCTTGGGTGAGCCTGTAAATGGGGTGAGGTGGAGTCTCTGAGGATTTCCAAGGTGGGTCAAACAGTGTTAGACAGGTTGATGGAGTCTCAGATATGGCGCCAGCTTGCCAGCTCTGTGGTTCTGTGGCTCTGCAGGGAGGCGGGGGCGGGGGGCGGGTCAGAAAAGGGACATTGGCCTCTGCTTGCCTTGATAACAAACACTTCAGTTTCTCCCTGTATACCACTGGTGCCTTACAAGCTGCTGCCCTGGTGCTGGAGCTCAGAGGAGGTGAGTCTGAGTACGTGAGTCTATGTGTGGGTTTTTTAAAGGGAACTGCTTGGGGCTCTAGCAGTTTCTTCCATGGACTCAATCCCTGCTGGTTTTTGCAGCCAGAAGTTGTGGGGACTTATCTTCCTGGCACTGGAACCCTGAGCCCGGGGGCCTGGTGTGGGGCTGGGACTCCTCACTCCTGAGGTATCCCTTCCGAATTTTTATCTATCACACGTGGGTGTGGGACCAGCCTGTTTGCCATCTGCACCCTCCTACCAATCTGGATGGATGTGGTTCCTTTAATTCTGTAGTTGACTTCCATTCAACTCGATTTCTGATGGTTCTGAGTGATGGTTGTTCTACACTTCAGTAGTAATTTTGATGTGGTTGTGTAAAGGGGTGAGCCATGTCTGCCTATGCTGCCATCTTGACCAGAAGTACCACAACTGATTATTAATGATAAATGCCACACATGGCAAGGACTACTGACAACAACAGCATATTTAATTTGCCATTGTGTTGCAGTGATCTCTCACCCAGAGGGTAAGAGGGGCTGAGCTATGCAACAGCACTAGCAGTCCCGACTCTGCCCCGCCATCATCTCTCCTCCCTCATTACATACCACCACCACCACCTGGGAGACCACCAAAGGTTTAAGCATCAGGAGAGACAGTGGAGAACACCATTTGGTCTCCATGCATATCATCAAAGATTTATTGAATATTTAGTGTATGCTCAGATGGAAACAGGCAAAAAGGGTAGAAAATGGGTTCTATAGTGCTTTGCTCATTTAGTCCCTGACCATTCCTTGCCTCACATTTTCTTGAAAAACCAGGTAAAATACTAGACATATGCCTCACTATCAGATCCAGGAAACAACCATAGGGAATCATAAAGAGTGTAGTAAGTCTCAACTCAGCAAGTAGGTTCTGCAAGAGTAGAGCACGCAGCTGGTGTTAGCCTAAATCCCCTCAATGCCACTGCTTCAGAGCACAGGAGCCCACCTTCTAACACCAGACCCTTCATTTCTCTGCAAGCCCTCCTTGCTCATCCTGATAGGAATTCAACACCAGAATTAATGCTCTCTGGGACAGCCCTCAGCCCAATGACTGACAGGAGCTGGCACAGAACCATTCCAGCCCTTGGAGCGTGTGATCTATACCCTGGCTGAGGTCCCCAATAGCACCCAGTGGTAACGAGCTTGGCAACCCACCCTTTATTGGCTACCTTTCCTTAACCATCTCCCCCTCCCACTCCCTGACCAAGTAGTTCCCTCACCTCACAAATAGTCTACACAACCAACCATTACCCTTTCTTCAACCTACAAAGAAGAGAAAAATGCAAAGGAGAAAAAAGATAAGGCAAGACAAAGAGACAGATGAACCTACGTTCTCATTCCTTTGACTTACATGCAATCTCCATAAATACACATACATATGCAAGCAAAGACTGCACTGATTATGTTAGTATGTGGAGAAAGATGCATCCATCCTTTCCTTTTAGTTCTGCATGAAATTTAATGTATTCTTTATATCCCACTTATGAAAATGTTTTTAATATAATTATGATGATTATATTATTAAAAATAATTATTCTTGGTTATTTTTAATGTCTCAGGACTATACTTTGTGCTGCCCAGCCCAAAGTGACCTCAAGGAAGCACACTTTAATTGTGCCTATGTATATATGTACTTGCATGTATATTTATATATATATGTAAAGTGATAAATATATATTCCCGAGAAAGCAAACAATGTCTACATAGTCATAGCTAGACACACAAGGAATTCACAACTCCCCAGAGAAAATACATCTGGATGACCTGCCTAGCAATTCCCCCCTGAGATGTAGGAATATCTCCGTATTTCATTCCTTGTTCTTTGCCTGAAACAGTTTCGATCACTTGACAAATCATTATCATTCATTAATAATGCTTACTGAGTGTCCATATGTGAAAGAAACTCACTACACATTTCACAGATGCAATTTCTTTCCCCATAGAGTTTTCATTTTAATGGGAAAAATATAGAATATATGTCTTCCTTTCATATTCTGTTTTGGTTTGTTGTTATTTCTTGTTTTGTCTCTCTTTCTCTCTGTTCCAGAGGAATAATTTCCTGGTTTCATAAACTAAGTTGGATCACTTCACTTCCATGAGTCAGGAAACACTTTATGAAAGAATAATGATCTAAAGCAGACTGGGGAGAAGAGCCAGAAGGAAGCTGAGTCGAGGCAAACTAAGCTGGCTGAGTGGTGACAGCTTCGCCTCGCTGGTGTCAAAGGAAACTCCTGGAGAAGGGTCACCCTACGCAGGGTAAAGGAAGAACCGGGGACAAAAAGAGCAGGCATCTAGAACAGGTCAAACTGATAACAAGCAAATACTGTCCCATCATCAGAGTTCTCATCGCCTCATCTCAAATAACCTTGTAGATTAGATAGAATCAAATTCTCTTGGTCCCGATTTCATAGCCACAGACACTGAATTCTGTACTACACAGCTTAGAAAGTCCAGGCAGGTGAAATCTAATTTTCTATGTCAAAGCTCTCTACTAGGCCTGCCTTACTCCAGACATGATGGTCAAGGTGTTGGACAGCTGTGTCGCTTGACTGTTTAGAAACTGCCGCCTAAGCCCAGACTTAGTCAGTCTGATAAGAATCTCACCCAACTGCCCAAAAGGTCCTTCTGGTTTGGATTCTAGCATAGGGGTCCCAAGGAATGAACTTCCCTACACGCTGAACTTGGATGACTTGGGCTATGGGTGTAGGGAGCTTTCCTAAAAACACTATCCAGTGGTATAGACAATTTGATGGGTAGACCTTATATTGAATCACAAAGGTTTAGAAGTAGTAATGTTCTAGTCCAGTGGTTTTAAATCTTTTTTTTTCAAAGAACTAGAACTCCTGCTTTCCCACTAAAATGGTATATTGAAGCAAAAGAAAGAAAAACATTTATGTAGCTGAAACTTGGGGAGGAGAAGGGACATCCATACTGGCCCCTAAGTAAGGACTGTCTCACAAAGTTCTGTCCAAAAACCACTTATCTAGCTTAGTCCCTCCATGTTATGGGCACACAGTTCCCTGATGCTTAATCCTTTGCTCTTTTTGCTGTAACACCCTGTCTTTGAGACTCTATTCTGAACCTATGGAATTACATATGGCAATATTAAGCCACAAAAATTACTGACTCGATACTTTCATTAAAGAGTCCTTCCTGTTCATTTCCTGAGAATGAGAAGTTTTTAGTTCTTTGTACCACATTAATTCCAATTGGTAATTTTGACTGCCTCTTGGCAGAAGTAACACAGGTCAGATTCCATTAAACACATATTACTACAATAATAAAAAACCCTCAAACCCAGCTTATGGTCTACATACTCCAGTAAGATTAATCAGCAAGAGTTTAGTATGATACTGAAGTGTTTGGATAGTGTTTTAGGTTTTACTATAAAAAGATTTTGCCTACATTGTGTATATTGGCCTCACATTGGTAGATTCAATAACTCAGTGAGTAGGTGGCTTCCAGGATCCTCACATTATTAAACCCAACACTAGGACATACTGCGCAGACCCCCGAGGACCTTATTCCCACACTTCAGGGAGCTGCACCAGGTAGTCAGACACGACACGTAATTTGTTACCCTGGCACAGAGGACAGGAACTGGCAGCGCAGCCCCCTGGGAGTGGGCTCTGAGATCCCAGCTTGGTCAGTAAGGACTCCTGGGTTGTCTGTAAGACCAGAGTTTTTATTAAAGTAATTACGTTCAAAAGGAAACTGCAAAACTCATTAATGTGAGCATTTCAGATCTCGCTTCCTGGCAACTATTGTCAGTTTTGACTTAAATAAATTCTTACAAAAATTCAAAAAAAATAACAATGATTACACGTGTTTAAAGCCTTTTAAAAGAAGGGAAGATAAGTAAGAATTTGAAAGAAATCCATGTACCTATTTGAAAAGTTGAAGGACAGGGTGGAAGTAGGTGTGGAAGGATGAGGTAGAGGTATCAGACTCTGAAAACCTGTTGGGGGGAGGGGGTCCCGGTCCCTCTTACACATTCCCACACCACTGGGATTGGAGGGAGGGGTGATGTTGAGTTTCAGAAAGGGCTGGTCACGGAAGCACAGCAATGAAAAGGCGGCCACAGGAACGAGGAAACTGTCTACATGGAGTATAAATTCAAGGCCAAGATCCAAGTAAAACATCAAATTGGAAAGAAAAAAAAGTAACAGAAACATTTCAGATGACAAAACTGAAACTCTGTCTCTGACATGTGGCTGTGTAGGTCTCCCTTTCCTGCCTGACAACTAGAATCAGAGCCCTGCCATTTCCAGACACCGAGTCCCTAACATGTCACGCCTCTGGTACAGATGGAACCCACCTACTGCGAAGTGATCTGGGCAGGGGACTAGGTGGGTAGGGCCAACTCACACCCCCTCCTCAGGTTTCTCAACCATTACCTCGCATTTGATACCTGGTATTAGGACAGTTCATGCTGGGACACTCCCTGCCTGAACTCTGCTTGCCCTGGTCCTGGCACTTGTGCCCTACAAAGGGAGGAGAATTTTAATAGCACTGAAAAAACAAGAGGAAGAGGATGAAATACTTGTAAAGCTTTTGACAGTATTGCATCACACACATATAAGCATGCAGTACAGCATGTTCTATAACATAACACAATAAAACTTTCAATAGAACAACCTTTTATAAGACCTCATGGAGCAGCAGGGCTAAGTTAGAGTTGAGAACCAAACTGAAGCTTCTAAACATCTGGGGTTTTTAAGTACCTTTGCACTCTACATTAGTTTTGGAGTGACCCACAGCTTTCTGAACAGAATACGAAAAGTGTGTAAATTCTGCAGCAGTGTAGAAAGAGCTCTGGGATTTAAAACTTAGTTATGTAAATGATTTGCTGTATAACCTTGACCAAGTTATCTAACTTCTCGTCCTCAGGTTCCTCATCTATAAAATGGGAATACTGAAACCTACTCCATAGGGTTATGGTTGGGATAAATGAAATGAGATGATCTATGTGTAGCACCTACTATAGTGCATGGTACACAACAGATGCTTCATTTACTCAACCAATATTAATTGAGCACCTTGCTATTTGCAAGGCACTATGCTAGGTGCTGGAAATAAAAATGAGCAAAAATAGATTTGTACCTGTCCTCTTGGAGCTTTCGGTCTGGCCCACTGAGTGTCACTAAATAGTAACACTCATTGCAAATCGCTTGTCGTGGGTGAAGCACACTGGTGGGCCTACGCAGGTTACAAAGATAACAAGCGTGATGGAGACTGTTCCTCAACTGCTTAAATCTGATTGAAAAGGTAAGAGAATCGTGGCACCAGATGGCTGTGCCGCCCGTTATGTGACTGTGGGCGAGTCATATAACAACTATGGAGCTCAGTTTTCCCACAAGTGAAATAAGAAGGTTGGATTGGATAGTGGTTCTCAGTCTTGGCTGTGGATCAGAATCTCCTGGAGAAGCTTTCAAAAGTATAGATTCCAGGGCCCCACCCCAGGCCCGCCAATCAGAATCTCTGAGTGTGAGGCTCAGGGGTCTGTCATGATTTTTAAGATGTCCCCAAGTGGTCAAATGTAGACATCTTGGTCTTAGTCCATCTTCTAAGATCCCTTTTAACAGGAAAGTTCTGTGATAAATTACTGTAACACAACACTGAAGCCAAGCATGCCACAGAAAAGGCACCCACCAAGTGCTCCGAGAGTTAGGAAAAGGCAAGTATCATCTGGGGAGGTGGTATCGTGGAAGTGGAACTTGAGCTGGACCTTGGATGAAGGATAAAATCTGAATTTGAGGAGACTGAGAAAGGGAACAGAATGAGAATAGAAGCCAAATATTTTGCTTGAATGGGAATGATGGGACATGAGGTTGGCAAGGTAGATAGAGACTAACTTCATTATATCCTTCCTCCTTCCCTCCTTCTTCCTTCCTTCCTTCCTTCCTTCTCTCCTTCCTTCCTTCCTTTCATAATGTAACCATATTTGGAAATAGAATCTTCACAGAGGTTATCAAGTTAAAATGAGGTCAATTAGGATGGGCCCTAATCCAGTATAACTGGTGTCCTTATAAAAAAGAGAAATTTGGACACAGACATGCTCAGAGAGGACACAGTGAAGAGACACGGACAAGCCACGTGAAGTGGAGGGCTGAGGCATGGAGCAGACTCTCCCTCACGGCCTCAGAAGGAACTAGTCTTGCTGAGGCCTTGATTTCAGACTTCCAGCCGCCAGAACTGTGTGAGACAATCCATTTCAGTTGCTTTAAGCTCACCAGTTTGTGGTACTGCATTACCGCAGCCCTAGGAAACTAATTCGCAATGTGATGGCAAAGGGAACAGAGATACACAATCTCTGTTAGAGATTGTGTATCAATGGCCTGGAAACTGATGTTCTGAATTACTAGATCAACCAGCTAACTCCACACCTGAAGCTGTGCCTGGCACTCCTCATTTAGTATCATCCAGTATTAATATATATTTGCTGAGTAAGTAATGAGACATTCTGGATAAGAGGAGGAGTAAAGATGGATTCTTGGGGAGAAGGTGGGACGTGGAAGTGTAGGTTCAGTCTCAGACACATGAGCTTCTCTAGAAAGATAAGCAGGGCCAATTGGAGCACAGTGTGGGCCAGAGAGTAAGTTTTAGGAACCATCCATATAGTGGTAATAGGTTAGATGCAGTTAGAAAAATTATGTCGGAAAAAAGAGAACCAAAGGCAGGTGCACTGTAATTCAGGGTCTCAGAAAAGGATAAAGAAAGAGGAGAGGAAAACCAACAAGTCTGGTGGCACCGAAGACAGATGGGATTCCCAGGGAGAGGAGGACCTAGCTTTCAGAGAACAAAGGAAAGGGAGACATGAGTTTTGACATGTTTCAAGTTCTTTTCTTTCCATGTATCAATAGGGTTTTTTAAAAACATAAATCAATGACAAGTCTTGAATGGTTTCAAATGAAGCAGCTTTTAAATTTCCCAAATGTAAGAAAATCTGAGGGAAAAAAGTGTTACTGTTAATCCTCAGTGTTTCAATAGCAGCCTTAACCTAAAAATCTCAGAGAGTGTTGAACCAAGCAAATAATCCAAATAATCTAGCAGTAAATGTTACCTCCCTAATGTCACAGATAAAAAGGCTCAGAGGATAAAGACTTTCAGGTCGATCTTACCTAGAAAACAAGGTTCAGGTGAAGAGCTGGGTTCTGGTTCTCCGGCAAATATTCAAATCAAAGCCTGGGCCAGCTCTTCCACGTATTCACTCATTCAACGTTTACTGACTGGCTGGCGCTTCAGCAGAAGCAGAAAGATAAATAAAATCTTCAAGGAGCTTACAGTCTAATGGAGAAGACAGACACGCCATCAGGTGGTTTAAGAACATGTTAAAGACCCTCGCTAGGCAAACTTTAAAAACAATGTTCCACGGATGGGTGACTGGGTGAACAGATACGGTACGTTCAGACCATGACACATGGAGACTCCAGGGGGGACATTATACTGAGTGAAATACACCTGACACAAAAGGACAAATGTGTGATTCCACTTATGTAAGATATACATAAACAGAGCAGTGAAGTTCATGAAGACAGAGAGTAGAACAGTGGTTGCTAAGGGCTGGGGAGAGGAGAAAGGAGATTGGGGAGTTAGTATTTAAGGGGTTCAGTTCTGGAGACGGGCAGGGGTGGCGATGGTTTTACAACACCATGAATGCACCTAAAGTCACAGAACTGCACACTGAGAAGTGGTTTCAATGGTAAAGTTTAAGTTAATGAATATTTTATCATAATAAAAAAACCAATAATGCTTGTGAACCTGCCTGGTAACTGAATAAATTGCAGGTCTCCTTCCATGAGTCCCTGTGAGAACATGAAGCTCCCTCAGCTCAGTGAGTGGCCAAGCTCTAATGCTACCAGATGCCATGTGGAAAAAGAAGTATTTGGCTTTCTGCTGCCCAACTTGGTAGCTGGCAGCATCCCACAGATCTAAAGACTCATAGAGGCCTTCTGACTGTGAACTTGTGTGTAACAGGTTCTTATCCTACGCAATCAGGGATCAAATGAAGCTGACACAGCATTCCAGGGGTTCAGGAATCACTGCCCATCATCAGGGAGAAGAAAGGACTCTCCCAGCCAGCTCCCTCCCTCTCACTGCCATGAAAGTGGAGCTCCTAACAGCCCTTCGGGAAGAGGCCAGACTCAGACTGCAGCTAAGGAACCTGTCATTTCACTTAAATGGCATGTTACCATAACACTACTAATATGGGTCTTCAAAGCTGGCATTCTAAATTTCTTTTTACTTTATTTTACTTTATTGTTCAATTATAGTTGTCCCAATTTTCCCCCTGCCCCACCTCCCCCCACCCCACCTCAGTCAATCCCACCCTGTTTGTCCATACCCATGGGCCACCTAAATTTTCTTTTAATACATAGAAAAGATATGGAGAAGTTAAGTAACTGACTCTATCAATAAGTTGATGTCACATTCAAATAAAGAGATAAGCTGCTACTATAGTATACATGACATATCAAAGTTTTTATAATTCATTAGTTTTTGCATCTTTAAATATAATGTTTGGGTTTTATTACATGTTCATGTCCAAAAATGTTAGAAAATATGACTAAGAAATGGGAAGAAATAGCATGTAAAACCCTATCACCTAGAGGGAACCACTATTAATACTTAAGCATACTATTTTTAGGTGGAACATGCCCTATATTCATTCTTTAAAGTCCAACCCCTTGTATAGGTATTTACCATCTCCCCTGGTACAAGTGGTACCGTGGGATCTAGAAGGAAGGCTCAGGGGGCTTTCCCAGAATCTCACAGCCTGTCAGGAGGGAAGTCAGAATTAGAATTCAATTCTCCCTGGTCATCTGAGCCTCTCTGCCACTCCAGTAACCATCTGGATGATTAGAATTGTTGCCTACCACAGCCAGAGTCCTGGCTAAAAATACAGCCTCCTCTGAGATGGTTTCCGTTATTTAAATGTTTGAGAGCCAGCCAGAGCCTGGCCTGGGCACTGAGCGAACATCTGGGTGAGCGACTGGCCAGAGAACCACCCGGCAGCTGGAAGCCATATGTGCACCAAGCCCCCTCAGCCAACACGGCCTCCTCCCCCCTCCCCCTCCCCACATCTCCCCTTCAAAGCCTTACACGCCTTCTTTTGCCAGATCACAGCACTCCTGCGCTCCTCTGCTCTCCTCACTTCCCCACTCTGCCCAGGATAATAATTTCTTCTCCTTCCTAATTCCTTTTTCCCTTGTCACGTCTCTGTTGTCTTCCTTTCCCACTCTACCTGCACCTGTAAGAGTTTTTCCCTCCCTTGCTTGTCAGTCTGATGGTTTCTTCTGTGTCTCCTCAAAGCCCTTGCTCTTGGAAAGGCTTCCATGGACTTCCCACTCTGAGGGTTTCCCTGGAGCTTCCTCTGACCAGTTGGTCTCACCATAAAAGGATCACTCATTTACCAAACTCACCAAGACCAGTGATGGGTCAAGCACTGCGCTGCTGTGGGCCCAGGATAAATGACTGGGAAGGGGCTCTGAGGGCCTGAGTCTGGTGAGGGGACAACCGAAGCCAATAGTCAAAGAAATGTGCTAGGTTGTATGTTAGAATTTTAGTGTACAAGAGTCTCTGAAAGCATTGAGGAGAAAGCAACTTTGCCCAGGGAGGTTAGTGAGGTGGATAGAAAGGGCAGTTCTGAGGGAATCTCGGTAAGTGTGGTTGTCCCACAGGCTCCCAAGGAGCACCGGGCACCGCGAACAGTGGGATGAGTATGCGCCAAGGCCCATGGCCCAGCGATCTGGGCAGGATGGGCTCAGCACTTCACACACAGAAGGGCCACGCTGTGCTGCTCATGGGTCCCTTGTGAAAGGGTCTTACACCGCTATGACCTCACCATATTCTGTATCTAATTCTTATTTCCAGCTGGGAAAGTTCAGAACAGATTTCCCGAGGCATCAATTCACAGCAGAGCTAAAGCCATTGCTGAACGCACTGTTAGAGGTCCATGACGTCACACTGAGTAGCACTGTCGCAACAGCCCGTTCAGCTGCGATGCGGTCACCAGAGTCTATTTCAGATGAATAACCTCTGTGATTCTGGATCTCAGACCTTGCAAGTCTGCCCATCTACCAAGCAGGACTAGGGACTAGCCCAGGCTTCGCTCTGACAAAGAGGGTTCCATAGTCAAGTTAAGTATGGGAAACACTCCCTCTCCTGAGGGATTTATGTTGCATATGAAACATATTAAAGTTCCGTGGGGTTTTTTTAAGTGTTTAATTTGGGTTGAAACCAGCACTTCTCAAACTTATTTGATCACTCAATCCTTTTTTTCACCAAATACCTATTAACCTCTAGGGAGGAACACATGTTGGAGAGTGCTGGATTAGATGACTTCCAGCCCACCTTTCAGCCATTAGAATTCACTGCTCTATGGACTGAAAATGAGTTATTAAGCTGGAACCAGAGTAATCAAAATATAACTGGGTTCCATATACACTAACATTTATTCTAAGAAACTGAAAGTGGGACAGGACTTCACAAAAGGGTGTGATGATGATGGCGAGGGGTCAGGCAGGAGACCCAGGGGGCCAGAGTGAGAAGAGAAATACTGCAGAGAACAGGAAAAAGAAAAAGTCCCGAGAGAAACAACGGGGGTCGAAAGATAAAGCAAGGAAAAAACTCAATCAGAAGTATTGGGTTGGCCAAAAAATCCGTATCGTCTTTTCCATAAAATAAAAGACACATTTTTCATTTTCACCGATTACTTTATTGATTTGGATATTTTGACTATGTCGGCTATCTCCCATGTGGTATAACATTGATTGTTCTCAATTAATGCCTTGATTTGCTCACTATCAACTTCAACTGGTCTACCTGACTATAGAGCTTCGTCCAGTGACAAATCTCCAGCACGAAACTTCACATACCACTTTTGACATATTTAATCAGTCACAGCATCTTCTCCATATACTGCACAAATCTCTTTTTGCATTTCAGTTACATTTTTACCTTTCTTGAAATAATAAAGCATAATGTGCTGAAAATCTTGCTTATTTTCTTCCATCTTCAATATTATAATGGCTACATAAAAATTCATCAATTTTGATAAGTTATTTTTTTCTATAGAAATTCATTAAATTGAAAAAGGCACACTATCTACATAACAGATACTAAAACATCTGCACAACTTTTTCAACTTTCTTAACATACAAACACATCACACAATGCAAAGAAACGCAGAGTGTATTGGGAAGCTATGGCCACCTGTCTGAAGGTGACTGGCAGCTGTGGCTCAGATAGGTCACGCTGGTAATTTTCTCTCCACAGGTTTGTCTAGCACGTCAGAGATATCTTGTCTCATGACATAAAGAAAAAAGACAATGAAATGTGCACTTGGTAATTTTTTTTAAATGAACACTGATACAACAGCTGTCATAACACAGTCAAACAAAATTGTTTGGAATGAAGTTAAAGGTCTACCAGAGCCATCGTATGGAAGAAATCAAATGAACTCTTTGGCCAACACAGTAAGTTAGGCAAGTTTGGAAAATATGAAGAAGTTTTCACAAAAAAATCTCCGGGCACCGAGAAAGGCTCAGACGGGGATCAGGAGGCCATCAGGAGATTAGCCTCTGCCTTAAAGTAAAAGAGACCTGGGTCCTCAGGGGCCAGAGCACCGGGGAAGGGATCCTGACTGCAGACAAACTACAAGTAGGAAGAGTCTAGTAAGAAAGCAAAGCACGACCACAGGAAGAGCAAGAGGAAACATCAGATAACCTTGGGCTGAGAAGGAAGGAAAACAGAAAGGGCTAAAGAATACCTTAAATGGCAGGAGCTGGTTATCTGTAATCTACCCACTTAGTATGAATAGTTACAGCTTCAACCCTTTCCCTCTACTCTGTCCTTCTCCCTTCCGAGGCCTCTGGGACCTTACTCCCTAGTCACACTCCTCTCTCAAGCATCTTATGCCCCTTTCAGACCTACCTTCAAGTTTTCCCTGACTCCGCTGCCCCCTCGAGCTACCGCCCAATTTCTATTCTTCAAAGCCAAACTTCCTGAAAGACGTTCCAGTGCCATAGTTACAACTTCCTGGTTAGACTAGAAACCTCCAATGTGACATGCCCCAAAATTTTAGTATCTGTTATGTAGTAAGTATGTCTTTTTCAAATCAGTGAATTTTTATAGAAAAGAGAAAATAAAATAACTTAACCAAAATTGATGAAGTTTTACGTAGCCATTTTAACTCATCCACTTCCCCGTCAGTCCAGTCCTAACTTAGTTACTCTCACGAGTGCCACAACCACGTTCTGGGCAGCCGGACTGCTTCGGGAACAAGTCTGACAAAACCGACCTCTGTTCTACAGCTTACATCTGTGCCACTCTTCTGGGTCTCACTGCGCCACCCTGACCCCAGTAACAGTGGCCTTCTAAGTGTCCCCCATCCTCTCATCCTGGGAGGGCAAACCGTCACGCACAAGCCGCCTCTCCCTCTTCCTTACTAGACGTCAATTAAAAGATACAAAAGTGGCTTACAGCACTTTCCTGCTGAACCCAGACTTAGTCTCACAATTCTTCTTAATCAAGTAGACAGTCCCAGGAGGTCACCATCAGTCAACTAGAGCTGACACTGGAGATGACACTCAAGCGTACACTTTGTCAAAATTTAACTACTCTGAAATCTGAATGCAAACTCCAGTGCTATCTGCCAAACAAATTCCAGTGATGCAGGTATGCAGTCCTGACATCATCACTGCATCTGAATGACAAGAGCTTGGTCACGGTCGTTCATACTGTTGTCACTTCAGCTGAGTAATGCACAGCGTCGGTACTACACAAACCAAGTTTAATTGCCATTTAAAAAATTTTCAGGAAGATGACATCATGATTCAGCATTGAAACATCAAGTTTTTGGTACATGAAAAGGCAGGGATGCAGAATATAAATTTTACATTAGTACATAAAATGTCATGAGAAGAATGACCAAAACTCCTTATTTTATTGAAAAACAATTACCAAAAACTTAACGGGACCTAAGAAAGGAAGATACTCCAAGGCAGATGATGCTGGGTTACTTCTTGCTAAGGTGTGCTTATCCTGGGACAGACAACTGTACCTGGAGGCAAGAGAAATAAACAGATGCTTTGGAGCGGATGAAAGAAGTTGCAAAGAGAGGCTGGTATAAATTCCTCCATCTCACAGGACTATCTTAGAAGCAATGTACCCTGAGTGATTGGCAGTGTTTTTCTTTCTTTACATATAGAAAATAAGTATAGCATAAGACCAAAGGCATTTTAGAGTAAAAAAACTCGTGGTTCATGTCAAGGTTAACATCTCAGTAATTTTTTCATGGACTCCCTACGCAAAAAACAAAACAAAACAAAAACACCCAAAAAAACAACACCCTGTTAGTCCCATTTAGTAAGTTGTTAAATCCAAACTACTTAATAAATATTAAAAGAAACCTGTGTCCTCAGGGGCCATGGGACTGGGAGAATCTTGACTGCTGACAAAGTATAATTTAGTAGCCATTTGAAAGAATACGCACAGATTGAAAGAAAAATATTCGTATTTCATTCTTAAATAACCTCACAATAACCCTCCCAGGTGGGCTCATACCCCCCTTTAGAGATGTGGAAGTTGAACCTCAGAAAGTTCAATGACTTTCCCAAGGTGTCAAAGCTAAAGAATGGTTCTGCCTTGGAAGATAGTGATTTATGTAGTTTTTCTTTTTATATTTCCTATAGAATGTAAACTCCTTACAGGCAAGAACTATGTCTTAATCCTGTGTGTATTCAGCAGATCCTAACATAGCATCCTGCCACAAAATAAACAGCGATTAACGTGTTCTTGATTGAAATAATTTCTACCCAAGAACCCCTCTCATTGCAGCAGCAATGGCATTTTAGTGGCTAACTCGGTGCTTGCCATATTGAAGGAAATGGTAAGACAGAGGTACCAAGGGAAATGAAGAACAGATGATTGATTGTATAGCCTGGACAGAGGTGGTGGCCAAGAGCTGCCCAAGCAGTGCCCTCCTAGCCAGCAGGACGCCTGGGGACATCTCACACTCACAACTCCTGCGCGGTTCGGCCTCTGCAAAGTCTGATGTGAGTGCCCAGCTCTGCTCTGGAGTGCCTGCCCAAACTCTCCTGAAAGGACACGTGTCCTCAGCCACCTAAGCACAACCACCTTCACTGCAGACTGAGGCAGTGCGAACAACATGGGGTCAATCACACGTGTGAGAAACCAACTACACCAACTGGCAAAAAGGGTGCAAGGCTCCGGGACAGCCAGCAGCTCACTGTCGCTGCTTCAGAGTCAGCATCTGATGCCCGACTGTCCGAGGTGGCCGTACCGGGACTCTGCACAGGTGACTGGTGAATTCACTTCGGTCTGTGGAAACCCAGCTTCCGTCACAGCGAGCACCACATAGGTGCCTTTACAGTAGGAGCTCTGACAAAGCAATGCATTCAGTGGCTCCAGCTATATTTCAGGGTACCCGACGTGACTTGTGCTATAACAACAAAGCACAGTAAAATCCTAATCTTACACACTTAGCTATGGCCTGGGTGTGAGCCACATTTCCCACTTATCTGTCCTAAAAAGGGTTTTTATTTCTCCTCTGGAGAAAGATCACCTCTAAAGAAAGCGCAGAGTATGTTAGAGGGAAATGTCTCTCCACAAGAATTCATTTAATTCAGTTCACCTTATGTACCCCCCTAAATCCTGAACCTGAGGTATGCATGTATGTTTAACATGGGATGGCTGACAGAAAATGTGTCCCCAGGGAAACAGTGCAGGAGAAACTCCGTAAGGATTAAATAGATCTGCCGTGCTGAATGCTGACAAGCCTCTGCAGTTCTGAAATGACAGCCAGTTAAGAACACAGGATTCATAGATCTCCCGAGACCACAGAAGCCATCTGGTGGAAGTTACATGTGGGAAGAAAGCTTAGTAAACAGGACTGTACAGAGGCGATCTGGGGGCCACACACTCCCCCAGTTTGGAGACCTTGCACAAGCCCCAAAGGCAAAGTTCCCACAGTCCTCATCACAGGCCTCCTCACTGCACGGTCTGATGCAGGCAACTGGCTTACAAGGTGGCATGACACCACACTAATAGCGCCTCCTAGGATGCTTCGCATTTGTGCAAACAAGCGCAGTTGCAAGGTCTCTCAAATCTATTACTTCATTTGGTACTCACAACACCTCACTGAAATGGCAGGGCCCACGTTAGCTCCCCAAGAAACTGTTAGGAAGTTTAAGTACCAGCCCAAAATCAGACAGCAGTTCTCAAGTCCAGATCTCTCCAAGTCAGGACTTGTGGGCCTCATCTTTAACCGAACACCTCAAAGCCTTAACACCACACAAACGGGCAAATGGCGGAACGGAGTGATTTGCCTGAGGTCACACACACATGCAAAGCATTATCGTATTATCACCTGCTCTTGTAAAATGATTCCCATAAACTACAAGGTGGCTAGCCAACGGAAAGAACAGCCTGGCATGGGAGACTTGACTCACCACCAATGCCGGACATGCCATTGAAATGTGACTCCTAGAAACACTTTTCAGAATACTTTACAAGATAATATTCAGTTACAATTTTGTGTCATCTCTAATTAGCTCCAACTTCTTAAGCAGTATCATTAAACACAAAAGTAAATTAATTGCAATTCATGTTTATTTAAAAGACATACACCCTGTAGTATCTTGGGAGAAGGGAGAGAAGAACACGTACAAGTTTCCATTCCAGAAAAGTTTACTTTTATTTTCAGAGGGCTTCCACTCACCCCTGAGCTTCTAAAATTGTGCAAAGACACTGAGGGCATAAAGCTCAAGTTACTGTGGCATTTGAACATCCCTAAGATCCCTCACCTCTAACCACTAAGGCGCCTCACTAAGCCAGTGGTCCCTGTAACAAGCCCCCTGTCAGATGGGGCCTTGAGACATAGGCCATCAGTCCCCAAGGGAAGTCCCGAGACTTCTGACCTCCTGGAACCTCACCAATTAGTGACAGTGACAGGGTTTCCTATTTATTACACAAGAAAATAACATTAAATACTCCAAATATACAAAGATTTACAGTTTGTCAATTTATCATGGTTTGACTGGATTTTCTAAAGATGCTCAGGTCACTTCCTCTATTGATAACTAACCAGGAAGCTTCAGAGATCTGTATTAGCTACTTAACACATTTCAAACTTTCATTTTTAGTGGCAAAAAAAAAAATCATCCTGAAGTAACCAATCCACAAAGCAGGAGAAAGTATTTGCAAATTGTATGTGTGTGTGTGTGTGTGTGTGAATGATAAGGTGCAATATAGTCACAATACTTAGAACTCAAGAGACAGATAATCCAATGTTTAATTTTTATTCATTTTTTGCTGTATTATTTATTTTTAAATTTTACTAAATTTATTGGGGTGACATTGGTTCATAGGGTCATGTAGGTTTCAGGCGTTCATGTCTATGACACATGATCTACATATTGCATTGTGTGCCCACCACCCACAGTCAAATCATCTTCTGTCACCATATAACTGGCCCCCTTCACCCTTTACTGCACCCCATCCCCATTTTTTAAGTGGGCAAGGGATTTGAACAGAAGATATACAAATGGCCAGTAAGCACATGAAAATATGCTCAATATCATTATACATTAGGAAAATGCAAGTCAAAACCACAATGAAATACCACTTCTGATACCTGTCTTAGCCTGCTCAGGCTGTCATAAAAAAATACCATAGTCTAGGTAGCTTAAACAACAGAAAACTATTTTCTCACAGTTCTAAAGGTTGGAAGCCCAAGATCAATGTGCAATCACGGCTGAGTTTTGGTGAAGGCTCTCTACCTAGTTTGTACACAGCCAACTTCTCACTGTGTCCTCACATGGCAGAGAGAGAGTGAACAGTCTCTCTGGCCTCTAGTCTAATAACAGCCCTAATCCTATAATGAGGGCTCCACCCTCATGACCTCATCTAACCCTAACTACCTTCAAATACTAGTACAGTATTTAGGGCCCCACCTCCAAATACTAGTACATTGGGAGTCAGGCTTCAACATGTGAATGTGGGGGGAGACGTACTTCAGTCCACAGCAATATTCATTAGGATGGCTATAACTAAGAAAGACAGATAACAACAAGTGTGGACACAACGTGGAGACACTGGAACCCTCATACTCTGCTGGTGGGAGTGTAAAATGATAAGGCCGCTTTGAAAAACAGTTCTCCAGTTCCTCAAAAGGTTAAACACAGAGTTCCCAAATGATCCAGCAATTCTACTCCTTAGTATCTGCCTGAGAAAAATGAAAACATTTCTACGGAAAAACTTGGACACAAATGTTGATAGCAACATTACTCATAATGGCCAAAAAGCAGAAACAACCCTAGTGTCCATCGACTGATGAAGGAATAAATAAAAAATGGTATTTTATTCAGCCAAAAAAGAAATAACATACTGACAAGTGCTTCCACGTGGATTAACCTTAAAAACATTGTGCAAAGTGAAAGAAGCCAGTAAAAAACACCACAGATTGTATGATTCTGTTTTTATGAAATGTCAGAACAGGCAACTATACTGAGACAGAAAGGAGATTAGTGGCCTAGAACTTACAGGAGTGCTGGGAGAAAATGGGGTGACTGCTAATGAATACAGGTTTGCTTACTGGGGAGATGAAAATGTTCTAAAATTGCCTGTGGTGATGGCTGCACAACTCTGAACATACTAAGAACTACTGAATTAATTATACACTTTAAATGGGTAAATTGTATGGTATGTGAATTAAATCTCAATAAACTCTCACACATATAAAAATTAAGTGGCAGTTAACACCCCTGGAATCCAGTGGAGACATGCCTTAGGAGAAAAGACCATGCCCTGAGTAAAACCTCTTCTACACTCACTCTAATAAAATATAAAACCAAGCCCTAACAAGTTCTGCAGGAGAGATGGTGTTGTGTTTGAGGCCAGCCAAATTAAACTTTGCGCTTTCTACAGAGTCGAACTAAGCCTACACCAGCACAAAGTGTCAGCCAGTCATTTAACTGTCTGCCAAAACAAGAACTAACTTCAGAGAATGATAAAATCCAGAATCTTTGAAACATACTATCACAATGCCCAATATTCAATCAAAAATCACTAGATAAAAAATAAAGAGGGAAAACTTGAGAAAAAAGTCAAAATAAACTAAATTTGACATATCCTAGACGTTGAAGTTAGCTGACAAAGACTTTGAGGCAGCTATTGTAAGTATATTTAAGTCATAAAAAGAAAAGATGTTCAAATAACTTAATAAAAATGTGATCTTGCTCTGGTCAGGCAGCTCAGTTGGTTAGAGTGCCATCTCAATGCACCAAGGTTGCAGGTTTGATCCCCGGTCAGGGCACATACAAGAAACAGTTAATGAATGCATAAATAAATAGAACAACACATCAATGTTTCTCTCTCTCTCTTCTTCCCCCTCTCCCCCTTGTCCTCTGTCTATAAAAATTAATAAATAAATAAAGACAGCTGACTTCTCATCAAAAACTACAAAGGACAGAACACAATGAACAATACCTTTAAGGGTTAAAAGAAAAAACTGGACTTCCGGCCAAGATGGAGGTGTAGGTACATACACTGTGCTTCCTTGTACAACCAAAAGAAGGACAACAACAAATTCAAAAACAAAAAATAACCACAACTGCCAGAAAATTGAACTGTATGGAAGTCTGACAACCAAGGAGTTAAAGAAACATTCATCCAGACCGATAGGAGGGGTGGAGATGAGCAGCCAGGGTGGAGAGAATGCAAGGTAAGGTGGCGGGTGACAGACCAGGCAGTCTGACATTTGCACTGATAAACCAGGAGGAACAACTGGGGACCAAGACAGACCACGCAACCCAGGGTTCCAGTGCAGGGAAACAAAGCCTCAAAACCTCTGACTGGGAAAATCGTTGAGGGTTGAGATGGCAGGAGAAACTTCCAGACTCACAGGAGAGTACACTGGAGAGACCCATGGGGTCGTAGTATGTACATAAACCCACCCAACCAGGAATCAGCACCAGAAGGGCCCAATTTGCTCACAGGTATCAGGGGAAGTGACTGAAACAGCAGAGAGCAGAGCAAGCAGCACTGTTTCCTCTCGGACCCCTCCCCCATATACAGGGTCATTACACAGCAACGTGGGTTGCTCTGCCCTGGCAAATACCTAAGGCTCCGCCCCCTACTATGTAACAGGCACACTGAGACAAAAAAATATTGTCCAAATGAAAGAACAGATCAAAGCTCCAAAAGCAGGACAAAGCGATGAAGAGATAGCGAACCTATCAGATGCAGAATTCAAAACACTGGTAATCAGGATGCTCACAGAAATGGTTGAGTATGGTTGCAAATTAGAGGACAAAGTGAAGGCTATGCAAAGTGAAATAAAGAGAAATATGCAGGGAACTGACAGTGAACGAAAGGCAACCAAAACTCAAATCAACAATTTGAACCAGAAGAAAGAAATAATATTCAACCAGAACAGAAGGAAGAAACAAGAATTCAGAAAAATGAGGAGAGGCTTAGGAACCTCTGACAACTTGAAACGTTCTAACATCAGAACCATAGGGGTGCCTGAAGGAGAATAGAAAGAGCAAGAAATTGAAAACTTATTTGAACAAATGAAGCAAAACTTCCCTAATCTGGCAAAGGAAATAGACTTCAAGGAAGTCCAGGAAGTTCAGAGAGTCCCAAAGAAATTGGACCCAAGGAGGAACACACCAAGGCACATCATAATTACATTACCTAAGATTAAACAGAAGGAGAGAATCTTAGAAGCAGCAAGAGAAAAGGACACAGTTACCTACAAAGGAGTTCCCATAAGACTGTCAGCTGATTTCTCAAAAGAGACCTTACAGGCAAGAAGGGGCTGGAAAGAAGTATTCAAAGTCATGAAAAGCAAGGAACTACATCCAAGATGACTCTATCCAGCAAAGCTATCATTTAGAATGGAAGGGCAGATCAAGTGCTTCCCGGATAAGATCAAGTTAAAGGAGTTCAACATCACCAAGCCCTTATTATATGACATGTTAAAGGGACTTATCTAAGAAAAAGAAGATCAAAACTATGAACAGTAAAATGACAACAAACTCTCAACTATCAACAACTAAACCTAAAAATAAAAACAAACTAAGCAAACAACCAGAACAGGAACAGAATCACAGAAGTGGAGATCACATGGAGGGTCATCAGCGGGGAGGTGCGTGGAGGAGAATGGGGATAAAGGGAGTAAGAAGCATAAATGGCAGGTAGAAAATAGACAGGGGGAGGGTAAGAATAGTGTAGGAAATGTAGAAGCCAAAGAACTTATATGTACAACCCAAGGACATGAACTAAGTGGTGGAATGCTGGTGGGAGGGGGGTGCAGAGCAGGGGGGAATAAAGGCAAGAAAAAAATGGGACAAATGTAATAGCATAATCAGTAAAATATATTAAAAATGAATTTTATAGTCAGCCAAAAATATCCTTCAAAAACAAGGATGAAGTAGAGACATTTTCAGGTGAACAAAAGCTGAGAGAAACAGACCTGCACTATCAGGAACACTAAAGAGACATCTATCAGGCTGGAAACCTGTAGGAAAGAATGGAGAACACCCGAAATGGTAAATAAGAGTGTAAGTATTGGGTTGGACAAAAACTTCATTTAGTTTTTTCCATACGATGGCTCTAGTAGTGCTTAGTTGTCTTTAACTGCATTTAAACAATTTGGTTAGGGACAGCTGTATTGGGACAGCTGTCATTTCAGCATGCATTTTTTAAAAAACTTATCAAAATTGGTGAATTTTTGTGCAGCCATTTTAATACTGTAGAAGACGACATGCAACGTTTTCAGCATATTACGCTTTATTATTTCAAGAAAGGCAAAACACATCTGAAAAGAAAAAAAAAGATTTGCGCAGTGTATGGACAAGGTGCCAAGACTGATCAAATGTGTCAAAAGTGTTTTGCGAAGTTTCTTGATAGTATTGACATTTTAGCAAAATAATCCTTTGCTGTGGGGCTGTCTTATGCATTGGGAGATGTTCGGCAGCACCCCTTGGCCTCTACCCACTAGAAGCCAATAGCGGTAGATAGCGGACATACTGAAAATATCCAAATCAAACCAACAAAGTTATTGGTGAAAATGAAAAATGTGTCTTTTGTTTTTTGGAAAAAACGTAGTGGACTTTTTGGCCAACCCAATATAAAAGACTCTTTTCTTCTCATAACTTACTGGAGAGACAACTGGCTATTTAAAGCAAAAGTACTAACTCTATAAGAGGAGTTTATGGCAGATGCAGAAGTGAAAGATATGACAATGTACTTAGACATGGCAGCAGGTAAATAGAACTATCCTGTTTTAAGTTCATCACACCTGTGAAGTATGGACTGTGGGAGGCACACTGTGACTCTAAAGAGATACTTTAATATCCTGGTTAGTTAAGGTGCATACAGTTAGCCCCAGAGCAATAACAATAAAAATCAGGGGAGGGAATGAATGGAAAACAAATAGCAACATGATAGACTTAAACCAAACTACATAAAAATTACATTAACTGATCAAAACTTAACATCACCAACAGTAAGAAACACTGCCATCAGGCACCCCCTGACATGACGCACTGAGGAAGACACGACATCTCTTCCGTAGCGTTCCTGCCTGAAATGCACAGCCACGAGCTAGTCACGAGAAAACACCAGCCAAGCGGAGCTGAGGGGAGCCCTCCATCAATGCACACCTCCAAGCATCAAGATGAGGAAAAACCAGAGACACTGAGGAAGTGTCACCGACTGGAGGACATGAAGGACAAGTGACAACTAACTTTAATGTGTGATACTGAACTGGATTTGGGGCCAGAAAAAGACATTAGGTGAAAACTGGTGAAATTGGAATAAAATCTGTAAATTACTTAATACTGTTAACAATGTTAACTTTTTGTCATAAAGTGTTAACATTAGGGGAAACTAAGTGAAGGGTATACATACAGGAATTCTCTGCACCATTTCTGCAACATTTCTGTAAGCCTAAAATGATTTTAAAATAAAAAGTTAAAAGACAGTATTAAATGTAAATAGACTAAGCATGCCAATTAACAAACAGAGATTGTCATATTGACCAAAATTTAAATACTCAACTGTCCAGCAAAAGTGAATAAGCAAATTGTAGCATATTTATTCAATACAATACTCTCCAGCAATGGAAAGAAATGAACTACTAATACCTCAACACCATGGAAAAATCTCACAGGTATTATGCTGAGCCAAAGAAGCTGGACAACAAAGAACTAAGGGAAAGAAACTAAGAGTTCAGGTATAATTCTATTTATGTGAAATTCTAGAATAGATAAAACTAATCTAGACTGACGTAAATCCGGTGCGTGTTGCCTGAGTTGGGGGCGGGAGAGTGGAATGCGGAGACTGTGGGGGGCCGGGGAAGTAGACGTATCTTGATTGCGGTTGTGGTTGCATGGGTGTGAAAATGTGTCCGAGTTTATTGTACTATACACTTACAGTGTTATTGTATGAAAGTTATACTTCAATGAAGTTGATTGAAAAGAAAAGGCAGTATGGCCACCATTCAGCCATAGGAAGAATACATGAAGTTCATGAGCTTTGACACTACTGACCCTCCAACGCAAACAGATTGTGGAAGCAAGTTCATGATATTTTTCAGAAGCAGGCCTCCCAGGCTTTTAAGCATAAAAGTGAGATGCCACTCAGGACCCTTCCTCAGCCCATGGGATGGCGGACCGTGCATTGCAACAATCTGACTTGAAAGAAAATATTTAAAAGCTGTCTGGAAAGGTTTTGACCAGGATCCTCTTGATTTAGTTACAGTATAATGAACTATGTATTTGAAAATACAATGTTATTGAGATCAGATTACTGTAGAACTGACATGTTTGTGTAGTTTATTAATACCATGCTTGAGAATGAAAATAACACCAGCTCTATCCCTTCTTTCCAAACATAACCAAGCTTTTGATTTAGTCAGCAGAACTAGTCCCTAGAGATTGCACAATACCATTTTTTGTTGTTGTTGTTTTGGTGTGGTTGTTTAGAAGCATAATTAAAGCGGACACTTACTCGGTGCTTTCTTTGTGCAAGGCCCTGCCAAGTGCTTTCTGTGCATTTCACTTAATCTTCACAATGGCACCTAGAGGATTTTAACAGATGAGGAAACTGAGGTCAAGAGAGTTTGGGTAACTTGCCCAAGGTCACTTCTGGGTGGTGGTCACACTGCTGGTGAGCTTGGGGGCCAGGACTGAGCCAGCACCAACTGGGCTGCGGAACTTAATTTCTTAAGCACTGTGCATAAGAGATTTGACTTACCCTTTCATGATAAAGGTATCTGTGCTAAGGTTACTGATATTTTATCTGTTCTAATGCCAAGGCAGTAAACAGGAAAAGTATAAAATGAGGGAGTGGGAAGCTCACACTCTAGTTATAGGATGTTTCTTCTTGATACTTCTAGATACTATTTCACTTCGCCAGATAAGCTTCTATAAACTTCAAAAACTCTAGTAGAAAGAGAGAAATAGAAAGACAAGTGCCAGGCATGAATCAACACTGAGTCACCTGGGGCTGTGGTTTATCGGCAGGTTTAACAATTCTCTGGGTCACACACCCGCCCGCTCTTCTCCTCCTGTGAGCACAAATGGTGCCTCCCACTGGTTATAAACCACTTGTACGTACACTCTTACTCAACCCTACAACAACTCTGTGAGGCAGGCAAGGCAGGGTGGTACACTGTGAACGCATTTACCAATGAGGACAGGGAGTCATGTCCAAGGTATATTTTGCCCAAGATCCCTGGTTACAGGGACAGTAACCCTAGACTTGCGTTTCACAGGAGACCACAGGGGCGGGGTGAGCATCCGTCCTCTCACACTGGGGTGCAGGGTCCATGGGACATCTGGTCTTTGCCTAGAATTTCCTATCTCAGTTTTAACTCAGACAACACATGTTCAAATGAAGGTGCCGCTCTCTAAATACTCTATTTTGCAAAACCACAGAAGTACATTTCCAAGGGAACACTAAGGTAGGCTTCAGGAAAAGACAACAGGTCATGTCAGTAAACAGCAATCAATAACATTACCTTATTTCACCAAACTTCATATGCTACCAATTCCAAAATGCACCATTATTTTGTACCTAAGAAAGGAAAGTACTCCTAGTTAGACAACACACCGATTTTAAGATGAATCCTGACCTTATGAATATGTTAAAATGTGTCTTAGTGTTGATGAAATGTGGTAATTTAAGACCAGCTTTCTCCCATGGGGACTGTGACCATGGACGTCACTACCTCATCAGTTTATCAACATCACTGAATGGTAACAAAGCCGGCTGCTGGGACTGGCGGGCAGGGGGGTGGGGGACGAAGGTGAGTAAGCATCACTGCTGCCCTCCAGGAACCCCCCTCTCATGCTGGACCCTTACTGGGGAATTCCAAGGGCCAGAAGCTGCTGAGCTTTTCACAGCGCTTTGGTAAAAGTAGCCGTCACATAAGTGAATTTCTGGGTGTTCTTTGTCTCCTCAATGTCGAACAAACCAAATTATAAAACACTCGGTTCTTTAGGACTGCACTCTGAGCAGCGAGGTATTTGGAGCATCAAGGAAACAATTTCCTGACACACTCATTTTTTTCAGTGCAGAGCTAAAGGAGGGAGCTAACATACTATGTGCAGGAATTGCCCTAATTCAAGTAAATGGTAACAGTGAATTCTTGAAATAATCTTATGAGGTAGGCATTATTACCCCTGTTTAAAAGATGAAGAACCGACAGCTCAGGAAAACTACATAGTCGTAGGTTGTATGTGGCTGAGTCAGGATTCAAACCCAAGTCCAAGGCCATGTGCTTTCTACTGGACAGGGGACAGAGAGCATGGTTTGCAAAGGGTTTTAAAAGCTTGGGACACATGCTAGACCAAACCGAAGTCTGGAGGGCTGATGGTGTACTTAAACTTCATAGTAAATAACAAAGCCCCTTCTGCTATAGGACACCTCACTCAATTCAGTTACCCATTTAATCAGGAGGATGGCTATTCACTGCTGAGGTGATTCCCTGGTACAGCCCTCGCTGCAGGTAGGGACTCACCTAAGATCTACCTAAGAAGACAGCTTAACCAGCCACAGACATAGTAGTGAAGACCGAATATGAACTACAATATAAGACAAAGTGCACAAAGGGCCATCACAATGAGTGTCCTCAGATCTATAATCGTCCATTAGGGAGCTGCCTCCCAGCCATAGAGAGATCATTCTGACAGAGGTGATCAGAGAGGGGGCACCTGAGCTGTACCTTGAAGAAGAGGTAGGTATGAATAGGGAGAGAGGAAGAGGAAGGGATTCTGAAAGGAGTAAATGTGTGAGCCATCATTAGGAAGCAGGACTCCTGGTTTGGCTGAAATATAGGGAAGCAGTAGGAGAGGAGTCTCCAAAGGTTGATTAGGTTAAGATTTGGAAGGAGACCTGCAGTCAAGATGGAGGCATAGGTAGACACACTTTGCCTCCTTGTGCGACCACAGAGAGAATTACAACGATTTCTTAAATCAAGTAACAACCAGAACCATCAGAAAATCAAGCTGCACGGGCCTCCAAACACCAAGGATTTCAAGAAGCCATATTCATCAAGACAGGTAGGAGGGGTGAGAGACAGGTGGAGAGGCACAGAGACTCAGTGTGGTGCAGAAAGGCGGCAGAGGCAGCAGCAGAATGGGTGGTCCCACGTTCACGTTAGATAGATAACAATCACTCCTTGGGGGTGAGCAATCCCAGCCCCAGGCCAGACCACACAGCCTGGGGTTCTGGCACCGGGAAGATAAATCTCCATAACTTCTGGCTGTAAAAACTAGTGGGGGTTGAGGTGTGGAAGAAAATGCCAGATTTTCAGGAGAGTTCATTTAAAGGGCCTGCACAGACTTAGAACATATGCAGACCCATTCACTCTGGGATTCACCACCAGGGCAACAGCCAATTGCATACGGGAAGTAGGTGAAGTGACTGGAAATGAGGCAAGTGCCAGGCAAACCTCCAAAAGCCAGGCAGTGGCACTGTCCCCTCTCCGAGCCCTCACCTCAGACAGAGCCACAAAGCAGTGAAGCCATCTGCCCTGACCTGGCAATTCCCTAAGGCGACACCCCACACAATTTACAGGTGCCCTTTACAGGGAGTCAAAGCAGCTCCACCTAATACAGAAACAAACACAGGGAGGCTGCCAAATTGAGGAGAAAAAGAAATATGGCCCAAATGAAAGAATAGAACAAAACCCCAGGAAAAGAACTAAACGAAAAGGAGATTGCCAACCTATCAGATGCAGAGTTCAAAACACTGGTGATCAGGATGCTCAAAGAACTCACCAGGTGCAGCAAAAGTATAAGGGAAGAAATGAAGATATGCTAAGTGAAATAAAGAAAAATCTACAGGGAACCAACAGTGGAGAGGATGAAGCCGATAACCAAATCAATGATTTGGAACACAAGGAAGGAAAAGCATTCAATCAGAACAACGGGAAGGAAAAAAGAATTTTAAAAAATGAGGATAAACTTAGGAACCTCTGGGACAACTTTAAATGTATCAATAATCAAATCACAGGGATGCCAGAAGAAGAGGAAGAACAAGAAATTGAAAACTTATTTGAATAAATAGTGAAAGAAAACTTCCCTATTTTGGTGAAGGAAATAGACATACAAGTCCAGGAAGCAGAGAGAGTCCCAAACAAGTTGGACCCAAAGGCGACCACACCAAGACACATCATAATAAAAATGCCAAAGGTTAAAGATAAAGAGAGACTCTAAAAGCAGCAAGAGAAAAGGACACAGTTATCTACAAAGGGGTTCCCATAAGACTGTCAGCTGATTTCTCAAAAGAAACTTTGCAGGCAAGAAGGGGCTGGACAGAAGTATTCCAAGTCATAATAGGCAAGGACCTACATCCTGGACTACTCTATCCAGCAAAGCTATCATTTAGAATGGAAGGGCAGATAAAGTGCTTCCCAGACAAAGTAAAACCTAAAGGAATTAATTCATCACTGAGCCATTATTATATGAAATGTTAAAGGGACTTATTTAAGAAAAAGAAGATCAAATCTATGAACATCAAAAGGGCAACAAATTCACAACAATCAACAACTGAATCTAAAAAAAACAAACTAAGCAAACAACCAGAACAGGAACAGAATCATAGATATGGAGATCACATGGAGGGTTATCAGCTGGAAGGGGGAAGAGGGAGAATGGGGGAAAGGGTGTAGTGATTAAGAAGCATAAATGGTAGGTACAAAATAGACAGGGGGATGTTAAGAATAGTATAGGAAATGGAGAAGCCAATGAATTTATATGCTCGACCCATGGACATGAACAATAGTGTTGGGATTGCTGGAGGGAAGGTGGGTACAGGACAGAGTGGGGAAAAGGGAGAAAAATTGGGACAACTGTAATAGCATAATCAATAAAATATATTTTAAAAAAAATTTGGATGGATACTGAATACCAGAGTAAATATAACACATGAATTCAGTAGGGAAATGAGGAGTCACTCAAGCATTCTGAGCAGGAGAGGGGCCCAGATCAGCAGTGTGACCTGTGACTCCTCTGGGAGCAGATGAGAGAAGTCCTGTGGGGAGTGGGCCGGGGACAATCAGCTGCTGAGAGAGCTGGGGCCAAAATTCACATCTGATGTGTAAGGGCCCACTCGTATAGCAGCACAGAAATAGGATGAGAACTTCATAGTAATTCCAAAAGATTTAGGGGAAAAGAAAATAAGGAATGATTGTCAGGATAAAACAGAGACACTTTAGAACAGAAGTCCTTAACAAGAGGCAATTTGGCCTCCGGTGGGACATTCGGCAATGTCTAGTGACTTTCTGGCTGTCATCACTGGTAGGCAGGTGCTACTGGCATCTAGTGGGTAGAGGTCAGGGATTTGGCCACATGCACAGGACAGCCTCCTACAACAAAGAATTATTGGGTCCCAAGTAATAAATAGTGCCGAGGTTTAGAAACACAGTCTTAGAACCATCAGGAAACAAAAGTGGTAAAGATGTACTCACCATGTGGCTCATGAACCAAAAAGGGAAAGAAACCACTGGGACTGGCTCTGCCTAGATGTCAACTACTTACCACACTGTCCATTCATTCCTTTAATCTACAATTTTGTGCACATGCTATTCACCAGGCCATACAGGCGCTGGAGATTACCATCTTCATTACCATCCAGAAGGCAGACAAGCGTGTAAGAAACATACATGTGGCCCTGACTGGTTTGGGTCAGTGGGTTGGACATTGGCCCACAAACTGAAAAGTCACTGGCTCCATTCCCAGTTGGGGCACATGCCTGGGCTGCCAGCCGGGTCCCTGGTTGGGGGTGTACGAGAGGCACTGATGGATGTTTCTCTCACACATTGATGTTTCTCTCCCTCTCTTTCTCCCTCCGTTCACCTCTCTCTAAAAATAAATAAAATTTTTTGGACTTCTGACCAAGACGGAGGCATAGATAGATAGGTTGTGCCTACCTGCACAACCAAAAGGAGGACAACAACAAATTTAAAAACAAGAAACAACCAAAACTGCAGAAAATCGAAATGTATGGAAGTCCGACAAACCAAGGAGTTAAAGAAGAAACATTATTACATGAAATGTTAAAGGGACTTATCTAAGAAAAAGAAGATGATCAAAACTACAAACAGTAAAATGACACCAAACTCACAACTATCAACAACTGAGCCTTAAAAAACAAAAACAAAAACTAGGCAAACAACTAGAACAGGAATAGAACCACAGAAATGGAGATCACATGGAGGGTATCAACAGGGGAGTTGGGTGGGGGGAAGTACAGGGAATAAGAAGCATAAATGGTAGGTAGAAAATAGACAGGGGGAGGTTAGGAATAGTATGGGAAATGGAGAAGCCAAAGAACTTACATGTACGACCCATGGACATGTTAAGGGGGGAAATACTGGTGGGAGGGGGGTGCAGGGCAGAGGGGAATAAAGATGAGAAAAAAATGGGACAACTGTAATAGCATGATGAATAAAATATACTTAAAGAGAAAAATAAAACAGTATTTTTTAAAGAAACACACGTGTCTGACAACGCACATGTGCTTGCACACGGATGTGTAGAAATGGAAATGCACCAAAATATTATCAATGATGATCTCTGACTTGGAGTAATTTTTATTTTTCTTCATATTTTTCAATAAAAATATGAATGAATTGAAAAATGGAAAAAAATTAGTGATTTTCAGTGAACATGTCTTAATTCCAACAGTTAAATAAGTAGAGGTATGTAATTGGCCACACGTCCTCACCAGCTGCCCAACCTCTGCAGGCTTGTGAGGCGGAAGGCAAGGACCGGGAGCTCACAGGCCGGAAGACGGTCAGCCCCCTCTACCATTAGACTGTCCATGCTGACACAGAGACCCTGCCATTCATTCACTCAATTCCTTCACCCACTACGTGCCAGGCATTGTTCCATGTGCTCCAGCTACAACAGTGAACAAAACCGACAAAAATCCCTACCCTCTTAGTTTTTATATTCTAGCAAGAGGAAGCAGACAAGAGAGCAAATAAGTAAAATATATAAAATATGTGTGTTCAATGGAGAAAAGTAAAGCAGAGAAGGGGGCTTGGGAACAGGTGGGAGGGCTACAGTTTATACAGGGGAGTCACAGAAGACCTTGCTGAGAGGACACTTGAGGAAAGGTCTGAGAAGGGGCCCGAAGAGGAGGGGAGGGCAGAGGAACAACCAGCTGCAAAGCCGCGGCAGACACATGCATGTGAGCTCACAGACAAGCAAGAGGCCAGCCTGCTAGACTAGCGTGAAGGACGGACTCAATGAGGCCACGGAGGGAAGCAGCAGTCAGATCATCCAGGCTCGGGAGCTCTCTAAGGACCTGCCTGTACCCTGTGTGGGACTGAAGGCCATCAGAGGGCTCTGATGGAAAAAGCTGCCTGACAGATTTCAACAGAATCGCTGTGGCTGACTAGAGCAGGGAGACCAGTTAGGAGGAGGCTGTTACTGTAATTCGTCAGGGAGCTTCTGGTAGAATGAGCCAGGAGGAGAGGGGAGGGGTGGGCGAGGGGAGAAGTGGCCAGGGCTCTGAGTGTCTTCTGAAAGTAGACTTAGCAAGATGCACTGATGGACTGGATATGGGCGGTGGAGGGAAGGAGGGAGGGAGACTGTGGGGTTTACAGCATGAGCAACTAGAAGGATGAGACAGAGAACACTGTGCAAAAAGCAGGTTTAAGGGAAAAGGTAGGAAGTTCAGGCTGGGCCGCCTTGCAGATCTCCTGCAGAAGATGCTGCTTAACCCACCTGAAGGACCAGGAAAGGAGCAGGCAGGAGAGGAAAATGTGTGATTAGTGGCAGTGTGCACGGTATTTACAGCCATCAGAGTGTATTAGAGAAGAGACGAGGCTTAAGGAGAGAAGATCGGGAAAGCTGCTGCCAGTGAGGGAGAAGGGAGACCAGGGGAGCGAGCTGTCCCAGGAGCCGTGGGAAGAACACGCATCAAAGAGGAGGCAGAATGGAGGCCTTCTCCTATCCATTCCTCTCATATTATATTCAACCAGGCTTTGCTGGACACTCGCACTGGGGCAGCCAGGGACCAAAGAGATGAGTTCCAGTAACTTCTACATGGTGCCAGATGTCTGAAAGGACAGCCTGGTAGGTAGACGACGGTGCCTGGGGCTCAAGGCACCGGGAATGAAGCACTTGTGGAGCCCCTAACCCAGGTCCTTCACTGTCCATCTCTCACTGGCCCTTCACACGTGAAAACTCTCCTGCCGGCAGTGGCAGCACGGAGGGTCGCTTCAGGTCCCTGTAGCGCAGCCAAGGGTCTGGCTTGAGCCACAGGTCACTCTGAGAGTGTTCAAGGGAAAAGGGAATGTCCCACTTTTTCCTTCCCTTCATGACAGCCAACCCTGAACATCTGTCCTCTCCCGTCACCGGTCATTCCTCAAACTGGGACCCTCTATTAATGATCAAAGTGATATCTGTGTCTGACTGGAGACAATGGGTATTCCTGAGAGTCATTCCCTCTGAGACTGGCGAGCACACGCTGACACAGCAATGGGTGTGCTGTGACTGTCCCGTCCAAAGCAGCCTACATCTTTGAATGCAGAGCAAGGTCCAGGCAGGGGCCAGGATGCTCTTCCGCCCACCCACTGGACCCCATCAATAGTGCCACCAGAGCTAACACTGCTGCAGCCGGAGGCGTCCAGCACCTAGTTCAGTGCTGCACACACATGCACCCTCCCCACCACTGGCTCCAGCAACCACAGGAGAAAAGCCTCAAGTTACTATTTGCATTTCACAAGTGAGGAAACTGAGGCACTAAGAAGTCAGGTCACCTGCCCTGGCTCAGGTTCGGTAGCTGGCTGCTACGTGCTGGGATTCACACCAGCACCTGACACTAAAGCCCTGGCCTCTATTGTCTTGGCTTTCTACAGCCTCTTGTCTCAAGGATGATCCTGATAGTGTAATCTAGAAACCTCCTCCCATTCACCAGCTCCTGCTTCTGAATATGATGGGGCATTTTCTAGGTCAAAACTTATACACAAAATCTCTTTAAAGGTTTGATTACCCCAAACAAGATTTGTACGAAGTATTTACTAACTCACTGCTCAGATTTTCCCAGGAGAAACCCCTTGATGAATATGGAATATGGTAAGATATATGATCGTAGAGATGAGTTTAGGAAGGGACTGAGTGAACTCCACGCCCCTACAGCAATGGGAACCTCCCATCACCCCCGGGTATCAGCCAGGAAGAGAAATGGGTGGGGGTGCATGAGTCCTGGTTCTGGTCCCGGAGATGCCACAAGTGCAGGCACCCGGCAGTGACAGAGCCGGGGCTCCAGGGCTGCTCTGCACTTGTCCCTGCAAAGTCCAGCTCCCCTCTGAGGGCACAGGAAGGCTCAGCAGCAAACAGTGTTACCGTGGGCTACTGTGAATATAGCTTTGTTACCATATTTTTTGCTCCCCCAGCAGGACTCAGAGCAAAACTACTACTGATTGAACATTCCAGATAATTCCAAAGTGACCTTAGGGGGCTTGAGTTTGTAAACTAAGAACTTTTAATCCACTGCCTTTTCCAACTTAAGCCTAACTATCATTTTCCAGACCTCAGGAAATCCACTCCTGACCCCTTATCAAGTAGTCAGACAAGACCAACCTTTGAAGGGTGAGCATTTCTGGACTCGGGGAAGCTGTACAGAAGACTGGAAACTCGTTCAAGAACAACTCGGGTGCCTCCTCACAGCACTCAGGCAGCAGCTCTGAAGTCACCTGAAACTGGAGACAGAGCCTCCCCATAATCCTCAGGAGGCTGGCTAACCACAGAAGCCTCTGCCAGGCCAGAGCCCAAAGCCAGGAGCACAACCTGAGCCTCCAGCTCGACCACAAACCCTGCCTGCAAGACCACGATTTCTGAAACAGTAACTCTGTGAAAGCAGCAGGGCTAGAGCTGCCCCTCCACCCCTCTGGTGGGAACGCACCTCCTCTGACTGGCTGCTTCCCCACCCCCAGGCCTGGTTCACAGCAGAGGGATTTCCAAAACTGAGCCAGCTAAAGCTATTTAAAACGAGAGAATGTGAGGCATAGAAGGGGCCTCTAGCACAGTCTCATGCAATACCCTCACTTTATAGAAGAGATAACTGAGACCAAAGGGAGAAGTTATAACGTGCCCCCACCCTCCGCACTCTCCCCCCATTCCCCGCTCCCCTACCCCCATAAGCCTACCCAGCGAAACCTCAGGAGAAGACGGTGATGCAGAGAAGAGGACATATGGGGGGCTAGGCTCCTTAGGGGTTTGGGAGTGCAAAGGAATTCTCAGAAAATGCACTGCTGCCAGCACCAGACTTGCTCAGAGGGGACCCCAGGGCCCAGAACTGGGCTGGGCAATGATGACAGTTAGCAAGGCAGCCTGGGCCTAGGCTTCGGGAAACCTCGTCCATGGTGTTTGGAGGGGTCAGGGGACAGTCTTCCCTCAGTACCAGCCAGGTGCCAAATCGCCCAGGAGAAGAAAGAGTTGGAAGAAAGCCACGTGGGTGGAGAAGCAGGGAGGGGAGAGACCAACTTTAGAAAGTCTGGAAGAGGATTCCCGCAGCTCAAAAAGGCCCGAGTGCAACCACAGGGGCCAAGACCTCAGGAATTGCAGCCCAAGGAGCCAGGCGGTGGCCAGATGGCCAGCCAGTGGGTCAACTAGGCTGGAGAGGGTGGAGGTTTAAATTTAGCCAGGTAAACAGAGCTGCTGGGTGGAGAGGCCCTGGTAGAAGCAGGGCAATCACCTGCTCTGTTCGCTGAAGGGAAAAGTAGGGCCAGAACTGCACCCCCAAATAGCAGGTCTGCTTCCCAGGCTCCACCAACGGGGCAGCAGGGCAGTGAACAGAGCGCTCACCAGAGATGGGCAGAAGTTATTTTTACTTTAACAAGTGGCTCAGTTGTTCAGATTAAACACTATCAGGTCTATTCATCTTCATCACAGTATTTGTTCCCAACCCCTCTGCTGGATTTTTTCTGGACTCCTGGATACAATTTGAAGATACTCCATAGAAAACCAGCCAAGGATGCCCTGAGGTGAGAGTGAGGAGCCCCCATATTCTTTCCTCACAAGGGAATTTTTATATCTATTGTTCTTATGAACCTTGAGAGGCCTGAAGGAGTTACAAACATCAACACCACCACCACCACCGGTGGTGAGGGCTGCCTTCAGGTGTGGGGCTGGAACAAAGGCGGAGTCTGAAGACTTGTTAAGAAGATTAGGAAATAAATGACAGGCAGTTTGAAAGGGCGCTAGGGAGAACAAAATCAGAATGGCCGACAGAAAAGCTTTTGTGGACACATTGGATTTTATTTCAGAGAAGGCAAGAAGTATCACTTCACATAAAAATGTCCTCTCCTGCTAGAGGTGCCAGGCCGTGGCAATCTAGAAACCGGCAGGACTGTCCCAGGAGGTAAAATCAGAACAGACTAGCCGGGTCTTCTGCCCTCCTGAAGTGCAAACAAAAAAATCTTTCAGCTGTCACTACAGCAAGAGAAGGGTGAAATACACAGGTGAAGACAATCCCAGGTTTTTTCACTTCACAGCATATGGCTCCCAGCAATTTGGCCATATCCCTTTGCCTTAAACTTTTGGGATAGAAAACTTTTAGAAAATGGTTGTTTCAAGCCAGTAAGACACCCTTGGAGATAGTACAATCACCAAATGCACTAAAGATAGGACCGGTTTTAGACACCCTGAGTAAACACTACCCCCCTCCCCCCGCCACACACGCACCCTCTCTCACATATTCATACTCAAATACAGAAGAAATCAGGGCCTGGGAAAGTAGGAAATCCACGGATGGAAAGGGCCAGCAAGCTCCTCCAAGGCTGGCTCCTGCTCCCCTGGCAGGCAGACCCCACACACCCTCTGTCTGATTTTCTTTAGGAAAAGAAGGGGGGCTGTTGCTCTTGGCTGCCCTTAGCTATTTATCCACATATTGTCTCTTTAGGTCCTTTTGCTCCACTCCCTCCTGCCCTGGTGTTGGCCCCAGCTGCGCCCTGCAGTGGGGGAGACCTGGCTTTAAGCTTGCCTCCTCGCCTGGGCTCCTGGGCCTGACCGCACCGCTAGAGCCCAGCTGCATCGCTCCCCTCAAAACTGCGCAGAGATCTCAACACTGCCTTTCCTTCACAGGGGCCTGCAAACAAATCCTGCTATTTATAATCACAGACCTGTTGTGTCACAGACAACACTGTTTTGAAATGGAGGAAAACCACCACTCAGCATTTTACCTGTCGAAGTCGGTGTGTTTGCCAGGACCTAAGTGTGTGTGTATGTGCCCAGACAGGTGTGTCGGCACACATTGGGGCCGGCACCCACTCGCCCATGCTGGAGACTGGCAGTCTGGCCCCACCAATGAACCAGAGACCAACAGGAGCAGCTGGTACCAGGAAAGGGTCCTCAGGTTTTCTGAGGATGTGCCCAGTACTCCCAGGGCCCCATGGTACCTTAGGGCCAGCCACAGAAGAGATCCCCCCGCCAAAGCTTCTACCCATGTGCACTCACAAATGCTGACACGTGGCCAGGAGTGTGGCCCTGCCCCACTGACCCAGAGGTTTCTGCACCCACACTGATGGCACAACACAAATGTCCCATCACAGCTCTGTCAGGTGGGCACATTCTCCGTGATTAGAGCAGTTCCGGGATTGGTAACAGGATCCTGAGCCTTTCTCCTCCGGGTACCAGGCTGAAACTCTGACCAGGGTGGTAGTAACTGAAAGCTGTTGCCAGTGTGGCCGGTGGCAAAAGCAGTAAAGAAGGCGGGGTGGGTGGGGATGGACAGCACGTCCCCCCATTCAGAGTTGGGAACCCCTCCCGCAGCGGGAATGAGCAACCTCAGTGTTTCTCTCTGTGAACAGAACCAATCAAGCCTCAAGCAAACTGAACGATCTCTCACAGCGATTTGAGGATGAAAATATCCAGGAAATCTGGCTCTGATTGAAGTGCATGGCCACACATGCATGAGGACCAGCGAGAAGATGGAGAAAGAGGTCACTTCCCCCTCTTCCCAGGGCAGAGATAGATGAGCCTAAGGAGCAGAGAGACAATGAAAGAAAACTGAAACACTCAGGGCTTGACCCGCTCGGAGCTCAGGCAGTAACTCAGGCACCAAACTAACACTGCTCCGGGGTCTAAAATAATCCAGATGTAGTCCTCGCCCAGTCTGGCTGATGCGGGCGCAGACTTCAGGCAGAGCGTTCCAGCTGGGCCGGACCGCGCCAGGAAAGTGAGTGAGGAGGTCAGAGGGGCTCACGCTTCTCGGACAGGCGCAGGCAGGGCCCCGGGGAAGCCCCAGTGCACGCCCGCGGGCCGCACCTCCTGGCCACCTCCTCGGACACCCAGCCCTCGGGGACCTACAGCCACTAGCGCCCGAGCTGCCGGGAAGAGCGAGAAAACTCTACCCTAGCTGCCCTCGCCCCGCGCCCGGCCAGCACACTGGCTGGAGACGGCAAGCGGCCCCAGCTTTGTTCGAGGCCTGGGACCGGGGTTCCCCTTCCCTTTCCACGTTCCCTACCCCCACCTGATGGGGCTCGGCCGGCGCTGCGCACCCCACTCCCAGCCAGCTCCACCAGGTCGCGTCGCAGAGGGCAGGGCCCAGCTCCCGGGACCCCTCGTCCTTCCGCGCTCCCGGGGGCTGAGAGCCCGCGGCCGCCGAGGGGGCGGGAACCGGAGAGCTCTAGGAAGTTTCGGAGGTGGGAGCGGAGGAGGGGCGTCTCCGGGTGGCGAGTCTGGGGGCCGAGGGCTAGGGAGGCGGCAGCCCGCGAGCTCCCCTTTCCCGTAGCAGGCGGCTGGCGCTTACCTGCAGTCCCGCCGCTCGTCAGGCTCGCGGGCTCCGGCTCCTCCAGCGACGGCTGCGCTGGGTCCTCCGGGCGCCGCGGCGAGCGGGGGGCCGCTCCTCTCAGCGCGCGGGCCGCTCGGGACGCCGCACCGGACTCCGCATCCGCGCCCGGGTGCACCGCGCTCCGGGGATCCCGCCGAGGCGTCTGCCGGAGTCCGGGTGCTGGGGCAGCCTTCGCGGGAGGCGCGCTGCCCGGCCCGGGCAGCCGCGGCACTGGGAGCACCGCTCGCTCCTGCGACCGGGAGGGCTCCCTCCCTGCTCGGCGCCGGGGACCCTGCGCTCGGTCGGCGGCGAAGTCGGGTGCCGCGACCGCGCCGCAGTGAAGGAAGGCCTCCCGTCCTGGGCGCCGGCTCGGGCCCCGCCGTCGGTCGTCGCGGGGCTGCACCCTCTTCTCTGGAGCGCGGGACCCCAAGAAGTTTCGGCCAAGTCGGCAGCGGACGGGCGGCGGCCGCGGCTCGGCTGGGAGTGCAGGGCGGGCGCCGGGAGAGCGGATCCCGGGCCCCGGCGCCTCCGCCCCCGCCCCGCCCCCGCGCCTCCTTTCCGCCCCCGGTTGCCGCGAGGGCCCCGCTCTCTCCTTCCCACCAGCTTGCCCGCGACCCCCCTTCCCAGGGCTCCTCCCAGGCGCTGAGACCGTGACCTCCGCACCTGCCCCGCCGCCCAGCGGACACAACTTCTCCCTCGCCCCCGGGCGGAGCGGCCCGAGCCCTGCCTGGGGTACGGGTGGGGAGCCCCGCCCCCGAGCCCCGCGGCCCAGCCCCCTCCCCGGCCCTGCGCACCCACTGCCTCCTGCTCCCGGACCTCGACCCGGTGCCCGGAGCGGACCCCCGTGGGCGCCCGGCGCTGGCACCTCAGGGGCTGCAGAGCAAGAGGCTCTGAGACGGGAGAGAGTTACAACAGTACCTCTTACATTTACATCAAGCTCTTGCAAGCTCTTTATCCTCCTTTGAATCCCCCCAAAGCAGTAGAGTGTGATTTGTTATTTCCTCTTTACCAACCCAAGTCATTCCTCTCCCGGCCCTGGACCCAATAGAGAGATCTCTGGGACAGGAAATTTGATGGGGGTGGGGTGGCACACCAAGAAAAACGTTCCCAATGCATTCTCTCATCACTTCTGTGACAGCCGTAGGGGTGAGTTATTCACCTGACTTTTTAAATGCGGAAACCCGAAGCCCAGAAAAGTGGCCCCATAGTCGCTTGAAAATATCACTAGTCCAGTTTTTAGCCTTAGCTCAGACCAAAGTTTAAATACCTTTTTTGAAGTTTCCAAGTCCTGTTAGTAGTTGCCTTATAAGACCCCTGGGTGACCCGCCAAGTGGGAGTTATCCAAGATCCGTGCGAGGCAGGCACTGAAGCCCCAGCTTCCAGACTCTGGGAACAGGGCGCCATCCAAGTGCAGCCGGCGCTGAGGCCTGCCCTCCAACGGCCTTTTCTTTTACATTTTGAAACCCACCTCTTCCCTGAGTAAGTGGGAGGCTGCCCTGCTAAAGAAATTGCCTTTGAATTCAGTATAGTGCGGGGGAGAGGGGGACAATAGAAATAATCCTAGGTTTTGCCTTTTCTTAATTAGTAACCAAACAAGGCGCAGCCTTCTCCTTTCGGAGAGTGAGGGGGAAAGGGACCAGGAGCCCACCACATTGGGTTGGCAATAAGGAGCTATTGTCCTCTGGCTTTTACAATAAGGAAACTACAAGCTGTTTTAGCAAATACCAGACTAATTAGAGGGAAAAGCTTCCTTGGAATCGTGCTAGCCTGGGCCGGAGGTGCACTATGACTTTCTCACCTCGCAGTGAATGGGGTTTATGAGCCCAGGTCCAGCAACCTTAAATGAATGGTCTGTAATTGCGGGGGGCAGGGGGTGCTTTCACCTGGGGGAGCTAGTTCAAGGCTTTATCTCTGGGAACAGATGGGACAGGGAGAGGAGCTGGTCTAAATCAGGCATAAAAGCTTTGAATCCACTTTGTCAAATTAAAAATATGCTCACTTCCTCTTCTCAGAATAAAGTTTGGGCTCTGAGGTCAGAGTCTTTGTGGGAGGTCAGGGAAGGCCTTGTCCAGGAGGCCTGGTCTCTCTGGAATGCAATCTGGGAGAGTTTGGGCATTCACTCCACACACATTTATGGAGCCCCAAGCACACAGAGAAGACTGGGACCAGTTCCCCATCTAAAGGAGTAGGGTTGGTGCCAAAAGCAGGTCTGGCTACAAAAGCCAATACTCGAGAGGCAGATGCTGATGTAAATAATGTAAAGTGGCTTATTTGCAGATGGCAGCCATCTGGAAGATGGGGGACTCATGTCTCAAAACCCATCTCTACCTCTCGGTGGAGGCAGAGGTTTTCATAAGGAGGGAGAGGGGAACAGACAGATTAAGGGCGGGGGCTGTAAAGTTCTCTACGTGTGGATGAGCACGGTGAGAACGGATAAGGTTCGTTGTGCATCATCCTGGATTAGTCATCCCCGCTTCACTTCATCCCAACTTCCCGTCATCCTGGATCCATGGTTGAAAGTCAACAAATCTCCCAGAGCTGGGATGCCTGAAGGTCAGGGTCTGTATCTTTTGAAGTCAGTTCCTAGGATTCTTATACAAACATGCTGTTTATCTACAAGCTACATATTAGTCAGTCAGCACTTAGGGAAACAATGTTAAAAGACTGGTGCTGTGGGTTACAAGTCCTCGTTACAATTTTCCACTATCATATTGGGATGGAGGACAAATTTCTCATTTGGGGCCTAGAATGAGCACAAGAAGGGACAACTTTGCTTGATTTCCAGCTGACAGCCTAGAAGGAGAGCAGGTGACAGAAGACAGAAATCCCAGATGAATGTCCTACATGTAGCCCTGCACATCCCACCATCTCCATCCGAGATGAGTCAAAACCCGTGGCCCAGGAAGGGAAACTGCAGTGCCCCCCAGAAAGGAGCTTGTGGCTGAGCAGCTGGGGAAACGTTTGAATGAGGAGCCCTGGGCCAGCTTCCCAAGGGAAGTGGTGACTGCCCTGCTGCTTGAGTCACTGAGCTGCTGGGGAGTCTACAGCCACCCCTGGAGGCAAACGCTGCTGGGAATGAGAGAGATCTCACCGTGTTTTGTCTGTGATTGCTGGGTGGGGTCTCTTGCCTTCTTCCCTCAAAAAAACATATCCTTACTTGGCATTTGTGGCTGAAACAAAAGAAAGGAAAAACACATATTTGGACATATGGAAATTTGTGATGATTTCTGTTCTGTTTTTTGGAGACACTGTTCCCCTTCCCTGGTCATGCCCTCCCAGCCACCAGTCACACTCAGAGGTATCTTCCAAGCCAAAATGCCTAATGAAGATCCTGCCGGAGTCAGAGAAAAGCCAGCCTCCTCCACCTCCTTAGCTCTCTATGGCCTTCCTGTGGGGTAGGCACATCTAGCACTGCCCTCCGAGCCTGGGGCTGTGCATTTTTAGGGTAATTGTTCCCTTTTCCAGCCCAACACCAGGAGGAAGAGCTTCAGGTGGCACTGCTGTTCCTGCTGCTGCTGGTGGCCAGAGGAAAGCAGCCCTGTTTCAGGACAGTCCTTCATTCTGCCCCATATGGCTTGTCTGGTCCTTTTCAAAGGGGTTACTTGAGATGTACAGAAAATTTCCTGGGGGAACCAGCTGGATGAGCTTTTGAAGCCCAGGATGAGATAGAGAGGCAAAGCTAATAATCTTTTATCCCAACAGTCACTTTACCTCTATTGCCTGTGTTATTCAGTGTTCATTTCATTCTGGTTATCTAGATGTTTTTCTAAAAACAAGGGTTTTAAAAACTGGTAGGTCCTGACCCAAATGTCCAAAACCTGTCCATGGATTACTCCCACAGAATCCCAATAGCTGAGACAATTTGAAACATCTGAATGAGGGGAATTATAAGAGCTGAAAGCATAGGGTTGATAAGAAGGAAACTCTGCAATTGGCTTGTAGGGAAAAATTTTGGAGCCAAGAATCCAGCAGCTGAAGGAATCTGTACAAAGGCAGAAGAAGGGCTAAACTACTGACGGTCAACACCTGAGAGGTGCAGAGAATTTTCCAGATTATAAACTGCTTTTACACTTTTATCTTAATTGAGATCCATCAAATGAGAAGAGTCCTGCTCATCTCTCTGGGTGCTCTCCTCTGACCAATTCTCCCCCAAAGAGAGGCAAATGCCCTCCGTGGAGGAGGTCTAGTGTGGTCACGGAGCAAGTGGCTCCGGACCAGTCCACTGGGAACCCAGACTTGCTCCCTTGCAAATCTTGGGAAAGACACTGATCTCCCTAAGGCTCAGTTTCCTCATCTTGAAAGGCAGTGGTGGTAAGATAGCCTTCCTCATGGGAATGTGAAAATTAAGTAGGATAGTCCAGATAAAGAAACCAAGAACCATGTCTTCCATATTAGTAAGTAAATATTAACAATGCTATGATCATTATTAAATAGACATGACCTCATTCTCCATTTTGACAGTCTAATGTTACTCTCAGTCCTTGAACTCCCAGATTTTAACCCCATTTTTTCTCCTAAGAGAAGACAGAATCCTAAATAGTTCCTTGAATGAGTCACTGCTTTACAAATATCTAGACGGAAGCAGTTGAGTGCTGGCAAATGCAGGGGCCCCAGATGGCTGGCAGGAGGGTCCATCATCCTGACAATGCCACCTGCTGAGGTCCCATAAAGAGAGTGGGTAGTTCTGGTGAGTGTGGTCCTGTTAGTAAGCTGCTCTGATGCTTGGATGAAAAATGAGATGCTCTTTGGAACTGTAGTCGACACAAAGCACTGCTTTCCCTTTTGAATCTCTAACATCCCCATGTCCCTCCTGTTCGCCCTTCTCAACTTTGACTAAAGTCCTGTCATGTATTCTGTACTGAGGGACATTTCGGAGGGAATGATACAGGGTTCCCACCCTCAAAGGCTCTGTTTGCACAGAGACCTAGGGGACTCGCAAATGGGAACCAAGGGCAGATGCCCATGTCTGCACCTCACGGTGATGAAGCCCTCGCAACTCACCGCATTGGGGATCAGAGGTTGGAGGCCTGGACTCACTGCCTCCTCTTCTCGAGGGGCTCTTGACCTTGGGCAGGTCACCTCCCTCTCTGAGCCTCAGTGTCCTCACTAAACGAATCTGTGGTTGAGTTAAGGGGGAAATCGAGGAAGATGGATGTGTGGGTGGAAGACAATGAATTTGACTTCATATACATTTCATTCGAGCGTCATTGGGGGCATCCAAGCATTGGCAGCAAGAAATAGAGAACTGGAAGGGGGGTTAGAGGTCAGGGTGGCTGGAGAGGCAGTTTCAGTGAAGTGAACCAATAACGCTGAAAGCTGGCCAGCCAGGGGTCAAGGCGGAAAGGGGCGGTGAAGGAGTGTGGGTAATCCCTACAAGTTTAACTAAGAAGAGGGGGGACTGGAGGAAAGGGAAAGGGCACAGGGGTCAAGTGATCAGGTGATGTTTTTTCCACAATAAGGGAGCCCTGGATACGTTTGAAAGCAGAGTGAAGAAAAGTGAGGAGGGTGAGAAATCCCTGCGGTTAGGAAGGGATGGGAAAAGGCTGGGCGGAGAAAGGCCATGAGCTCCGTGAGGGTTCACATTCCAGAGTATGAGACACCCCTTCCTCTGTCCTCTCCAGAGCCGGTTGGTTAGGATAGTTAGGGCAACAGCAAAGGCGGGAGAGAGAAGGAGAGAAGAGGGAGCAAGGCGCATTTGCAGTGAGGAACCCTCCCTGAGGAGCACTGACGTGTCCGTGTGGGTGATACCCCGGGGCCACATGACCAAGGGGCATCTCCAGGTCATTCAATCTGAACCAGCTCTTCGGCAGTGATGGGTACATTGCTGCCTTATCAGAATCTCCCAGGAGGCAATGTTGAAAACGCAGAATCCCGGGCTGCACCTAGGGTCTTCTAACTACACACCGTTGTGGTCTGTGACTGTTAAGGCCCCACAGGTGATTCTGATCCTCGACCCTGTTTGAGACCTGGCAGCAAGGTCACAGTGAGCCTTCTAGGAGGGGAGAGACGCTCACTCAAATGTACAATGCAAACCAGCAGAAGGCCAGCATCCTCCTGGAAGTCCCACAGCATGTACCAGTGAAGTCCCTCATGCTGCACTGTAATGGTGGTGGGAGGGAAGGCGGGTGGGAGAGCCAGAATCTGCCTGGTTTCCCATCGGCCTGGTTCCTTCCTACCTTGGCCTTTGCAAGGACCCCCGTGCGGTATAATCAGCCTGAATGAGATTGGGTTCCAGGTTCCACCTTGGCCATTGTGTTTGAGAGTTAACTTTTGCTCAGTGGTACTAATCAGGATGATAAAGGAAATCCGCAGCTAATCCAAACATCTCAAGGTAAGTAATGGTTTGTCTCCTGACCTGTAATTATAAAAGGCATTTATAAACTCCTGAATTCCACTGTGAGTAGGGAGACTTTCCTATGAAGTTTCCTATCTGAAGCACTTGTTTGGCTTGAGGAAAAAAGTGCTTGTGCCACAAGAGGCAAACAGTGACAAGTGAGAATGCGATATTGTTAACATTTAGGAAGCTAAATTTATAGCATTTAGCCCAACAGCCTCCCCTGTTCTCTGAATTTTTCAATCTACATAGTTACGCAACCATCTGGGTCCTGACGCATAACTGACTAGCGCCCGGCATTGATCCCAATAGCAGTGACTCAGAGACTAGCCATCAGCTACCATGTCAATTAGACTGCGTTGTTTCTCCCTTCTGAGAAGTCCTTCCAGAGACTTCCTGCACTGGCCATATAAGGACAGTGAGATAAGAAAGGTGACTAACAAAGAGGCAAATTACACTTGGTATTTCCTTTCCTTTCAGGATTCAAATATGGGCCTTAAACAAACTATGATGCTTAGAGGAGAATAAACAGAAAAATACCTTTGGTTTTCATAGCCTTAGTAGTGTGCTGGAGGTTCTGACTTGCATCTCCCAAACCTGAGAAGGTGGGAGGGAGATAAGGAGAGAACAGGGTAAGAGTTTCCCTGCCCAGGGTGGGAAAGGGCTCATGACCTTACCCTCATGCATGTGGCGGCTGGTCTGTTTTAGGCCTACACTCCTACCTCCCCTTTTAATTTTCTTTCTGCCTTTCTTGTAGCCTGGTAACCATACCTGTATCCCCATCTGCATTTCATTCAGGGGCTGCCATCTGTGGTACACTTTATGCAGGAATTTCTGGAAACAGGAAAGCTACCAGATCCACAGCAGATGATCCTCCAGTGGTAGAATTCTAGGCACTACAACATCTGAATGGAGGAGATATTTTGGGGTGCTGGGGTCTGTGGGGAAGCTGATGGGAGCTGACCCAGCCTTGAGATCTTACCACCCACACAGCTGCCTGCCTCTAATCCACTCCTTATGGGCTCTGCTCAGGGCCCCCCACCATCCCAGACAGTGGCAGGAGGCCAGGAGCTGCTTGCTTGGCTTCCTTAATTTCAATGTCCATCTGGGTTTGCAGAAAGTGTCAGGGACAGGGTCTCTAGAAGCTGACAGTGAAGGTCCAGGAATTCAAAACCTATGCCCAGTCCTCAGGATTTTCCCTCCTGGGTAGTGTTCTGAGTGTCAGTGTTAGAGATGCCTTCAACCCCAGTCACAGGGTTGAAGCTTCGTGCCTCAGGCAAGTTTTCCAAAAAAGGCTCTAAAGAGTTGAGGTGGTTTGGCTTCCGGCCAAGTCAGAGGCGTAGGTAGACATACTCTGCCTCCTCGCACAACCAAAAGAAGGACAACAACAATTTAAAAACAAAAAACAACCAGAACTGACAGAAAATCGAACTGTCCAGAAGTCTGACAACCAAAGAGATAAAGAAGAAACATTCATCCAGACTGGTAGGAGGGGCGGAAATGGGCAGCCGGGGCAGAGAGGACCCGCAGCAAGGTGGCAGCTGGTGGACCCAGCGAGGTGGCGGATTGTGGAGCAGGGCAGGCCAGTCTGCGGCTGGCAGACTGTACGGCCCCACATTCCCGCATAGATAAACTGGAAGGAACGGCAGGGGAGCGAAGTAGACCACGCAACCCAGGGCTCCAGCTCAGGGAAATAAAGCCTCAAACCTCTGATTGAAAACACCCATGGGGGTTGAGGCGGCTGCAGGAGAAACTCCCAGCCTCACAGGAGAGTTTGTTGGAGAGACCCACAGGGGCCTAGAGTGTGCACAAGCCCACCCGCTTGAGAACCAGCACCAGAGGGGCCCAATTTGATTGTGGGTAGCAGAGGGAGTGACTTCAATCTGGCAGAGGGTGGAGCAAGCACCATTGCTCCCTCTTGGCCCCTCCTCCTCATACAGCATCACAGCGCAGCGATCAGCGTTACCCCTCCCTGGTTAACACCTAAGTCTCTGCCCCTTTGTGTAACAGGCACCCGAGACAAAAAAAATGGCCCAAATGAAAGAACAGATCATAGCTCCAGAAAAAATACAACTAAGCAATGAAGAGATAGCCAACCTATCAGATGCACAGTTCAAAACACTGGTAATCAGGAAGCTCACAGAATTGGTTAAATTTGGTCACAAATTAGATGAAAAAATGAAGGCTATGCCAAGTGAAACAAAGGAAAATGTACAGGGAACCAATAGTGATGGGAAGGAAACTGGGACTCAAATCAATGGTGTGGACCAGAAGGAAAAAAGAAACATCCAACCAGAAAAGAATGAAGAAACCAGAAAAATCAAAAAAATGAGGAGAGGCTTAGGAACCTCCAGGACATCTTGAAACGTTCCAACATCCGAATTATAGGGGTGCCAGAAGGAGAAGAGGAAGACCAAAAAATGGAAAACTTATTTGAACAAATAATGAAGGAGAACTTCCTTAATCTGGCAAAGGAAATAGACTTCCAGGAAGTCCAGGAAGCTCAGAGAGTCCCAAAGAAGCTGGACCCAGGGAGGAACACACCAAGGCACATCATAATTACATTACTCAAGATGAAAGATAAGGAGAGAATCTTAGAAGCAGCAAGAGAAAAGGACACAGTTACCTACAAAGGACTTCCCACGACTGTCAGCTGATTTCTCCAAAGAGACCTTGTAGGCAAGAAGGGGCTGGCAAGAAGTATTCAAAGTCATGAAAGGCAAGGACCTACGTCCAAGATTACTGTATCCAGCAAAGCTTTCATTTAGAATGGAAGGGCAGATCAAGTGCTTCTCAGATAAGGTCAAGTTCAAGGAGTTCATCATCACCAAGCCCTTATTATATGAAATGTGAAAGGGATTTATCTAAGAAAAAGAAGATAAAAAATATGAACAGTAAAAATGACAGCAAACTCAGTTATTAACAACCACACCTAAAAAAAAAAAGCAAACTAAGCAAACAACTAGAACAGGAATGGAACCACAGAAATGGAGATCACATGGAGGGTTGTCAACAGGGGAGTGGGAGGGGGAGGGAGGGGGAAAGGTACAGAGAATAAGTAGCATAAATGATAGGTAGAAAATAGACGGGGGGAGGGTAAGAATAGTATAGGAAATGTAGAAGCCAAAGAACTTATATGTATGACCCATGGACATTAAATGTAGGGGGGAATGTAGGAGGGAGGGGGTGGGCAGGATGGAGTGGAGAGAAGAGGGGGAAATGGGACAACTGTAATAGCATAATCAATAAATATATTTAAAAAAAGAGTTGAGGTGGTTTGAAGATATTAAAGCAAGAAATTGGAACTAGAAAATCTAGAGAAGTCAAGATGTGTGTGTGCTTTTAAGATAACAGATAAATGGAACTTGTCTGAGTATAATTAAAAGTTAATTGAACAAAAAGAAAAAGTAAAAAACAAAAACAAAAAAAGCAAAAAAAAAAAAAGGATGTCTTTCTTTTAACAATGAAAGGATCAGAATAAATCTGATCACAATCAGAACTTTAAAACCTTCTTTTGCACTTAGAGAACCCTCAGCATGACCCTGCTGGCCATGCTGGCTGATGGCAGCCACCCTGGTGGACAGAGGATGCTCACTTGTTCCGAACACCAAGCACATAGGTATTTACTTAGGTCCAAGCATTGGCCTGAGAGCCTTCCATGTGTTCCTGTGGCTGAAGAGAAGAATTGAACAGTCAGGTAGGCAGCTGGGCCAGGGTGAGCAGAGGAAGGGAAGTTTGTCTCTGGGGAACAGCTGTCTAGGAGCTGCCAGAAGTAGGAGAGGGGGATCTAGGGCTGAGATATTGTGTGTCTTGAGGGTGTGTGAGGAAGGGCAGCAGTGGGCCTGCAGGGCAGCTTGCTCACCGCAGACCCCAAGGGCTAGAGGGGCTGAGACTGACCTTTCACCCCTGTTTGAAACAAAGGGTGTAATATCAGCTTTGTCCTTGTCAGAGGCCAGGAGGAGGGGAGGGTGTTGACGATGAGAAGTGTGGGCCTGTGGGCATGCCTCTGCTGAGGGGTGGGTTCCAGATCCAGGCTGCCAAGAGCATGGTGTGTCTCTCCCACACAGGCCCCTCACACTCCAACCCCCACTGTGACTATCTCCAATCTCACTGGGCCAGAGAGAGACTGGGAGCTGGTAGCAATAAAGGATGATTTTAACAGCTGAAGGTACAGGAATAAACTTGGATCGCGGAGATGGGATCCTGGGTGTCCTGCCTTTTCTGTCAACTAAGTCCCTATTGCTAGGGCTGCTCCAACAACTTGAAGACTGCTTACCCTGTGGTTGTTTCTGCCACTCCCCGTTTGACCACTTCTCTGCTCTAGAGGGCAGCTGAGAGAGAGAAGTGAGGAGGTGAAGTGACTTCATCTGGTCCTTATTCCCAACTTGGATAAGAGGAAGGAGATGTCCAGCTTCTTCCAAACCAGGCCCTGGCCACCTCCTCCTCTCTACTTTCTCTCGAGCAGTCCCCCTGGGTGCTCCAGGACCCCCTACTCCGGGGCCCAGGCCTGGTGGGTGCAGCGGGGCTGGCGGAACACCTGCTCCAGCAGAATCTAGCACCAGAACCACTGTTTTGGTGGCGCAGATTCTGGAGTCCGGCCCTCAGGAAAAGCTTTTGGATTTCAGTGTCCACAGTTATTAAACAAGGGTGCTTTGTCAGTTGCACCATACCATAGAAATGTTCGTTTTTATGTATATTATACTGACATGTGCTGTAAGGAAGAATGTGGAGGGGCACCTGCTTCCATTCAGAACTTACTTCTCCAGTAACATTATAACAACTGCAGGACAATGATAATAATAATAACCCATCCTAACTGAGTGCTTCCAATGTGTTAAGGAATTTAACCCTCACAGCAACTCTATGGGGTCAGCACAATTATTACCCCATTTTACACATGAGGAAACAGAGACCCAGTGAGGTCAAGGTACCCACCCACAATTTTGCAGCTAATGGGCCCAGGGCAGGCTTCACACCAGTTTAGAAAAGCCCGCCTGGAGAGACACGAAGGAGAATCCCTGCTGCTGTTTAGGCCCAACTCTCTGCCCCATTCACCACGTACATCCTACCTCCCTACAACTACTCGGGGCGGGAAGTCAACTCTGGCCCTAATTCTATAAATAATGGAGAGGAAGAGCTGAGCTGCAGAACTTGACAGAAATGTTGGAAGATAACGTGTTTTTAATATGTAATCTGTCCAAGTTTACAATGAGGCAGCAAACCAATTTTCCTAAGAGTCGAGGAAAGGGCAATTCTTTGATTCTTTCTTCAATCTCTCACTCCTACCACCAGAGACACATTGCTTTTAATAAAGCAATTTTGAGGTGGTTCTTGGAACTCCAGGGAACAAGAACCTTGAAGTCTGCTCAGGCTCTGAACGTGTCAACTCATGAGAAATGGCTCCTGGGAGCATGGAAGGGTTGCTATTTTCTTCACTTTAGTAATCCCTTTCTCCCCTCCACCAGACAAGGGGCTGCAACAGGAATTCTAAGACCCCACCAAATCCCAGGGTGGGGAGCTCCCCCTAGTGGCCCAATGGACCCACTTGCGATGGCCCCTGGGGTCTTAACAAAAGTGAGTCCAGAGTCTGACATAAGAGGGAATGGCCCACTTAGGTACGTGCCCCAGAGAACGTAGAGCAGGGCCCCATGCTTATAGCAGCACTATTCACAGCAGACAATAAAGTAGAAACAACTCAAATATCTGTTGACTGATGAATGGTAAACAAAAGGCAGCATAAACATAACAAGGGAACATTATTAAGTCTTAAAAAGAAATGAAATTCTGATACAAGCTACAGCATGGGTGGAACTTGAAGACACTTTGCTCAGTGAAATAAGCCAGACATAAAAGGACAAATATTGTGTGATTCCACTTATATGAGGAATAGTCAAACTCACAGAGACAGAAAGTAGAACATTGGTTGCCAGGGGCTGGCGGGAGAGGGCGTGGGCACTCATCGTTACCGGGTAGGGTTTCGGCTGGGGGTGATGAAAAGTCCTGAAGATGGATGGCTGCCCAACAATGTGAGTGCACTTAACACTATTGAACTGTACACTGAAAATGGTTAAAATGGTACGATTTGTGTTAGGCATATTTTACCATAATATGAAAAACAGAAAAAAGAGAGGATATGCTCATTCATTTTTGTGGAAAAGACACACATTTTTCCATGTTCCTAAAAAAGAATTTCCCAAATCAGTCAATTTATGTTGAAATTTCCTGTGCTTGTCTCAGCCTAGAAAATTGAGGGGGAATACTGTCTTAAAATCCACTCAGTATGGAAGAATAAAGTGGGAGAAATTATTGTACTTGATGTGAAAACTTACTGTACAGGGTTAGGCCAAAAAGTAGGTCTTCAGTTGTTTGTATAGAAAATAACACAATAATGAATAACCAAGAAGGCAAGAATAAGCTGCTCTGCGTACGCACAACTGTATAGCTGCGGAGAGAGTAGTCGAGCCAGTGTGGTCTTGGTGGAAGGAGAGGCAGGTCAGCAGCACAGAGCCCAGAGCCCAGAAACAGGCCAATGCAAGTGTGCCCGGGTGATTGCCGCCAAGAGCAGAAAGACCATTCAAGGAAGGAAAAGTAGTTTCCCCACAAATGGAGCTGCAGCAGTTGGATATCCATAGATTAAAAATGTGAACCTCAACCTGAACCTCATACCTGACACAAAAATTAATATTTATCATTAACCACTGGGGACAGGCAGGTTAAAACCACACTGAGATATTACTACACATCTATTAAAACAGCTAAAATGTGAGCAGTGACAACACCAAATGCTGGTGAGGATGTGGAGGAACCGATCTCTCATATGTTGCCGGTGGGGGTGTAGAGTGGTTCAGCCACTCTGGAAAATAGTTTGGCACTTACCACAGTCCGGTAATCACACCCCTGGGAATTTATCCCAGGGAAATAAAAACTTACGCTCACACAAACACTTGCACACCACTGTTCTATTTGTAATAGACCTGAATTGGAAACAACAGCTAAAGATTTAAACAAACAGTGCTATATTCCTATCATGGAGTACTACTCAGCAATAAAACAGCCAACTATTGACACATGCAAGGGTTTGGATGAACCTCAAAAGCCCAGAGGTATTTTTCAGAGAAAAGCCAATCTCAAAGGTGACATACTACATGATTCCAATTATATATTAATCTTGAAATGACAAAATTATGAAGATGGAGAATAGATTAGTGGTTGTCAGAGGTTAGAGGCAGGAGGGAGGAAAATTGGTGTGAGTATTAAGTGTAGGGAGGACTTTGTGGCAATGGAACAATTCTGTACCTTGACTGACAAGAATCTACACGTGTGATGCAATTGCACAGACCTTGTCCTCCCCCACCCCTGCCCCATATGCGCAGAGTAAACTGGTGAAACCTGAGTAAGGCGCATAGCTTGCACCATGTCAGGTTCCTGGTTTTGATTTGTTATGTAAGATGAGACTGTTGGCAGAAACCAGATGAAGGGGACCTCTCTGTACTATTTTTGTAACATCTTGTGAATCTATAATCATTGAAAAATACTAGAAAAAAAGCCTTCGAGAGACAAGGAAGAAAAGGAAAGTCGGGTGTGGTGATTGCTTCAGGGAGGGAGGTATTAGGGGACTAAATGGAAATAGAAAAAATAAAATAATGATTAAATTTTAAAAATAAATAAATTTTGTGGCTAAAAAAAAAAAGTAAAAAGTAAAAAGGAAAGTCAGCATCATAGAGCCACTTGCCCTGAGCCAGCTCTTTTCAGGGGTCGTCTTCCTGAGCCGTCCCCTTGGCCCTGTGAAGTACATTTTATCCCATTTCATAGACAAGAGACCAAGGCCCAAAGAGGCAGAATTGAGTTTCAAACCAAGTTTCTCTAATCTTAAAGCCTGTTCTCTTCAGGAATAAATGGAGTAAATGGTCAAGATTCTGCTTTGCCTGACAAAGTTAGTATCGTCTCAGAAACAGCCCTATGCACTTCACGTCAGTCACTAGGAATGGAATGGTCCATCTCAGATTGTCCTGTTTGGTGCCATCCATGTAAGTTAATTGGCACAAGCTCTGGAAGCTTATGTCCTTCTTTAAACACAGCTTTCCTTATGTCACTCCTCTCCCGCCACCCACAAGTCTAGGCGACCTTCGAAGGAAGGCTAAGTCCTTGGCTTGGTGCTGAAGCACTCAAGGTCCTGCCCGATTGCCTCCTTAAGAAATGTCCGGTGCTTCCTCCTGCTTCTCTCCACATGACCTGTCTCCTCTGACTGAAATAGTTTATGGCCCCCACACTGCTTTGCCCACAGTCTTTAGCTCCCACTCATCCTTTCAGGGTTCTTAGCACATCTAGATTCTGTCCGTCTTTCCTGACCCAGCTTCACTGCCCACAAAGCCTGCCCGGGCTTCCCGAACACCCAGGGCCCCATGTTCCTCACATGCAAGAACCTGAGTCTACCTGCACACAGTAGGCACTGGCATGGGCTTGTTGAGGAAGGGAATTGTGAACTTATCACACATGTCCTTGTATTGATGTGGAATGTATATTTCCATGTTAGTTTTACCTATTTAACCAGATGGCAAGTTTCTTAGCTTACAATGTTTCATGTTCTCAACAGTGCTCAGCCCAGTTTGCTGTTTTTAAAACAGCCACTAATAATGAGAGCTTATTCTCATACCCTCGACTGGATGTCCACTTTCACCCCTGGTCAGCTGTTTGGCCGATCCTGCCCCAGATGCACTTATTGCTGGGATTGCTGGTGGCTTGAAGACCAGTCACCACTGATTTTCTTCTTGCTTCTTTTATTTTATGGAGAACTTTGAGTTGCAATAGACCCATCCACCCACCTCTCTCCTCAGGATTGGTTCCTTCAGCAATTATAACCTTCCTTTGGGGACTGACTTGGCCCATGTCTGGAATGAACTCAGACGTCGGCACTCATAGCTGTGGTCATCCATCTCTTGGGATGAGCAAATTAGGAGGGAGCTACAGAAAGTATAATTGAAGAAAAATTAGTTAGTGGCTGGGGAAAGGGCTGGACTGTTGCTGTGAGTGGCCTGACCTCATTGCCTTTCATAACATCAGTCAGCACTGAGGATTTGAAGAGACACGGCAGGGGGAGGAAGGTGTTTGTGAAACTCAGATGGCTGGAAAAAGAGCTCGTGTCAAAGACAGTGAGTAGGAGAAGCCGCCTCTCCTTTGTGCTCTCTGCTGCTTCTCAAAGGGCTCTAGGAACCTCATGAGACAACAAGACACTGGGGTCATCTTCGCAAAGGGTGCCCTTCTGACAAAAGCTTTGGCTTGAGCCCTGGTGCTCAGGAGTTGACCAGGACTCCTGGGAAAACCACTGTGGAGTCCATGCGAAAGATGGACTCCAGCCACATGTGTCAATGCCAAGGTCTCCAGTGTCTCTCCTGTTCTCTGGTCAGGCAGAATCAGATCCAGGACCACAACTCTGGAGAGTCAAGTGGCTTTGTAGAGAGAGGGAGGAAGAGAAAGGGAGTGGTGGTTGAACCTCCTTCTCTGCTCTTATTAGCTGAATCAGTAGGAGTAGGTGAATTCCCTGCAAAGCTGTTGCCAGAAGGTACATTTCTATCCTCTTTACCGTGGTGTAGACAGCTCTATTACTGATAACACCCCATTCCTCTACCAATTCGGCAGCATGCTAGCGCGACCTGTGCAGAGCAAGCTTAGGAAATTCCCAGGCACTTGGGCCATTGTTCAGAATTGTGACAAGAGGAAAATTACAATATCCTCAGATTTTTCTCCAGGCCAAGGTCAGCAAATTATACCTCAGGGACCACTGTATATTTTTGCATGGCCTGCAAGCTAAAAATGGCTTCTACATTTTTGAGTGGTTAGAAAAACATTTTTTAAATAATATTTTACTACATGTGAAAACTATATGAAGTTCAAGTTTCAGGTCTACAAATAAAGTTTTATTGGCATATGCATTTGTCATATATTACCTAGGGCTTTAGCACAGTTGAGAAGTTGCATGTGGCCACATAGGCTGCAAAGCCAAGATCAACTCTGGCTATAAAATTTGTTGTATAAAATGAAAATGTGGGGCTTCTTGTTAAAAAAAATTATTAAGAATTCTACAATGGCAACAGTATAGCATAAACAAAGTGTGGTAGCCCCTCTAAACCCAGGGTCCTGTGCCTGCCCATGAACCTGGCCCTTATTAAAATACTTAATACCTGGCTCTTTAGAGAAAAATTTCGCCAACACATACTCTGGAAGTTCAAACACTGATATTTAAAAAAAAAACAACAACAAAAACAATTAGCCCTGACTGGTGTGGCTCAAAGGGTTAAGCTTTGTCTCACAACCCAAAAGGTCACTGGTTTGATTCCTGGTCAGGGCACATGCCTGGGTTGTGGGCCAGGTCTCCAGCTGGGGGCATGCTAGAGGCAACCAATCAATGTTTCTCCAACACATGGATGTTTCTCTCCATCTCTTTCTCCCTTTCTTTTCCTCTCTCTAAAATTAAATAAATAAAATCTTTAAAAACAATAATGTTATCTCCAGCAAAAAATTTAGCAAAAATTATTAAAGTGTTTCTGGACACACTTTGAAAAGAAATTGTTGAACACTAGAACCTAATATGGGTTCGCTCAAAGTAGAATCATTTTCTTTTGATTGGATTATCTGCTGCGGTAAGAGAGGCACAGGACAGGGGAGGGCAATGCTGTGGACATGCACACCAGTCCTTCAGTTCATGTGGTCTTTCCTAGGTCATGCCAAAATATCAGGGAAAACCTGCGGCAGTCTCTTCATGCATGGAGTTAAAATTTAAAAGTGTAAAAAGACTTCTGGTCAAGATGGAGACATAGGCAAACACACTTTGCCTCCTCACACACCTACAAAAAAATTACAACTAGACTACAAAACAAATATCACCCAGAACTGTCAGAAAATTGAGCTGTATATAAGTCCAAAAACCAAGGATTTAAAGAAGCCACATTCATCCAGATGGGCAGGAGGGGCAGAGACGCAGAGAGAAGTGAAGATATGTGGAGGGGCAGCTGAACTGGAGGTCCCACATCCACATGTGGTTGATAAAAATCAGGAGGAATCCTCTGGAGCAAGGGATCCAAACTCCAAATCAGACCACCCAGCAGCCCAGGGTTCCAGCACCAGGAAGGTAAATCCCCATAACATCTGGCTGTAAAAACCAGTGGGGGGTGGGGCATGGAAGAAACTGCTGGATTATCAGAAGACCCCTTTGAAAGTGCCTCCATGGATTTAGGACTTATGCAGACCTACCACTTCTGGTATTCAGCACGAGGGCAATAGCTGGAAGAGCACAAGTGACATAGGGGGAGAAAGTGAAGTGACTGGAAACAGGGACAGTGCTAGGAATCATCTTCCTCACGGGCAAACCTCCAGAAGCCAGGCAGCGGCATTGTCTACTCTTCGAGCCCTCCCCAACACAGAGCCACGAAGTGGTGAAATGGGTTGCCCTGCTTTGCTGATTATCTAAGTCTCCACCCAACACAATTTACACGTCTGCTCTTCTACAATAAGCCACATTACTAAGATAGGGAATCAAAGCAGCTCTATGTTAGTTTCCATAAAGAAACTAACACAGGGAAGCTGCCAAATTGAGGAGATAAAGAAACATGGCCCAAATGAAAGAATAGAACAAAACTCCAGAAAAAGAATTAAATGGAACAGAGATAACCAACTTATCAGATGCAGAGTTCAAAACACTGGTTATCAGGATGCTCAAAGAACTCACTGAGTATGGCAACAGCAAAAAGAAGACCCAGGAATAAATGAAGGGTACATTAAGTGAAATAAAGAAAAATCTACAGGGAACCAACAGTGGAAGGAATGAAGTCAAGAATGAAATCAATGATTTGGAACATAAGGAAGAAAAAAAAGCATTCAATCAGAACAACAAGAGGAAAAAAGAATTTAAAAAAACAAGGATAATGTAAGCAGCCTCTGGGACATCTCCAAAGGTACCAACATCTGAATCATAGGGATGACAGAATGAGAAGAGGAGGAGCAAGAAATTGAAAACTTATTTGAAAAAATAATGAAAGAAAACTTCCCTAATTTGGTGAAAAAAAATAGACATACAAGTCCAGGAAGCAGAAAGAGTCCCAAACAAGTTGACTTAAAGAGGATCACACCAAGACACATAAAAACGTCAAAGTTGGAAGATAAAGAGAGAATCTTAAAAGCAGCGAGAGAAAAGCAGAGAGTTACCTACAATGGAGTTCCCCTAAGACTGTCAGCTGATTTCTCAAAAGAAATATTGCAGGCAAGAAGGAGCTGGAAAAAAGTATTCAAAGTCATGAAAGGCAAGGACCTACAACCTAGACTACTCTATTCAGCAAAGCTATCACTTAGAATGGAAGGGCAGATAAAGTGCTTCCCAGACAAGGTAAAGTTAAAGGAGTCCATCATCGCCAAGCCTTATGTATGTATGTATGTATGTACGTACGTATGTATGTATGTATGTATGCATTTATTTATTTATAGAGAGAGGGGAAAAGAGGAAGAAAGAGAGGGAGAGAAACATTGATCAGTTGCCTCTTACATGTCCCCAACTGGGGACCTGGCCCACAACCCAAGCACGTGCCCTGACTAGGAGTTGAACTGGTGACCTTTGGGTCTGCAGGCCAGCACTCAATCTACTGAGCCACACCAGCCAGGGCACCAATTCCTTATTATATGAAATGTTAAAGGGACTTATTAAAAAAAAATCAAAACTATGAACATTAAAATGGCAACAAATCCATAACTATCAACAACTGAATCAAAAAACCAAACAAACTAAGCAAACAAGCTGAACAGGACAGAATCACAGAAATGGAGACCACTTGCAGGGTTATCAGCTGGGAGGGGGAGGGAGTGAATGGGGGAAAAGGTACAAGGATTAAGAAACAAAAATTTGTAGGTACAAAATAGACAGGGCGATGTTAAGAATAGTATAGGAAATGGAGAAGCCAAAGAACTTACATGCACGACCCATGGATGAACTAAGTGGGGGATTGCTGGAGGGAATTGGGGGGACTGGGTGGAGGGAGGCAAAGGGGGAAATTGGGGCACCTGTAATAGCATAATCAATAAAATATGTATTTTTAAAAAATGTAAATAACTTGTCTCTTATTTTTAAGATACCGTGATAGTTCATTTGAAAGTCTATTCCATATGCCTTATTGTTGTGTTGAGAAGTCATTTTTGAAAGATATTTGGGCTTTTCTTCAAGCCATTCCAGAGGCTGTGCATGAAGTTGAACAATATTAGCCTGTTTGTCAGATATAGTAATTGGATTTGGTACCAAGGTAGGCAGCAGGCATAGTTCAAGGCTCCAGAATGGGGGCTGGGTGAATCCCCACCAGACCCCAAAGATCCACGTGTGCACTTGTAGCTGTGGCGGTTTTAGAATCCAAGTGAACGTTGGTCTGGAAGCTGCATCACAGTTATGTGCTGTATCCACCAGACGACAACAGCTTTTTAAATGAGATGAGATATGGCTTCCTTCAGAGGCCCCAGTGGGGTATCCATTTCTAGGTGGAGTAAATACTGTTGATCTTTGCCATTTCTGAGAGAACAGTTTGATTCTTGTTGAGGTAGAAAGGGATGGGGGATGGGATCCAGGCCCAGCCTGTGTCCAGCCTCTAGTTAACTAACTCTTGTGTTGTTGACCTTGGGGAAGACATGTTCTTCACTGCCTCTGGGCGGGGAGGTTCCCCTGGCTGTGGGGATGTCATCAGGGCCAAGGCAGGAGAGAACTGGCAGCGCAGGGAGACCCACTGCTGGTGTCTGATGCAGCTGGGCCCAGGTTGCCCCCGCTCAGAGGTCCCATGTGCCCTCCTGGAGGGAGCCCTGGGCTGGAGAGAGCTGGGCTCCCACTAAGTGGCTCTGAGGTCTTAACTACACTGCTTAGTATTTCTAGACCTCCTTCTGTTTTAAATAAAGAGACAGGACAGGGTTATTTTAAAGGTCCTTTCCGGTTCTAATCATCTCTGAATCTATAAGGAAAAGTTTTCTAACATAAAAATTTGTTCAAAAATAGACCCGGCTGCCTGTAAGAGGGGGAGTCAGGGCAGCCGCACTGCTCTCTCAGGATGCCTGCTCTTCGTAGGAAGCCGACTTTCCTTATTCCTAATAGAAAGTGAATTTCTCAGGAGGTTTCTGCTCTAAGCCAAACAAATCTAATGAAAGGTAGTTTCCTCAACCTCCTGAGCCCTATTTCAGTTTGGAAAATAGAAGACACACTCAGGTGTACTTTTAGAGTAGATGGAAGGAGGCCAAAAGAGTGGCCAGACGGCCTGGAGCAACAGGGAGGGAAAGGGATACCGGTGGGCAGGGAGACAAGAGCCCTAACCTGGGCCGAGGCTGAGCAAAGGGGCATGGAGCCCCAGGAAAGCTGGGGCTGGGGAGGCTGAGGAGCAGCAACCAGGCTGGTGGACAGGCCTTGGTGCCAGGCCGAGGCCCTGGGGCTTTGTCCGAGGCCAAAAGGAGGAGCTCAGTGATGAAAGCAGCGCCTGAGGCAGCAAGGACTTGGCGTGGGAGCAACCTTTAAATTAAAAAGCAATTTTTATGGTGGTAAAAATGCATAACATAATATTTACAATTTTCACTATTTGCGAGCACGCAGTGCAGCAGCACTGACTGCATCCACAGTGTTGTGTAGCAAACACCGCAGGCCGCGTATAAACTTCATCCTCCCCAACAAAGCTCTACTCTTCCGTCTGTCTGTATTTGTTATTTTTTAATTAATTTTTTATTGTGAAAATTGACATAACATAAAAGTTACCATTGTAACTATTTCTAAGAGTATGTCTCAGTGGCAGTAAGCACATTCACACTGGCGTGCAGCCATCACACCGTCTCCAGAACTCTTGCATCTCCCCCAACTGAAACTCTGTCCCCATTGACCACCACCTCCCCGTTCCCAATCCCCCAGCCCCTCCCCATTGTGCTTTCTGTGCGTACGAATTTGCCTACTCTGGGTACCTCCTACAAGGGGAATTATACAATATTTGTCACTTTGTGTCTGGCTTAGTCGCTGAGCATAATGTCCTCAAGTTTCTTGCATGTTGTAGCATGTGTCAGAATCTCCTTCATTTCAAGGCTGAATAATATTCCATCATAAGTACCTTTTGTTTTATCCATTCATTTCTCAATAGTCACTTGAGTTGCTTCCACCCTTTGGCCACGGTGAACAATGCTGCTGTGAGCACAGGCGTGCGAACGTCTCCGTGAGGCCGCAGAGCATACAGTAGTTCTAAGTTTAGTTTTTTGAGGAACCACCATACCATCTGGGGGTAGCCTTTGACAGAGCCCCACAAGCTACATCCCAAGGAGACAGAGGAGGTCTGGGAAGGCGTGGAGGAGGAGCCAGCTGGGGCCAGGCAGGCCTGGGCTTCCCTGTGGCTGGCTGTGTGACCATGCTGGTGACATCCGCTCAGAGCCTCCACTCCCTTCCCGCTCATGTATGGATGACGTTTTTTGGAACACCTAGAATGCCTCAGCCACTTTTCTAAGCACAGGGACACACGGATGACAAAACAGATGTGAGCTGTGGTCTCATTCAACATCTGTATGAAACGTGGACAGCGCTCCCCGGTAACATATGTAAAGGGCTAGCTCAGTGTCTGACGCATCATAAGCACCTAATAAAGAGCTCCTTCCTTCCCTTTAACTCAGCAGCTGAATGATCAAGGATTCTGAATGTTCTCATATAAATAACGTCCTGTTGAAGTATTCATATAAATAACTCCCTTCTATTCTCATTTTTAAAACTCAAAGAGGACCACTGTGAAAAAAAATAACAACACACCCTGGCCTGCTTTGATGAGCTAGGGGCAGTCTGTGTTTGAAGGGGGTGCACAGGGAAGAAAGAGCAGTGGCTGGTGGGGGGGGAGGCGGGGCAGTGGGGGCTGGTGCCTGGGTTTGCTCTGGAAACGACAGCTACCCACAGGCAGGCGGGACTGACGCAAACCTGGAGACCAACACAGGTCAGCAAACCTCAAAGGCATCCTGAGGAAAGCTGGTGAGAGACACAGAACATAAATAAAGGAGTTTGGGTCAGAACACTTCCCACCAACCTGGAGCAGCCACCACAGCTGGGGTTTTGTGTCCTGGAGACCCAGACCTATTCTTCCCCAGCCTGCTGGGGACCAACCAGACCTTGAAACCGACCCTGGTGGGCACCTGCCCGAGCAGCTCCCGCCTGCAGGCCAGCGTGGTCTGGCCTCTGTGCGTCCTGATCTGGTTGCTACATGTGGAGAAGAGAAAAGATTTTTGTTGCAGGGTCTTTTTAAGCAAGGGGGAGGGTGCAGAGTGGAAGAGAAAGAAAATAACAGCAGCTGCCAGGAAGGGGTTGACAGTTGTGGGGTTGGAGGAGCTGTCCCTACCGGCCAAGGGGATGGCTTTGGTCAAGGGGCATCTCCTGGCTGTCCAGGCAAGTGTGAGCAGTCACTGCGGCCTGTGAGCCACCTCCGGGCCCTCGCTTCACCTCACGGCTTGTGGCACGGACCTCCCCTCTCTTTTTTAGGAGGGAGAACTCAAAGACACTCCAGAAGGAAGTCGTTACCTTTAATAGAAGCCCTGCTTTGCAGACGCATACCCCGTCAAGAATATTTAATCGCTATTTACAGACACGCCTACAAACACACGCACGTGGGAAATTATTCCAGGGCGATCCGATGAAGTCCGGCCAGACCCACTCCAGGTCTCAGAGCTTTGAAGGTCTCGGCGATTCTGGGCAAAGGTCCTCCACACTCCCAGGACATTACACTGAGGAGGTCCCTAAGAATGTTGTGGCCAGTCCCAAGTTGTGCTGATGATTTTTAACACCTTATTTTTAAAAATTAATAAATTAATTTTAGAGAGAGAGGAAGAGAGACCAATTTTGTTGTTCCACCTCTCCACGCACCTATTGGTGGATTCCTGCATGTACCCTGACCAGGGATTGGTCTGGCAACCCGGGGGCATCAGGACAACGCTCTAACCAACTGAGCAACCGACCAGGGCTGACTTTTAACACCTTATAATAAAACCAATACTTTTGCTAAGACAGGAAATATCAATGGGTCTCCCTAAATTCACTGCAGTCTAACTAGCCAGAAAGAGATCAGCATGGCCCCATGCCTGTGACCTGGGGCTCCACGCTTTCCTCCTGGCACCACCGTGGTTTTAAGTCCTCAGCAGCACCCTTGGGTCAAAGAGCTCAGGGGGGCCAGCTCAGGGACGGAGGGCTTGTGTTAGGTGTGGAGCAGAATGGCGCCTGTCCCAGGTACTGCAGGGCCCTGCAGAGATGGGCTCCCATCCTTGGCAAGTTTGTGTGAGAGAGGACAGATGAGACACTTGCAAGTTCAATGACATAAAAATTACAAGAGACCCTAGTGGTACAGAAATATCCCCAGCAGGAGAAACAGATCAACCCGGGCCAGCTGTGAGTGAAGTGCCTGAGCTGGGCGGGTCACTGGGCAGATGGCGTGGAGCTGAATGTGGGCTGGGGGTGAACGTGGTCCCCTGTGCGCTGTGACAGCTTTCCTGGTTGGTTCCCTACCTTTTGATCCCACCTGAATTACGTTGCTGTTGATTCATGTCTTTGTTCTGATTCCTCGTATGGATTTAGAACTCCTTGCAAGCAGGGATCTTATTCATATTTCTGTGCCTTGTGAGATGCTGAGCTGGTAGAGGCAATCAGTTTTGGAGGAAAGGGTCATTCTCAGGTTGGAGGGAGAGGAGCCCAGCAGGGGAGTGGCTGTGGCTTCCCTCTTCTGCTTGTCCCTCACGTCTTACTCGGTGGGTAGTTTAGGCCAGTTCTGGGACTTGCCAGGGTAGATGCTGCCCTACCTTGCCATGAGTCCTTTAGGAAAGAATGAGGCTCTGTTTGTTTAGAAAAGAGTATGAGGAAAGGTAGAAAAACACCAGTAGTTTAAAGGCATTACCTGGGCTCTGCTGGTTGGGGGCTGAGTCAGAGCTGGAGGTGGGGTGCATGGGCAAGTGGGGGGCCCACCCCACCCTTCCCAGGCTGATGCAGCCCCTCCCACCCGTTGTCTTCCATTGCTTGATTCCTTCTGCATTAGCTCATTGTAGTTTTACCCCAAAGACTATCCAAGTTGGCAGAAGTCACACATTGGGCTGTTTGGCTTTTAATAAAGTTTATGATTTAAATCTTGTGCTCTTAACACCTTCTTTGCAAGCCTCAGCGGGAAACAAAAATGTTGAAGTTGTTTACTCATTTCCTTCCTACCATGGAGACCCTCACACTCGGCCCAAGCCTGCGTGTGTGTATGAACATAGAGTCGGGTTGCTCGGCGGTATGCGCACACATACTCGGGGGGGGGGGGGGGGGGAGGAACCTTTAAAACCCTGGCTGCCTTTCAGTCCCTGGCAAGTTCCCAAAACATCAAATGAGCCCTTCTGCATGAAGCTTTTCTTCTGAAGAACAAATACCTGCAGTTGATTCTGAGTTGTCACTCCCTCGCTAAGGTCAATGAGGTGAGGAAGGAGCCTTCTCAGAATTCTTGAGAGCCGCTGGGAGGAAGTGAAAACTCAAGGACACCAGGGGAGCCAAGCAGAGTTTGGCACAGGGGAGAGTGAGCAGGTCACGGTAAGTCCTCCGACAGGAGCCTGGGGTTCCGGGGCCAAACTCTGCTTCCCTTGAAGTCGTTTGCGCAGGACAGGCAATCGGAGGGACCCTGACACCAACGCGTCCTGAGCGGGCTTGTTCTGACCTGTCCTGCCCACAGGGGATGTTCGGCTCATTACAGATGTCGGTGCTAATACTTCAGGGACCGATATGTTTCCAGTGACAGAGGCTAAAACTGGGCCAGCTGTGAAGAGTTTCCTGGAATACCAAACTCATGAGGAACCGACCGGTGAGCGATCAGTTTGAACCACATGGTAAGTTATACTGTGGGCGTGAGTACATGCCACTGGCATGTAGGGGAACCAGAAGGAGGGACAGACGCATTGTCTGCCCTCAGGGGATGGGGAGAAGAGCAGGCCAGGGTGTTGGGTGGGAGGTGACGGAGATCAAAGTGTCCTCAACTCTGGGGTGAATGGGGATACCTCGAGCACCTTTTGCAAGTTTTAGTCTGTGCAGGAGGGCTCGGGGGTATTGGCGCTGGGTTTTGTTTGTGTGCTGTGGCCTGGACTCCACCGTGGGACTTCCTGGCCAAAGTGTCCACGTCAGGCTCCAGGCTCCCTGGGTCTCTTTTGTCACAGTGACTAACAGGCAGGGCAGACAAAGCCCGCATTCAGGGGCCCATCCCTGCAGGAGGGTAGCGCAGCCCCAGCTAATGAGGCAGGCACATTGGCATCTGGGTTTTTTTCCTTCTAAAGCAGAAGCAGTATGATTGTTGGCACCTGACTCCCCTGGGGGAAGGGATTGCAGCTCAGGCCCAGAGACCAGGCTCACAACCGGAGCTGGGGAGGACCTGGAGGGGGCCTGGAAAAGGGGCTGGGAGAGGAGGTCAGCAATCCCAGCACAGGAGACTGCCCATTCTGGGCCTCAACTTCCCCACGTGTGGGGGATCCCTACATTTAGGCAGGTGTCCTCGGAGAGGCTCTGGTCAGAGTGTGAAGAAAGGGACGGTCCCATTTTCAAGGCTTTGGGCAAAACGATGTGTGAATTCCCTCACAGGCCATGAGGACAATCCCAGCCCATACATGGTGGGTGCTGCCCAACGAGAGCTGACCTGCAGGGACAGACTAGACAGACGGCTACAGCTGCCCGCTGTGGCTGGGTGGGGCCTGAAACTTCCCCACGCCGTTGTGGTCACCTTCACTAAATACCTGTGAAGTTCACAGTATTATTTCTATTTTATTTTATTTTATTTTTTAAGATTTTATCTTTTAGAGGAGAAGGGTGGGAGAAAGAGAGGGAGAGAAATATCCATGTGTGGTTGCCTCTCACGTGTCCCTTGCTGGGGACCTGGCCTGAAACCCAGGCATGTGCCCTGGCTGGGAATCAAACTGGAGACTCTTTGGTTTGCAGGCCGGCACTCAGTCCACTGAGCCACACCGGCCAGAGAATATTATTTCTGTTTTAAAAGTGAGAACTGAAGGTCGAAGAAGTCAAGGGAGTTCTCCAAGGCCACAAAGCCCGTAAGCACCAAAGCCAGAATAGGAACCCAGGTCTTTCAATTCCTGGCTCACCTGCCTTCATGGTCAAGGCCAAGGTTCCCACAGGCCAAACCCTACTTTGCCCTGAAATGGAGAAGCCAGTTCTCTGCCCATTCAGCAAGATAAGCATCCTGTTCCCCAAAACCCTGCAGCCTTCACAGATGCTGTCTCTGGGTGAGGAGCCAGGGGAGCCTGGAGACAGGCACCCTAAGCCCGCACAGCCCCTCAAGACAGGTGTCCTATGGGGAGCTAGCAATGTGGGGACATCCAGTGATGAGCCAGCTGATGAGAAGGGCTTGTCTGACTTCTTGAGTTTTCTTCTCCTCTAAAGAGTCAGATGACTCCTAAAAGCTGCAGGGTCATGCTGACATCCATACTTACAAGAGAAACTGGATGCGAGCCCCTCCAGGCCCCTATTCACCCTGGAGCCTGCCCTGTGTTTGCACTGTGCTGCCTGGTGGCTTCGGGTTTACCAGGTACCTCGGCGCTGGCCCTGCTGCTGTGGGAGGGGCGGCGGTGGCTGGAGCGCCTCACAGAGCTGTTCTCGGGCCTGGGTGTGTTTTCAGCACAAATGCACAGGGAGGAGCCCAGGGACACCAACCCATTAAAACGTGCACACAAGTCCAAGTTCAGATTGCAAACAGATGCCCTCTGAAGCCTCATTTCTGACAACCCTTAAGAACAAAATCATAATAAAAAAATTCAAGTTTAAGATGAACCAAACTGGAATCACCTCTCGAGTGTGACTCCCATCAGAGGTCAGAGACGGTTTCTTGGCATGGAAGCTCGGCACACATTTGATGGAGTTTTTCCTCATATGTCCAAGTCTCCCTCTTAAGTGGAACCTGGCTCAGTTTTTCATGCTCACAGGCAAGGCTGCAGGGACTGCGTGTGGGGGAGGGGGGTGTTAATTCAGGAAGGGAAAGATGGATGTCAGCGGTCTGTCAGGGAGCAGTCGGAAGGAAGACAGAGCGTTGGTTCTGTGGGAGGGCCAGCAATGGCTGTGGATGTCCTAGTCACCCTGTGAACCACCGCTCATGGAAGAGTAATAGCTTCTTCCCCAGACAAAATGTCAAAGGAGCAGTCTCAGTGGATGGGGAGGGCTGACGTGGAATTACCAAGTCTTCAAGCCTCATTCCTTTCCCACCAAGGGTCCGAAGAACATGCGAACATTCATAGTGCCTCATTGTCTGATTGTTAGGGAATAAACGGTACCCAGAGCTCAGCACAGCATGAACTCCTGATGTGACTCACGTCTACCCTGCTGAGTAAGCCAGGCTCATTCTTTCCCTCTTTCATCTGAGACCCCTGCCACCGCCTGGCCTTGATTCCTCAGACCCTCCAAGGCTGGCAGGTCTCCTCAGTGTCCAGCTGGCTTTGTGCCTTTGATGGTGCTGTGAGCCAGTCTGGAACTGGACCCACCCGGGTTTGCAGCCCAGGTCCATCAGGTCCTGGCTGTGTAGCTCCCCTTGACAGATAGCTCCAGGCCAAGGCCTTTTCTTCACTCTCTCCAGCAGCCCTCAGGGGCAGCAAGGCTGGAGACTTTCCAGAGCAGACATACCCTGGCACTGTTTTATTTTTAAATTTTATTTATCTTACCTTATTTTCTTGATTAGCCTTGTGCGGGGGCCGGGATGAGGTCACTGGCGGTGTGGGTCATGCTATCTCCCCAAGCGGTCCTCCTGTCCAGAGCATTAGAGACCTCTCACTGCACGGGCCCATCCAACCTCCTTTGAAATTATACTGCGGCCCCATGTCATCTCCTCCGTTCTCGGGAGCCAACCAGTATTTGACCCACTGACTCTGGACTGCTTGCTGACCCAACTTCCCACGTCCTTTCCTACCTCCTTGTCTTTGCTCAAGCTGTCTTTTCTGCCCTCCTCATCCTTGAACTGCTTTGCTAGAGAAACTCAATTCCTCTTTCAAGGTCAGGCTTGAAGGCCTGTGACGAGCATCACCTGCTCCCACACATTTCACCAGGGTGTTTCCTCCACTGGGTGTGAGCTCCCTGAGAGACGTGGCTGCAGCGGTGGGTGGAAGGAAACAAGCGTGGCAGATAGGTGGGGCTTACATCGCAGCCCTACCGCTTCCTAGCTGTGTGACCTTGGAAAGGTATGCAGCCACTTGTGCCTCATCCGTATGATGGGGATAACAGTGCCTCCTATGATGCCATGAAAATAAGACACGTGCAGTGTTGCGAACAGAACCTGGCACGTACCGGTATTATTTGTGTGCCCAGTCCCTGTAACACAGGGGTGTGGACATCAAGTGCTGTGGTGGCCGTTTGTGAATGTGGGTTACTTAGATCCGGGACGGGGAGCTGGGGAAGGTTTATGTGTGATAACTGAGCAAGTCCAAATGAAGGATGTGAAAATGTAATGTAGGAAAATTTCAAACACACACAGAAACAGAGAATAGTATACTGAGCCTGTGTACCAATGACCACCATCAATCATTATTGATTCATGGTCAGTCTTGTTCTATTTCCTGCTCCTTGCTCCCTCCCCAACACACATACTGGATAATTTTAAAGTAAATTGCAGATGTGAAGAAAGCAATTCTATGCTTTATACTCAAAAAAGAGCTTTCAAAAAGGAAAAACATAGCTATTTATTATCCTCCTCCTATGGCTTGTTGCTTGTGAGCTAGATGATGGAGGCATCACTTTACAGAAGGAAAGGTGAAAGGGAGGCTGAGAGGTCAAGGGCAGCCAATGGCTCCAGGGTACGAGTCCAGGGCTCTTCCCAGGACATCTGGAAAAGCTTGTGGATCTCCAACCAGCTTCCTCAGAACGTTCCCTCACCCGAGGATCAAACTAATCTTAATCAACTTTGAGCCAGCTTGTGATATTCCACCTCAAAAATCAAATAATAGTGTCTTTTCCCAACTCAGAGGAAAAAAAATGAGTTAATGAATGGAATTCTCAACAGCAAATTCTCTCATATTTTCCTTAAGCCTCATGGTCTCTGCAACCATTTTGTCTGCAGCTGAGTGCTGGTAGACCACAGAGTGAATAAACAAACAGTGGAAAAGATTAATGGAAACCCCTGGAAACAGCCGACCAGGGCAATCTGACAGCTTTCTGTGGACAGATCTGTGTGTGATTGTGATTATTTTGTAGTATGGAGTACAGCATGTTCTGCCGGTAGAATGGATCCTGTTTCACACTGAGACGATGGGCAGCACCAGGTTTCAGTCCTGTGAGTGGCCCTGTGTCCCTGGTGGCCTCCACCTGGTGCCCTCCAGCTGCAGAGGGTGAGGCGGGGCAGAGCCTGGCACTCACCTGGAGAGCCTGCCAGGGGCTCTGACACTGTAGCTAAGCGTCAACGTACAGGGGGCAACAGAACTTACCAGGGAGGGAAAAGAGTGCAGCAAGCAGGTTGGTTCATTTCTGGGGTTGACACAGAAGTGAATCTAAGCAGAAAACAGATTCTCATAAAAGAAATTCTCTGGAATAATTTTAAAAAATTGATTTTCTTTTTTCTTTTAGAGAGAGGATGGGGGGAAAGGGAGAGAGAGAAAGCAAAAGAGAGAGAGAGACAGATAGACAGACAGACAGACATCAGTTTGTTGTTCCACTTATGTATGCATTCACTGACTGACTTTCATGTGCCCTGACTGGGGATGGAACTCACAGACTTGGTGTACAGGGTCAATGCTCTAACCACCTGAGCTACCTGGCCAAAGCCCAGAATGAGGCCTTATTGAGCATCAGGCTCAAGACAAATACCAAGGCTAGGAATTTTTGAAGCACAGATTCTCTTGGTCCCCTCTCACTGCCGATATCCATGCTTCTGTTGACTGACACAGCTCACACTCCCAGAGTTAAACATCAGATGAGTACACCCGGTGAAGCTCAAATCCCAGTTCTGAACGAAACCCTTTCAAGCTGTGACCCTCCCCACTGCTCTGCCATCTGAGCCTGAGCTGCTGCATGACCCCTCAGCGCTGGGTGCTTCCTCTAAGCTCTGACGCACAGTGAGATCAGAAATGGGGAACCTGACTCAGGGTCTAGGTTGAAAGGAAGGAAAAAGGGAGGTGGAAATTGATTTTCAAAGGCAGCCGAGGGGGCTGCCAATCCCGAGTTGAGGTGGGAACCTACAGGAGGCTTCCTCTTCTCTCTGCGATCACCCAGCCAGGCCTGCCAGGGCAGACTATTCCGTCAATTCCTCTGCTGCCCTTAGGGACCAGCACCTCTGGTTCTTGGGTTGTCGACCACTGACTGGACTTTACCTCTTGGGTACTGCTGGCCTCTCTCTGCTTTCCCAGCATGTGAGGACATATCTGCTTGAATTATCAGACCAGATGAGACTCAAAGAAAAACACAACACACAATTTTTAAATAATTTCATAATTTCTCGATGGATTTAGTTTGTGAATAAAAAAGAAAAAAATGAACAAAGTGTTTACAATAATTATCAAGGCAAAGTTGACTATAACACAATTTCTTTGTAGTGTCATTATCCTGTCAGTAACACAACTCTGGCCACCATACACACACACACACACTCACACTCACACTCGCACACATATGAGAAGGCAGCGGGTGCATTTGCATCACAGACACCACCATTGCGGCTGCTACTGTCGCCAAAAGGAACTCAAGCTATAAGGAGTCAGTGGCCAGTGCCCCCAGCTCCTCGCTAAAGTGCAGCACTTCTCTTCTGAAGCAGAGGGGTGGGAGTCCAGGGAGACCCAAGGTCTCTATCCTGGACATCCTGGTGGGCGGGCAGGTTCCAGGGCTAGTCCTGCATGCAGCAGGCAGGCCAGAATGGGTGGCGTGCCGCCCCCCCGGTGAGCCTAGCCGCACTGGAGGGCGATGCAATACTGGTGTGGTGTGGAAACGAGGGCTGAGCTCAGAGGGCTTGCTCTGGCCCAGGGCCCGATTCTCTGGCTTCGGCAAGGTACACTTCCTTTCCTGAACATGACATCTCAGGGGCCAAGGCAGACGGCCTGGCCTGGGAGATCTGGTGTCTAAAAAATCTTAAAGGGAAAGAATCTAGGACTGAAGCCAGAAGGAACTGAGATCTGAGTACAATTCATTCCCCGGGACTGCAGGCTCTGGGCTGCCCAGTGCTCAGCCCGTACTGGATGGTCACTGGATGATATAGCACCAAGTGGGCAGGAAGGAGGTTCTGTAGCCTGTACTGGGCTGATGCCAGGTGTGGGGCTTCAGGATCAGGCCCAGGTCACCACACAGTATTAGGCACACTGAACTTGGGCCGATGTGGGGGTGACAGTGGTTATGGGGTCACAAACTGAAACCTCTACCCAGAGGGCCTGAGGACGTATAGGAAAATGCTGGCACAGCTGGGACTCTGAGCCCCAGACCCCCATTCCTTCCCTTAGCAGCTGCTGTCCAGCCAGTAGGTCATCTACCTGGACTGCGGTCCTTGTGCTTCCCAAGTGGCCAGCCCAGCGGCCACCTGAGCCAACTTGGGAGGAGGGGAAGAGTTTGGCTGCCCCATAGCTTGAATTCCTCTAACATGATATTGGTTTGCATTTTTTAAAAACACAGCTCTTTAATTTTTCAGTTCTACAACTACTTTTTAATATCTTAATAATCTCAACAATGGACACAATGTAACTGCCCAAATTCTCAGAACCACACAGACAATATTGACAAGCAGAGAACAGAAGAGGAGGTCAGATGGGACAAAGCCCATCCCCCCAGTCAGTCCCTAAAACCACCTCTCCTCCAACAGAGTTGGGAGGAAAAACACCTACATTAGGGTCACAGCACGCGCTAATACATTGGGGAAAAATCAGGAGACACTTGGTTACAGTTTTGACACTAAAAAGTCTGGAAATAGTTTTTGCTTAAAAAGAGTAAGACAGCCATTTTGTTCAGAAGGATCTCCTTGTATGTTTTTTTCTTGCCCAAATATTCCCTTAGTTCACCTGGTGGAAACTCCAGATTCTTTTAAAACATTTCCTTAAATGGTTCAAGTCACTGTCCTGAGAAGCCCAGGGACTGGCAGTGATTGATGGGTGGGTGGCCTTGCAGGTTCTGCAAAGGGCGGCGAGCTGCCCGCATCCTCCTCTCATCTCCTTCCCCGTAGTTCTGAACTTTCGCAGGTGGGGAGATGAGGCTGGGGAAGCAGATGTGAAAGTCACTGATATTGCTGACACAGGGCCCACTGAAACTTAGTGTCATGTGAGGGTCACATTCTATGCAGTGACATATTCCTTGATTTGCTCTTTCCTCAAAGACCCTGAGGGTAGCCAGTGGGCCTCTGCTTAAGTAACAGGGCCAAACAGGAGGGTGGGATGGCTCTGGGATCAGCGGGACTCTCTAGCAGCAAATCCAAATGCCAGTCCTGGCCATCGACGGGGGAGAGGCTTATTTCCCAGTTGACTAAAACTCTGTGATGACGTCTCTTCCTTTTCTCTTTTTCACTCTGAGGACGGGTGAGCCAATGAGCTCCTCATGGAAAATCAAATACTTTCATTGACAAAAAGTGCCAAGTCACACTGCCACTATTGACACTGAAGGTGGTCTTGGGCCCACTCTGCCTTATTAGTATTTTTAAAGCACACGTGTAAGAAAAAGAGAAAAGAACTTAGATCTTCTTTAGGTTGTAATGTACAAGGTCAAAAGTTAGAATTGAGATGGATTTCGGGATTCTTACTCATATTTCTTACTATGTTAAAGCCCACTTAAAGTCTTTTCTACTTCAAATGGTATCTGATGTCCTTATAAATCTCAATTCAGATACTTCACCAAAAACTCAGTGAGTACCTAGGGTAGAGGTATATGCAAACATGAAAGTCACATTGTATTTCTTTAGTCATGCGCTCCACCAGGTTGGATTCCACCCACTATTCTTGTCCCCTTTTGGATGATCTTCATTTGGGGCACAGATATTAAGGGGAAACTAGATTTGCCAATGGAATGGATGAGTTTGGTGAACTTCATAGGCAACCTGCAGTGAGTTTTCAAGGCTACTGACCTTCGGTAGTAGTTGAGTGACCTTGTGAAACTCTGAATACCACAAGAAGGTCACAAAATGACAGGTCCTTGTGTGATGGGAATTGTGCATTTAGTAAATGCTAGCTCAGTGAATGAGCTGAACTCAGTATGATACTCTAAATGCTCGGAAGTGTATTGACTTTGCCCTTATAAGTGCAGGTCATACTCACCATTAAGCTTTAGCCAGAGCCTATTTTCATCTAGGACTGGGCAGTCCCCACATACTAGGAAGAATGAATGAGATTTCCTGCTATGGTTCATAGAGACCAGAAATTTTTCTTCTCAGCAGCACTGGCCTAGCTAGAGGACTCCCATAAGGGTTTAGAGGGAGAGCAATGGGAAGGGCTGAAATTAGAAGGGAAAGGAATAAGGTGCAGTGAGAGTCATGCAACACGTGGGCAAGAGTGGCAGGAGCTGTATTTGATAGTAAAGGCCGAATCAGTGGGACCCAGGGGAGACCTGACTGATGCCCTCCTTGCCAGACCAGCCAGATCAGCCAGACAACTGCCAGCCGGCACCAGGCCAGGCCACTTCCTGAGTGTGGCCGCCTCTGCTTCCTCTGCTCTGGGGCAGTCCTGTGAAGGTTGCTATCCTACCTCAGTTCTTTGCATTATGGTATTTTAAGTGAGATTCTAATACTTCAGCCATAAAATACTAGGGGCTATCTACATGATTTATGGGCAGTGCAATAAATAAATTGAATTGAGGTAATTGACTACCACTTAATATCTAACCCCTACATCCCCACTCTGGCCAGGCTTGCTATCAGGAAGCATCTCAGTAAGAAGTTTATGAGCAGAGTCCATTTAAACCTTCGATAAGGAACACTCTACAGCTTCTCACAGGGAGAGACTGTTTTATAGCAGGGAGTCAGGACAGCTGGAGATTTGGCCATGTAAGTTAATGAGACAGTCAAGGCTCGCTGGTGGGAAGATACTGAACTGATGGCTGTGATGACTTTACAGGCAGCATCAGATTCTTTGGGTGAGTGACTGGGAAAGGGCAAAAGAGAAAATGCAAGACAAAGACATTTAGCCCAAGAACTCTTATTAGAAGGTGTGGGTGTCCGGCCACAGAGGTGGTCAAAGTCCTAGATTTTGGTTAAGTGGTCTATTTCTTGGTGCCTGATTATTTACGACTGCCATTGTCCATGCTTGGGAAAACTGCCCTTCAAAATGCCAATACCTCAAGTGGATTTGCAACTTTGGGGTCAATTTTTTGATCTGTGACATGGAGCTGGCCAAGTCCCACGAGGAGCGCACAGATGTGTTAAGAAAACACGACCCACTATCACAGGCCCCTGAACAGCACACTCTTTCAGGGTGACAACATAAACAAAAACCCTGCATCGCCAAGTGGGATCGTGCAGGCAAGTAAGTGGCTCAGCCCTCAGCCCCCAAACTCATCAATTCCATTATAGTGAGAAGTGAGAAATGCTGTTTGTGAAAGACTTTTCTGGAAAAAGATACTTCTTTTAAGATGGCGGAGGGGAAGGGTGTGCCTTTCACCACTTTGATTTAGGCAGGTATGTCTCATAGAATCCTTTACACCTCTCCCTCACTGTTTTCCAAGGAAGACTGTCTAACAGTAGGCATTTCATAAATATTCTTTGAATGAAAGAATGGAGGAAGGAAACTGTGGTGGATGAGAAACATTCATTTGTGCCAGAAGGAGGTTCCAGACAATGTGCGAGGATAAGGTTCTAGGAGTGTGAATCGTGAGTAAGGCTGTAAGGGTGGAAGGTGGGTCACAAAATTCAGTGAGCGCTGGGCTGCAAGATCTTGGGGCATGGTGGTGGGAAGGCAGAAGCATTTTTGGGGGTCTCAGGGGCCTGATGAGAAAGATGTTCAGGAGAAACCAGCCTGACCCTGAGGACACTCATCTACAGATGCAGACCTGGGATGACGGTCCTCATGTAAACCCCTCTTCTCTTTCCATTAGAGAGATACACCATCTGGCAAACTACGTAAAAGGCCACAGGTCTTACACGAGAGGGACCAGGGGGAGAGCTGCTTGCACTGTCCTCTTGCTAACTGGCCAAGGAGAAGAGCGCAGGTAAGTGAGACGGGCAGGTTAGGGCATTAGTGCTCATGGAGCCACAGGGAGGGCTGCTTGCAGCTCGTCTGCATGAGACATTGCAGATGGAAAGTAAACACAGAGATCATAAAAAGAAGAGTTGGTTTTCTCTTTGTCCCCATTCTCTCTTTTTCTAATAATATCTTTGATATTTTTTATACCTTTTTAGGAGAAAGCACCTATTGTGATATTAGGACACTCGTCTCTCTTCTCTTAGGACGTTGAACTCCAAGCAGATTCCAGATTTAGTTCTCAGGTCACAGACAGAAGGTAAGAAGCTCCCTACTCCATGTTCCTCCGTGAGGGCAGAGCCACCAGCTTCTAGAGTTCTTCACTGTTGATGACTAGATGGCAGTTCTTCATGGAGACTTGGTCACTTACCCACCCAGGACATCAAAAAGTAAGTGTAGAGAAAACATCCCAAGTAGAAAGGCAGAGTAAGACGACAGACTTGTAGAAAGGTGCTGGAATCACACTCGAAAGACTATCCAAGGCAGGACAGAGTTCGTGGTGTTTGCAGGGTGCCTGTTCCTTGCAGTTATCTTTTCTTGGCTCCTGGGTGCACTATATTGGGCTGCTGGGCTTGCCACGTGCCGTGAAGCAGAGTCAGGACGACTCTTCCAATGCGTTGACCACCTGCTCCAGGATGTCGGGGCAGTGATCCGCTATCTGCTGGAGAATGGCATTGGCAAACTCCTGCAGCTCTGCATTGTCCCGCTCAACTTTCTCCAACTCCTTTTGAAGCTGAAAGGGAGAGGAAAGATGGATTTCAGATCAAATACAACAATCCTATTTGCACTGAGTTAAGAATTATCATTTATCAATAGAGAAATGACATTTGCAACAGCATTGATGAACTTGGAGGGCATTACGCTAAGTGAAATAGTCCAGGCAGAGAAAGACAAAGGCTGCAAGGTATCACTTAAATGTGAAGTTTGAAAACAAAGAAAAAGTGGAATTCATAAAATCAGAGAGTGCAACAGTAGTGGCCAGGGGGCTGGGGAGTGGGGGAGATGGGGAGAGGGTGCTAAGAGGGCACACACTTTCAGATACAAGATGAAAGTGGTCTGAGGATCGAAGGGTAAACCCAGTGACAATAGTGGATTATACTGCACTGTAAAACTGAAAGTGCTCAGAGAGTGTAACCTGAGTATTCTCGTGAAGAAAAAAAGGAACTATGTGAGTAATGAATGTGCTAACTTGCTAGTGGGAATCCTCACATAATGTATGTGTATCAAATCCTTGTGTTGTACACTTTAAATATATCACACTTTTGTCTGCCAATTATACCTCAACAAAGTTAAAGAAAAAGGAATGACAAAAGAGACACTTTCTATGCGAGGTCTTCCTGCATCTAAATTAACAACCATGAAAGTGTAAATGTAAATATCAAATGTGTTTTCATGAAAATGAGGTCCAAGGAAGTTAGTGACTCTTCCAAGTCCTAAATATGGTAATTTGCAGAGCTGGGACTCCAATCCCAGGCCTCTCATTCCGGGGGAAGAGTTCTCTCCATGGTGCCACAATATCACACAGGTACATGGATTATCCCAGACAGGATCTTAATCTTGCATAATGGTCCTTGACCAAGGGAAACTTATGATTTAAAAGACTTCCCCTATTTCCATGTGACACTTTTATTCAGTGCATTAAACTACCCAACCTTAGGCCTGTTAATTTACACATGACAGTCTTTGCTTAGGGGTAAGTATATTTCTACCTTCTTATTGTTCTAAATACCCTCCTAGATATTCCTTCAAGTACTAAACCAACATTTATTCAGGGCCTGGATTTGGTTCTTGCCCTCAAGATCCATTTAGTAAGATCCTTTTTAATAAAAAAGACAAACATATAAACAGATAATTACAACCTAGTATGGTACGGGCCGTAACCGGGCATGGACCTATGCTACAGGGAAGATGTAAGAATGACGCTTTCATCCTGGAGGAATCCAAGAAGATGTTACTAAAGGCAACATATGATTTGGATCTTGAGAGCTGAATAGGAGTTTGTCTGGGAGATCAAAGACAGAAGAGGCTTTCAGCAGATGAAACAAGTGCAGAGATGCAGAGCTATAAAGGGCTTGGCACAGATCTCGGAAGGAGCGAGCCAGTCAATATGGTGGGAGCACAAGGTAAGGGGAGTGGGTGGGGAATGAGAGGAAATGAAGCTGAAGAGACAAGACTGGGGCCCAACTGTAGATGTGAAGCTAAGGAGTTCAGATGTAATCTGGTTAAGACAACAACAAAAGGAAGTATAAGAGGCTTTAAATAGTACAGAGACATGATCAGCTTCATTTTCTTAGAAGATAGCTATAAAGATAAAAACATGTTAGACTGAGTGTAAATAGAATAGTCAAGGGGGGTAACTGCTACAAGCCCAGGTGGGAGGTGAGGAGGGTTAAAATGAAGGTAGGGTCTGGGCACGTGGAGAGGAGTGGACAGATGTAAGACTTTCCAAAGGTAGGACTGATAAGAGGTTGAGTTAAGTTATAGAGAATGGAAAATAAGTTTGACAGTTCTAGCTGGGGATATTAGATAAAGAAGACTGAAAATACAGGAAGCAAAGCAGGTTTTAGGGAAGGAGGGAAATTAAAAATTGAATTTAAAGTGTAGTTAGGAACACAAGCTCCAGAGAGTTAGGCTGCCCGGGTTTCAAAGTCAGCTCTGCCAACTGTTAGTTTGCATGACCTGGAGCCTCAGTTTCCTCATCCATAAAATGGGGCAATAACATTTATAGGGTTGTTTTAAAGATTTAATGAGATATTCTTATAAGGTGCAGTACAATGCCTGACACATAGAAAATGCTTGATAAGTGTTAGATGTTGTTATAATTATTGTTACTGTTTTTTTACTAAATCAGTAAGATTACTCAAAAAGTCCACATAGATTAAAAAGCAAAAAGAACCAAGTTCTAACTATAGTGTCGATAAAATCTAGATGCTCTGAGCCAAGAACTAACATGCTGCTTCTTCAAATATATCAAAGACCTGGGAACAGATTCAGCAATCTTCTTCCTGACAAATGTTGACTAAAAGATCAAGACATGCAAGGGGTGGCTTTATTTATTTAATTTTATTTTTTGATATATTTATTGATTATGCTATTAAAGTTGTCCCATTTCCGCCCCTTCACTCAACTCCATCCTGCCCACCCCCTCCCTCCCACATTCCCCCCCTATAGTTCATGTCCATGGGTCATACTTATAAGTTCTTTGGCTTCTACATTTCCTACACTATTCTTACCCTCCCCCTATTTTCCACCTATCATCTATGCTACTTATTCTCTTTAACTTCCCCTCGCTCCCCCTCCCTCTCCCCTATTGACAACCCTCCATGTGATCTCCATTTCTGTGGTTCTGTTTCTGTTCTAGTTGTTTGCTTAGTTTTGTTTTGGCTTTAGGTGTGGTTGTTAATAACTGTGAGTTTGCTGTCATTTTTACTGTTCATATTTTTGATCTTCTTTTTCCTAGATAAGTCCCTTTAACATTTCATATAATAATGGCTTGGTGATGATGAACTCCTTTAACTTGACCTTATCTGAGAAGCACTTTATCTGCCCTTCCATTCTAAATGATAGCTTTGCTGGATACAGTAATCTTGGATGTAGGCCCTTGCCTTTCATGACTTGGAATACTTCTTGCCAGTCCCTTCTTGCCTGTAAGGTCTCTTTGGAGAAATCAGCTGACGGTCTTATGGGAACTCCTTTGTAGGTAACTGTGTCCTTTTCTCTTGCTGTTTCTAAGATTCTCTCCTTCTGCTTAATCTTGAGTAATGTAATTATGATGTGCCTTGGTGTGTTCCTCCTTGGGTCCAGCTTTTTTTGGGACTCTCTGAGCTTCCTGGACTTCCTGGAAGTCTATTTCCTTTGCCAGACTGGGGAAGTTCTCCTTCATTATTTGTTCAAATAAGTTTTCCATTTTTTGTTCTTCCTCTTCTCCTTCTGGCACCCCTATAATTTGGATGTTGGAATGTTTCAAGATGTCCTGGAGGTTCCTAAGCCTCTCCTCATTTTTCCGAATTCTTGTTTCTTCATTCTTTTCTAGTTGGATGTTTCTTTCTTCCTTCTGGTCCACACCACTGATTTGAGTCTTAGTTTCCTTCCCATCACTACTGGTTCCCTGTACATTTTCCTTTGTTTCTCTTAGCATAGGCTTCATTTTTTCATCTGGTTTTCGAACAAATTCAACCAATTCTGTGAGTGTCTTAATAACCAGTGTTTTGAACTGTGCATCCGATAGGTTGGCTATCTCTTCCTTGCTTAGTTGTATTTTTTCTGGAGCTTTGAAGTGTTCTGTCATTTGGCCCATTTTTTTTTTTTTGTCTTGGCGCGTCTTACTTAAAGGGGTGGAGTCCGGGTAACACTGGTCGCTGTGTGGTGACGCTGTACATGGGGGAGGAGCCGAGAGGGAGCAATGGCGCCCACTCCACTCTCCACTGGATTGTAGTCACTCCCTCTGCTACCCACAATCAAATTGGGCCCCTCTGGTGCTGGTTCCCCAGTGGGTGGGCTTGTGCACACTCAAGGCCTCTGTGGGTCTCTCCAACAAACTCTCCTGTGAGGCTGGGAGTCTCTCCTCCTGCCACCCCAACCCCCACAGGAGTTTTCAATCAGAGGTTTGAGGCTTTATTTCCCTGCGCTGGAGCCCTGGGTTGTGCGGTCTGCTTCGCTCCCCACCATTTGTCCCGGTTTATCTGTGCACGAGTGTGGGGCAGCGGGGTGCTACCCGCCGCTCTGCCTGCCCTGTTCTCCGCCACTCTGAGTCTGGACCTCTCGGTTTATATGTGCGCGAATGTGGGGCCGCAGGGTCTGCTAGTGGTCAGACTGCCTGCCCCTTTTCGTCCCACACTCCGCCAGTCTCGGTCCCGCCACGGCCACGCTAGTCCTCTCTGCCCTGGTACCTGTCTCTGCCCCTCCTACCGGTCTGGATGTATGTTTCTTTTTTATCTACTTGGTGTCGGACTTCCTTGCCATTCGATTTTCTGTCAGTTCTGGTTGTGTGAGGAGGTGCAGTGTGTCTACCTATGCCACCATCTTGATTCTCCAAGGGCTGGCTTTAGACTACGCTAAGTCTGGGTGCATAACAAGGCCTGGCTGTGTCATATAAATATAAATCTCTGAAATGGGGAAACCAAGGAGGCCAAGTGCCTTGTAAACATAGCTGCGCAGAATATAATCCAGAAGTACTGCGGTGTGAAAGGACTACAACTCTCAAGTCTCTTCAGTGGAATTGAAATCAACCACTCAAAGTGAGCAAGGACAATGCCAGGTTGTACTGCTTCAGATTATTCTCGGGAATATTCTGAACAACTGTGGTTTACATGCTGAGCCAGGTATCTGTACTTGACTCTCTACAAGTCACATATTTATTTCCTGTGAAATATTTTAAAATTCTATTTGGCTTCTGTTATGTTAAGTAGACAAACAAGAAGTTACTAATGAATACATTTTATTTTAGTAACACTTTCCAGGTTTTTTTGGATTTAAAAAGTATTACATATGCATTGTAGAAAATTTGGATAAGAAAAGCACCAAGAAAAAAAATCACAAGATTAGCATCAGGAGGTAACTACTGCTATATATTTTGTCATGTATCTTTTGCGACTTTTATCATAGGCACATGTAATTTTGGAAACAACATGGCAATGATATTGTACACTGACTTTGTTTTTTTACTTAAAAGTATACTATAGATACATTTCCAAATCAATTGCCAAAGACTCTTTCTGGAACTTCATAACTGATTCTAAAATTTATCCTGAAGTGTAAATATGTAAGAGTCAAAAAATATTTCAAAGAAATAAAAATTATGTGGGAGTTGCTCTATCAGATTATAAAACACAGTATAAAAGTATAGTAGTTAGAAGTGTTATATTGATAAAATTTGATCAGTGGGATTTGGAATATGATTGGGAGGCATTAGAAATCCATGACCATTTTAGGCTGTCTGGGCATAGCTGTAGTTAGAGTCCTGCTCATTTGTGTACACACATAAACTTCAAACTGGCTGAAGATCCAAATTTAAAAATTATGGTGTGAATATACATTCTTCTCAAGTGCACATGGAATATTCTCCAGGAAAGACCATATGTTATACCACAAAACAAGTGTTAATAAATTTAAGAAGACTAAAATCTCATCAAGCATCTATTCTGACCACAATGGTATGAAACTAGAAATCAATTAAAAGAAGTAAACTGACATATTCACACATATGTGGAGATTAAACGGCATGCAACTGAAAAACCAAGTGGTCAAAGAAGAAATAGAACAAGAAATAAAATACCTTGAGACAAGTGAAAATTGAAATACTGTACAATACAGCAAAGTTTATGGGATGCAGCAAAACCAGTTCTAAGAGGAAAGGTCATAGAGATAAATGCCTACATTAAGGAAAAAAAAGATTTCAAATAAGCAACATAATTGCACACCTCAAGGAACTATAAAATGAAGAACAAAGCCCAGAGTTAGAAGGAAGGAAATAACAAAGATCAGAATGGAAATAACTGGCTTAGAAACTAAAAGGGTAATGGGAAATTTTCAACTAAGAGCTGTTTTTGAAAAGATAAACGAAATTGGCAAACCTTTAGCTAGACTTACCATGGGGAAAAGAGAGAAAACTCAAAGTTGGAAATGAAAGAGGAGATGTTACAACCGAAAGCCAAAAGCACAGAAATACAAAGAATCCTAAGAGACTACTATGAACAACTGTATTGCAACAAATTGGAAAACCTAGAAGAAATGGGTAAGCTCCTAGAAACATAAAACATACCAAGACTGCATCATGAAGAAATAGAAAATCTGAACAAACTGAACACTATTAAGGAGACTGAATTAGTAATCAACCACCTCCCAACAAACAACATTCCAGGACCAGAGAGATGACTTCACAGGTGAATTCTACCCCACATTCAAAGAAGAATTAATACTAATCCTTCTCAAACTCTTCCAAAAAATAAAAGTGGAGGGTAAACTTCCAAACTCATCTTACAAGGCCAGTATTACCCTGATACCAAAAATAAACAAGGACACCATACAAAAAGAAAATTGCAGGCCAATATCCATGATAAACACTAATGCAAAAATCCTTCAACAAAATATGAATAAACCAATTCAACAATTCATTAAAAGGATCATACATCATGATCAAGTGGGATTTATTTCAGTGATGCAAGGGTAGTTTAACATCTGTAAATCAATACATGTGATACACCACATTAGAAAAGTGAAGGATAAAATGTATGATCATCTCAATAAATGCAGAAAAAGCATTTGACCAAATTCAAATGTAACCCAGAGAGAACATACCCCAACATAATAAAGGCCATGTATGACATGCCCAAAGCTAGGATCATACTCAATGGTGAAAAGCTGAAAAGAAAGCTTTCCTTTAAGATAAGGAAAAAGATAATGATGCCACTTTGCCACTTTTGTTCAACATAATATTAGAAGTCCTAGCCAGAGCAATTAGACAAGAAAAAGAAATAAGAAGGCATCCAAATAGAAAGAGAAGTAAAACTGACAATCTTTGCAGATAACATCTTATATATAGGAAACCCTAAAGATTCAACAAAAAAACCGTTAAAGCTATTAAACAAAATAATACAAAAATCTGTTGTTTCTATATACAAATAAAGAATTCAGAAAGAGATAGTAAGAAAGCAATCTCATTTATAATCATATCAAAAGGAATAAAATACATATGAATAAATTCAACCAATGAGGTAAAAGACCTGGGCACTAAAAACTCTAAGATGTTGCTGAAAGAAGTTGAAGACAAGAGTAAATGAAAAGATTCCATGTTCACAGATTAAAATAATTGAAATTATTAAAAGTCCATACTACCCAGAGCAATCTGAAGATTGAATGCAATCCCTATCAAAATTCCAATGGCATTTTTTACAGAAATAGAACAATTCTAAAATTTGTATGAAACCATGAAAGACTTCAAATAAAGCAATCTTGAGAAAGAGAAACAAAGCTGGAGGCGTGATGCTCCCTGATTTCAAACTATATTATAAAGCTATAGTAATTATAATGTATGGTGCTGGCATAAAAGTGGGCACACAGATCAATGAACCAGAAAAGAGAGCCCAGAAATAAGCACACACATATATGGTCAATTAATTTATGACAAAGGAGTCGGGAATATGCAGTTGGGAAGGGGTAGTCTGTCTCTTCAATAAAGGAAAACTGGACAGCCACGTGCAAAAGAATGAGACTGGACCATTATCTAACACCACACACAAATATTAACTCAAAATGAATTAGACTTGAATATAACACCTGAAATCTAAAAACTTCTAGAAGAAAACATAAGCAGTAAGAGAGAAAAAACATAAGCAGGAGAGAAACATCAGTGTGTGGTTGCCTCTCACAGGCCCCCAATTGGGCACCCAGCCTGCAAAACAGGCATGTGCCCTGACTGGGAATCAAACCGGTGACCCTTTGGTTTGCAGGCTGACACTCAATACACTGAGCAACACCAGCCAGGGTACTGAGTAGACATATTTCTGAAGACATAAAGATGGCCAACAGGTACATGAGAAAGGGCTCACCATCACTAATCATGAGAGAAATGCAAATCAAAACCACAATAAGCTATCACCTCACACCTGTTAGAACAGTATCATCAAAAAGGCAAGAAATAATAAATGTTGCTGAAGATGTGGAGAAAAGGGAACACTCAGGCACTGTTGGTGGGAATGTGAATGGGTGTAGCACCTATAGAAAACAGTAGAGAGGTTCCTCAGAAAGTTAAAAATAGAACTACAATATGATCCATCAATTCTACTTCTGGATATTTATCCAAACAAAATGAAAACACTAACTGAAAAAGATATACACACCCCCATGTCCATGGCAGCATTATTTACAATAGCCGAGGGATAGGAGCAAACTAAGTGTCCATTGATGGATGAATGGATAAAGAAAATGTAAACAAACACACACACACATACACACAAACAGAATGAAACATTATTTAAGCCTAAAAAAGAAGGAAATTCTGCCATTTGCAACAATATAGACAAAATTTAAGGGTATTATGTTAAATGAAATAAGCTAGACAGAGAAAGATAAATATGATATGATCTCACTTATATGTGGAATCTAAAGAAAACGACAACAACAAATTAAAATCATAGGCAGAATAGATTGTTGACGACCAGAGGTGAGGGGTGAGTGGGTGGGGAAAAGGGCAAAGGGGGTAAAAGGTACAATTCCCAGTTATAAAAGAAGTAAGTCCTGGGGATGTAGTGCACAGCGTGGTGACTACAGTTAATAACACTGTACTGAATATTTGAAATATGCTAAGAGATTAGATCTTAAAAGTTCTTATCACAAGAAAAAATAACAGGTGATGGATGGTAACTTGAGTTATGGTGGTGATCATTTTGCAATATATACAAATATCAAATTATTATTTTGTAGACCTGAAACAAATATGATGATGTTACATGTCAATTATATCTCAGTAAAAACTTATTAAAATTGTACCTTGAAAGTACAGAAGCAAATTTAGGAGCATTTTTTATCATCTTGGGCTGGGGGACAGGTAAATGCTTTTTATTTTATATTTTGCAATAGACTGAATGTTTGTGTACCCGCTCCCCCAATATGTATGTGGAAATCCTAATCTTAGTGTGTTGGTATTTTGGGGTGGGACCTTTGTGAGATAATGTGGCTATGAGAGTGAAACTTGCATGAATGAGAACAGCACCCTTAATAAGAAGAGTTCAGAGAGCTAGCTGGAGCTCTTTCCACCATCTGAGGAGCCAAGGAAAAGGAGGCAGTCTGTGACGTGGCGGAAGGTCCTCACTAGAACCTGCCATGCTGGCATCATGACCTTGGACTGCCAGACTCCAGAATGGTGAGAAATAAATTTCTGTTTTTGATAAGCCACACAGGTTATGGTATTTTGTTATAGCTGCTTGAACTGATTAAGACAGAGGGTAACGTGTTTAAAGAAAGCTATAAAAGGAAAATAAAGGGCAAATTTGACTGTACAGAAATTTAAAGTGATTATATGGAGACAGAAGAGATATAACTTAAATTAAAATGCAAGTGATGGCTTAGGAAACATGATAAATAAGACAAAGAACAAAATGACAAAGGACTAGTATCAATATATTATAAAAGTGGTACTATAAGTTTAATAACAGAAAAATGGCCAGAGCATATAACAAAAAACTCATGGAAAAAATACAAATGGCTAATAAAAACATAAAAATATTCAATTTCATTAAAAAATTAAAGAAATACAAGTTAAACAAGATAGGGTTTTCCCTCCCTTATCACATTGGCAAAAGTTTCAAAGACTGTTAAAAATCAGTACTGGTAAGGATTTGGGGAAGTGGGTACTCTTTATACCACTATTGATGGGAATGTAGACTGGCACACAATATGGTCTTATCAACCAAATTTAATTGTATGTATCCTTTGATCAAATAATTCTACTTTTAAGAGTATATTCTATAGAAATACCAGTAAGAAGTTCAAGAATGTATATAAGTATGTTTACCAAGGAAATTTATAAGAGCAAAAATTTATTAACAAACTTAGCATCAAAAAAGAGGTGAGAGAGAGCTTTATGCCTGGATGGACCTATGTATAAAAAAATGTATGACAGCAAAAACACAACACTATTGAGTGGCTGGTCTGAGTGGGTGGAAGGACTTCCAGTTTTACTCTGTATGCTTCCATATTATTTAATACCAGAAGCAACATCAATTTTATTATAAGAAATATAAATAAAGGTATATAATATATTCAAAGCTACATGCATTTTAAATGTGTAATTATTGTATTCTAAGATGCTGAGAAGGAACACAGAAATGTATAAAATATTCACTTAAAAAGTAGCGACTGATTTGCCAATTGAAAAGGAATGAAAATCTGATAAAAACCATACCTGCTATAACATGAACCATAAACACATTAGGTGAAATAAACCAGTCACAAAAGACCACGTAATGTATGATTCCATTTTTATAAAATGTCCAGACCAGGCAAATCGAGAGACAGAAAGCAGATTAGTGGTTGCCTTGGGCTGGCGTGGAATGGGGTGATACAGAGTGACTGCTATGTATGGATTTCTTTTTGAAATGACGAAAATGTTTGAAAATCAGTTGTGGTGATGGTTGCATAATTCAGAGGACATATTAAACCTACTGAATCATACAGTTTAAATGGGTGTATTGTATGGTGTGTGAATTCTATCTCAATAAAACTGTAAAAAACTACTGACTGAGTACTCCATGCAAAACACTGAGCAGTAAGTCAGAAAGGCATAAAGTGCTCCTGCCTTCTGTTTGGGCAAAAAGGAGAAGGAGAATGAAAGTGGCAATTGATATTATAGGACAGGAAAAAAGGTCATTCCCAATGGAAAAGGAGAATGAGCTAATAAGGCATGAAGGAGGAAATGCACTGAGCTACTTATTGAAGCCCAGGAATACGAGATGTACTTGGTCTTCATAGAATCAATACCCCCTCTCTGAGGGTGACAAAGTCCCAGGGCTGGCCAGACCTGGGCACTATCCCTCAGCGGACCCCCCCCCCCCCCCCCCCCCGGTCCATTTCGTGGCTGCCGCGAAGCCACACCTAGGAACTGTGTTCCATTTCAGGCACCTCATTACCAGAAAAATGGAGACAAACTGGAATAAGTTCAAAGAAAAGTGGCAAGCATGACTAAGAAGCTGAAAGGATCCTTTTATGAGGCAGGATTAGAAGAGCTAAATAGTAGACCTGCCTAAATGAACACCAAGGGAAGGGAATATGATTATTACCTTCAAATGTCAGAGGGTATAAACAAGAAGCGGGCACAGTGATCAGCACTGGAGGAGGAAGTATAACTAAAGGCGCTGGAAAAAGATGAGGGGGACCGAAAAGCCAGAGGTAGACCATAAGGCTGTGCCTTTTCCAAGTTCTAATGAATGGTTTGCCCAGGAAAAAGTGTTTAAAAAAATAAAGGGATCAGAAGAATCAAAAAGTTTAGAAAAGGAAGTGTTCCTTCATTAACTGCAGTTGCTTTACATCTGGTAGGCCCTCCTCTGTTCCCCCGGGAGGATGCACAGCTTTCATTTTATCTGAAAGCAGTATTAAATGTGGGCATGGCAGAGCGTGGAGAGATTTCATTGGCACTTGATCCATTATATGCTAAAATTTCCTGCCCTGAAAAAAAAAATCTCAAAGATCAACCTTTCTTGTGAAACAGAAATTACTTTTAAAATGAGGGCTTTTATTCTGACTTTGAAATGCAAAGTTTCAGTCATTCAGAAGTCAAAGGAGTACAGGAAAGCGTTGTTAAACCCTTTAGACCACTTAGGAAAGAAAGGCAGTGTAAAGTAACCAAACTAAAACCTTACACAGCACAGGTGTGAAAACAAATCTTGAAATGCATTAGTACCTTGTTATTTTTAAGTATTTCGTTAGCATGTGCATCACATGTAAAGAAGGAAGTTTTTGTATGGTTTCCATATGCAGCAGGTCCTATGGATACATTGGGAAGGGTGTATTCCAGCTTCTGAAACCTAATCTACCAGATCTCACTCAAGATATTCTTGTTCCCTCTCCCCCTTGCCACTGCTGGACACACCCTCCATGCCTGCCTATCCATCTCTCACCTTCTCACCAAAGAAATGCCCCTTTATACTTAACACCAGCAAAGAATTTCCCCAAAGTACAAACATAATGTTTGGGATTTAATGAAAATGCTTATTATATCTTAGCTGCAATGAATTAAATTCTTCTCTCTCCCTCTTTCTCTTCCTTGTTAAAGCTACAAATTCAAACTTAGTATATGTAAGACCCAGCTATCCAACAAGATCTTCCATTTCCTATCCTCTGCTCCCTAATATCGGTAGGCAAATTCCATCACTGCGAGTAACTACAGTGAAAAGTACAGTCTTCTTTACTTTCTTAAAAGTACCATAACTATATGTGCAGCACAGAAGTTTACATAATTCCTTCTCTGGATATGAACAATAGTTTGCGTATGTATTGAAAGCTTTGCATCAAAGACAAACAACAAACTTAAAATCACTTCCAAAATACTTTCCACTGAATTGCAAAACAAATTTGTCCCCATGAATACTGCAAGCACCTTCTGTAACTTGTACATTAAACCTCGTATCTTAGCCCCTTAGTTTCCTCCATATACAAAAGATCCATACTATAAAATCTTCCTCAAGCCTCTTGGGCACCTCAAGATTTAGTGAAAAGCTCCTTTCCACTGAACCTTAATTTAACTAAGACTCTCTGGAGGAAAGGACTACTGGAACCATAAATGTACAGGTGTGTCCCTCCATTAGAGAAAATATAAAATAATATGCTGTGCTAAAAGAAACAGGGATTTGAAAATGTGGATTAGAATGACCATGAGGGCACCAAGTCTGGCTGCTGCCAACTTCCCGCCTGTGGTGTGTGGTGCTGTGAGCGGCAAAGGGCACAACATGACGGTGGCTCAGGGCCACTCGCTGTAGAAGCAACCAGTGATTCTGAGGAAACTGTCACAGGGAATGCAGCCATGAAACTTCCTACCTCCAAATGTCCCACAATGGTGCATGTTCCTCCCTCTCCAGGCCAACCTCAGCCACCCTTCCATGGTGCGTCCCTTCAACAAACTGCGCTTCCAGTCTCCGCCTGCCCCCGCGCCTTCCCCAGGGCTGCCAGGGCACTCTCATTCTGAAGAGACCTTTTTCATCTGTTTCTCTCACAAGCTAGGATGAATTTTTCTCTTTCTTTCTTCACCAAGCACTTCAAGAGAACAGTCTAGATGTGCTACCTGTTTCTAATTTCCCTCCTTAATGTCTTTTAATTTTTGTCACCGAAATTGCTCTCTCAAATGGTTACTAAGACCTCTACATTGAAAACTATAACACGTCATTCAGAGAAATAAAGAAATGCTAGAGTTCATATATATTAATAAATCAAACCATATGATGTTTGTCTTTTTGTTTGACTTATTTCACTTAGCATGATACCCTCAGATCCATTCATGCTGTTGCAAATGGCAAGATTGCATTCTTTTTCATCATTGTGTAATATTCCACAAACTAACGAAATGAAAACAGACTCATAGAAACAGAGACCAAAGGGATGGTTATCAGAAGGGGCGGGGTGGGTGGAGGGCTGGATAAGAGGGAAAGAGGAATATAGTCAATAATACTGTGGTAAGTTTACATGGTGACAGATGATTATTAGAGTTAGTGAGGTAGTCACATTGTAAGGTATAAAAATGTTGAATTTCTATACTGTACACCTGAAACTAATATAACCAATATAAGATTGTATACCAACTATACTTAAATTTAAAAAAATATCTTAAGTGAAGGGATATAACATGGTCATGGATTGGAAGACTCAATGTTATATTAATAAAAGTGTTAATTCTGCCCCAATTAATGTATAGATTTAGTGCAATCCAAATCAAAACTCTGCCAGATGTGTGTTTGTGTATAAATTGACAAGGTGATTCAAACTGTAAGTGGAAATGCAGAGAGCCAAGGATAGCCAATACAATCTTGAAGAACAATGTTATAAGAAGAACAAGAATTGTCTGAAGAAAAACATTATTATAAAGCTACAGTTAATACAGCTTGCAATTGGCACAAAAACAGGTATGTAGACTAATGAAGCAAAAAGAATCCAGAAGAACCAGCCCATACCTGAGAATAACCCAAATATCCATCAACAACTAAATGATAAATTATGATGAGAATGAATGAACCATATCTACATGTAACCTAAGAGATGCATTTCATAAATATGATGTTGATGAAAGAAGCTAGACACAAAAGAGTTCACACTGTATGATTCTAGGTATACAAAGTTTAAAAATAAGCAAAACTAATCTGTGGTAGTAAAAGTCAATTGACTCCCGGTCAAGATGGCAGCTTAGATAAATATGGCTGACCTCCTTGCACAACCACATCAAATTCACAACTAAAATATACAATAACCATTACTTGGAACCATCAGAAATTGAGTTGAATGGAAGTTTGAAAACTACAAGTTAAAAAAACCATATCCATCAAGACTGGTAGTAGGGGGAGACACGGCACAGGCTGGTCCCACATCCACACATGGCAGATAAAAATTTGGAAGGGATATCTGGAGAGTGAGGAGTCCCAGCCCCAAGCCATGCCCCTGACCTGGGGTTCTAGTGCCAGGAAGATAAGTCCCCATAACTTCTGGCTGCAAAAACCAGCAGGGACTACTGGCAGAAGAAACCTCTGGAGTCCCAAGCAGTTCCCCTTAAAGAACCCACACATGGATTCGCTCTCTCTGAGCTCCAGCACCAGGGTGGCAGCTTGAAAGGCACCAGACATATACAGGAAGGAACTGAAATGTCTGCCATCAAGGCAGGAGCTGAGGGACAGTTGTCTCCAGATAGAAAAGAGGGCAGAGGCCACTGTCTCTTTTTGGAGCCTTCCTGCCACAGAATCACAGAGATGGCAAGCAGGTGCCATATGTGAAACTCCATCAACATGGCTAACACTGTTTGCCCAGCCTTGGAGATTCCCTAAGACTCTGTCCCACACAACTTACCAGCCCACCCAAGCTGTAAACTGTGGCTTTTTCATATGAATGGCTGGCCTTGGCTCATGCTTCACAACTTCCTAAATCCTATCAAACAAGCAACAGCCTGCCTGAGGGAGCACCCAGACCCTGTACCTCTTGCTAAGTGATCCAGGCCCAACACTAGCAGCACCCAGCCTGTATTTACAGCTTGGCTGGGAATCTCCAAGCCCAGCACAAGTAGCAGCCATCTAAGATTGCTTTATAGCACGCATGCAGGGTGGCCCCAGGCAGACCACAGGTGGAGACTGACCTTGGTATGCACTACCTGGGAAATGCCAGAGCCTGTGCAACCAGTGGACAGCTATAGACCACACTGGAGCACCATCACCCTGCCCTTGCACAGCTGATCCTCCACAGAGGGTGGAGGTTGGTGCTCAGTAGTCACAACCATTCCTTGCTGCTGAGTGGCTTGGGTAAATGCCTCCCATCAACCTTCCAACAGCAACCGAGGCTCAACCACAAGAGAAGGCTGTACTCAGCCCACATGAAGGGCACACCTCAAGCACCCAGCTTGGGTGACTGGGGAGGCTGTGCCACTGGACCCTACAGGACACCTACTACATTAGGCCATAGTAGCTCTACCTAATACAGAGAAACAAACACAGGGAGGCTGCCAGAACAAGGAGACAAAGAAACATGGCCCAAATGAAAGAGCAGTTCAAAACTCCAGAAAAAAGAGCTAAACAAAACGGAGATAAGCAATGTTATCAGATGCAGAGTTCAAAACACTGGTTATAAGGATGCTCAAGGAAGTTAGTAAGGAACTCAACAGCATAAAAAAGATCCAGTTAGAAAGGAAGGATACATGAATTAAAATGAGAACAATTTACATGGAAACAACAGTAGAGTGGATGAAGCTGAGAACCAAAGCAATGATTTGGAACATAAAGAGGCAAAAAACAACCAATCAGAAAATCAACAACAACAAAAAAGAATCCAAAAAAATGAGGATAGCGTAAGCAGCCTCTGGGACAACTTCAAGAGGTACAACATTTGCATCATAGGGGTGCCAAAAGGAGAAGAGAAGAAGCAAGAAATTGGAAATCTATTTGAAAAAATAATGAAAGAACACTTCCCTAATTTAATGAAGGAAATAGACATGCAAGTCCAGGAAGCACAGAGAGTCCCAGACAAGATGGATGTAACGAGGCCCACTCCAAGACACATCATAAAAAAAAACGCAAAGTTGAAAGACGAAGACAGAATCTTAAAAGCAGCAAGAGAAAGTAAGTCAGTTACCTACAAGGGAGTTCCCTAAGACTGTCAGCCAATTTCTCAAAAGAAACTTTGCAGGCTTGAAGGGTTTGGCAAGAAATATTCAAAGTCATGAAAAGCAGGGACCTACAGCCAAGACTACTCTATCCAGCAAAACTATCGTTTAGAATCAAAGGGCAGATAAAGAGCTTCCCAGTCAAGAAAAAACTAAAGGAGTTCACCATCCCCAAACCATTATTATATGAAATGTTAAAGGGACTTATTTAAAAAAAAAAGATCAAACCTATGAATAATAAAATGGCAATAAATACATATCTATCAACAATTTAATCTCAAAAACAAACTAGGTACAGGAAGAACAAAGACAGGATCATGGATAAGGAGACGGTTTTGATGGTTGCCAGATAGGAGGGGGGAGTGGGGGAAATTTTGTTTCTGGCCATGTTGCTTTTGGTTTGGGTTCTTTACTGCTGACCATCTTCTGGTCACAACTCTAAATACCACCTCTCACGCCCTAACATCTTTTGCTGATTTCAGTAGCTTCACAACCACTTCACCCTGGTCTGTAAGAGCAATCTTTCTAAAACAGGATGGATTCAGTTCCCTCTTCCTCTTCCAATATCTTAAATGGTTTCCTAACTTATGAGATGGAGACCAAATTTCTTTTTCTTTTTTTTAAAAATATATTTATTGATTATGCTATTACAGTTGTCCCATCCCCCCCCCCCTCCACTCCATCCTGCCCACTCCCCTCCCTCCCACATTCCCCCCTATAGTTCACGTCCATGGGTCATACTTATAAGTTCTTTGGCTTCTACATTTCCTACACTATTTTTACCCTCCCCTTATCTATTTTCCAACTATCATCTATGCTACTTATTCTCTGTACCTTTCCCCCCTCCCCCTCCCACTCCCTTATTGACAACCCTCATGTTCTGGTTGTTTGCCTAGTTTGCTCTCGTTTTTGTTTTATGTGTGGCCGTTAATAACTGTGAGTTTGCTGTCATTTTTACTGTTCCTATTTTTGATCTTCTTTTTCTTAGGTAACTCCCTTTAACATTTCATATAATAAGGGCTTGGTGATGATGAGCTTCTTTAACTTGACCTTATCTGACAAGCACTTTATCTTCCCTTCCATTCTAAGTGATAGCTTTGCTGGATACAGTAATCTTGGATGTAGGTCCTTGCATTTAATCTTGGGTAATGTAATTATGATGTGCCTTGGCGTGTTCCCCCTTGGGTCCAGCTTCTTTGGGACTCCCTGAGCTTCCTGGACTTCCTGGAAGTCTATTTCCTTTGCCAGATTAGGGAAGTTCTCCTTCATTATTTGTTCAAATAAGTTTTCAATTTTTTGTTCTTCCTCTTCTCCTTCTGGCACCCCTATAATTCGGATGTTGGAAAGTTTAAAGATGTCCTGGAGGTTCCTAAGCCTCTCCTCATTTTTCCAAGTTCTTGTTTCTTCATTCTTTTCTGGTTGGATGTTTGTTTCTTCCTTCTGGTCCACACCATTGATTTGAGTCCCAGTTTCCTTCTCATCACTATTGGTTCCCTGTACATTTTCCTTTGTTTCTCTTAGCATAGGCTTCATTTTTTCATCTGTTTTTCGAACAGATTCTACCAAGTCTGTGAGCATATTGATAACCAGTGCTTTGAACTGTGCATCCGATAGGTTGGCTATCTCTTCGTCGCTTAGTTGTATTTTTTCTGGAACTTTGAAGTGTTCTGTCATTTGGGCCATTTTTTTGTTTGTTTGTTTGTCTTGGCGCATCTGTTACTTTAAGGGGCGGAGCCTTAGGTGTTCACTGGGGCGGGGTAATGCTGGTGGCTGTGCTGCGACACTGTATGTGGGGGAGGGGCCAAGAGGGAGCAATGGCGCCCGCCTCACTCTCCTCCGGCTTTCAATCCTTTACTCCGCTACCCACAATCAAACTGGGCCACTCTGGTGCTGGTTCCCGAGTAAGAGGGCCTGTGCACACTCTAGGCCCCTGTGGGTCTCTCCAACAACCTCTCCTGTGAGGCTGGGAGTCTCTCCTGCTGCTGCCCCAACCCCCAGGGGCGCTTTCAATCAGAGGTTTGAGGCTTTATTTCCCGGAGCTGGAGCCCTGGTTTGCATGGTCTGCTTCACTCCCCGAGTTCGTCCGGTTTATCTGTGGGCGAATGTGGTGCCTCGGGGTGCTACCCGCTGCTCTGCCTGCCCCGTTCTCCGCCACTCTGAGTCCGGCCCTCTGGGTTTATCTGCGCAGATGTGGGGCAGCAGGGTCTGCTAGTGCTCGGACTGCCTGCGCCATTTGTCCCACACTCCGCCAGTCTCAGTCCCGCCACAGCCACACAAGTCCTCTCCACCCCGGTGCCCGTCTCCGCCCCTCCTACCAGTCTGGATGAATGTTTATTTTCTATTTCCTTGGTGTTGGTCCCCCTTGCTGTTCGATTCTCTGTCAGTTCTGGTTGTGCGAGGAGGCGCAGTGTGTCTACCTACGCCGCCATCTTGGTTCTCCCTGAGACCAAATTTCTTTGGCATGGCAGCCACAATCTGGCAGCCCTATCATCCTTTTCCAATTTCACCTGCTGGTATATCCTTGCCATTCCCTGGTCTTTGTTTTTACTTCGACATAGTTCCCTCATCCTAGAACATCGACAGTCTTACCTCCTATACACCTTAAGTCCCTGTCTCAGTCATCCTTCATGGCTGGGCTCAGCTTCCCCTTTTCTTTGTGAAGCCTTTTTTATTCAGAGGTGAATACTGCTAACGTACTAATTTTGTTTCATATTTCAAGAGCTGGCTATATGTTAATTACCCAACTCTTCTGTAAACTTCTTGATGAGTTCTTTTTTACACACCAATGCTGGCTAGCAAAATACCCAACACACAGCAAACAATCGAAAAACGACTAGAGAGTAAACTAAAGGAACAGATGCTAATCCTGCGGGGAAACACTGATAACTTTCCTAAGAGCCTTTTGAGATAAAAATCAAAGCATCTCCAAATCAAGACTGTCTGAGGATGCAGACCTCATAGCAGGGCACATCAACTATACACTGTAGTGCCCCACTTTGTTTAAAGTTTCCAAAAGATGGAATATGGGACAAGTACAGGACACCAAGGTGGCCTCTGGCAGGAGTTTTGTGGCTTTGTCTGCTGAATGTTGTTATAATGTATTCTGTTCTTAGTAGCTATTCCAGCCCTCCCTGAACTCAGAGTAGTAATATGTTTTCTAGAGGGCCTTGAGCCAAGAATCACAAATGCAACAGCAACTCAATCTGAATTGAGTTGCTAAAAGCAATGCACATTTGAAGGGTGTGCTGCAGAAGAAAAGACAATACTTGAGCCTCCACCACTCTTCAGGGGAGAAATGGACAGAGGAAGCCTCAGAAGTAAAGTGAGGTATTTCAGAGATGATGTTATACAACCTCACACCCCAAAAAGCATGCTGTGAAAGGCTGAGTGTAAGGAAAACCACTTGAGCTCCCTCCCTGCTCGCAGTGTTAGGGTAACAGACAGGGAACAGAGCTAATGGTGTGAAGGAACAGCCTGGTTGGATGGAGGAATGGAAGTACAGCTGAGGGATGGGCTCACTGAATCAGGGAAACTGCCGCAGGGCATTTACTGCTCAGCACAGGACTGATTTTACAATAGGTACTCCATCTCTCCACAGCTGAGTGAGGGCATCAGGGAGAGCTAAGAGAAACCACGAAGTAAGAACATCCTAAAAGAGAGAACACAGCCTCATTTCAAGGTAAACAACTCCATATTCACATTCATGAAACATGACGTGTATAGCTGGGTATAAAGAACTGACAGTTATGAGAGGCTGCCGGATGAATTCAGTTGTGGCTGGCAGTGACTCAGATCAGCTCCTTTCTGTAGATGGTTTGGTGGAGGGCAGGAAATTATACAGAGATGATTAGTTTGGTTTAAGTGGACAAGAATCTGAACTTGAGGTTTTTAACAGCTAGGTCCCAGGATGCACAGGCCATGAGGTCTGAGCTGAAAACTGGCATGATGACTGGAGCCTTTAAAGACCATGGTCAAGCTGAAATGGACCTTCTGCCCTGTCCAGATCTGGGTGTAGCCCCCAGCCCAAATCAGCAGGTTGTTTAACCACATCTGCTTAGGAGATACGAGGACAAAATAACTTCCGAGTTTGGATTTTTGAATAACTAGAATAAACAGAAATGTATTTTGCAATAATGTATGTTGACTAAAGCAGCAAATACATAACTTAGGTGGCCAGAGTAGATATTTCTTGTCCAGTCACTTACTTTTCTTCAGGTATTCTGGTCACTTTTTTACTTTGTAGAATCCTTCTAACATTTAGTATGAGGGAAAACTAAAGTTATCCTTGAAGAATTTGTCCTATGATTATTTCCCACAGATTGAGACTAATACTTCAAGTCTGAGCTTGCAGTTTGACTCTCCCTGCGTTCTAAGTCTCCACCCACCCCTGCGCCTGTTGTGTGGAGCTGGAAGTAGCTGCACCACGGCCCTGGGCTCCTCGCAGGGCAGCTGGAAGTGGTAATGATCATGAGGTTGCTATTGGGCCTGCCCCTTCTGCCTCCCCCACTTTGTAGCGAACTCCTTTGCCAGGCAATATCTGAATTTGTTTTTACAAGAAGGAAAGGCTGTCGTTGCTTAGGCCAAAAGTAAGTAAGATGTTACTGCTCTTCCTTGACTAATATTGAACACAAAATGTAATAATAAAAATAAAAGTTGGGCTCCATTCCACCAGGGGGGACTGTATATACATGACCCACAAAGTTTCACTGCTGAACAGTGTGATATTCCACAGTAAGCTCCTCCAGATTCACTGGTGATATAAAGGAACTTCTTCCTTTCCTTCCCTCATGGCAGAAGCATCAAGGTAGGAGGGAACCCCAGGTATTTCAGCCTCACAAAGAATGAAAGCCATATAATTACTTTCTAGTATTATCAAGAGCACTTTATGGCTGGCATTAGTATATGTAGCTCCCTAAATATTTATAGAACGAAAGCTTGCCATATGCCTTAGGGTAGGTCAACTTTTTAATGTTATATCACCATGTATTTTTACCTTTAGTTTTCAAAAGTTAAAAATAAAAACAAAATCAAGAGCTTCTCTGCTTTCCACCAATGCCCTGAAAGTTCTGCACTGTGATACTGGCGACTCCCTAGTCCTGAAGGAAATAAGACAGTTAAGATTTTTAGTGAATCTGTATTAATACACAGCACACAATTTTGTTTTCTACACTAATCCCCTCCTCCACAAAATATCAAACCTAAAAGCAGGCCAGTTCTGACATTCAGACTCATAAACCTGGAAGGGAGCAAACAGAACTATCAGTTCAATTCTCCAACCACACAAGGAAGACAACTGAGGACTACAGAGGTAAAGTGGCTACAAGCGTTCAGACATACAGAAGTATTCGCCTCAGGGAAGCTTACGTGTTATTCTTCCTTCAAGCCCCACCAGTGAGCGGTTAGGAAATCAAACTCTACTGTCTCCAGATACACACGTTCTCCTCTAAGAGAAAGAGCAAGTCTCCCCTGCCTCACAGGAAGTTTTACAAGAAATCTGGTCTTGCTGGCTAACTACCAGCCTCTCAGAGTTGTCACATCACTCACTGTAGCTTATCACTCTTTTGAAGGTTAGAGTCAGTCATGATTCTGTGAAAACCAACAACTGAGAAAAGGTCAAGTAATGCAGGTAAAAGTAGACAAATGACCCGGGGTCAGTGGCAATTTATGGGACCAAAACACATGCTGCTAACACCTGTCACTCCAAATTAATCTCCTGATACGTAGCAAGAGCTGGAACCTGGCACGTACAATGGGCGTTAACAATCCAGTTTTACACAGGTATCTGCACATAAACCAGCACAAACTTTTGCTTTCTGGTAATTCTATTATGTACTTGCAGATGTCACTAACGTACTAATGCCTTGATTTCTAACCTAATTATATGCCTAGACAGTTCTAAAATGCTGGTTGCTTCCCTAAGAAAGCATTCTTTCCTGGCTGAGATAATGAGTTTTTTCTATGTGATAGTCTGTGCCAATGAGAACCTCCCAGGTTACCATCTTTCCTGAAAAACTGTATCTTGATATAGGTGTTAGACCTCCTCTGAACAAGTGAGGGGAGGGAGTGGACCACAAAGGAGTACAGCAAGAAAACAGAAGGCAGGACTACGAAAGGTAAAAGTGGGAACAGACACCTTACCTCCCAGACCCCATCGGAGACTTACATTGGTCTGAATGTCCCCCACACATTAAATTTCAAGAGCCAAGAGTCATCTCTCATGTGAAAATGTTCTGGAACACCAATGGAACTGTGATGTAGCATGCCACTCAAAGCACAAGCCAACCGTGCTGACAGTGACACCTCCACATTGTATAACTGAAATTTGCTAAGAGAGTTGAACGTAAAAAAAAGGTAAATATGTTAGGTGATATATGTGTTAATTAACTCAGTGATGGGAATCTCTTCACATTGTATATGCATAATAAATCATCACATCATACACTTTAAACATCTTAAATTTTATTTGTCAATTATATCTCAATAGAGCTGGAAAACAAACAAGCCAGTTACCCATCTGGGTGACGTGCTAAGATGAAGCACAGTCCTGAGGCAAAGGGATGGACGGAACGGTTTCTACTAGGCTTTGCTAGTCCAAAGGCGCGCTGAGGTAGGACTCGAGGCTTGAGAAAGTGTGGAATGTTAAAAATAAAGAACCAGATTTCCCAGCTAGGCAGAATTTTAATATGGTTGTCTAAGTTGATTTGGATATATCTCTCACATAACTATTAACTGACGCGACTAGACATTCAAATTAAGGGCCTGTCATTAGCAGAATGGAGACAAAATTTCCCTCTTTGCCAAAGGGATCCATCAGAACAGCAGCAGGGCCCTGGGAATCGCAGACACAGGCAAGCCAGCCAGCCCAGTGTATTTGGTTTGGCTCTCAGAAATGAAAAGTGTCAAAAGGGAGAGGATAAAAAAAAAAAAACAACCCAAACAAAAACCAAAGACCTAAAAGGAAATCTAATGCTGAAACTGTCAGGGTGGTTAGAACAAGGTTCTGTTACAGCTGAAATTTGAGTGCTAAACTAGCACGAAGCTGAACCCGTGTCTAGCTAGTCTCTCTGACCAAGCAGGAAGCAAGAAGAAAGTTTCTTCCACCACAGTGGCCCATGCTCACTGCACGGTCCGTGTCCAGGACTGACGTCTCTTTTTTCCAGCACAGTGTCTGATTCTAGGGCCAGTGTGACAGGAAGACTGGAAAGGCTTCCACAGGTAACTATGGGTCTTGGTCTGACTGGCTCCACACATAAATTTCAAGAGCCAAGAGTCATCTCTCATGTGAAAATGTTCTGGAACACCAATGGAACTGTAATGTAGCATGCCACTCAAAGCACAAGCCAATTGTGAGGACAGTGATACCTCCGTACTGTATAACTGAAATTTCCTAAATTCTGCTGTTAGTATCAATCTGATACATTCCCTGGGTGGTGTATCTTGACTCCCTGGTGAGATGACGAAATGACCCGTTAGTGTGGTACAAGCTCCTGGACCAGTAATTCAGGAGCATGGAAGGGGTATCATTACTGATCAGGGCTCTGGGGTCATGTGGGCTGTTCTGAGTGATGCCCTGGGCTCACATGACCGTCCATGGAGGACACGTGATGAGGGATAAGTATAATATGATGACATAGCAAGTGGTGTCTGATGTGGCTGACAGGAAGAAGACTGAGGGTGGAGTGGGGGTCTGGAGTTGCATGCTAATTCTGGATTGCTAAAAGGAAAAGTATGTGATGTGATTTGCAAGCTCTTGGGGAAGGCTGGGGTTGAAAGAAAAATATTCCCACAGCCCCCTAATGTTCAGAGAATTGTGTAGTCAATGTTTATTTACTTAGGTGAAGAAGGGCAAGACGGTGACATTTCTAGTCCAGTTTGGCTCAGTGAATGCTTAAGACTCACTATACTTGTGAGCAAAGTTCCCTCAGAAAGTATGGACAATGCCATAGCATTTCAGGGCTCAAATGGCTGCATTCAGCTTTATTTCCACGGGAAAGGAATATCCACCCCAAGCTAGTACTTCTGGGAGGTTTCACCTAGCTTACTGAAGAGGAGCAGGACCACTATCTTTTTTCTCTATTTTTCTTCCTAAGAAAGCAGCTGGAGAGGGAGGTGGGCTCAACCTCAGAAGCAGCCAAGTGAGAAAGCAAGCTCTACACAGGCAAGAAAAGATGAGGATGTCATCGGTCATCTCACTGCACACATCTGAGGAGACAAATCCAAATGAACAGCCCCAGCAACACCTGCATGTGGTGCTCTCCAGCGATGCCCATTCCTGCAGGACTGCTGCCTGTGGGCTGCAATATGCTCAGTAGGGCTTATGAGGTTCAACAGACAGTTCAGGGAGCAAGAGAGAAGCTGGCAAAGCTACCGCACCGAAGGAGGTTAAGGAAACCTCACACACTTGAAATTACCTACTATTTCCTTTTCTCCCCCTGAGAAAGTCACGGTGCTTGGTCAGCACACAGTGCCCAGGACAGAAAAGCATCTTATCTGCCAGTGTCTATCACTAACACTCAGTGCTTGAGCTAGCCTTGCAGCAGCTTGCAGATGATTTAGCATTGCTGCAGAACAGTTCTTACTAGAGCTTCCTCTGCCAGGCTACAAGGATCTTCTTCCAAGACATCCGCAAGGTGAAATAGGAAAAGGTTGGAAATGGAGGAAATGTCCAGTCCAATTCTCCCACCTAACTTTATCATCTTGGGCAAGTCACTTCAGTGCTCTGGCCTCAGCTTCCTTATGTGCGAAAAAGGGAAATAAGATGTCTAAGTTCTTTTCAGGTTCTATAATCTTTGAATAAATAGAGCTCATTCTGGATGAAATGTTAGGACAGTGATCACCAGCAGGCTATTCTTGATGGAGTTCTTAGCTCTCGAGAAGGCTTCTCGCCGCACCTTCTCTGTGCCTCACGATGGGGTGCCAGAGAAAGTCAGTGCTTTATCTCTTTCCATGATTCCCTACCCTCCTGCCAGTTGTATCCTGACACCCATCTGGGGTCAACTTACTTTTACGGAAAAACCCCTACTGACTCAAATTTAGGCTAAAGACACGCACTGGCTGATGTTATTTCCCATGGACTCTAGACGCATCAAACAACACGGGAGTCGGAGAACCCAGAGGGTAAGGAGCTTTATCACTAGGCCTGGGGGCCGCTGAGGAAGAAATGAAGTTGGTTTTAATCTGGCAATTTTGTCCTTTTCTGAACTCTTTCCCAGTCACTCACTGATCTTATTCTAGTGTTCAGATGCTGTACCTACATTTTAAAAGGCAGTGCCTTAAAGAGAAGCTTGATGCAAAGGAATAAATTGAACCACTGAAATTTCAGGCACATAGGCAGGAGCTTTATCAAAGGTCTCATACTTCTTTTAAACCACTACCATAGCATGCTTTTTGTTAAGCTGGCAATAAAGTGTTAATGTCTGAAGTTTGGCTTAGGCTTTACATTAGAAAAGGGTAAGATTTTTTTTTAGTTTGATAACATTTAAACCACTATTTAACTTTAACAAGAACTCCATGAAAAATACCATCAATCAAAACCTGATCTTTTGGGGGTACTCCGCACTGCTGCAATTTACAGTAAAACCTGTTATCTGTAGTGTTAAAATGAAAGGCGCCTTTCACCAGGACAGCACATGCTGGGTAGGAGCATTTTCTTTGTGCCCAGGTGGTCTTTTGTATAAAAGAGGCAGACAAAGCAGTTATGACAGCATTTACACAGTGCAGAAGACCACCACAGTCTTGTCTCCAGAAAATTCCTCATTGTACTCATTCACTAAACACTATGTCTATTACACAGCTTTTTAAGAAAGGTTCCGTTACTAAGTTCTTTTCACATACTATTTGGGACTGAAGTTGCCAGCAGGCCCCACATCTCCCCTAAGGGAGTTCGCTGTAATTATTGGGTGTGAGTAACAGATTCTGTAGTTGTTTCTCCCGTCCCCCACCATCAGCAGGGCCCTGGGATTTATTTGGAAAGTAGTTTCCAGAGTTTGTTTGGAAGTCAGTTGTTTGAAACCTTGAAACAATTACCTAAGTAGTAGTTAGGTTCCCAAGTAGGCCCCATGAGGCTCTTCACCCGTTATGGGTTGAATCATGCCCCTTCCCCCAACTCACAGGTTGATGCGTAACCCCCATAACCTCGGAATGTGACTGTATTTGGAGAGGTAATTTAAGGAGATTATTAAGATGAGGCTGTTTGTGTGGGTTCCATTCCAATCTCACTGATGTCCTCGTGAAGAGGAGGAAACAGGGACACAAAAGGGACACCAGGGATGCATGTGTACGGAGGAAAGGCCACGTGAGGATACAGCAAGAAGGTGGCCATCTGCAAGCCAAGGAGAGAGGCCTCAGGAGGAGCCTTGATCTTGGACTTCTAACCTCCAGAACTGTGAGAAGATAAATTTGTGTTATTTAAGTCATCCAGCCTGTGGTCCTTTGTTATGGCAGCTTTGAAAACAAATACAATATTGTCATACAACCTAACCACCATTCATAACATTTTATCTAGTGGAAGATGCCTTCTGAGTTCTAACTCAGACATCAGAAACACATCTTCACTTGCTCCAGTGGCAAGTGAGTGTGTCCTAGCTCCACCTTTCCTACAAAGCTTTGGAAGGAGTTCAGGAGAACCTCATTTCTATGGCAGTAGCCCCCAAGCAGGACTTCGAAGAGATGCAGGAGATTCTCTTAGAGGCTCGGGATAACTAATAGCAACCATAGTTAGAAAGCAGCTCATGGCTGCTGTGGAGGTCTGGGTCATTCAAGTAGCAGGGACTCTTCGGACTAGTTAATAGTTTGAAGGGAGACTGCGGCAGTATTTCTCCCAGCTCTTCGGGGGCAGCAGGGCTTTGAGTTATGGGGCACAGGGGGGTCAGGTGGCAAGAGCAGCACTGCCTTTGTATATACAAACTGAAGACTGCTTATATTTCACGATACCCTTTTCATTTTACACGTGGGAAGTCATGCTTCACTGGGAGTGGTGTGTGGTCATATACCTTTTGTTTTTTTAGGTTTACACAGGTTTCCCTAGAGAATTACTACTGCACATAGCCACTGTTACTATAGGAGCTTCATATTCTTCAAGGGTGCTGGGGCAAAAAATATGGTCGAGAGCCACCTCATGTACCACAGTAGATCCTGCCTATAAGAAATTTAAGTTATTTCTATTTCTAGATTATCCCACCAAACCTTTTGTAGAGAATTATATAGCTTGGAAGAAAACTGAAGAAAATTTATTTTAAATGCTTTGAGTAGACTGGAAAGCTGTCAGTTCCAAGGTTTATAAGATCCACTGGCTTGAAGTTTGCAGTTCTGACCCTGGTCGTGTTTTTTTTTCATTCATAAGACTTAATTTTCTTCTTTGCTTAGGAGGGGGAGCAAATTATCTCTGGAAGTTGACAGTGGAGAGTAGAGACACATGTTTAATGTACTGAATTGTAGCAATTGTCAAGACTCATTAAAATTCCAAGACAGTAAATAACGGCTCCTGCAGGAGCCCCAGGGAACCAAGAGTACTAACCTGCTTCTCCCACGGGAGCACTTTAAACACAAAGGATTACATGCTAGAAGGGCAACAAAATAAATAAAAAACAAAAAAATTAAGATCTCTATAAATATAAAGCTTTGTGATTTAAAAAAATCCACATTCACATTTTAGAACTCTAAAGAGTCCAGTGCAAGACCAAAATAAAAGTTAAATTAAAAATAAGTTCTTGCATTCACTGCTGCAAAGCCAAGGCCACGTGAGACCTGAATTCAAAGTATGTGTTTTATGTTCAATCTTAGACCCAGCAAGTCGTGGGGAGACACAGTAAGTCGTGGGGAGACACAGTCATGAGGATCAAGAGCTGCCCTGGTTGAGAAGTGCAGGGAAGGCCTGCAGACAACACAGAGAACAGAGCTCCCTTTTTCTGAGACAAGTTAAGGAGAAAAATGGTTGGAGGGATCTTTTGTATCAAAAACGATTTGGTCTAGTTAGATCTCTTGATGCTATTTCTCTCTCCACAAACAAGATCACTCTACAGTTAGCATAGAGTATGTAGTCTTGCCCGTATTTACACCACAGGCTACCCTCACATTGGGAGTTAATTTCAATTAATGCTTAATATCTGTGTAATTTCAACTATGTAAAAGAGTTCTCTCCTCTATTTCCAAATCCTCATTTCCTCTTCCTTTTCCCAATTCTTACTTAGTTTTAGGGGATTTTTATCAAGAAGTAAGGTAGCAGCTTTGTGTCCTTGGGCCCAACTTAGCACCCTGTCAGCCTCTGTTCATGCCTGTGGTGTCTGCCCAGCTCTTCCGCATGTACTGAAGAGCTCTCTCCTTTATTTTTGAACTAGCTTTTTTTTTTTTTTGCCAGATTTTCAAATGCAACTGGCAAGATACTCTGCTCTTTGCATAAAAGGGTTAATGGCAGCTCCAGAGGAAGAAGAAAGGGCCAGACTCTGAGAGCAGAGAGGAGAGAAAAAAGTGAGGTTAGTCCACAGGGTTTTTCTTGTAAATTTGTTAGTACATGAGCACACACACACACACACACACACACACACACTCAAGTCCAGGCCCGATATAGACACACATTTATCTTCATGGCTCTGCAGTTCTTTCTGCTGGATTGCTGGTCTTGCCCCTCTCAGCCTCTCATTCTCTGCTGCTCTTAGGTTTTTTGACAAGAGTTCAACATCGGAACTGAGGAAACAAATTCAAACATCACAAAAAGAAGAAAACCAGATCAGAAACATTCAGGCTGGGAACCAGAACAAAGTTTGTCGCCCCACAAAGAACTATTCTTCTGTTTTCTTTCTTTCTTATTTTCTCTCCCTGCTCCCCTTATCCCTTGCCCTCCAACAGCTCATATGTCCATTTGGCTCACTTGTGCAGTACAACAATCTACAAATGCATTCAGGAGAGAAGAATGGAATGTCATGTCGTGACTCATGATTGATGTGCTCCCTGAGTGAGGGAGATGACTTTCAGGTTCTGTGCCCAGTTCTGGCCCAGCATTCACACCCTCTGTCTGGTTCACCACCTTGAAAAGAGAGGGGTATAAGCCAAAGAGTGATTGATCAAAATCGAGAAAACAAATGGAAGGAATCCAAGGAGAGGACAAGGTCTGAGCCAAGTTTTGGAACAATACTTCCCTGAAAATTAAAAGTAGGACTGAATGCTGGGAAAGGGAGCTGGAATCCAAAGCCCCATGACCCACAGAGCAGGCCAGCTGATACAAGTTCATTCCAGTGTGGTCGGCCCCTGATGGGAGGCTGGCATTCATGGCGGAAAAAAAGAATTTGTACTCTAGGGAGAAATTCCATTTTCAGTTTTTAGCAGAATCTGCCCATCTGTCGAACTGCTTCACAAAGTTCCAAAGCAGACTGGTAGTGGGGTATAATTTCTTTCTATTTTTGTTTTAAATTAAACCATCACTGACATCCAGCAAAATCCTCAGATTTTAAAGGTACAATTTGATGCATTTTGATAAGTATTCTCAATATTCTTTTCTTTTAAATTTTATTTTATTATTTATTTATTTGAGAAAGCAGAAAGGAGGGAGAAATAGAAGGAAAGAAACACCAATGCGTAGCTACCTCTCATACAATCTCCACTGGGGACCTGGTCCGCAACCCAGGCATGTGTCCTGACCAGCAATCAAACTGGCGACCTTTTAATTTGCAGGCTGTGCTCAGTCCACTGAGCCATACCAGCCAGGGCTCAATATCCTTAAGTATCTCCATTTTCAGAAGAGGATGAAAATCTGAACCTCAGATATGCTGACTTAAATCTTTAATAACTCTGTTTTTAAATTTCAAGCTTATAGAAAAGTTGTAAGAATAGTACAATAAACTCATATCCTTCTCCCAAATTGCTAACATTTTACTGTCTTTGCCTTATCATTCATTTCTCTCATGATATACAGATACAGATATGTATGTATAGCTATATAACTCTCTCTCTATATATATGTTCCCTAATTGTTAAATTAAGGTTACATATTATTTTCCAGGTATACCCACCTGTGTTCTCCTCAATGCATATTATCAGGAAGTACACACTGTTGATTTGTCCTATAACTGGTGATGTTAACATGAGTCACTTGGTTTAGATGGTGTATCCCAGGTTTTACCAATGTAAATGAACTAAAATAATTTTGTGCTAAATAATTGATACAAGTTTTTGGTGAAGAGATACTTTCAAACCATGGAAATATCCTATTCTACAAACGTTTACCCCCTGGTTTTCACATTCACTGCCCAAACCAGTTATTACTATGATGGATGCCATATAGTGATTCTCTAATTCCACTATTCCTTCTACATTTATTAGCTGGCATTCTACTATAGGATACAGGTTTCTTTTCTTCCATGTTTGTTTATTAATTGACTTTATAGCAGTATAGAGTCACATATTTCTATTTTATTTTGATTCCATTTTAAATGGGTTATAACCTGTTACCATCATTATTTATTTTGCTGCTCAGATCTTCAGGATTTTGTCATTAGGAACCCCTGTGTCCTTTTGACACATCCTCAACATTCTTGGAACACTCTCTTGCTTTCCAGTATATGATGTGCCGGATTTATGTTGTACTTTGCCATACACACCCTAGACTCAGCCATGTCTCCTGAAGCTCTGATTCTTTTTAATGGAAAAATTACTGGTGCATCTAGAAATTACTGGTGTATCACTGCTTCTAAGTCCTCTCAGCAGATAAGGCTAGGAAACATATAAATACTTACATATACATATATATGTGTGTATATATATATATGCATATATATATATACACACATATATATGTAGATGGACACACACAAACATATACAGAGAAATCTAAACCAATCAATCAATCATCTACCTATTAAAAATCATGAACCCCTATCAATACCTCCAACGACAATCTGAGATCACAGGGTTTTCCTTTACCTTTCTATATTTATTATACCCTTCTCCTACAGTGACAAATATGGCTCCCGTTATCCTCACTATACTTACTCATTTGTTCAACCTCATCGTATGTAACCAATCTCCCACCCATGCCTGCCACCATCTTGGTCCTGGCTTACTAATTCCCTTGTACCACGTGAATTCTCAGCCCAGGCCATGCCAAAAATGCCGGCAATGTGGATCGAGTCCTTGTCCCCTGCCCACTAAACACTTCAGCTGTACTGGCAGAATCCTTGGTCCCACCAAATATAGAAGCTCCAATCCTTGGATCCAGTTCTAGGCCAAATATTCCAGCAATGATGATCAAATCCTTAGCCTTTGTCCTGCTGGTCATCTTGGTTATATCAGCCAAAGCCTTGGCCCCAGCCCCACTGACCATACACCAGCTGATTCTTCAGCCATGATAAAGAGGAAGGGGTAAACTGGGTGACTGTATTTCAGAGGAACATGAAACACCTACATACTAGTATCTGTCAGGAACTAAATAAGTCCTTACACCTACTACTACTTAACATATAAAACTTTTTGATAAGGCTACTAATATTTAGGGTATATTGCCTGAATATTTTCCAAAGAGTTGAAATTTATTATTTATATTAAATAACACATTAGATATCTGAGCACTTGGGCAGCAATATTTAGGGTTTCTTATAAAATGGTTTTTATTAAAATAAACTTTGGTGTTACAATATTGTTGAGATGTTAAAGGAAAAAAACAGCTTATGGAAGTCACTGTTGTGTATAATGGAAGGATGTTGAAGATGTTGCTTATAATTTGATTTTTTATCATTTACTTCTTTATAATTATATTTTATGGATTATGCTATAAGAGTTGTCCCAATTTTCCCCCTTTGCCCCCTCCACCCATCACCCCCTACTCCTCAGGCCATCCTCCCACCATTGTTCATACCCATGGGTCATGTGTATAAGTTCTCTGGCTACTCCATTTCCTATGCTGTACTTTATAGTCCCCATGCCTATTCTGTAACTATCTATTTGTACTTCTTAATCCCCTCACCTCTTCACCCATTCCCCTACATGCCCCTCCCATCTGGCAACCATCAAAACCCTCTCTGTATCCATGATTCTCTCTATCTTTGTTCTTCTTATTTACTTAGTTTTTTAGATTCAGTTGTTGATAGATATGTATTTATTGTCATTTTATTATTCATAGGTTTGATCTTCTTAAATAAGTCCCTTTAACATTCCATATAATAATGGTTTGGTGATGATGAACTCCTTTAGTTTTTTTCTTGTCTGGGAAGTTCTTTATCTGCCCTTTGATTCTAAATGATAGCTTTGCTGGGTAGAGCAATCTTGGCTGTAGGTACCTACATGGCTTTTCATGACTTTAAATATTTCTTGCCCATCCTTTCTAGCCTGCAAAGTTTCTTTTGAGAAATCGGCTGCCAATGTTATGGGAACTCCCCTGTAGGTAACTAATTGCTTTTCTCTTGCTGCTTTTAAGCTTCTCTCTTTATCTTTAACCTTTGGCATTTTAATTATGATGCGTCTTGGTGTGCGCCTGTTTGTATCCATCTTGTCTGGGATTCTTTGTGCTTTCTGGTCTTTCATGTCTATTTCCTTTACCAAATTAGGGAAAGGTTCTTTCATTATTTTTTCAAATAGATTTCTGATTTCTTTCTCCTTTTGGAATCCATATTATGCAAATGTTGGAGGTGAGCTGTGTTTCCCTGTGTGCCATCTTGACTGGAAGGCCCACTTTGATTCTTTATAAGGACCCATGGAGAAGAAATTTCTTTTGTGATCATTTCAACACATACAGAAAAAGCATCTGACAAAATACAACATCCTTTTATGATAAAAACACTTAACAAATTGGTACAGGAGGAACTTACTGCAACACACTGAAGTCCAAATCAGACACACTTACAGCTAACACCCTACTCAATGATAAAAGGTTTAAAGCTTTTCCTCTAAGATCAGGAATAAGACAACGTGTCCACTCTTACCACTCCTATCAACATAATACTGGAAGTCCTAGCCATAGCAATCAGGCAAAAAAAGAAAATAAAAAGCCTCCAAATAGATAAGGAAAAAGTAAAATTGTGTTTGCAGATAATTTGGTTTTATATATAGAAAGTTCTGCAGACTCCACCAAAAAATTGCTAGAACTAATCCACAAATTCAGTAAAGTAGCAGGATACAAAATCAACACACAGAAAAGTTTTGTTTCTATACACTACAACAATACATCTGAAAAAGACATAAAGAAAACAATCCCATTCACAAGAGCATCAAAAACAAAACACTCAGAAATAAATATAACCAAGTTAGGTGAAGGGTATGTGAAACTCTGAAAACAAGACTTCGGTGAAAGAACCTGAAGAAGACATAAACAAATGAAAAGATATTCCAAGTCCATGGATTGGAAGAATAATGTTAAAATGTCCATATTCCCCCAAACCATCTATAGATTCAATGCAATCTCTATCAAAATCCCAATAGTATTTTTCACAGAAATAGGAAAACCCCCCTAATATTTGCACTGAGCCACAAAAGACCCCAAATAGCCAAAGCAATACTGAGAAAAGTAACAGAGCCTGAGGCTTCATATGCCAGATTTTAAACTACACCACAAAGCTACAGTAATCAAAACACAATGGTGCTGACAGAAAAATAGACCCATAGACCAACGGAAGAGAATCTAGAGCTCAGAAATAACCCCCTTCATGTATGTTCAATTAATATTTGAAAGGGAAGCCAAGAATGCTCAATAAATGATGTTGGAAAAGTTGAAAGAATGCAGAAGAATTGAAATTGGACCCCAATCTTACACCATACACAAAAGTGAACTTGAAATGGATTAAAGACTTAAACAAAGACCTGAAACTGTAAAACTCCCAGGAGAAAACACAGGGAAAAAGCTCCTTGACATTAGTCTTGGCAACGATTTCTGGGTACGACACCAAAAGCATAAGGAAAAGCAAAAATAAATTAACAGGACCATGCCCTGACAGGTGTAGCTCGGTTAGTTCAGTGCTGTCCTGCAGGTCAAGGGATCACAGGTTCAATTCCTGGTTAGGGCACATGACTGGGTTGTGGGTTTGGTCCCCAGCTGCGGTGCAACTGACTGATGTGTTTCCTATCAATGTTTCTCTCCCTCTCTTCCTCCCTCCCCCCCTCTCTAAAAATAAATAAAATCTTAAGAAAAATTAACAGTACCACATGAAATTAAAAAGTTTCTGCACAGAAAAGAAACAATTAACAAAATTAAAAGGCAACTTATGGAATGGAGGAAAATATTTGAAAACTATGTATTTGGCAAGTGGTTAATATCTAAAATATATAAAGAACTCGTATAAGGCAATACCAAAAAGAAACAATCTGATTAGAAAATATACTAATGGCCAAGGTGCTGAACATCACTGATCATCAGGGAAACGCAAATGAAAACCACAGTGAAATAGCAGTGCATACCTCTCATACCTCTCATGTGAGAAGAATGGCTATCATTAAGAAGACAAGAGATAACAAGTGTTGGGGAAGAGAAAAGGGAACCCTTGCTTGTATACTGTTGGTGACAATGTCAACTGGTATAACCAGTAGGGAACCAGTATGGAGATTCTTCAAAAAACTAAAAATAGGACTACCATACGATCCAGCAATTCCACTCTGGGTATTTATTCAAAGGAACTGAAATCGGGATCTTGTAAAGATACCTGCACTTCCATGTTCATTGCAGCATATTCATAATAGCGGAATATGGAAACAACCTAAGTGTCTGCCAATGATGAACAGATGACGAAGATGTGATACACACACACACACACACACACACAGAGTGGAATATCATTCAGTCACGAGAAAAAATAAAATCCTGCTCTTTGTGACAACTTGCATGAACACTGAGGACATTATACTAGGTGACATAAGTGAGACCAATACTGTATGATATGACTTGTATGTGAAATCCAACAAAAAAGCCTAACTCAGAAAAAAAGAGAGTACTTTACCTGGTGGTTATCAGGAGCTGGGGTGTTGGGGAAATAGGGAGATATTGGCCAAAGGGTACAAACTTCCAGTTATAAGATCAATAAATTCTGAAGCTCTTAACATATAGGATAGTGATTATAGCTAGTAATACTGTAGCAAGTAATTATATCTTGATTCTTCCTAAGAGAGTAGATCATAAATGTTCTCACCATAAAAAAGAAATGGTAATTATGTAATGGAATGGAAATGTTAGCTAATGCTATGGTAGTATAGTTTTATAATATATAAATGCATTTAATCTACATGATGTATACCTTAAATCTACACTACCTGTATGTTAATTATATCTCAATACAGCCGAAAACAATTTCTTTCAGATCTGAGAGGCATAACTAATCAAACTTCTCTTCTGACAGTGCCTGAGAGCTCACTCCTGGATTCACCTTTTGTTTTTCTAATCTCTTTTTCCCTTATTAGAATAAAGGAGGTGAGAATGAAGAAGGGAGAATTCTCACCCTGGCTGGTGTGGCTCGGTGGATTGAGTGCCGGCCTGTGAACCAAATGGTCGCTGGTTTGATTCCCAGTCAGGGCACATGCCTGGGTTGTGGGCTAGGTTCCCCAGTGCGGGGTGTGCAAGAGGCAACCGCACATTGATGTTTCTCTCCCCCTCTTTCTCGCTCTCTTCCCCTCTCTACAAATAAATAAGTAAAATCTTTTTAAAATATTTAAAAAAAAAAGAAGGGAGATTTCTGATATCCTTTATCCTCTCTGAGAAGCAGTGCTCCAGAACCACTTCCTCATTTTGGAGTACTGTAAGATTTAGAACTGAGTTTCTGACTACTCACTCCATCATTCTGGATCATGCTCCCCTTAACCTTAAAGCGAACCAAGTATAAAATAGTGAATATAGCTTCTAGTTATATGTAAGAAGTAAAAATATATAATGTGAACCAGAAAAAAATTATTTCAAAGAGATAAAATAATGCCTATTGTTTATGTATATAAGACATTTAAAAAGAAACTATCCTTGGCCATAAAGTATCTCAAATGTGACTTGTTCCAAATTTATTTAGTTAGAAGTTTTTTTTTAATTTTACTTTTCAATTACAATTTACATTCAGTATTATGTTGTATTAGTTTCAATTGTATGGCACAGTGGTTAGATAATCCTGTACTTTACAAAGTGTTCCCCTGATAATTCCAGTACACACCTGGCACCACACATAGTTAGCACATTATTATTGAGTATATTCCCAATTTGTACTTCATAATCCCTTTATCTTTTTCACCCAGTCCCCCAATTCCCTCTCCCCTGTGGCAACCATCAGTCTGTAGTTGTTGGAACTTGGCAAGATTATAGCCAAAGTAAAAATGGCCTTAAATTCATTACCTGAACAATATATACCATATTTTGCCATGTATAATGTGTACTTTTTGCACAAATTTTTGAGGGAAAAATAAGTATGCATGTTATACATGGGTACTACTAATTCCATATCTATATAAATGTTTTTAATTCTTTTATGTTTGTTAAAAGTGTAACTCTTGTACCACAATATGTCCAAAAATAAATGCTAAAATTCCTTTATAATACAAGTTTCTACATATAAGTACATACAAAATTGAATTAAAAAGTTAAAACACAAGATTTTTTTTTCCTGAAAGTTTGGGCCAAAAACGTGGGTGTGCATTATACACAGGAACACACAGCAAAATACGGTACTTGGTAAAGTCTAGAGACATAAAAACAAAGGAATAGGATATAAATACTTAAGGCTTCAGAATATAATTTGCATGTGTCCACTCACAGCAAACCAATACTTAAAGTGCATACGATTAACCAAAGGTACCGAAACCAAATCTATTTAGTTTATGGTGACTATCTGGCTCTGGCCAGTGTAGGTAAAAATCACAATACACAAAGTTTCTTCAAACTAAGATATACTTTGACCCAAGAACAATATCATGCTCCAAGTTAGTTACCACATTCACTTTGTAACTATATGAGCCATCGCACTGGTGACAAACTGAAAAGTCGAACTTTATGGCCGCAGGAAAATCATGTTATACAGCATGGCAGAATATGAATGAGAGAGCCAGAGGAGACTATAAATGTTTTTCACCTCAATACAAAGTGGAGTACAATCACTGGTGCTACGAGAAAGATTACACATAAGAGTGTGGCCGCCTTTCCAATATCTGTACCTGCAGATTCTGGAGTGTCCCTCCTTGGTGCATCTTTCTGAAACTAAAAAATTGGTATGTAGCATATATTCAGTGTAATCTTTTAAGAACACGTAATATTCATGGTAGCCTCACTGTGATCACTCCCAAACATACCAGGACCCAAATCCTTGATCTCTATGAAAATAATGACTGTATTTTGCCACATATAATGTGCTCCTGTGTATAATGCACACCCATGGTTTTGTACGCATTATACACTCATGTACAATGCACACCCTTATTTTTCCATAAAAAATTTGGAGAAAATAGTGCACATTATAGATGGCAAAATATGGTTTAAAAATTTAAAACCTCACACTGTTTACACTTATATTGAAGGGAAAAGCCATTTGTGTGAAAAGTTTTATTTAAAAATTTTCCAGTTTTCATGTAGCTTTAGAATAGTTAACTTAAGAACCCATAATTCAACTCCTTGAATAGATGTTGTTCTATGTTAGCAAGTGTTAATGGCAGAGTCACGGAGACACTAAAAAAGGTTTTCTTCCCAAGAGGCGTCAAGAGGGTGTGGTAAAGAAATGAAGGCATCTTATGCAGGAGGAGAAGGCAGAAGTGTAGTGTGGGAAACCTGAACCTGGATTTTAATTATGAGCTATGATTCTGGAAGATAACAGACAGTGGTCAAATATGAGATTGTCCTGAAATAAACAAAGATGTTTAAATATAAAACTGAATTTAATAAAACCTTTTTCTTATTTCAGATACTGTGTACCATAAAAGCATCCCGCTATGATACTACCCCAATCTATTTCTTCAAAGAAAGCTTCTTTAGGGCTCTAGAACCATATGTAAAATTATATAAGATTTATACTTATCTGAAACACTTCAACAACGTCTTTTTTCCCAATACAAGTGTCTAGAGGGCCTGAGTTCAGTAAACAGTAATGAACAAAAATATAGCCTGAGTAGTATGATATGACACCAACTGTTTCAAATTTACATCATATTAAACATTAAATATTATTTATGAAAACAAATGTGTTTTTAAAAAGGTGAAAATATGAACTATAAAAATGCACACCAACTTAGAACTGTACTTGCTACTGCAGATGGCAAAGAAAAAAGGCAACTGAAAAGGAGAACAAAGAAGACTTTATATTTAGCACTAAAAAAATCTGAAGTAGGTATAATAAGAATTGTGAATTCTGAGGATAAAGGTGATATTACATTAATCTATATCCTTTTCCTGAAGTTAAAATATTTCATTAAGAAGTACAAATAGGTAGTCACAGAATAGCCAAGGGGATGTAAAGTACAGTATAAGAAATGGAGTAGCCAAAGAACTTACATGCATGACCCATGGATATGAACAATGGTGTGGGGATTGCCTGAGAAAGTGGGGGGTCGGGAGGAGGGAAGCAAAGGGGGAAAATTGGGACAACTGTAGTAGCATAATCAATAAATACATATTATGTGAAAAATGGCAACTGTGGGTTTTCACAAAGGAAACATTCTTATAAAATCCTCTGGAAAAAATTTTTGTGACTCCTAAAATATAAAATTTAAGATTGCTCTCTCTGATTACAATACAGATATACAATGAAAGGAAGATTAAAATTAAGAGAAGACCAGATATGACTAGAGATACTGAGTCAGAATTTTTCATGCTCAAGATTCTAGAATGAGGGAAAATTACTAGGTTGATGGTTCCCAGCAGACCCATTCTGTGGGATCTGGAGGCACTATTTGCTTTCCTAGTAGCACCTCTGCCCTGCTGAGTTCAGGGAAATAATCTGGGACAGACTCAGCAGTCTGGCGAGGGGATGGGGGAACAACCCACCATCTTCCCTGAAGTCTGAATGGTACCTGCAATGCGAGATCCAGGGGTCCTATCCTTGTGATTCTGCCAGAAGCCCTCTCAGAAACAGTTGGGGCAGTGGCTAGACTAAAACTGAGAGAAGGTCAGTAGGCAGAGGCAGGAGGAGGTGGACCCTATGCTGCATTTGGAGGATTGCTGATCCACCCTGTACTCTGAGCTGAAAAAAGCCAGCCTGCAGTATAGCAACACCCATCCAGGGCAGAGCCAAACCTGTAAGAGGCAGTCACAAACTGTGGATCACTTGTCGCTTTGAACAAACTGCTGAGGGCTAGACATGGACATAATCTGACATTGGTTTACGCCAGCTTCAGGCAACATCAGAGCCAAATCCAAAGGAAGAACCCAGCAGGCAAGCACTAAACTCTGCTGAAACAAAATCCACTTACTGTAATTTGCCATGTATAGTGCACATTTTTTTGAGGGAAAAATAAGGATGTACATTATACATGGGAGGTACTAATTCCATATAAATGTTTTAAATTCTTTTACTTATGCTCATGCATTAAAGTGCAAGTAAACGTGAGTGTGCATTATACATGGGAACGCATTATACACAGCAAAGTTCTTTTACATTATTTTTATTTTTTTGATAAGCATTTTAATTTTTTCTTCATTCTCCTTTTTTTCTCAATTTTTCTTTCATATCTCCTATTTTACTCTTCCCTTTTCTTACTCCATTTTCCCCTTCTTTCCTTTTTTCTTATTTTTCTTTCCCTTTCGGTTTTCTTTTTTGGTGATTTCCTCTTTTTGTTCCTTACTCTTATTGCTTCTCTTCCTGCTCTCCTCTCATAATCATTTTCCTTTCCTTTGGTCCTCTTGTATTCTTTTTTTTGTTTACTATTCCATTTCTATTTCCACTCTTAACCTTTACTCTTTTGTTGTTGATTTTGCTGTTGTTTTTCAGGGATTTTTTTTTTACTTGTTTTAGGTCTGGTTGTGTGTGTGTGTGTGTGTTGTATTCTTTTGTTCTGTCAGCAACTGTACAAAAGCATGTAAGATGTGGTGGGGGTTGAATCTTGCAGTCAGTCAGCAGGAGGGAAGGTCCCACCAATAAATACGCCAACAACAATCAAGACCCAAATACAACAGGAGAGCCCACATAACTCCACACAAAGGACATTTCTAGAGCATCCAGCTCAGGTGATAAAGGAGAGGGCAACACCGAGTCCCACAGGACTCCTACCATGTAAGTCCACTTCACAAAGACAGGGAGTCAAAGCCGATGTATTGAATACATAGAAACAAACAAAAAGAGTCAGTTAAAATGGAGAGACAAAGAAATAACCCCCTGCCTCGCTGGTGTAGATCAATGTATTGAGCGTGGGCTTGTGAACCAAAGGGTCACTGGTTCAGTTCCCAGTCAGGGCACATGCCTGGGTTGCGGGCCAGGTTCCCAGGTTCCCAGTATGGGACATGCAAGAGGCAACCACGCATTGATGTTTCTTTCTCTCCCTCTCTTTGTCATTGTCTTCCCCTCTCTCTATGAAATAAATAAATAAAATCTTAAAAAAAAAGAAATAACCCCCCAAAGAAAGAAAAGCAGGAATCCCCAGAGAAAGAGCTAAATGAAATTGAGGCAAGCAATTTATCAGACATAGAGTTCAAAGTATTGGTTATAAGGATGCTCAAAGAACTTAGTGATAACTATAAGGAACTTAGTGAGAATTACATCAGCATGAAAAAGGACATAGAAACTATGAACATGACCAGCTGGAAATGAGGAATGCATATCTTAGATGAAGAATACCCTAGAAGGAATTAAAAGCAGGCTAGATGAAGCAGAGGATCGTATAATTGATTTGAAAGACAAGGTAGAAAAAACCATCCAATCAGAGCAGCAAAAAGAAAAAAAGACTGAAAAAGAACAAGAATGGGTTAAGGGCAATTTGTGATAATGTAAAACATAACAATATCCACATCACAGGGGTAGTAGAAGTAGAAGAAAGTGAGCAAGGGATAAAAAACCTGTTTGAAGAAATAATGACAGAAAAATTCCTTAACCTGGTGAAGAAAAAAGTCATACAAGTTCAGGAAGCACAGAGAATCCCATCAATATGAACCCAAAGAGACCTACACCAAGACATATCACATTAAAATGGAAAAGTTTTTAAAGATAAAGAATCTTAAAGGTAGCAAGAGTGAGTCAGTCATCTACAGGGAGTTACAATAATACTGTCAGCTGATTTCTCAACAGAAACACTTCTTGCAAGAATGGATTGGCATGAATATTCAAAGTAATGAAAAGTAAGGATCTGCAATCAAGACTACTCTATTCAGCAAGGTTATCATTTAAAATTGAAGGTGAAATAAAGAGCTTGTCAGGCAAGAGGCCAAAGGTGCTCATCAACACCAAACCAGCATTGCAAGAAATGTCAAAGGGACTGACTTAAAAGAAGAAATAGAGAGAGATAGAGGAACATAGGGAAAAGGAATAAAATGGCAGTGAATAAGTACCTACCAATAATAACCTTAAACATAAAAGGATTAAATGCTCTAATCAAAAGACACAGGTTAGCAGAATGGGTAAGAAAACATGACCCATATATATGCTGTCTACGAGAGACCCACCTCAGAACAAAATATTTACACAGCCTGAAAGTGAAGGGATGGAAAAAATACTCCATGCAAATGGAGATAAAAAAAAGCTGGGGTAGTAATACTTATAAGTGACTTCAAGACAAAAAATAGACTTCAAGACAAAGGTCATAACAAGAGACAAAGTAGGTCACTACATGATACCAAAGGGATAAATTCAACAAGAGGATATAACCCTTATAAACATATATGCACCCAAAATAAGGAACATGTAAATATATAAAAATCTTGCTGGACTTTAATGAAGAGATTGACAGCAATACAGTCATTGTAGTGGATTTTAACACCCCACCGTCACCAATGGATAGATCTTCCAGATGAAAAATCAACAAGAAAACAGTGACCTGAAATGACGCACTAGTTCAAACAGATTTAATTGATATTTACAGAACGTTTCATCCCAAAGCAGCAGAATATACATTTTTCTCAAGTTCACGTGAATCATTCTCAAAGAGAAACCACATGTTAGGACATAAGTTTTAACAAGTTCAAGAAAACTGAAATCATATCAAGCATTTTCTCAAATCACAATGGCATAAAACTAGAAAGGAACCTCAATAAAAACATTCAAACAGAATGTTTTGAATGGAGGCTAAATTAGCATGTTATTAAAAAATGAATGGGTCATCAATGATATCAAGGGAGAAATCAAAAGCACCTGGAAACAAATGAAAGTGAACACACAACAACCCAAAATCTGACAGTGAAAGCAGTTCTGAGAGGGAAGGATGTAGCATTACAGGCCTACCTAAAGGAGATAGAAAAATATCAAATAAACAATCTAAGCCTACACCTAAAAGAACTAGTAAAAACAACAACAAAAAAAGCCCAGAGTGAATAGAAGGAAGGACATAATCAAAATCAGAGTGGAAATAAATGAGATAGAGACTAAAAAAACAATGTAAAAGACTGATGACTTCAGGAGCTGGTTCTTTGAAAAGATAAACAAAATAGACAAACCTATAAACAGACTAATCAAGAAAAAAAGAGAGAAGACTCAAATGAATAAAATCAGAAATGAAAGAGGGGAAGTAACAACCGATACCACAGAAAACAAAGGATTGTAAGAAAATACTATGAACAACTATATGTCAAGAAAATGGACAACCTGGGCAAAATGGATAAATTTCTAGAAACATACAATGTTCCAAAACTGAATCAGGAAGAAGCAGAAAACCTGAACAGACAGATAACAACAAATGAAATTGAAGTAGTAATCAAAAAATGCCCAACACACAAAAGTCCTGGATCAGATGGTCTTACAGGTGAGTATTACCAATCATTCAAAGAAGAACTAACACTGTTTCTTCCCAAGCTTGCAAAAATCCAAGAAGAGGGAAGACTTCCAAGCTCTTTTTATGAGTCCAGTGTTACCCTAATTCCCAAACCAGGTAAAGACACAACAAAGAAAGAAAAGCATAGATGGTAAAATCCTCAACAAAATATTAGTAAACTGCATACAGCAATGCATTAAAAAGAGCATACGCCATGATTAAGTGGGATTCATCCCGGGGATGCAAGGATGGTACAATATTTGCAAATTGGTAAATATGATACATCACATAAACAAAATGAAAGATAAAAATCACATGAGCTTTTCAATAGATGTGGAAAAAGCATTTGATAAAACACAGCACCCATTTATGATAAAAACTCTCAAACAAGTGGGAATAGATGGATCATACCTCAACATGATAAAGGCCATATAGAAAAAATCGACAGCGAACATTATACTCCATAGGCAAAACCTAAAAGCATTTCCCTTAAGATCAGGAACAGGACAGGATGTCTGCTTTCACCACTCTTATTTAACATAGTACTGGAATCCTAGCCACAGTGATCAGACAAGAAGAAGAAATAGAAGGCATCCAAATTAGAAAGGAGGAATTAAAATTGTCATCATTCACAGATGAGATGATATTGTATATAGAAAACCTTATGGGCTCCACCAAAAAAACAAACAACTAGACCTAACAAATTCAGCAAAACAGCAGGATACAAAATCAATACTCAGGAATTGATGGCATTTTTTATACATTAGAAATGAACTATGAGAAAGAGAAACTAAGAAAACAATTATGATTTACTAGTGGGAAAAAAAAAGGTACCTACGAATAAATTTAACCAAGGCAGTAGAAGACCTGTACTCAGAATACTAAAGGGCACTGAAGAAACACAGTGAGGAAGATACAAATAAGTGGGAACATATATTGTGTTCATGGACGGGAAGAATTAACATCATTAAAAAGTCCATACTACCCAGAGCTATCTGTAGATTCAAGGAGATGCTTATTAAAATGCCAGTGGTATTTTTCACAGATCTAGGACAACTATTCCAAAAATTTATAGGGAACCAAAAAAGACCCTGAATATTCTCAGCAATCTTGAGAAAGAATAACAAATTTGGAGGAATCACAATACCTGATATCAAACTATACTGTAATCAAAACAGTCTGGTACTAGCATAAGAACAGACACATAGATCAATGAAACAGAATAGAGAGCCCAGAAATAAACCCATGCCTTTATGGTCAATTAATATTTGATATAGGAGGCAAGAGCAGACAATGGAGTGAAGACAGTGTCTTTAATAAACAGTGTTGGGAGAACTGGTTTAGTACTTGGAAAAAAATGAAACTAGACCACCAACTTACACCTTACACCAGAATAAACTAAAAATGGAAAGACTTAATTAAATATAAGTTGTGATGCCATAAAAATCCTGGAGGAAAACATAGACACTAAAATTCAGATACCTCACGTAGCAATAATTTTGCTGATATATATCCTAGGGCAAGGAGAACAAAGGGAAAAATAAACAAATGAGACTACATCAAATTAAAAAGCTTCTGCACAGCTAAAGAAAACATCATCAAAATGAAAAGGGAACCAACTGTATGGGAGAACATATTTGCCAATGATACAACAGACAAGGGTTTAATCTCCAAAATATACATAGTGCCCCATGCCAGGGCACCCTGGCCCAGAACCATTGCCTAGCCTCTGCCCGTGGGCTGCAGGCTCTAAAGCAGGCTGCACAGTTGGGGTGGGGGCGGGAATATACACACACACACACACACACACACACACACATATATAAAGAACTCATACGACTCAAAACTAGGAAGACAGACATCAATTAAAAATTGGCAAAGGATCTGAATGGACACTTCTTCAAGGAGGAAATACAGATGGTCCGTAGACATACGAAAAAGTGTTCAACATCACTAGCCATCAGAGAGATGTAAATTAAAACCACAATGAGATATCACCTCATACCTGCCAAAATGGCCATCATTAATAAATCAACAAACAACAAGTGCTGGTGAGGATGTAGAGAAAAGGGGATCCTAGTGCACTGTTGGTGAAAATGCAGACTGGTACAGTCACTGTGGAAAACAGTGTGAAGTTTCCTCAAAATATTAAGAATGGAACTGCCTTTTGACCCAGCAATTCCACTTCTGGGAATATATCCTAAGGATCCCAAAACAACAATTCAAAAGAATATATGCACCCTTATTTTCATAGCAGAGTTATTTACAATAGCCAAGATGTGGAAACCGCCTAAGCGCCTATCAGTAGATGAGTAGATAAAAAAGCTGTGGTACATTTACACAATTGAATACTATGCAGCAGTAAAAAATAAGGAATTCTTACCTTTTGTGATGGCATGGTTGGAAGTGGATACTATCACACTAAGTGAAATAAGCCAGTCAGTGAAAGACAAATACCATATGCTCTTACTTATAAGTGCAATCTGATGAACAAAATAAACTAATGAACAAAACAGAATCAGAGGCATAGAAACAGGGGAGAGACTGACAGCTGTAAGAAGGGATGGAGGAGGTAGTGACTGGCTGAAAAAAGGTGAAGAGTCAATTAACATATATGCATGACCCATGGACATGGACAATGCTGTGGGGATTGACTGTGGGAATGGGAGGGTGGGATGAGTGGGGGGGGCAAAGGGGGAAAACTGGGACAACTGTAATAGTATAAACAATACACTATTTTTTAAAAAAGAGAGTATGGCAGACTTTTTAACAGAAGAAAATGGAACAGCATCTTTAAAGTATTAAAAAACAAAAACAAACTGTCAACCTAGAATTCTGTAACTAGAGAAGAGTATTTTTCAAAATGAAGGTGTATGGGAGGTTGGGGGAAAATGAAAGGTTTGAGAAAAAAGAAAAAAGGTGTATTAGTTTACTAGGGCTGCTATATCAAGCTACCATAGATAGACTAGGTGGATAATTGACAAATTTATTTTCTCACAGTTCTGGAAGCTAGAAATTCAATATTCAGGTGTTGCTAGGGCTGGTTTCTTCTGAGGGCTCTCTTCTTGGCTTATAGGTGATTGCATTCTTGCTGTGTCCTCACGTGTTTGTTTGTTTTTTTTTTCTCTGTGAGCTCGTACCCCTGGTGTCTCATATATGTCCTAATCTTTTTTTCTTATAGGGTCACCTGTCAGACTGGATTAGGCCCACACTATCAGTCTCATTTAGGCCCTATCTCCAAACACAGCCACATTCTAGAATTTAGGGGGTTCAATGAACTTCGGGGGTCACAATTCAGCCTGTAACATCCCATGCTCTCTAGCCCTCAAATCATGTTCTTCTTACATGCAAAACACATACAACCCCATCCCCAAAGCCCAAAAGTCTTAACCCATTCCAGCATCAACTCTAAGTCCCAAATCTCATGATTTATCATCTAAATCAAATGTGGGTGAGAATCAAAATATGATTCATCCTGAGGCAAAACTTCTTTCTAGATGTGAACCTGTTGAAATCAGAGAAGTTATCTACTTCTAAAATATGATGGTGGGACAGAGATAGGCCAGGCATTTCCATTCCAAAAAGGAGAAATCGGAAAGAAGAGAAAGGGATCATGCGTTTCAAGCAAGTCCAAAACCTAGCAGGGCAAATTCCATTAGATTTTAAGGCTCAAGAATAATCCTCTTTTGTTGGATGCTCTGTCCTCCAGGCTTTCTGGGGTGGCAGATCCAGCCCTTTGGCCCTCAGTGGCAGCCTGGTCTATTGAAACCAAGGAGGTAGCTCTACCCTCTGGAACCAAGGAGGAAGAGAGATAATCTTGCACCCTAGACCTGTGCCCTCTGAGCTGGTGGATGTATGCTGTATATAAGACACTCACTTTAAATATAAAGGCAGAGCATCAAAGCAAATATATGGAAAAAGATTGACTACGTACTCACTAATTTAAAAAGAGATGGAGTGGTTACATTAATATCAGACAAGGCAGATTTCAGAGCATGGAATATTATCAGCTTTCAAGAGAGACATTACATAATGATAAAAGAATCAACTCATCAAGAAGACATAACAATCTTTACCATGTATGCACTTAATAACAGTTTCAAGATACATAAAGCAAAAATTAATAAAGTAAGAAAACTAAACAAATCCATAAATTTAGTTGGGATGGTAACCAGTTTCTAAGAAGGCAAAGGAAAAAAACCTCTGGGAAATTCTTCAGAGTTAAGTCCATTCGGGTTATATTTCTACAAGCCAGGCAGTTAGAAATTCTAGGGTCATAATGTAGGATGGAGTCTAAGTGGTTCCTGACATCAATAGTCAGATTATCTAAAGCTACGAAATGGCACTGAGGAAACTGTCTTGCGTAACCAATAAATAATCAGCTAAGTATATATGAAGCATTCTCTACATGCACAGTATCATGCTAGGTAATTCAGAAATACAAGACATGGTTCTGGCAGTGAAGAAACTTATCTAAATGGAGAATTAAGAATCACAAATATGAAATACAAAATAATAAACTCACTGGAATTCATACTCATTTAAGTTATTGAGCAAGTAACAAGTAGTTGGTACTAATTTCAAGGTGAAAATGATCTGGTTCTTGTCCTCAACAACAGAAAGTCTAGAATGGGAGAGAGACATGAAAACATGTAAGTCTAAGCATTATAGGTACTACAGCAGCCCTGAAGAGGGAGCAGCACATTGAGCCTGGGGTTTCAGGGACAGAATGCATGGAAAAAATCGTGTCTGAGCTGAGTTTCAAAACTCAGATTTTTATTTAGGTATTTCCTGAATAGGAAAGGTAGGGAAGGGTACTTCAGGCAGAAGGATCAGCATGAACAAAAGGACAGAAGCATGAAAGCTCTATGTAGTTTAATAGTTTAAAAAATTATAAGTGGTTCAGTATGCTTCAAGGATAGGGTGGGAAGGGATGTGCATTTAATCATTAGGCCAAATGAAAGAAAGCTTTGTGTGATATGATAAGGAATATGAACTTTATCCTATCCTCTGGATTTCTTCTTCCTCTCTCTCATTGATTCAAAAAATATTTATCGAGCAGATCCTATATCACAGGCATTGTTCTTGGTACAGAGGATACAGCATTGAAAAGGATAGACAAGGCTCTTGTCCTGTCCTCGTGGGGATGCCATTTGAGGGAGCACCGTAGCAGTGAAATGCACTGGACATACAGAGTTCAATACCACAAATGTCAGTCACAGAAGGCTCTAATCTCCAAAAGAAAAATATAAACAGAACATATGAACAAAATAAATTTCTATGCATATCTGGCAGTGATTCATATCTTATGTTTCTTGGGCTTCAAAAACTAAAGGTCAAACCGTGATCACAATACTTGCATAGGCAAGTCATTTTGTATTATTAGAGGTCATTTTTCTCAATAGTTATTCCCTTAAATTTTTACTTGGGGCAAGGGGGCAGTATATTGGTTGATTTCTCTAACAATCTTTAGCAGCCATGGAGAAGCTTATAGAAGGTGGTGGTAGATGTTATATTCCTTCACAGATGACCTAAGTCACCTGTTTCCCAGGAAATCCTGCTGGAGATACTATTCCACAAATCTCAAGGAGTAACTTCAGTAACTGAAGCAAATAATCAAGGAGAACATGACAATATCAACACAATTCATGCATGTAAGCAAAACTGTTTCGAGAATCAAAGTAGCTTGACTGTAACATAATGTGCAACGGCAAGTCTATTAATGATTTCCTGGTTTCATTCATTCAAAACTTTCTGAAAAATTCTTAGTTTGAAATTTTCTGGTGAGAACCAAGATGGCGGCGTAGGTAGACACACTGCACCTCCTCGCACAACCAGAACTGACAGAGAATCGAACAGCAAGGGGGACCAACACCAAGGAAACAGAAAATAAACATTCATCCAGACTGGTAGGAGGGGCGGAGCCGGGCACCGGGGTGGAGAGGACTTGTGTGGCTGTGGCGGGACTGAGACTGGCGGAGTGTGGGACAAATGGCGCAGGCAGTCCGAGCACTAGCAGACCCCGCGACCCCACATTTGCACAGATAAACCCAGAGGGCCGGACTCAGAGTGGCGGAGAACGGGGCAGGCAGAGCAGCGGGTAGCACCCCTCAGCATCACATTCGCCCACAGATAAACCGGACGAACGGCGGGGAGCGAAGCAGACCATGCAAACCAGGGCTCCAGCTCCGGGAAATAAAGCCTCAAACCTCTGATTGAAAACGCCCGTGGGGGTTGGGGCAGCAGCAGGAGAGACTCCCAGCCTCACAGGAGAGGTTGTTGGAGAGACCCACAGGGGCCTAGAGTGTGCACAGGCCCACTCACTCGGGAACCAGCACCAGAGTGGCCCAGTTTGATTGTGGGTATCAGAGTGAAAGATTGAAATCCGGAGGAGAGTGAGGCGGGTGCCATTGCTCCCACTCGGCCCCTCCCCCACGTACAGCGTGGCAGCGCAGCCACCAGCATTACCCTGCCCCGGTGAACACCTAAGGCTCCGCCCCTTAAAGTAACAGACGCGCCAAGACCAAAAAAAAAAAAAAAAAAAAAAAGGCCCAAATGACAGAACACTTCAAAGCTCCAGAAAAAATACAACTAAGTAAGGAAGAGATAGCCAACCTATCAGATGCACAGTTCAAAGCACTGGTTATCAATATGCTCACAGACTTGGTTGAATCTGTCCGAAAAACAGATGAAAAAATGAAGCCTATGCTAAGAGAAACAAAGGAAAATGTACAGGGAACCAATAGTGATGAGAAGGAAACTGGGACTCAAATCAATGGTGTGGACCAGAAGGAAGAGACAAACATCCAACCAGAAAAGAATGAAGAAACAAGAACTTGGAAAAATGAGGAGAGGCTTAGGAACCTCCCGGACGCCTTGAAACGTTCCAACATCCGAATTATAGGGGTGCCAGAAGGAGAAGAGGAAGACCAAAAAAATGGAAAACTTATTTGAACAAATAATGAAGGAGAACTTCCCTAATCTGGCAAAGGAAATAGACTTCCAGGAAGTCCAGGAAGCTCAGAGAGTCCCAAAGAAGCTGGACCCAAGGAGGAACATGCCAAGGCACATCATAATTACATTACCCAAGATTAAATGCAAGGACCTACATCCAAGATTACTGTATCCAGCAAAGCTATCACTTAGAATGGAAGGGAAGATAAAGTGCTTCTCAGATAAGGTCAAGTTAAAGAAGTTCATCATCACCAAGCCCTTATTATATGAAATGTTAAAGGGAGTTACCTAAGAAAAAGAAGATCAAAAATAGGAACAGTAAAAATGACAGCAAACTCACAGTTATTAACGGCCACACATAAAACAAAAACGAGAGCAAACTAGGCAAACAACTAGAACATGAGGGTTGTCATTAAGGGAGTGGGAGGGGGAGAGGGGGGGAAAGGTACAGAGAATAAGTAGCATAGATGATAGGTGGAAAATAGACAGGGGGAGGGTAAAAATAGTGTAGGAAATGTAGAAGCCAAAGAACTTATAAGTATGACCCATGGACATGAACTATGGGGGGGGGATGTGGGAGGGAGGGGGGTGGGCAGGATGGAGTGGAGTGGGGGGGAAATGGGACAACTGTAATAGCATAATCAATAAATATATTTAAAAAAAGAAAAAAAGAAATTTGCTATCTTGGTCTCACCATGAAGATATTTTTTGCCCTTAGAAAGGTGAGTTAAGTCCATTGAGACATACTGAAAAACAGGACTGAGAATAAAAATACTTTTTTCTATTTCAAAGATAAGCTGTTCACAAAGAAATAATTTAATGTCAATTAAACTTTGATACATCACTATGTTAGTGCTTTAAGAAGCATTGCCTTTCTGCAAAATTTTGAAGTAAAAGCTTCTAAAATTAAAACCCATCATGCTCTCTGTTTCTAGTGGGCTTTCCTTTGCATTTTCACTGTATGGTCATTAATATCACAAGGATATATTAGGATTCAATTTAATTCCATCCTTTATACTTTTCCTCTTTCAAGAAGAAAAATTAAAATTTCTTCAGCAACACGCTAAATTTGAGAGATAGGCCTTATCTTTTCATATCAAATAAATAAGGTAAATAACTAATTAGGTGGCTAAATATATCTATTATTAGGCAATATACACTCCAGGGGAAGGAAGCATGGCTCTTAGATTCCAGTTCACATTTCTTGACCTGTGAGTTGTCACTGCTGTATTTAATATCACACTATGAGAGGTTTTGTATTAAACACAATTTTCCTTCATGTATTATGAGTAACAGATAATGTTTTAACAAATAGGAAGTATTTGGCTGAAGAACAATATATAGCTTCAAATCCTGATGAAGAGTTTTAGTAAATTTACAACACTTAAAATAGAAAAAAAGGAGATTAGAACTAATGTTTTAAAACCCGTTCTATTTCTCTTTTTCTAAGTGTTCATTCAATTTTTCTTTCTTTCACTTTGCATATCTGCTCTCTATTCCTGTCTTCGTTCTGTTTTCTTTCTTTAATTCATAGTTTTTGTCTCCAGACTAACCTTCTCATTTATTTGTTGAACTAAAAAAAATCACAACATAAAAAACGTGAGTCAACAGGTAACAGTGATCAGAAAATACAGCATGGGGATGGTAACCTAAACTAATTCATCTAATGGTTCTTTTCTTAAAAACTTAGTATGTTGTAACCCATAGTTCCCTAGAGACAAGTAAAGATACATGCTACTGACTTGTCAGAAATCTCTTACCCAAGTATCCTTAACTCAGACGTTCCTTCAGTGGCTGTAATTATTAGTGGCCACCACTTCTATGAAATAATGCACGGCATGTGACAGATTGTCCTTTGCCCTCTTCCATCTAAATTACCCTTTCTGATACTTGAGCAAGTTATACTGAGGGAAGAATGAAGTAGCACTTCCTTCAAATGGTAATTCCAATATCTGTTGAAGAATTAACCAATGCTAAGAATCTTGAATATGAGCACTAAATTCTCAAGGTAGCTCCTATTACAACAACTTAAGTAGCAGTTGAGTTTTAGTAGGGTCTTATCAACGTTCAAGCGACTTACCTGTTCCTGGGTCATCTTCTGCAGCTCGTTCTCCCAAGTTGCCTGGTCATCATCCAAGTGATAGGAAGCTGGTGTAGTGAGCCCACGAAGGATCAGGGGGTCTCGGTCATGGCAGAGGGCTGTCAGGTGTCCAATATACAATTTTAATTTGCTTCTATTTTGGTCAAGTTCTAAGAGGGGCTGGATGATCTGGGGTGAAAAAAAATGAGGTAAGTCAAAGTCAATCTGAAATGAGAAGTTTATGTATCTTTATGCCTCTCAAGTCAGAGAAAACTGACCAAAGACTAAAGCTCTTCTAATGACTATTTACATCTTCAGGATTATAAAAAGAAACAGTCCCACATACCTGCACACTTAGTGTCACACCTGACCACCATCCTGGGAGACAGGTAGGGCATGTTGGCTTAGTGTATCAATATGAGACTAAACGTGCGTACTTTGGGAGGGGATTAAGCAAAGGACTAATGTTTATACAGGGATGACATTCCTGATAAAGACTCCAGTTACCTCACAATTTCTCTCCCCATTTACTTATGAGTAAGTTACAAAATACGGCTAGTGAAATTTGCTCATCTGAAAAACAGGACAACATATACTTCATGTGTTCCTCCATCTCTAGAATGGAAGAAAAATTCTGTCTCTGGAGAAGGTGCATGTTTTCCTTGGCCAAGAGATGTGATGAGTGTACTCATCACTAATCTGCCGCATCCTGGCTTAAGCTCCTCTCGTTCATTTCACAGGGGTTATCTGATATTCTTTTAAAACAGTGATTGATAAATCCTTATATAACACCAAACACCGGACTCAGTGTTTGGTGTCAAGGACTCTGAAATTCTCTCAGTTGTAAGGTTGGTTCTACGTTTTTCCTGAATAACAGTCCTGCTCTGCTTTTGTTTTTTTTTTTTGAAATATTAAATCCCCTTTGCCCGGCATGAACAACTTCCCTTTGACTGCCTTTGGAAGCACATTAAATGACAGATGACTTTTGCCCCAGAATTTCATTTAACAGCTCTCATGACAATACTCTGGTCAGGTACTTGGTAGTTGGTCAAAGCCTGGGGTGTTTAGGAACAGTTGGGGCAGATCTCACATCTCAGAACTGAAATGTTAGAGCAGCATCTGCTTGACACACAGCAGCTGTGAGAGCTGCGAAACATGGCCAAAATGCTGGCAATTCTCAGAATGTTCCCAGGGCTTGCAAGGCAGAGTCTGCACCTGCTGCACGTCACTGGGCTGGCATTTTCATCATTATTACACCTCTGACCCACCAAATGAATAGGGAGCTCAATAATCTGACTTTCAACAGTAACACAGATTTCTCCCTGGGCTCCTCAGAGGACTGGCTGCTCCTGCTGCTTTCTAGAAGTTTAAAAAAAAATTATGTACTTCTAAATTACAAAATCAATACATATTTTACTCTGAAAAACATGGAAAACTATAAAAGAAATAATAAAATAGCCTATAGATATTCCATCAAGAATGCCACCTGAGAACTTCTGGTCAAGATGGTAGCATAGGCAAATGCAGAACTTGCTTCCTTATACAACTACATCAAAATTACAACTAAACTACAGAACAACCATCACTCAGAACCACCTGATATCTGGCTTAATGGAATTCCTGCAACTAGGGAATTAAAGAAGAAGCCACATCAAGACTGGTAGGAGGGGTGGAGAAGTAGAATGTGCTGGTCCCACACCCATGTATAGTGGATAAAAATTGGGAGAGATATTTTGGCTGTGGAGGTACTGCCTGAGAAGTGAGGGGTCCCAGCTCTACACCAGGACCCCCAGCACAGGATTCCAGTGCCAGGAAGAGAAATCCCCATAACTTCTGGCTGTAAAAACCAGTGGGGATTGATGCTGAGAAAGACAGAGGGCTTCTGGAGTGCCAGGCAGTTCCTCTTAGAGGGCCCATGCACAGTCTTACGGGGACTCACTCCTTCTGAGCTCAAGCCCTGGAGCAGCAGCTTGAAAGGCCCCAGAGACATACAAGGAAGAACTAAATTGTCCAGCAGGGCAAGAACTGGGGATGGGGGCAGCTTTCTGCCAGACAGAAGTGCTGGCAGAGAGGCCATTGTTCCTATTCTGAAATCTCTCGCCCCCAACAGAGCTGGCAGGTGGGTACCATGTCTGAGACCCCATCAATCTAGCTCACACTGTTTTCCCTGCCCTGGCTCCCTGAGGCCCTGTCCCATCCGACTTTCAGGCCCACCTAAGTTGTTGGTAGTGGCTTTTTCACACAAATGGTCTGTCTTGGCTCATGCTTCAGATTTTCCTAAAATCTCTCAAACAAGCAGCATCTGGCCTCAGTGTATCCTGTACCTCCTGCTAGGTGGACCCACGCCAGGCAATAGCAGTAGCCAGCTTTGGTTCACAGCTTGGCCTTGCCTGGGCACCTCCAAACCCAGCACAAGTAGCAACCATTTGCAGACTGCTTTGTAGCTAATGTCTGGTGGTCCCAGGAAGAACACAGGTGGCAGCTGACCTTGACCTGCCCTTTCTGGAGGCCTCAGTGAACAGCTTCAGAGCACATCAAAGCACCATGACCCAACCACCTCACAAATGACACACTCAAGAATCCTGCTGAAGTAATTCCTGTTCTGTGAGGTACGCCCCTCTAGAGCTGATCCTCCACAGTGGTCAGAGGTCCGTGTTCACTGCCAGTCCTTGCAGCTGATTGGTCTGAGAGCAAATCCCTCTTACTGATGTGCCAACAGCAATCAAGACTCAACTACACCAGGACAGTGTACACAGCCAACATTGGGGGTACACCTCGAGGGCCCGGCTTGAGTGATTGGGGAGGCTGGGCCACTGGACTGTATAGAACACCTAATGTGTACATTAGGCCACTCTATCAAGCTTGGGAGATGTAGCCACTCTACCTAATAAATAGAAACAAACACGGGGAGGCTGCTAAAATGAGGAGACAAAGAAACATGTTCCAAATGAAAGAACAGAACTCCAGAAAAAGAACTAAACAAAATGGAGACAAGCAATCTACTAGATGCAGAGTTCAAAACATTGGTTATATGGATGCTCAATGAACTTAAACTTCAACAGTATAAAAAAGGACCAATCAGAAATGAAGGATACACTAACTGAAATGAAGAATAATTTACAGGGAATCAAAAGTAGAGTAGATGAAGCCAAAAAGGAAATCAGTGACTTGGAATATAAGGAAGCAGAAAACACCCAATCAGAACAGCAAAAAGAAAAAAGAATCCTCCCTAAAAAATGAGGACAGTGTAAGGAGTCTCTGGGACAACTTCAAGTGTACTAATGTTTGCATGATGGGGTGCCAGAAGGGGAAGAGAGAGAGTAAGGAATTTGAAAAATAATGACAGAAAACTTTCCTAAGTTGGCGAAGGAAATAAACATACCAGTGTAGGAAGTGCAGAGAGTCCCAAACAACATGAACCCAAAGAAGCCAAACCAAGACACATCATAACTAAAATGTGAAAGGTTAAAGACAAAGAGAGAATCTTCAGAGCAGCAAGAGAAAAGCAGTTAGTTACCCATAAGGGAACTCCCATAAGACTGTCAGCTGATTTCTCAATAGAAACTATGCAGAAGGGATTGGCAGGAAGTATTCAAAGCGATGAAAAGCAAGAACCTACAACCTGCATTATTCTACCCAGCAAAGCTATCATTTAGAATTGAAGGACATATAAAGAGCTTCCCAGACAAGAAATAGCTATAGGAGTTTATCACTGCCAAACCAGTATTATTTGAAATGTTAAAGGGTCTTCTTGAAGAAGAAAAAGGATAAAAAATATAAACAATAAAATGGCAGTAAGTACATACCTATCAACAGCTGAATTTAAAAAACAAAATAAACAAGTAGAACAACAACAAAATACCACTTGAAACATTTTAGTAATTTTTTTCCAACTTTTTAAAAAAGATTTTATTTATTTATTTTTAGAGAGGGGAAGGGAGAGAGAAAGAAAGGGAGAGAAATATTAATGTGTGGTTGCTCCTCAAGTGCCCCCTACTGGAGACCTGGCCCACAACCCAGGCACATGCCCTGACTGGGAATCGAACCAGCTACCCTTTGGTTCACAAGCCGGTGCTCAATCTACTGAGCCATACTACCCAGGGCCCAAGTTTTTAAATAACTTACATTAATCAACTTCTAATACTGTCAGACTTCACATTTACTTGATATATTGTTTACCAATTTAATGTTATATTGTGAGTACTCTTCACAATGTTACATTATTGGAAATCATGATTTTTAATGGTTGCTTTATAAATATATCACATTTTGTTTATTTCTAATATTATTTCCAAGACAAAATAAAAGAGAGAAGAGCCAGGACTTAGTGGCTAAGACAATCTTTAGCCTACTAAAACATGAGAGTTCAGAGTTTAGGCCCATATATTATAATACAATACAGAAGTTAAGAATCTGACTAGAGAAACCAGAGAAAGTGAGTTATTTTAGCATTATTTTAATTTCTTAATCCCTCACATATACACAATTCTTTAAGGGCAAAGGTTAAACATTTAGGTGCTGGTGTGAAAAACTGTTGGGCTCTATAACAGACTCACAATGAGCAGGCTCAGGGCACCAGTTCTGTGCTGGCATTTCTTCCCCATGCTATGATAGGCATATCAACACTGCCAATCTCTGGAGGAAGAGACTGGTTCAATGAAACTGAGGATGTGGAGAGTGGGAAACTGAACAGTTTTTCACAAACAACATTAATCTCTCTTCCTCTCAAAAAAACTATTTCTGAAAACAAATGCATACACTGTGGAAAGTTCAGAAAGAATTCCAAAATGTAATCTTTAAAGGCAATATTCTTTTAAATGCATGTACAATTTGCCCTTCAATAACTAAACTGTCTAGTCATGGTTCAACTACCATATCCCTCATGCCTCCAAGCAATGCTGCCCTATTTTAATTTCCTTTTTTTTTGAGCTTGGACTTGTCCATTTCTCATAGGCACATTGATAAAAAAGATAGAAAAATCACTTTTGGGATTTCCACTGGGTGTGTGCAACTGACTGCCATCTGTGTGCGTGCCTGTGTGTATGGCTGCCATTCCATCTGGGCTGTGAGGCTGCCGAGACGGTTTAGGTAATTACAGTTTGAATTGGGGAACCGGCATAACATAGTATGACCAGTGAGGGAAGGGGACATTGTTATAAATGGTAATAATCAAAAGGTCAGATTTCTCACAGTAAAATGGGAAGACAGAAGCTTGTTACTTTATGACTGTGAATGAAAAAAATTGACATTTTAGGTCCCTGTTTTTAGAGATGAATTTTAAGCTGATTTAAATGCATTTCATGCTGTAGTGCTAACTGTTTAGAAAACACTATAGTGTTTTGCACTGTAATTTTTCAAAGTCCAACTGAATAGTTAAAAAAATGATAGAATTTGAAATTTTTTTCCTAGGACAAAAATCTATTCTATGCAATGGCCAAGATGTCTGTTCTTTCTTCTCATGTCAAAGAGAATTGCTTTCTAAAAAACAAAAACAAAAACCTATAGTTTACTATGTGAGAGTATATGAAACTGCCCAACTAGCATGGTTCCCAAATCTATCCTTAAAAAAAACCACTCTGGCCTCTCTGACAAGCCACATTTAACTATGTCAATCATGTGGGAAATGCCCTTATCTCTTCCCCTGACCCTCAATCTAACTTGGGTAGGCCACTTAGAAAAGAAATTGCTTTTCCCACAAGGCAGAACTGCCACTGCCTAATCTCAAGAGGGAAGAGGGAAACTTGTCAAGGAAAAAAGGATGCCTTACAGAATCCATAAGTTATGTCTTTCATCCTCATACAACTTCAGTGCACTGGCAAGGAGTCCTCCCCAAAAGGATCAGAAATGTGGTCAAGTCACATTAGTTCTATAGCTTTGCAGAACTAAAGTTAAAAAATGAACTTATTAACACAACCTCTAAAAACCCCCCTAAAAAAACTCCATAACCTCTGCTTGTATCAAATATAATGCCAAAACAGCCATATTCTCCCAATCCTATGTTTACCACGTTGTTAAGGAAAGTAATTTAAATTATAAAAAGGGACAAGAGATTTTTGGTTAATGTATTAAGAGCTTTTTTTTTTTTTTTTTTTTTTTGGCGAGGATTTATTTGCTTATGTATTATATCCTGAAAGTGGCTTTAGAGACCAGCATTGGATGACACATGGTGACAGAGGACACTGATCTTCCCAAAGGGTTTATTAACCTTTTTTCTTACATAAGGTTTGGTGGCTAAGGACTTTTGAAGATAGATGAGTTGCTCCTGCACTGTCTCATACAGATTTAACTGGAAATTCTAAGTACTCTGTTTATGTAGCCCATTTATCTATGAGATCTGAATATACTTTCTTAGAACTTCTGGCTTCTCAATACCAGGATGGAATGCGCAGAGCCAAAGGCCCCTAATGTGTTCCTTATACAGCCTGCTTTTCTCTTCCCACTCTACTGTCTGTGTCACTCACTCTAAGTATAGGTTAGTAGGTGGCAACACATTGTAGAAACTCACTTTGAGAGGAATGGAATATCTGCATCACAAAGACTGACAGGTGCTGAAAATTATTTGGGACTTAAGGTATTTGCCTTTAGAGTACTGATGTTTTGTTGTTTGAAAGATGCTACTTTTTTAACGCTAACATTTACTGATCATTTACTGTATTCCTGGCAAATTATTTTTATATTTTCTATGATTCTTCTGTATTTAGATCATTGCCCTTAATTGGCTACAAAATCTTTTTGTTCTTCCACCTGTGGAGTTTTCAGAGGCGAGTTCAACTGTCCACATAATAACTATATATATGCTAGTGGTAGTACTGGCTGTTCATTGGGCTACCATTACACTTCTGTCCTCCAATGTAGGTCCATCAAAAAAGTCCAGAACAATTAACATATTAACTTCTCAGAGACATTATTCTCTTAATGGTATTCTTGTCCAGAGACCCCAGCAGAGAGCTAAATTCTAAAAGGTAAAAAAGGAGGCAAAAGAATAAAATTCATCCGTCTCAAAGTCTTTTTCCCCTTAATAACTAAATTTATCTTCTTGGTCAATGACATACATCAGGATGAGAAAGATGAAGGGCCGTGTTAAGTCTCTTCACAGAGGTTTAGAGCTTTGTGTATGTTCTCACTTAAGTACAGCTATTTTGTGAAAGAACAGTGTTTTTAAAAAATATAGTAAGCCTTCGTAAGATTTTTACTACATTAGTCAGACATACTGCAAGTCAAATCACATATATTTAAACTAAAAAGTTATATAATTCACTTAACCAACATTTAGTGAATGCCACTGTACCATGCTGTATCCAGGTTTAGCTGACGGGAATATCAGAAATAAGAGGCGATCCCAATTTACATTTAAAAATCATGAAATAATAGAACTAATGTGTTGAGTGTATACTAGAATTAAAATGCATAAATTCATGATTTCTTTGTTTTAACTTTAACTTTGAAGTTTACTTGAAGCAAACACTTAAATTGCTAAATAAGCCTCTTTGCCTTGAGTTGAGGCTTAGTTTGACTTTGTCTTCATATGTAAAATTATGAAATTCAACAAGTTTTTTTATTCTTAATGGTCTCTGAGATCCAACCTTTTAATCAGCCTTCGCATTTGAAGCACAAACAGAAGGATATTAATGGATTCCTAAATGTTTTTGGTGTTATGCTCCTTACTCATTCTTAACCCTAACAATAACAAAAAAAAAATTTGAAAATAGTCCTTATTTTATACTTCTCTTGCAAGAGATACACTGGACAAAAACAAACCTACCTAGTCTACACCCTCTTAATAACATATAAAGAAATCAAAACTTTGGAATAGGTTTTAAGGTACACCTATATAATCTCCATAAAAAAATCTTATTGTTAACACTGAGAATCTGGAAAGTTTCAGTAGCTTGAGAGTGAGTTTGAGGGCTTAGCTAGAGAGCTACAGTTATGGAAAAAAATATCTATTATAACACAGCTGTGTTTCTTTTAGGAATACGTAAAAAATCTCCTAAAATTTCAGAAAAATTAAAAGATAACTTAAAGTTAAAGGCAAGGCACTTCAGAGCTCCAAATCCTAATCCCCATTTCAAAACTATTTTTCTTTTATATCTATTTGACTCCCCAAACAAATTTTATAAAGTGTGACTATCTTACATTTCTCTTCCAAAACAGAAATAAAAATCAGGCAAAAAGCAAAAAATCCAGAATAATGTTACTTATACTACAAATATTTACTAAGTACTTAGAATATTAGTTGTATACTAAACAGAGTCCCTTCCTCAGCATCCCTTACAGATGACTTACTATTACTACTAGTTAATAAAACATTTGGACCAGGAAATCACTTAGGATCCATTAACTTTCTCATTTCCCTTATCTATATTCTGGTGCTAAAGATTCTTTCATCAAATTTTAGGCTTTTGTGTTTATCTCTACACTATTTCCGGCAAGAATTCTGGTAAGTTGGTTTATCAAGAATCTCTCATCCTCACCCTCACACACTGCTGGTGGGAATGTAACTGGTGTAGTTACTATGGAAAACAGTACGGATGTTCCTCAAAAAATTAAGAATAGAGTTACCATATGACCCAGCAATCCCTCTCCTGGGTATCTACTTGAAAAGTTTAAAAACATTTATTTGTAAAGACATATACACTCCTATGTTCATTGCAGCATTATTAATGGTGGCCAAAACAAGAAAACAACCAGTGTCCTTCGATGGATAATTGGATAAAGAAGATTTGGTACAGATATTCAATGGAATACTACTCAGCCGTAAGAAAAGATGAAATACTGCCATTTGTGACAGAACATGGATGGATCCTGAGAATATCATGCTGAGCAAAATACGTCAGATGGAAAAAGTCAAGAACCATATGATTTCACTCAAACGAGCAAACACACACTCACAGACACAGACAACAGTATGCTGGCTCCCAGAGAGAAAGTGGGGCGGGGGAGGTAGAAAGGGTAAAGGGGGTCAAATATATGATGACAGAAGGAGACTTGACTTTGGGTCATGAACAGACAATGCAATATACAGATGATATAGAATTGTACACCTGAAACCTGTATAATTTTATTAACAATATCATCCAAATAAATTTAATGATACCCCCCCCCCCGAATATCCCATGCTTGATATTTCATCAATCTCGATATCTGACAAGATTCTGTGTCCTCCACCATCTCCTAAGTGCTGTCTGGTCACTCTGGCCTGTCCTAAGGAAGAATTCCGTGAGGTCTGTTTAACCAGAATCCCCCTTATCCCTGATGTTTCCACTTAGTAAATGTCTATACACTGACCTCCACCACTTCCTTGGCAATAAATTCTCACTTTTCCTTGTATTCAGAGTTGAGCACAATCTCTCCCCAACTAAAAATCCCCTTGCAGTGGTCCCTATACCTACCACAACTGTCCCGAATAAAGAAAGTCTGCCTTACTGTTCTTTACCAAGTAAATAATATTTTTTTTAACACTGGGTAAATGAGAGGAATAATAAATACTCATTTACCACTAGGAATTCAGGTCCAGGGACCTCTAGGTTGACAAGAGAAAAATTCTGAGATGTCCTAAATTAAATTACAGCAGGTGGGGAGAGAGAGAGAAATAGACAAAAGTAGTTCCCATTAACAGCTGTGGACCAACTAACACTATAGGGCCCACATTCCTGAATTCCATTCCTTGGAGCTTTGAATCAACTTCCAAGGGGCCATCTGTATTTTTTAAATTATGTATTGGTTTTGGGTATACTGCGCAGTGGTTAGACAAGCATGTGCTTTACACAGTGTCCCCCTTGATATTTCCAGTACCCCAACTGGCACCACACATCGTTATCACATTATTGACTATATTTACCATGATTTACTAACTTCCCTGTAACTATTTTGTAGCTATCAATTTGTCTTCCTAGTCTCTTCACCACTTTCACCCCTCTGCCATGTGGCACCTACCAGTTCTCTCTCTCGGAGACTATTTCAATTTTGTTTGTTCATTTATTTTGTTCTGCAGATTCTACATATCAGTGAAATCATATGGTATTTCTCTTTCTCTGACTGGCTTATTTCACTTAGCACAATACCCTCTAGGTCCACCCATGCTGTTGCAAAGGGTACGATTTCATTTTCTAAAATTCCATTATATATATGTAGCATAGCTTTTTTTATCCACTCATCTATTGACGGGTACTTGGATTGCTTCCATAGTTTGACTATTGTAAATAATGCTGCAATGAACATAGGGGTGCATATATTCTTTTGAATTACTGTTAAATCCCAAGAGGCCATCTAAAAAGAAGTAACCAGCCACCAGACACCACATCCTGCTTATGCATGAACTTCAGAACTTGCCCAGCACCAATCAATAGTAAATATTCTTCCTGAAGGACTGTGCACCTTCCTTAAGAACTGCCTCCCTTCACTTTTCCCCACCCACCTACCTGCAGCCAGTGCAAATTCTTTCAAAACAATTTAAACTTTTCTTCCTCAAAACATAGTTTATATACAGAGGTGGACAAAAACAGGTTTCCAGTTTGAAGTACACCAGCGCTGTTCTTGTATTACTGTATATTAATCGGTGTATTATTGTATAGTTATTGTACTGTATTAACTGGAAACCTACTTTTGCCCACCCCTGTATATAAAAGAGCCCGTGAACTCAAGGGCAGAGGATACGCTGCCTTCTCCACCTAGCCCTGCTGCTGATGGCTTGGACTGCACTCCTAGGACCTGTCCTTTCCTGGCTAGCATTTGGCTCAATAAACCCTTTCTTTCAGAAAAGCTTTCTGCCATGAAATTTTTTTTTTAACAAGGTCACCGAGAGGAATAGATGCTAATTAGAAATCTTACTACAAATAGAAATATCTTGTTCTGAGAGTAACAACCAAAGCTCTCAGACTTAAAGGGCTTTATGGTTTGTTACAGTGCAGGTGTGTCTATAAAAACTATAAAAGGCTACAGGTTCTGCAATATTAAAAAAAGTGGGAATCATTTATAAAAATAATGGAGGATCATTTTCTTTTATACAGCTCAGAAATCTGTAGTCAATTTATCTTGAAGGATACATTATCACCCCAGCAAAACAGAATAAAAGATTCTCAATTTCTTGATACAGATATGAAGAGAAAAAAATTCTGTACTCAAAATTGTAAGGAGATAGGAAACAGGGTTTAGAATAAAATAAATATTAAAAATAAACAAATGGGACTACATCAAATTAAAAAGCATCTGCATGGCTAAAGAAACCATCATCAAAATGAAAAGGGAACCAACTGTGTGGGAAAACATATTTGCCAATGATACAACAGACATGGGTTTAATCTCCAAAATATATATATATCAACAACTCATACAACTTAACACCAGGAAGACAAACAACCCAATTAAAAAATGGGCAAAGGACCTGAATAGACACTTCTCCAAAAAGGACACAGAGATGGCCAACAGACATATGAAAAAATGCTCAACATCACTAGCCATCACAGAGATGCAAACTAAACCTATAATGAGATATTACCTCACACCTGCTAGAATGGTTATCATTAATAAATGAACAAACAAGTGTTGAAGAGGATGTGGAGAAAAGGGAACACTAAGTGCACTCTTGGTGGGAATGCAGACTGGTGCAGCCACTGTAGAAAACAATGTAGAATTTCCTCAAAAAACTAAAAATGGAACTGCCTTTTGACCCAGAGATTCCACTTCTGGGAATATGCCCTAAGAATCCTGAAATACCAAATTCAAAAGAACTTATGTACCCCAATGTTCACAGTAGTGCTATTTACAATGGCCAAGTGCTGGAAGCAACCTAAGTGCCCCTCAGTAAACGAGTGGATCAAAAACTGTGGTACATTTACACAACGGAATACTACACAGCAGAAAGAAGAAGTCCTACCTTTTGTGACAGCATGGATGGAAATGAAGAGTATTATGCTAAGTGAAATAAGCCAGTTGGCAAAAGACAAATACCATATGATCTCACTTACAATTGGAATCTAAAGGACAAAATAAACTAATGAGAAAAACAGAACCAGAGACATGGCAACATGGAACTAATAGCTATAGGAGGAAAGGAGGGAAGGAGGGAAGGAATGGGAACGGATTAGTCAAGGAACATGTATGAATGACTCATGGACATGGACAATGGTGTGGTGATTGTGGGACAGAGGGGTGGGCTAGGTGGAGAGGGGCAAAAGGGAAAAAATTGGGACAACTGTAATAGAATAAACAATACAAAATAAAGTAGGAAAAAATAAGAAGCTGGAAATAAAAAGAATAAAATAAATCTTGAAATTGGAACTATAGAGCTGTTAACTGCATTTTGTCTACGTATTCTTCTTTCAGTGAAAACCTATCCTATCTCATGCAGTATAACAAACACTACTCAAAAAGACAGCAGTGTGTGTGTGGTGGGGGCTGCTTACCAATGAGGGAAGGAAATTTCCTGCTAAGCCTATCTATTCATGTGTTCATGGAGGATATTAAGGCTGTAGCTATTTCAAATACTTGCTTTAATACTTGAAGAATTATAAGGTACACGAAAATAAGATTATTAACCAACAAGGGGGCACACAAATATGTCCAGAAAAAGACAGTGCAGTTAAATGGGCTGTAAGTGGAGAGAATGTTATTATGAGGCACAGAACATATTACAAGCTAACCAATAAAGGGCACAGATATTATACACCCTGAAGGGATGGTCAGCTGAGAGAGTGAGATAACCAGAATCAGGAAAGTCACCCGTCCTACTAGATTCAGAATTGCTAGGAGTAGGTGTGTGTTCCAAAATTCTTCTTCCTTGCTCTTAAGAATAAAGATAGCTCTTCCGGTCAAGATGGAGGTGTAGGGGGATACACTGTACCTCCTCACACAACCAAAAGGACAACAACAATTTAAAAACAAAAACAACCAGAACTGACAGAAAATCGAACTGTATGGAAATCTGACAACCAAGGAGATAAAGAAGAAACATTCATCCAAACCAGTAGGAGGGGTGGAGATGGGCAGCCAAGCGTAGAGGACACGTGGCAAGGTGGTGGTTGGAGGACCCAGCGAGGTGGTGGATTGTGGAGTGGGGTGGGCAAGGCTGCAGCTGGCCAGCAAGGCAAGGCAGCAGCTGGTGGACCCAGTGAGGTGGCGGCTGGTGGAGCTGGTGGTCCCACTTTCACATGCTAATAAGCCGGGAGGAACAGCTGGGGAGTGAGACAGACTGTGTAACCCAGGGCTCCAGCGTGGGGAAATAAAGCCTCAAACCACTGATTGAAAACACCTGTGGGGGTTGATATGGCAGCCAAAGAAACTCTCCCAGCCTCACAGGAAAGCTCTGTTGGAGAGACCCACAGGGGCCTAGAATGTACACAAACCCACCCACCTGGGAATCAGCACCAGATGGGCCCACTTTGCTTGTGGGTAGTGGGGGAAGTGACTGAAATCAGGAAGAGAGCAGAGCAAGCACCACTGTTCCCTCTAGGACTCCTTCTCTACATACAGCGTCACAATGCAGTGACGTGGGTTACCCGGCCCTGGTGAACACCTAAGGCTCCATCCCTCATTACGTAACAGGCCCTCTGAGACACACACAAAAGGCCCAAATGAAAGAACAGATCAAAGCTCCAAAAACATAAAACTAAGCAACAAAGAGATAGCCAACCTATCAGATGCACAGTTCAAAACACTGGCAATCAGGATGCTCACAGAATTGGGTGAATTTGGTTGCAAATTTGATGAAAAAATGAAGGCTATGCTAAGTGAAACAAAGGAAAATGTACAGGGAACCAATAGTGATGCGAAGGAAACTGGGACTCAAATCAACGATTTGGGCCAGAAGGAAGACACAAGCATTCAACCAGAACACAATGAAGAAACAAGAATTCAAAAAAAAAAAAATGAAGAGAGGCTTACGAACTTCCAAGACAACTTTAAACGTTCCAACATCCGAATCATAGGGGTGCCAGAAGGAGAATAACAACAGCAAGAAATTGAACTTATTTGAACAAATAATGAAGGAGAACTTCCCCAATCTGGCAAAGGAAATAGACTTCCAGGAAGTCCAGGAAGCTCAGAGAGTCCCAAAGAAGTTGGACCCAAGGAGGAACACACCAAGGCACATCATAATTACATTACCCAAAATTAAAAATAAGGAGAGAATCTTACAAGCAGCAAGAGAAAAGGACACAGTTACCTACAAAGGGGTTCCCATAAGACTGTCAGCTGACTTCTCAAAAGAGACCTTATAGGCAGGAAGGGGCTAGAAAGAAGTATTCCAAGTCATGAAAGGCAAGGACCTACATCCAGATTGCTCTATCCAGCAAAGATATCATTTAGAATGGAAGGGCAGATCAAGTGCTTCTCAGATAAGGTCAAGTTAAAGGAGTTCATCATCACCAAGTCCTCATTATTTGAAATGTTAAAGGGATTTATCTAAGAAAAAGATAAAAAATATGAACGGTAAAAATGACAGCAAACTCAGTTATTAACAACCACACCTAAAAAAAAAAAGAAAAGCAAACAACTAGAACAGGAAGAGATTCACAGAAATGGAGATCACATGGAGGGTTATCAACAGGGGAGTAGGAGGGGGAGACAGGAGGGAAAGGTACAGGGAATGAGAAGCATAAATGGTAGGTAGAAAGTAGACAGGGGAGGGTAAGAATAGTATAGAAAATGTAGAAGCCAAAGAACTTATATGTATGACCACGGACATGAACTAAAGCGGGGGGAAGGTGGGTGGGAAGGGGTGTGGAGGGCGGAAGGCAATAAAGTGGGGGGGAACTGGGACAACAGTAATAGCATAATCAATAAAATACATTTAAAAAAAGAAAGAACTAATAAAGATAGTTAAGCATCTTCAATTTAGTTCTTGGCTTGAGGCTTAGCTCTCCACAATAAATCACTTACTGTATTTTAGTGAACAATGTAGGGGTTACATATTAGTGTGTGTGTATCAAATAAAAAATAAAAATAAATAGTGGAATAACTTCCCCACTGTACAGTAAAGTTCCAGGGCTATACACTTATGAATAAGAAATTATATGGGACAAAGTCTAGGCGCTGGGGTGGGGAGGAAAAGGCCAAAGAGGAGGAGAAAGGTTAGCAAGCCAAATGAAAGCTGATGCTGGATTTAAAAGGAGAATCTTGGTAGGCAGTTGGCCTCAGGCAAAATGATCACCTTCCAAGGGCATGCCTGTGCACACACTCGAGTGCTGAAACTGGTAACTCAGGCTGCACTCTGATCCGCTGGGTTCTGATGCCTAAAGCAGTCCTGCTCTAACGGTTTGCTGCACTCACACGCCACAGAATTTCTTGGCATTATTACATGTCTGCTAGACAGATGGAGCTGAAAAACAGCAACCTGCTTGTTGCCTGCTGGGCAAAACACAGTAACAACCTTACTGCACCATTTCATTTTCTTCTCTCTTTAAAGCAATGTACCAGTTGTACTGGGTGTGGAGGGGAAGGCCAAGTGGAGTTGCTCAGAGTACACAAAAGGAACCTTCTAACCTTGACGATATCTCAAAAAATAAGGAATAACATAACAAAGGAGGTGAATCTAAATTATAGGGCTCCATCCTGTGGCTCCTTCAAACACTCTACAGGAATAGATAGAAGAAAAGAGCCAAGTATGAGATTTGACAGCTTATCTGTACAAGAGCTACCAAACAGAGGCCAGTCTCTGCAGGAGACTCTTCTGTGATTAACAGTTATTTCAAGGTCGGGTTAAAGGTGTCTTCTTGCATGCTGTGTGTGTACACGGGAAGAGTCGGAGAGTACACAAAAGCAATTTGCCATTAGTCACATTACCATTTCTACTCCAGTGTCAAATCAAACACAACAGACCAGGCAGATATTTAGAAGTCTACTACTGTGGCCATGAGAGTCTCGTTCTGTGTCTGAAGCCTTTGATAGACATGGCTCCTCAGTAAACACTGCTTAACAAGAACATGGCCTCAGAGGTTACTGATGGGATGGAAAGAGAGTTTACCCATCACTTGGAATGCAGGGGGGAAATAGAAATGTATCTGTAGCTGTGTAAACATATCAGAAACAGGTACCTGTGCTATTTAGAGAAAGACAAATTACATACAGGAATTTGATCTCTTACTGCTAAAGTTGAAAATACGAAAAAAACAGGTCAGAAACATTTATAATTGGGCATGTATAAAAATGCCCATGTGTATGGCTGCAGTGGCAGAGGGGTGCAAGGGTGAGGGGAGGAAGGATCTGAGCAGAGGGTTCTGAGCCAGTATTTTCAGCTTTAGTACAGTTTAGAACTCTGCAGACCTGAGAGCACAAAAGAGTGCCTCAAGAACTGAAACCATGTCAGGCCAGGAGGCACAAAGGGGATCTCCTTAACTTCTTCCTTCCGTTACTATGAATTGACAAATGCTAGGCTCTCAGTGAATTGGCAGCTAATCCCAGGAAAGGCATGGGTGTCCGCTCCTACCTACCTCAGCTTTGCTTTGTCTCCACACACTATTCTTCTTTTCCTCTCCTCTCTCCTCCTGACCTACCCACGTGAACAATCTTTATTTCTAGTCCACACATATACATGTACCAAGAAGTGTCTGAGATTCTAAGAGGGATCTTGGCTGTTCTGAGTTGTCCTTCCTGGATTTATGTCTGTCACAGGAAATCATATTTAAAAAGCAAATTCTTTCTGAAATTTTTATATGCCATGAACAAATCTCATGGATTAACAATTCCAGACCACCCCTTTTACCTTGGGAGTAATCCAACCTTTGAGTGGGGAAGAAAGATTTGAGAAAAACGAGTTATGAAGACTTTTTCCTACCCATTTTTAAAAAAATACATTTTATTGATTATGTTATTATAGTTGTCCCATTTTTTTTTCTCCCCTTTATTCTCCTCCGCTCTCCTCTGCTCTCCCCCCTGTCCACCAGAATTCACCCCCCTCTCCTTAGTTCATGTCCATGGATCGTACATAGAAGTTCTTTGGCTTCTCTATTTTCTATACTATTCTTAACCTCCCCTGTCTATGTTGTACCTACCATTGATGCTTCTTATTCCCTGTGCCTTTCCCCCCATTCTCCACCCACCCACTCCCTGTTAACAACCCTTCATGTGATCTCCATTTCTGTGATTCTAGTTCTTGTTCTAGTTGTTCTCTTAGTTTTTGTGTTTATAGGTTCAGTTGTTGAGAGTTGTGAGTTTGTTGTCATTTTATTGTTTATATTTTTGATCATCTTCTTTTTCTTAGATAAGTCCCTTTAACATTTCATATAATAAGGGCTTGGTGATAATGCACTCCTCAAACTTGACCTTATCTGAGAAGCACTTTATCTGCCCTTCCATTCTAATTGAAAGCTTTGCTGGACAGAGTAATCTTGGATGTAGGTCCTTGCCTTTCATGACTTGGAATACTTCTTGCCAGCCCCTTCTTGCCTGGAAGGTCTCTTTTGAGAAGTCAGCTGACAGTCTTATGGGAACCCCTTTGTAGGTAACTGTGTCCTTTTCTCTTGCTGCTTGTAAGATTCTCTCCTTATCTTTAATCTTGGGTAATGTAATTATGATGTGCCTTGGTGTGTTCCTCCTTACGTCCAACTTCTTTGGGGCTCTCTGAGTTTCCTGGAAGTCTATTTCCTTTGCCAGACTGGGGAAGTTCTCCATTATTTGTTCAAATAAGTTTTCAATTTCTTGCTGTTGTTGTTCTTCTTCTGGCACCACTATGATTCGGATGTTGGAACGTTTAAAGTTGTCTTGGAGGTTCCTAAGCCTCTCTTCATTTTTTTTGAATTCTTGTTTCTTCATTCTGTTGTGGTTGAATGTTTATGTCTTCCTTCTGGCCCAAATTGTTGATTTGAGTCCTGGTTTCCTTCTCTTCACTGTTGGTTTTCTGTATATTTTTCTTTATTTTGCTTTGCATAGCCTTCACTTTTTTCTGTTTTGTGACCATACTCAACCATTTCTGTCAGCATCCTGATTACCAGTGTTTTGAACTCTGCATATGATAGGTTGGTTACCTCTCCATTGCTTATGTCTATTTTTGGAGCTTTGATCTGTTCTTTTATTTGGGTCATATATATATATTTTTGTGTCTGCATGCCTGTTACGTAGGAAGGGGTGGAGCCCTGGGTATTCACCAGAGCAGAGCAACCCACTTTGCTTTGTTGTGGTGCTATATGTGGGGGAGGGGTCCCAGAGGGAACAATGCTACTTGCTTGGCTCTCAGCTAGCTTTTAGTCACTTCCCCTGCTACCCATAAGCAAATTGGGCCCTTCTAGTGCTGATTCCTGGGTGGATGGGTTTGTTCTAGGATCCTGTGGGTCTCTCCAACGAACTCTCCTGTGAGGCTGGGAGTTTATCCCACCACCGCAACACCCACATCTAGAGGCTTTGAGGTTTTATTTCCCCACTCTGGAACCCTGGGTTACACAGTCTGTCTTGCTCCGCAGTTGTTCCTCCTGGTTTATCCACATGCAAATGTGGGACTGCCCGCTTCTCCCGCTGTTGCCTTGCTGTGTGTCCTCCCTGCCCCAGCTGCCTGTGTCCACCCCTCCTACCAGTTTGAATGCATGTTTCTTTCTTAATTCCTTGGTTTTCCAACTTCCATACAGTTTGATTCTCTGACAGTTCTGTTCCCCCCCCGCCCTTAAATTTGTTGTTGTCCTTCTTTTGGTTGTGCGAGGAAGCCTCATCTTGGCCAGACCCATTTCCTTTATTTGAGAGTAAAACCTCCCATACAGTCAATGAATTAACCTCCTCATCCCCCATAACACACATTCTAACAGACATCACCATTTCTATATTACTAGTCACTGATACCTAAGCAAAGCTCTATTATTTGAGGATATAAATGTGACTGACAAAACAGAAATCCTCCAAGTTGTGACTGATGTTATATGTTGTAAGTTAACAGCCAGGGAATTCAGGATTAAATAGCCTGGGGCATGCCAAGCCTTTGTGTACATATAACCCAGTCTTCGGAAGAAGCGCCCACGTGCCCTGATTCCCTCCATCTATCCGAGGGCTCCTTACATGCTGACGGATGATCAATTCGGAGGTGCAGTGGCACAGTGGAGGAGTCACATTGGAATGGGAGAGACAGAATGATCAGAAAGAGCAAAGCCTAGCATTTCGAGAAAGCTGACAGGTCCTGAGAGAGTACTAGCAAGTGGAAAAATAAGGTGGAGGCAGGCTGAGGGGGAATGTTCCAAGGAACCAGAAATGCAGTACATCTGGGCTAAAGCCTGTGAAGCTACATGATCTGACAAAGAGTAAGCAGGGTCCTAGTGTGGTTGTGAAATGTCTTGATAGTAGGAGGAAAAAAGTTAAGTTTGTACAGAGTCTTTACAATTGTTTTATAAACCAGGTTCTAACCCTACGTTTTGGTACAGGCACCCACACCCAAATCTGTAACAGTTTTAGTGAGGTAATACAAAGGATACAGACCATGTTTCTGATCTAATCAGAGGACTGAATATATACTATAGGTGTTTAGAAAACAGGAAACAGAATGAAAGAGACAAATTCTGCAGGTAAGGCAAAGAAGAAAAGGGACAAGAGAATAAAGAAACACACCTTTTCTTCATCATGTTAATCTGTTCATTTAGTGCTTTGCGGTGGCCTCTTCTCAGGGAGTTGTAAATTGTTGGTGCAATAGACTTTAACTGTGACTAAAGGGAAGAACGACTGTCTCCATCCTTTAACCAATATGCCCGGATATATGCACCACACAGTTTGGGGGGATTCGTCCCATTTAGTCATTTTGTGGGTTTTAGCTGCTATAATCCCCTTACATATGAGATGCTTCTGCTGACAAGAAAGAGAAAGCCTTTCTTGGATTATCCACAGGGCACAAAGCCTCTGCCATCTTATTCATCTAAGCACTAAGATCTCACGCTGTTTGGTCTGATATACTTCTGTTATTCGTCTAATAAACCAGCCACATGTCATTTCTAGATGTACCTCTTCAAAGAACACTGCCAAGTATTCCTAAGGCTGACAAATTTGTCTCAGACTATGCTGTGAGTTTGGTGCCATTCATTCAATATACCTAAAGATTTCATTAATATGCCTGTCTCAATGATCATATATTCTGTGCTCGAGAAAAAAGCGCCAGGTTCACACGTTACTGAAGACACATGTATGTGCACACACACAAATGTGCACGCAGCGTGGTCTGCTTGGCAGAGGCCAGGCTCTTCTGGAGCTCCTGCATCTTCGGGTCTCTTGGAGCAATTCCAACTTGTACCTTCTAGGAAAGCAGTTGTTTGCCTGGCTGCTTGCCTTATGTGCTCCCACGTTAGTTACTTCCCTCATGAAAATTTTTGTTAGTTAGCCATGGAGTTAAATTAACTTAGGTATAGGCTTCTGCATCTCATGACCATAGCTAAGAATTTTATCTATTTGAACATTTCTCTGGCAAAAGCTGCTGTGGCATCTCACACCTAACGGTGCTACATTTCAGACAGACAGAGACATCTCTATTCTTTAGTGCCAGGGAAGGCAATGCAGCTGGCTGTGGCCATGGCCCTGACCCATCAAAACACCATAGGTATGAGCATACAGGCCCTTCGTCGGTAATCACGTTAATTACTTGAAAAAAGGCTTTTTTACCCAGAGGCTGCCCTCAGCAGAAACCGATTTGTATCACTTATATTACGTGAAGCTATAAAACTGTTGCACTGTCTTGACGGCCCTGTGAGGCAGTGCAGAACTGCAGAGCGGTGCGGTGCAGGACTCAAGGGCATGGGCTGTAGAGACAGACTGTCTGGCTTAACTCCAGGGCCTGCAACATTCCAGCTATGAGACTCAGGACGAGTTACTTCTGGGACAGTGCTTGCTGTGGAGTTGTAATAACCCGTATGTCCACCACATACTAAGCTTCTTCTATAATTATTAACTATTGTTATTTCCAAGAATCTGTTTCACCATCTGTAAAATGGGAATAATAATGTTAATCCTTGTGAGGACTTGAGTCCATGTAAAATGCAAGTTAGCTGACATTCAGACCCTGAGGGCATTTTAACCCTATCTTTGCCCTTAACTGTATAGTCAGTGACTATGGATGGTGAGATAATGGCATGGGAAGTAATGAGAAGGACAAAGAATTGGATAAGCAAATTGGACAGCAGACCAGGGTCTAGTAAGTTATAGTCCGTGGGCCAAATCCAGCACTGTGAACGGAATAGTTCTGACAGCGTGTGTGGTTCACAAAGTATAAAATATTTATTATTTGGATCTTTACAAAAATGTCTGCCAATTCTTAAAATAGACCAATTCCAGATAACACGGTAACTATAATATTACAGAGGAAATGCTTATAATTTTCTCACAGATTAGTTAAAAATAATTATTGTTTTATAAAAATTCAATTCATAATAAATATTACTTGCATGAATAGCAATGCCAATACAAAATAAAACACTGGCTAAACAGAAAATTGGATTTAGCAGTGGGCATAAAAAGAAAATTCACAGTTGCTGAAAATTATAATTAGAAAAATTTCATATACACAAAACCCTGTGTAATAAATAAATAAAATCTTTATAAATCTTTATTTATTTATAAATAAAATCTTTATAAAATTTTACACATGGAAAATAATTGATATTAAAATGCCTTAATAAAATAATATTGAAAAATTAGACATGTTCAACTATATGCATAGAAAACTGATAAAGAAATTGATTAAATTAACTTAGTTTTTAACTCCAGGAAATATTCAGTGAAAATTCCTTGATATTGGAATAACTTGACTTAAATGTTTGTGAATAGGTCAAATACTTCCATCGAGTCATACGTTCTCAAAGTTAAACAAGTATAAAACACTAATTGGATCAAAACAGCATCCTGTACTCACTTTGAGTACAGAACATAAAGATGGTTCACATTCTGGAGACCTAGGTTGCTTACCCTCTTCTCCCTGCCCCACTTTCTAAATGAAAAATGTAAGGCGCAGAGAGGTAACCTAACTTGTAAATATAGTTAGCACATGTTACTTGCATCACAGCTTGCTGCGTTTCACCTTGACCAATTACAGAACATGAAGGCTTTATTTCACTGCTATCTGAATAGTTCCTGTGGGCAAGTGAACTTTCTGAACTGTAAGTGGGCTTTCATATTGTGTTCTCTATTTCCTAAAACAAAGAAGACTAAAAACAATTAGGGACATTCGTAGAAGAGCCAAAGCTTCTTGATAATGAATACATCCCCATTTCTTGAACACTTCTGTTATTGTACCCATTTGGGCCCATAGCAGTATTCTCCACAACAGAGTAAGTAGCTCCTAACTGGCCTTGTTTCCAGCATTTGCCCCTCTTCGTCCATCCTCCATGGACTGCAATGGCATACTAAGGTCTCCATGATACCTGCTGCTGACTACACCAGCCTCCTCATGGCTTGTTGCCCCCCAACCCTCACTCTATGGCGGTTTTAAAATAAGTACACAAATTCTCTGACATTCCTCCCTTCAAAAAGTAGAGCCTAAGACACTCTGCTCCATCAAGTGTGGGATGGTCTTAGTGAGGGCTTCTAAGGGATAGAATGTGGTAGAAGTGATGGCTTGTAACTTCTGATTCTAGGTCACAAAAGACATTAGGGCTTCCTCCTTGTTCTCTTCTCTTGAATCATTGAGTTTGGGTGACATCGGCCATTGTGTCACAAGGCCATTCCAGCAGCCTTGTGGACAAGACTGTAAGGTAAGAAATGGCAGGTTGTTTCCAACAGCCAGCATGAACTGTGGGTGGGCATCTTAAAACTGGATTCTCCAACCCCAGAACTGGGTAACTGCAGTCCCACCTGACAGCTTGACTATAACTCCCTAAAAAACTCCAAGTGAGACCTAAGGATTAGTTAGTTGCTAAGCTGCTCCTGAATTCCTGACCCACAGAAACCAATGAGACAACAAAGGTTTATTGTTTTACGCTGACAAGTTTTGGGGTAATGTGCTATGTAGAAATAGATAATTAGCAACTATTCATAGTGAACTACTGAGATTATACCAAATTTGTTATGCTGGGTATACTTCTGTATCTTTGCAAACGCTGTTTCATGATGTAATACTGGACCTGTTTGGCAGATGCCTAGTGCTCCTGCAAGAGGCAGCTCACGTACCACCTCCTCTTGAACCCTTGAATCTCTTATGGTGAACTGGGTTTTTCTATTGCACCTTTCATAGTGTTTTCTGTCGGAGAAAATATGGTGCTTAATATTTGTTTTGGGGTCTCGAGACAGGCATTTTAATCCATACACCTAATGCAGTGTAGGTATGAGGTAGACTCCCAATAAATATTTTTTTACTTCATTTTCTCATTTCAGTCAGTTTTTAACCAAACAATAAAAACTTCAAACCACAGATGTCAATGATAAGGACTGTGGAAAATGTGCTTTTCAGTTTGTTAAAACATAAATTTAGGGATGAACATCTTGGTTTAATTTCTGGAAGATATAACAATATGAATACAAGATTTTAAATAGTGACCCACCAACAAAATGACTATGAGGATGTAAACTTTTAAGATGTTTTCACTTAATACCAAAATGCCAAAAGCAAAATTTGAATAGCTTATTTTATATTTACAGGAAAAGAAACTGAACCCAGATAGTCTAAGAGCTTTCTAGGTTTGCCAAATCCCTCCTCATGCAAAAATTTGTGATTCTAGTCTTCAAATGGAGGAAGAAAGGATGGTATATATTCAGTGTTGACTATCTTTCAATGAAAAGAAATGAAATCTTGCTAACATGTTGTTTGCCTTAAAACCTGAATTTTCACCAAAAAGAATCAGCCATCTGTTTTAAATATTTTAAAGACTAAGCCTCTATTTGTGCTCTGCTTTGATCTCCTAGGATAATAGGAAGACAGTGATACAGTCCAGCTACACCTCAATCAAGTGTGCTCATTTAATTTATCCCAGAAATGCTGGCTGCCAGAGCCAGCTGGAAACTTCAGCCCCCTTATCCCAGGACCAGGAAGAAGAAGGAAGACACATCAAGGGAGAACAGCTCTTTTGTTTTGGTTGATGACGCATTTTTGTGTCCAAGAAAATATTCCTTTAACCCAAAACAGATAGTAATCCTAAAGACAGAGAATATAGAAAATAACAAATTAGTGAGGAGCTGAGGACAAGTTAATGAAAGGAATACTGTAGAACCCATTGTAACAAGACTATTGTTTAATAGTTCAGATAAAATGTGAGTGAAATCCTATACTCCAGAACATAACTCTACAAAATAAAAATGTGATATAATAGGCAAGTGTTAAGCCTGTCTTCCAAAACTGGTATTAAAAAAGGGTTCTATGTTAACTGAGGGCTGTGGGTAGTGCACTTGATACATTCTAGAAGATGTACTGGATATTGACGGGAGCTGAGATCAGTCTGGGAGACTGATAAACACGAATGGTGTCAGACTATAGGAAACCTTGTTCGGGTGCAGAGGAAATGAAAAGATTAAAAATAGCTACTGATGCATAGGACTTTAAATAAAACGCACAAGACTTTTCTTTAGGGTAAAACTCACCAGGTTTTTTTTAATAAATACTTCCTGAGTTCTGTGGGATCCTCATATTTTCAGATGACTGTGAAAAACAATCAAGTTGTGAAGAGTTTTTTTTTGCATTAAGCACAAGAATATTTTTATTGTCCAGGAAAAATGTCTAAATCATAAATACCACCACAAACAAGAGGAACAGCTCTTCCTCATAGGACAAATGCTCATCATCACTAAGAAATAAACTCATGGATTTGAGAACATATGTCCCAGAGATGTTTAAAACACTATAATTTTCAGTCTAAAATAAATCAAGTGAGTCACAGGACAAGGTCACCTCAAATCACTCAGCAGAAACTACAAAAACGTAGGGTGCTTCTGTGGCACATTATATATGTTATCTTAAAAATACATTAAGAGAAAGGTGTCTTCCACAAATTACTTAAAACTTACTCAGGTGGTCTTAAAACTTACTCAGGTGGTCTAAGAGGTCTCTGCCTCCACAGACCTCATGTAATCACTGAGCCTGTCAAGAATCCCTTAGAACCACAGTGCACAGGTGGTGCTCCTGCTTCTTTCTGTTGTCTGAAAATCACCCTCAGGTCCAAAGAAAAAGTCACCTGCCACTATGGGGTGCTTCTTGTAGGTAATTAGGTCTGATGACATTTGGGGATAACCTCCCACGCCATGACACGTTGGAGTGGTATCTATCTACATCGTTGCTCAGGCAGTACTGATGCATGTGGCAGTTAAAAAAATACTTTTATTTTTTTGGACCTGCATATTTATCTGTTTTGGAATGCAGTTGTTTCCTTATTGGGTTTCAAATATAAGACTGCTGCAGTCACATCACACACACACACAGGCTCTGTCCGGGCTTTTAAAACAGAGCGTAGGTGAAAGAGAGTTTGAGATACTTCTGGACTGGTGACCAATTATCAAAGAAATCCTACTGTGTGAATAAAATATGTAAATTTACTTGGAATGCCCCTATGTTCTACGTCCTGGGGGCATAAGTGTCCAAGTGGGCAAGGAGGAGGGCAAAGGCAGCCATGGCAAAGCAATCACATCAGTCATAATGCTTCTAAAGCACAAAAGTGTTTTTATAAGAAAAAAGTGGAGCTCTTGGGTCCTTGCCTCCAAGTTGACCAAAAAGTACTCTCTCACTCCCAACTATTAAATACAATCCAAGACAAATGCCTTACCAAAATTATACATGAACCAAAATTATACCAGTTTTAGCATGTTTATTTCTGAGAAAAAGGGAACATTACAGTGAGCCTCCTCCAGGCTTCATGGGTCTCTCCTATTTTCCTCCCTAAGACAGCCAGGCAGATGGTCTCTAACCGCTTTAAAGATCTTTAGAACCAGAAACAACTACTCTTTTCCAACTCCCCTGTGAATAAACTATTTTTTAAAAATAAGATAGTAGAATTATTGTATTCTATACTGTAAAAGGATGTTGGTAATGGTTAAATCAAAAAATATCTTGAGACAAATAAAAATGGAAATGTATCATACCAAAATTTATGGGATGCAGCAAAAGCTGTTCTGAAGAAAAAGAAGTTCACTGCAATAAATGCCTACCTCGAGAAACAAGAAAGATATCAAATAAACACCTGAACTCAAGGAACTAGAAAAAGAACAAACAAAGCCAAAATTTAGTAGAAGGAAGGAAATACCAAAGATTAGAGCAGAAATAAATGAAACAGAGACTAAAGAGACAACAGAAAGAACAATGAAATTAAAAGCTGGTTATTTGAAAAGGTAAAATTGACAAACGTTTAGCTAGAGTCCCCAAGAAAAAAAAGAGAGGACTCAAATAAATAAAATCAGAAATGAAAGAGGAGATTTTACAACTGATACCACAGAAATACAAAAAAAAAAAAATCATGACAGACTACTATGAACAGATATACCAACAAACTGGACAAATTAGAAGAAATGGGTGAATTCCTAGAAAGATACAACCTACCAAGACTGAATCAAGATGAAATAGGAAATCTCAACAGACCAGTTACAACTAAGGAGATTAAATCAGTAATCAAAAAACTTCCAACAAACGAAAGTTCAGAACCAGAAGGCATCACTAGTGGATCTTATCAAACGTTCAAAGAAGTAAGACCAATCCTTCTCAAACTCTTAAAAAAAAAAAAAAACAGATGAGAAGGGAATGCTGCCAAATCATTTTACAAGGCAAGCATTACTCTGATACAAAAACCATACAAGGATGCCACAAAAAAATTACAGGCCTATATCCTTGATGAACATACATGCAAAATTTGTCAAAAAAATATAAGCAAACCGAATCCAACAATACAGTATTAGGATCATACATCATGATCAAGTAGGATTTATTCCAGGGATGCAAAGATGGGTTAACACCCACAAGTCTGTCAATGTGTACACCACATCATAAAAATAAAGGATAAAAATATATGATTACCTCAAAAGATACAGAAAACACACTTGACAAAATTCAACATCCATTTATGATGAAATCTCTCAACGAAGTAGGTATAGAGGGAACATACCACAATATAATAAAGGCCATATACGACAAGTCCACAGCTAACAACTGTGAAATGCTGAAATTTTTTCCTGCTAAGTTCAGGAACAAGACAAGGATGCCCACTCTTGCCACTTTTATTCAACATAATATTAGCCTAGCTGGAGCAATTAGGCAAGAAAAAGAAATAAAAGGCATCCAAATTGGCAAGGAAGAAGTAAAAATGTCAGTATTTGCAGATGACATGATATTATATATAGAAAACCCAAAAGAATCCATTAAATAACTTTAGAATAAGCAAATTCAGTAATGTTGAGGGACACGGTCAATGTATGAAAATTTATTGCATTTCTATACACTAATAATGAAACAAAATAAGAAAAGAATCAGAAACAAATTAAGAAAAGAATCCCATTTAAGATTACATCAGAAGGAATAAAATGCCTAGAAAAACATTTAACCGAGTCATTAAACAACTCAAGAAAAGAAATTGAAAAAGACACAAAAATGGAAAGATATTTCATGCTCAAGATTACAAAAATTAATATTGTTAAAATGTCCATACTACCCAGAGCAATCTTCAGATCAAATACTATCCTTATCAAAATTCTAACGGCATTTTTCACAGAAACAGAACAAAGAACAACCCTACAATTTGTATGGAACCATAAAAGACCCCGAAGAGCCAAAGCAATCTTGAAAAAAAAGAACTGAGCTAGCGGCATCATGTGCCCGGATTTTTAGCTTTGGATTGGCCGAAAAGACCGTTTAGTTTTTCTGTAAAATAAAAGACACAGTTTTCATTTTTACCAATAACTATTGATTTGGATATTTTGAGTATGTTAACTATCTCCCCCTTGGTAGGACATTGATTGTTCTCAATTAATGTCTCGACTTGACTGCTATCTACTTCAAGTGGTCTACCTGACCTGGAGCATTGTCCAGCAAGAAATCAGTGTGAAACTTCACAAACCACTTTTGACACATTTGATCAGTCACAGCACCTTCTCCATACACTGCAGAAATCTTTTTCTTTTGCGTTTCACTTGTGTTTTTACCTTTCTTGGAAAAATAAAGCATAATATGCTGAAAATGTCATGTATTTTCTTTTATCTTCAATATTAAAACAGCTACACAAAAATTCCCCAATTTTGATAAGTTTTTTTCTTTTTAAATGCACACTGACGTAGCTTTGCGCAGTGGCAGTATCGTAGCCAATGAGGTTTATCCGAGGCGCGATTATTGCTAATTAAATGCACACTGACGTGACAGCTGTCACAATACAACCTAACAAAATTGTTTCAAATGAGGACAACTAAATGCTATTAGAGCCATCATATGGACAAAACCAAACAAACTTTTTGGCCAACCCAATATATTATAAAGTAATAGGAATTAAAATAATACAGTACTGGCACTAAAAGCAGACACAGAGAGAAACAGAACAGGGAGCCCAGAAACAAACACACACATATATGGTCGGTTAATGTATGACAAAGGAGCCAAGACTATAGGGTGTGGGAAGAAAAGCCTCTTCAGTAAACAGTGTTGGACAGACTGGACAGCCGCATGCAAAGAATGAAACTGGACCTCTGTCTTACACCACACACAAAAAGTAACTTAAAATGGATTAAAAACTTAAATGTAACACATCAAATCTTAAAATTCCTAGAAAAAAACATAGGTGGTAAGCTCCTTGACATAGTTCTTGGCAATAATTTTTGAACTTAACATTAAAAACAAAGGCAACAAAGGCAAAAGTAAACAGGAAGTCTAACTAAAAAGCTTTTGCACAGCAAAGGAAACTACCAACGAAATGAAAACATAACCTACCAAATGGCAGAAAGTATTTTCAAATCATTTATAAGATAAGGGTTTATATCCAAAATATATAAAAAACTCATACAACTCAACAGGCAAAAATCCCAAACTACCTGATTTAAAAACAGACTGATGATCTGAACAGAAATTTTTTCTGAAGACATACAGACGGACAACAGGCACGTGAAAAGATTCTCTCTATCACTAATCATCAGGGAAATGTAAGTCAAAACCACAATGAGATTTCTCCTCTCACACTTGTAAGAATGGCTGTTATTAAAAAGACAAGAATAAATGCTGGAGAGGAAGGAGAGAAAATTTCACTGTTGGTGGAAATGTAAACTGGCGCAATCACTATAGAAATGAGTATGGAAGTTCCTCAAAAAATTAAAACTACCCTATGATCCAGGAATTACACTTGTACTTATCTGTAGAAGATGAAAACATTTAATCAAAAAGATATATGTACCCCCATGTTCATTGCAGCATTATTTAAAATAGTCATGGAAACAACCTAAGTGTCCATTTGATGGACAAATGGCGAAAGAAATTCTGATACAGCCCCAGCTGGTGTGGCTCAGTGGATTGAGTGCCAGCCTGTGAATCAAAGGGTCACTTGGTTTGATTCCTAGTCAGGGCACATGCCTGGGCTGTGGGTTGGGTTCTCGGTGGGAGGTGTATGAGAGGCAGCCGCACATTGATGTTTTTCCCTCTCTTTCTCCCTCCCTTCTCTTCTCTCTAAAAATAAAGAAACTAAAATCTTTAAAAGAAAAAAAAGGAATTCTGATATATATACCTATATATTATAATATATATATTCCATTATATATGCCCATATATATAATGTCCATATATATAATGGAATATTATTCAGTCATAAAAAATGAAATTTTGCAATTTGTGACAACATCAATGGACCTTGAGGACATAACACTAAATTAAATAAATCAGACAGAGAAAGACAAATAGCAGATGATCCCTGAGCCCTGGCCTGGTGGCTCGGTTGGTTGAGTGTTGTCTCATACACCAACAAGATTGTGGGTTCGATCCCTGGTCGGGGCATGCATGAGAGGCAATAGATCAATGTTCCCCTCTCACATTTATGTTTCTTTCCCTCTCTTCCTCCCCCCCTAAAATCAATAAGCTTGTCCTTAAGTGAGGATTAAAAAAACAACCCCCTTCCTAACCCCCCTCCCCCCAAAAAACCAACAACAAAAAATGTCAAACTCATAGATAAAGAGAAAAACATATTGGCGGTTGTCAGAGGCAGGAGTGGCAGGTGGGAGAAATGGATGAGCTACTTTTGGTTTTTATAAAAAATAATTAAATAAATTGAATAATAATAAAAAGGAGAACATAACAGAATTATTGTATTTCATACTCTAAAAGGGTATTAGTAATGGCTATTATCAAAAAGAGAACAGTGTGGCTGAGGATGAGGAAAAGGGAACCTTTGGGCACTATTTGTAGAAAGGTAAACTGATGCAGCCACTATAGAAAACAGGTTCCTCCCAAAACTAAAAATAGAACCACCAATTGATTCAGCAATTCTAATTTTAGGTATATATCAAAAGGAAAAAAATCACTATCTCAAAAAGACAGCTGCATCCCTACATTTGCTACAGCATTATTTACAACAGCCAAGACATAAAAACGACCTAAGTGTCCATTCACAGATGAGGAGATAGGAAAATGTGGTACTTTTATACAATGGAATATTAATGCCGTAACAATGAAGTAAATACTGCCATTTGTGACAGTATGGAGGGACCTTGAAGATATTAAGCCTAGTGAAGCAAGTGAGGCAGAGAAAGACAAATACTGAATGATCTAACTTGTATGTGGAATTTAAAAACTGAATTCATAGATACAGAGAGCAGATGGATGGCTGCCGGAGGGGCAGGTTGGTGAGATGAGTGAAAGGGACAAAGGGTGCAAATTTCCAGTTACGAGGCAAACTAACTCCTGGAGATATAATGACAGCATAGTGACTAAATTAACAAAAAACTGTTAACTATGTGAGATGATGGATGTTAACTAAACTTACTCTGGCAATCATTTGGCAATATATATGATATACCAAAACATTATGCTGTATACCTAAAGCTAATACAATGTTCTAAGTCAATTACCTCTGAATAAAATAGGGGTATGGGGTGTTATTATGTGGAGAAAGAGCTTTGGTTTAAATAAGTATCAGGAGAGCAGTTTAAATTGAGCCAAAGTTAGTTAAGACATACATTTATAAATTTGTCCTTCATGGACATAAATTTGTCCATGACATACTCCGACTCTTTTATTACCTCTCCATTAAAACCATCTTACATTGTATGTACAATCAGATTATTATTTTTTCTTCATATCTAACCCAGAGTGCCTACTCACAATGTCATTATAAGGTTGTTCTTCTTCTTGTTCCTTCAATATTAAATATCAGAAGGCCAGGACCAATGCACAGTTAATCTGGGAGGTAACTAACTTCCTAAAGTACTTTTTTATCCATAGCATCTCATCCTCTATGAGACTTCTAAAATAAGAGTATTAAAAAGAAACAAATTATACATATAAAGGAAACAATCATATTATCTGGCAATTTGCCACTCCTATAATACCAGAAAGACAATATTCAATAAATATTCATTGAATGTCTATTACTTTATTTTGCCATGTATAATGTGCACTTTTTTTGTCAAATTTCTTGAGGGAAAAACAAGCGTGTCCACTATGCATGGTATAATGGTGACACACCATGGGTATAATAATGGGCATAATAATCCCGCGTATAATGCTCACACAAACATGGGCGCACATCACCCACGGCAAAATACAGGGTATCTGCCAGAGAGCACTTAAAGTGACCCGCCCTGTCACTTTATACTGCTCCTTGTGATGTAAGACTGACAAAGTAGATTTCCAGACAAAGAATGTTCCCAGAAATAGAGGGATATTTCGTAACAAAGGTCAGTTTATCAGGAGTACACAATAATCACAAATGGGTATGCAAATGATAACAGAGCTTCAAAATACAGAAAGCAAAAGTTGACAGAATTCAAAAGACAAGCAGAAAAATTTCAATTAAACTTGAAGATTAACACTTCTCTCTCATCAATGAACATACTGGACCCCTCCCCCAGAACCACAAAATTTTTTTAGTAAAAGCCATGGAAGACCTGAACTCTCTCAAGCAGCAGGACCTAACTGACATTTATAGAATACTATAAGCAATAACTAAAGAATACTATTCCCTTCAAGAGCACATGGGATGTTCACTAGATGGACCATGTGCAACTAAAATATAATCCTGTTCATGTTCACGTATGTGGGGGAGGTGCTTCTTGCTAAGGCATGCTGAGAAGTTTGTATGTTCTGATAAAATTGACCAGGCAGGTTCATTTAGAAGAGGAGCCTGGTGGACAACATTCAACTTCTGAGGGGCCCCATATGCTTTATGATGACCAATACCTACCACGGTAGGATGCAGAATGGGTAAAGAGAATCAGCAAACCGATTCCCTCAGCTGAAGCTTTGTCTGGCGTGCCACATTCTAACCCATCAGGCTTTTGATCGGTACCAGGTATTTCACGTTCTTTCACATCCTCAGGATAAAGTCATTTGGAAAGCTTCTCCCCTTCACGGTACATGCCCCTTTCCACAACTTACCTCATCATCCTTCTTGGCTGTGTTTGCTAGTGAGAGGTCTACACATGTCCCATCATTTTAAGAAGCATAACACCAAGACACAGACTTTTCAAGGAGAAGCGACTTGAAAAGAGTGAGATCACTAATAAGCATGGGCAGTTAATCCAGGGAGTGCAAGGGGCACCAATATGTGTGAACTTATTAATCATAATCATTATTTTTTTCTCCTAAGAAAAGGATTTCCTTAGTCAAACCCCCAGGGCATCAGATCAAAGGGAGATATTGCCACAGCTGGACTATGTTTTCCAGCCAACTGGCCTGGAAAGGAGAATCTAGACAGTGTCCTGGCAACTGTTTAACACAGCAGCAATCTGTAACAGACAGGGAAAGAACTCTGTAGACTGACTTTTAAAAAAGTCTTCCTTTACTTATTTTTGAGGACAGTTTGAGAGTGATGTCAAAGCCCCAGGGGATATCCTTGGTAGGCACGCTGGAAGAATTATTGACCTTGAGAATTCAGAGCATTCTTCTATAAATAGAAACAAAAGGTTTTATTTCACAGTGCAGGTTGCTTTTTTAAAAAAGACTACATATTTATGTTTAATTATCATAAAAAGCATATCCCAAATCTACTGGCAGAATACTTGGTCAATTTTCTATTTCCAGTTTGATGTAGGTCTCTATAAACCTTGCCAGGACACTGTAAAATCACACTAGATAGGATACTTTGTTAATAAAATCACAACAGGAGAAATTTACTTATATGCCCTGGAAGTTCTCCCAAAATGTATTTAAAAATTATAAAAGTGACTATTAATACACAAGAAAAAGAGAGCCACAAAACCCAAACCCCACTATGTCAGAAGCACAGCAAGACACAAAGTAATCATGTGAAAATGAGAAACCAGACAGCACACCAAAAGATTTTATGAATTACAGAAAAACAAGATGTAAGAATGATTGTGTAAAAAAATAAAATGAGAGCAAACAAGCAAAAAATATTTCTATAGTTAAGGAAAGCCGTTTCTCACCGTTCTGAACAAAATGGCTGAACTAAGACCATCTGATTGGCTATGCCCATATACCCTCCTCCTCATCCTACGGTGCGGGAGATGACAAAGGGAACAATGCCCCAGAGCAGCATGGGAATGAAAAAGAGTTGGTTAGTATTTAAAACAAAGACATAAGCATAAGTAGTAGGAGAAAATGGTCTCTAATTTCTTGACTCTTTTTATATTAGATTCTAATTCCCTAAACTTCCAAAATTAGTAATTAGTTTGTCATTACACTTCTATGCTTTCTACCTTTCCAAGATGCTGTCTCTATCCCAGGGCTTATCTGGGCAAAATTATCAAGTTGGAGACTTTTCTTTATTATTTGCCTTTTCTTTAACCTTTCTCCATTTCTGTTTGCCTCCTGCTAATACCAGGCATCCAACTTGTATTTATTATCAAAACCTGTTTCAAGGAAAAGATCTAATACCCATACTGTATACACTGGCATAAATTTAATCCTAGGTATCCAGAAGCAAGTGGAGAAAACGAAATGACTTCCTGGGAGAAAAAGACTGCTGACCTCAGGCAGGCAGCTCTCTATTACGCTTACACTACAGATTGGCTCGCCTAAGGTTTAGTAAAGGTCATCATTCTGTGACTATAATTTCTGAATTTTAGAAAAGAATTGCTGCTTTCATCTGTAATATTTCTTCTTTTTCTCCTAACATCATGGCTATCACTTAGTGGAGATGTTTAGTGAGGGAGTTTCCCTCGACTTTTTGATCATATGGATGTAATTATTTAACTATTATTTTCCCCCCTCAGCTATACATTTTAAGATTGAGTGTGATGAAGATGTTGAAATCTGATTTTGGCAATGGGGTATGAGGTAATCTGTTCACCACTCTCTCCCATCCATCATTTTCAACATCTTGGGAGAGTTCCCTTCTTTCAAAAAACTACAGTTATATATAGTTCCCTTCAGAGTCATCAATGCTTCTTTTGCATTGATGAGAAGCTGAAGGCAACAATTTTCCTTGAGAATGACATATACTGGAGGGATCCACCGAGGAAATGGAATAAAGAAACTGTTTCAATTTTCATGTTTAATAGGTGATGAGCTGAGACTCTGAAATCTGCAGTTACAGAATAGTTACCTCTACACAGAGCTGTGCCTCACTGCGCTCACAAGTCTCTTATTTTTCTAATAAGGCATTATTTCTTTACTGAGAAAAGCAGGACAGTTACAAATTAGTATGTGTCTCTGAAAACATCAAGATTTTTTTGTCAACCTAATTTAAGAATTCTTTATTGTCCTCAAATCTTTTGAATATCTCCTCTTAAAACATTCAGAATAATCCACCACCTTCCTACAGAGAAATTGAATTTGTTTTAAAAAATGTGAAGGAATTTTCAGAAACATTATTTTTATTTTTCTAACTTATACCCAAGAACCTATAGCATGACAGTACAAAATACATCAAAATAAAAGCATATTGGGTTTTTTAAAAATTTTTATTGTTATTCAATTACAGTTGTCTGCACTTTCTCCCACATATTGGTTTTTTATAACACATTCAAGAGCACACTTACCTGGTCTGGGGAGGGTTTGTGATTGCTTTGATTGGAATGGGAGGATCTGAAGTGGTCATCCTCATAGTTGTCGGCCATAAGCTTCATTCGATTTTGCGTCTAAGAAGAAATGATTCATAAGGTTAAATTTAAATTAAAATTCTATGACACTGCAAAGTAACAAATGCCTTAAGAATGTCATAAGGAAGGATAAACCTAATCCTGTCTGAAATAAAATAAACAGGATTTCTGAGGATATTGGGGGGAAAAAGTTTAGGCGCAGCTATGAACTGAACTGCATCCTTTCAAAATTCATTTTGGAGCCCTGTCCCCAATGTGACTGTAGCTGGAGATAGCCTTTTGCAGATATTTAAGGTTAAATAAGGTCACTTGGGGGAGTCCCTAAGACAGGACTGTGGCCTTGTAAGAAGAAGAGAGATATCCCTCCCCCCTTTTATTCTCTGCCATGCGAGGATATAGTAAGAAGGCATCTTCTCCAAGCCCGAAGACAGTTCTCTCACCAGGAACTGAATCAGCTGACACCTTGACCTTAGACTTCCCAGCCTCCAGAATTGTGAGAAAATAAGTTTCTGTAGTGTAAGCCACCAACTCTATGGTATTTCGTTATGGCAGCCTGAGAAAACTAAGACAGGCACCTAAAGTGGAATAGGAATTTAAGTGGGGAGGAGGAATAATCTCAAATTAAGCATTTGAAGCACTGCTTGTTTTTATTTTTTTTTTAAATAAAGACTGGATTACACTATACATAGGACAGGACTCTATTTTTTCACTTCATGATATACAAACCCATCTTTCCATGTTCTGTAAGAACTACTCATCCTTTTAAACAACTATTCCATTTAAGGGGGAAGTTATATAACACACAGACCATAAATATTAGGAAAAAGTTATTATCTGTAAATGAAATGATGATATACCTAGAAAATCTCAGACAAGTGAAAAACTAACACAACGTATAATAAAGTTCAGTGATGTGGTCATGTAACAGTGGGGAATTGTAGCAGTGGGAATCGGTAACCCGCCCATTTTTTTGACATTGTTTCTGTAAATGCTGACTCTAATATGCAGCTTACAGATGGACAGCATGTTTGTATAAGAATCCTAGCAATTAACTTCAAAATACACAAACTCTGACCTTCAGGCAACCCAGCTCTGGGAGATTTGCTGACCTCCAAACTTACGGCCAGGATGACGTGAAGCCACGGTAACTCAACCAGGATGAGGCACACCGAACCATCACTTGCCTTATCAGTATGCACTGTGCTTGTCTGCACACAGAGATCTGTTCAGCTCCTGCCTTTGATCTCTCTGCTCTGCTCCCCTTTCCCTCCTTATGAAAACCTCTGCCTCCACTGAGAGGTGGAGATGGGCTTTGAGACAAGAGTTCCCCCATCTTCCAGGCTGCTGGCACCTGAATAAACCATGCTGCTCAAAACCTGCCTCTTGAGTATTGGCTTTCGAAGTGGCAGGCAGCTGGGCTTGCATTTGGTTACAATCAGACAGAAGCTACACATATAACATTCAATATCTTTTTTTCAAACCACAAATAAACAATTCAGGTTTTTGAAACTAAGTCAAAGACTTTGAAATCCTCTTCTTCAACCCTAGACTAGAAGAGAATTGTTACCATTACTTTCTTTTCTCAATGTTTACCAAAAAGGAGGACTGAATTGGTGATTCTATGTGATTGGTTAAGCCCTGCATACATGGGGGAAAAAATAAATATATAAAAATATACAAAATATTTATATAGTATATAGATATATATAAAATATTTATATCTATATTATATAAAATATTTATGTATTTATTTTTATATAAATATATGTATATATCCTACATACATATGTAGGACCCCCCAAAACTCTGGAATTTATTTATACAAAATTGTTTAACTAATGTTAACATGTTTAAACTTCAGTCACCTTCAAAGTACTCTCCATTTGATGCAATACACCTATTGAGACTTTTTTCCACTGCTCCAAACAGTTTTTGAACTTGTCAATTTTGATATCTTTTAGTGCTTCTGCCATTTTTTGTTTCACCTCTTCTATGTCGGCAAAACATTTTCCTTTGAGGACTTTTTCATTGGGGAAACAAACAAAAAGGTTGCTTGGGGTGAGATTGGGTGAATAGGAAAGGTGGGGCACAGGGGTTCACATTGTTTTTGGTCAAAAACTGCTGAATACTCGGTAGTGGTGCGAGCAAGTCCATTCGTAAATCACCTATCATGAAAGGGGCAGATGCATTGAGTCTTCCAAAAAAATTCACCGAAGCCGAACGTAGCCTCTCACAACAGCACCAGCTGGTGCACTGATCCAGAAGGGTTCCTAGAACACTCACCTAGCAGGGAAGCCTGTACTACAAGGGGCCCAGCCTCATATGTCTTACATATTATAAATTAACATTATATAATATATTTAAATGTTATGTATATATGCTCATAAAACATTTCAGAAAATTCACTTTGCAGAGCAAGCAATTCAGATGAAAATGCAGGATACACCATACATAAAATCAAACAGCAATACATACTGCATTAATAAAATATTGTTATAAGCTGAAGTTTTAAAAGCATTAAAAATTGTTAGTATCATATGATTTAAATGTTTCACTGAAGATTACCTGAAAAATAAAAATAAATCACATGTAAATACCTCTAATTGGTGATAATCATTGTTGATATTTAGGAGCAGCCATTCAGCCTCTTCCTATGACCATCAATAGTGCCATGCTCTTCTAATGTATTCTATTTCTGCTACAATATGGTGATTTTCAAGTTACTGTATCTTACAGTATACTTTGATATCTGGTAGGACATGCTGTCCTTCCCCTCCACTAATTCTGCTTTAAATTTGATTGGGTACCTTCTACACATTTGCTTTGGTAGATGAATTAACATTTTGCCTAGTTCCACAGAAAACTTTACAGAGATTTTTCTTCGGTATTTTTGCATGTAATGAATGATGCCTAGGCGAACGCTTTGGAGCAAATTTGCTGAATCTGAATTCTAGTTCTGCCCCATATCAGCTATCTAAGTTTGGATACCCTACTTAAATGCTCTGAGCTTCAGCCTTCTCACCTTTAAAATGAACGTAACAATACTTTCCCCATAACACTGTTGTGAAGGTTAACCCACTGACCTAACACAAGCATTTAGAAAGCTACCTGGCAAAGACAACACCCAATGAATTTTAGCTATCACCATCTTTATGAACATTTTTGATGTCATTAAATATTATTCTAAAATCTAATTTTAACTGGCTGCATAGTATTCAATTGAATGGATGTTTAATGAATCCCGTATCATTGGGCATTTAGTTCTTCATATTTTTACCTAATAATATATGCACATTTCTACATCAGTTCCTCCCTCTACTATAAAATGAAAGCAAAGAAAATATGTATCAAAAATTATCTGCTATAACAAATTTGTCTTCTGAGATAACTTACAGAGACCTTGAAGTATGCAGGATAGTTTTTTTATGTCATGTTGTATTGTGTGACCCGTGCAAAGTCTTCTGCAAAGTAGCTCTTGGAAAAGGAGGAAGGAGAGAGGAAAGGGCAAAGTGCTGTAGCCAGGAAGTGAGCAAAACATCTGCATGTCATTCATTTGGTTAGGGAACTTTTCCATGTCAACTTTGATAAGAATGTGCAGTGAAAGGATACTTGGCTAGTTATTTTCTTAGAACATGATGCACTTAATCTTTAATACCTGATAAGCAGTGCAAGTTAAAAAAAACTTAAGAACTAACAAAGCACACACAAATTCCCCTTCCAGGCAGAATGCACTTCAAGTATATCTTAGGAATGAATGTAAAAGCCTCCCAAAGGAACTGATCACAGTAGAAGATCAAAGACCACTCATTTGTTCCATGTAAGAGAATGAAGAAATAATCATAAGCACTTCTGCATTTTGAAAAGACATGAAAATTTTCAAAGTTTAGTGTTCCTAGGCCTGGTATTCAGAAACTGTGTGTGAAGCCTGTTCTCTACACAGTTATCAGGGTTGAACACTAAATATCGGATGACTCACAGAGCATTAGGTATTATAAAGATTGGATAAGTGAGTCTGTGCATTTAAGGAGCTCTTGGGAGTATGCTCTTCTTAAGATAAGGTCAACAAAACAAGCAAAAGAAATAAGTCCTTCATGTTTTACTGACATGAAAGGCACTTTATATCCAAATATTTTCCCTCTTGAATCGTGCCATGTGCATGTGCAGATAGCTGAGATCCCCTTGTTCCAATGACATAAAAAATAAGACTCTGATAGGCCCTTGGCTGGGTAGCTAAGTTGGTTAGAGTGTCATCCCAATACGCCAAGGTTGTGGGTTCAATCCCTGGCCAAAGCACATACAAGAAGCAACCAATGAATGCATAAATAAGTGAAACAACAAATCAATGTTTTAAAAAAAAAGACTGAAGGAATGAAAAACAAAAGGAACTTGCTGAAATATACTTCTTTAGTTGTAAATGCATATCTATGTATATAGGTGCACATATCCTCAAAGAGAAAAGGAGTTCGCCATTTATCTTTTCTTCTAAGACTAAGATGTTGACGTCCAAAGTGTTAGAGAAACTGTATTTCATAGAAAAATTCTTAATTAAGCTAAGCAACAGTACATGCTAGTATCAGAAGGTTTGAATTTGATCAGAGCTATCTAGTTGATCATTAATCTTTGCTTTTTTGGTTTGTGATAGTGCTATTAATTTACCTAAATATGTTTTAGAAATAATTGTATGGTGGAAATGCAGATTGGTGCAGCCACTGTGGAAAGCAGTATGCAGATACCGCAAAATATTAAAAGTGGACCTGCCTTTTGACCCAGCAGTCCCACTTCTGGGAATATATCCAAAAGGAATCCACAACACTAATACGAAAGAACATAAGCACCCTATGTTCACTGCAGCGTTATTTACAGTTGCCAGGATATGGAAGCAGCCTAAGTGTCCATCAATAGGTGAGTGGATAAAACAAGTGTGGGACATTTACACAATGGAATAGTACTCTGCTGTAAAAAAGAAGAAAGTTTTACTCTTTGCAACTGTATGGATGGGCCTAGAGAACATTATGCTAAGTGAAACAAGCCAGTCAGAGAACGACAAATTTCGTATGATTTCACTCATACGTGGAATCTAATGAACAAACTGAACTAACAAGCAAAACAGAGACAAACTCATAGATGGAGAGCAGGATGACAGCTAAGGGGGTGAGAAGGTTATGGGGTGGAGGGACTGAGCAAAAAGGAAAAAGGGCTCATGGACATGGACAACAGTGTGGTGACTGCAAGGGGGGGGATGTAAGGGGACTAAATGGTAATGAAAAAATACAATAAAAAATTATACTTAGAAATATTCTGAGATATTTTAGAAAACACATCATAAATATACCTTAACCTTACTAATTTGAATTATTCCAAATTATAGTATTATTTAAGCAAGTCTTAAAATTATATCCACATACATTTGTTAAACCTTGAAAATAACTTTATTATAGTGCACTTTAATCAAACTTTAACTTGTTACATTTGTATTTGATATACAAAATGATAAAAACATAATCCCTATAATTCTAGTTCAGTGAGTCAGATTCGGTGTTATAAATTTAACAAAATCTCAACATTACCTTTATTTGAAACTTTACTTCATAAAAACATAAAAATTAGTCGTTAATTATCTTGAGGTGTTTCAGGTGTTCTGTCATTTTATACATATTGACTGAAGATTTCCTTTCTACTTTGGAAAGTTCCTTTCCCATCGGGTAGACAATGGAAGCCTTGGGGGAGGCTCACCAGAAGCAGTGCGGTGGGGAGGGGACAGCGACAGGATTAGAAGAAATAGCTGCTGAATGTGGCCCAACAACAGTCACAGCCAGGTTACCTTTACATCCCACTTTATTATCTCGGCCGGAGGGTAAGACCTATAATAGAAGTGTTGTCTACTGATTTTGCTTTGATTTTTAAATAAATCAGCTTGGTAGTTTAATTTTGGTCCTGATTAGTACTTTTAGTTTACTGATGAAATTGTGAAACTTATTATCTTGCAAGCACTTTCTATGATGAAACCATAAAAAATCTCAGCTGCAGCAACCCAAAAGCTGACCAATTTTCCCCATAATTGCCATGTTGTTTTAAAAAACTTCACAGTTTTTTTTGAATATTTTTGAACATTTACATAGTATAAGAGCTTGTAACAGTAAAAGTAAGTTTACTTCCTAACCCTGAGTTCATCTACATGGGGCTTCCCACAGTTACCACTTTCTTGCACGCATTCCCAAAGAATTTCCTGACACTCCGTGGTTGCGTAAGACTGTGCGCACATGCACACATACACCTTTCCCTTCAGGAAATGGAAGCATCCTCTATTCAGTATGCTGCACTATTTTCCCACCTACTACATCTTGAACAGTCTTCCATACCAGTAAATAAATGGCTGCCTCATTCTCTTTGCTGATGCACATGTAGGTTATTTCTAATATTTTGCTGTTAACAAACAATGCTATGAAGAATAATCTTGTACATATGAAAAACTGACAAATATCAACTGTCAAAACTAAGTTTAATTCTGTTAGATATCACTCTTCCTCCAAGTAACAGCTTTTCCCTATTGTGAAAAACCTGAATTTGTTTGGTCATATAGCTGGAGTTGTTATAAAGTCCAGGTCCCCAAGATACACACCTGGTTTCACAGAGAAAAGGAGGGGTACAACTCTAAAGAACATCCATATGTCTAGCTAACTTTTAATTGATTTAAATAAAAAACAATGTACAAAGATGGCATTAAAAATGTATATAGCTGTTAGAAAAATTTATTCCTATTTGATATGGAAAGGTCAAATATATTCAAATACAGTATTTGTATTGTAGTGTATATTCTGATGCTTATGGAAATTAGGACATAAGTGTACATTACGTTTTCATTATTGGTAAAACATCTAAGAATTATAGTGGCAGGCTCTGTTTACGAGTCTGTAAAAGGTTCTTTAATCCTTCAATAGAGACCTAGAGCAATATCAGATTAAATCACTGTTACAATTATTATACTTGTGACAAATAGGAATACAATAGAGGTAGTTTGTGAGGCTTCTTATGATTAAGAAGGTGTTCTTCCAAATTGTTCTACTGTTTCCTTTACCTTGTTTCTTTTTATCAGTGCCACTTTTTCGTACTGAAGCTACACATTGAGGACAGCATACATCAAACACATCGCCAAGGGGAGCACTGTGAGCTCCCCTTCCTTCCACAGGTCTTCTTACCATTCATTCCACGTATAACTCTCCACCCGTTTGGGTATTTTTGGTTTGTTTGATTTTAGGTATAGGGTTAGGATTAAGGATAGAGTTAAGGTTGCAGTAGGTATAGGTTTACAGTTAGGTTTGAAGTTAGGTATAAGGTCTTGGTTAGGGCTAGAGTTGTGGTTAGGTGTAGGGTTAGGGTGAAGGTTAATGTTAGGGTTGAGGTTAGGCTAGGTTTTGGGTTAGGTTACGGTTACTGTTAAGTTTAGTGTTAGGGTGTTGGAGAAATTAGGTGTAGGATTAGAGTTAGAGTTAGGGTTGAAGTTAATTTTAGGATTAGGGTTGGTTTTGAGGTGAGGAATAGGGTTGAGGTTGCCATGAGGTTTAGGGTTAGAATTGAAGTTAGGTATAGGACTGAGGTTATGGTTACGGTCCATCTGGTATTTCTCATCCATGAGTCTCTCTCCATGAGTCCTTATTCACCAAGTAGCTCAATCTAAAGATCTTGGAGTGATTCTTGACTTCTCCTTTTCCATTAATATCTACATCCAATCAAGCCACAGAGTCCTACTGAGTTTGTCTCCAAATACAGGGGTGAGCAAAATTAGGTTTACAGTTGTGAATACACGAAGTTTATTCTTGTATTATTATTTATTATCATTAATCTACTTTTGTTCACTGTTATATTCTCCTATAAGTGTAGTATTTCATCTGCATTACCACTGGTTTACTATATCATTGCTTCTTTAAATTGCTATTAGTTATCTTCCAATAGAAAATTTGACCTTGACACTATCCTGCCTTTAAAAAATCCACTGGCAGCAGGCAGCCCCCACAATGGACAACATATGAAGGCCCTTCCCTAACTGGCTATGTCCTACCATTACAGCCTCATTTTCTCAAGGCTTTTTGTGATATACTGAAATTACATTAACCTATTTTGCTCCCTCAGTCTAAATCTAAATATTAAACCATTCCTAAATTTTTAAGATAAACTATACTTAGTAATAGTGTATTTTTACAAATTGCTGAAATTGCTAATATTTTATTTAGAATTTTTATATCTACATTTGTACATAATATGGGCCTCTGATTTTTTGGTACTGTCTCCAGTTTTATCATCACAATTATGCTAAACTCATGAAATGAACCAGAGAACTTTCCTTTTATTGTATTTTTTATAACAATTATTATAAGGTAGGAATTATTTGCTGTTTTATGGTTGGTGGAATTTATCTCTAAAAACAACTAGGCTTTGTACCTACTGGTAGAAAAAAATTTTAAACTTAGGTTTCAAGAGGATGATTCCGGTGTGATAAATTACATAACTGGTATAAAGTTAATCCTATTTTCCTATGATTTTATTTTATTTTTCCCAACTGTGAAATATTTGTTAAGAAATGCAGCTTCACTTCCTTCAAATAGAATGTAAAAGCTAATATATAAAAGGGTACAAGTAAATATGTAAATATTTCAAAAACATTTTAAATAATTCCTATTATAAAACATTTTCAAAAACATAAACCCCTTTAACATAAAATCATTGTCTGATACAGAACTTTAAGGTATGCTGAAAGAATGATCTATTTATTTTTTTAACTTTTTAATTAATTTTTTATTGTATTTTTTCCCATTACCATTTAGTGCTCTTATACCTCCCTCCTTCCCTCCTGCAGTCACCACACTGTTGTCCATGTCCATGAGCCCTTTTTCCTTTTTGCTCAGTCCCTCCACCCCATAACCTTCCCACCCCCTTAGCTGTCATCCTGCTCTCCATCTATGAGTTTGTCTCTGTTTTGCTTGTTAGTTCAGTTTGTTCATTAGATTCCACGTATGAGTGAAATCATACGAAATTTGTCGTTCTCTGACTGGCTTGTTTCACTTAGCATAATGTTCTCTAGGCCCATCCATACAGTTGCAAAGGGTAAAACTTTCTTCTTTTTTACAGCAGAGTACTATTCCATTGTGTAAATGTCCCACACTTGTTTTATCCACTCACCTATTGATGGACACTTAGGCTGCTTCCATATCCTGGCAACTGTAAATAACGCTGCAGTGAACATAGGGGTGCTTATGTTCTTTCGTATTAGTGTTGTGGATTCCTTTTGGATATATTCCCAGAAGTGGAATCACTGGGTCGAAAGGCAGATCTATTTTTACTATTTCGAGGTAGCTCCATATTGCTTTCCACAGTGGCTGCACCAATCTGCATTCCCATTATAGTGCAAAAAAGGGATCCCCTTTCTCTACATCCTCACCAGCACATGTTTGTTGATTTATTGATGATGCCATTCTGACAAGTGTGAGATGTTATTTCATTGTGGTTTTAATTTGCATTTCTCTTATGATTAGTGGTGTTTTGCATCTTTTCATATGTCTATTGGTCATCTGTATAACCTTTTTGGAGAAGTGTCTATTCAGGTCCCTTGTCCATTTTTTAAATTGGGTTGTTTGTTTTTTGGTGTTGAGTTTTGTAAGTTCTTTATAAGTTTTGGAGATTAATCCCTTATCAGATGTATTGGTGAATATGTCTCCCATTCAGTGAGTTGTCTTTATTTTGTTGATGATTTCCTGTGCAAAAACTTTAGTTTGATGTAGTTCCATTTATTTATTTATTTTTTATTTCCCCATTCAGATGTGATATATTACATAACTGGTATGAAGTTAATACTATTTTCCTATGATTTTAAAAGTCTCTTTTGTAGCTGCAGATGTGTTTCCTTTTCCTCTCCAAAACACTGTTTATCTATTTCTGGTCTCTTTTTTTCCTGGGCACCTCCCATCTTTCATATCCATTTGTACGTCTCCAAGAACCAACTTTTGATTTTGTTGACCTTCTCTATGGTTTCTCTGTTTTCTATTTTTATTTCCCTTTTTATTTCTTTTGGGGTGGGGTTTTTACTCTGATGTCCTTTTTACTAATTTCTTGAGTGATGCTTAGCTCATTAATTTTCAGTCTTCTAATATGATGTAAGGGCAAAAACATTTCCCCTAAGAACTGCTTTAGCAGCAGCCTATATATCACTATATATCAAAAGGTATACAAATTTTGATATATAGTGTTTTTGGTGTTGTTCTAAATGTTCTGCAATTTCCTTTAGGATTTATACTTTGACTTAAAATTATTTAAAAATGAGCTTAAAAATTTCCAAATGTACAGAATTTTGTAAATATTAATATTGATTTCTACTTTTACTCTATTATATTCATATAACTTGGTCGGATTTGTATAAATTTATAGTCATTTGTTGGACTTGTTCTAAGATTTAGTATGAGATCACTTTTTATAAATGTCTCATGTGTGCTTCCGAAGACTGCCTATTTTCTTTTTTTAAGTATTCAATTCTATAATACATCATCTGTATACTGTACTGTGTGTCCACCACCCTATAGAAATAGGATGCATATTTTCTAACTGTTGGTACAGAGTTCTTTCCATATGCGTCCATAGCTAAAGATTGTTAATTGTGTCATTTATATCCTCTTCTATTCTTCAACTGTTTGCTCTGTTCAATTTCTCAATATAATTGTGAACTTGTGAATCTCTTTGTGTTTTAAATCCTTGTCTGAGGACATATTTATTGACTTCAGAGACAGAGGAAGGGAGAAAGGGAGGGAGAGAGAGAGAGAGAGAGAGAGAGAGAGAGAGAGAGAGAGAGACAGAGAGACAGAGAGACAAAAAGAGAGAGAGAGAGAGAGAGAGAGAGAGAGAGAGAAACATTAATGTGAGACATCAATCTGCTGCCCCTAGTACACACCCCGACCAGGCTTACAGGACGACGTTCCAAGCAACTGAGCCACTCAGTCGGGGCTGAATTTCTTTTTTTAGACTAAGTTCTTGAGTCAACAGAGCTTCAAGTGTGTTGTATCTGTCAGGTAAATTGTTTCTTTTGTAATTATATAATTTATATTTTTATACCTAACATTGTTTTTCTGCTTTAAAGCTGATTTTGTAATAGTCATGAGCTCTACTGGCTTTCTTTTCTGTTAGTATCTGCCCAGCACGTATTTCTAAAAACAATTTTACTTTCATTCTGCATCATTTTGTTTTCAGTATGTTTCTCAAAAATAGAATATTCACTTATTCATGCAACAATATTAGGTGTCTGACATTGTTCTAGGTGCTGTGATAAATAAAGTACCTGCTCTCATTGAATTTACATTTTATAGAATATTGACTGAACTTAGAATAGCCTATAGCTAAATATTGTATTTTTCTACTTGTCCTCAATAAAATTTAATCTATTTATATTTAAGGTATTTTTTGTATGGAAAAAGACATGCAGGTTATGATTATAATAATACAAGAATAAACTCTGGCCCTGGCTGGTGTGGCTCCATGGATTGAGCACCGGCCTGCAAACCAGGGAGTTGCAGGTTTGATTCCCAACCAGGGCACAAGCCTGGGTTGTGGGTGAGGTTCCCAACAGGGGGCGCACGAGAGGCAATCAAACATTGATGCTTTTCTTCCGCTCTTTCTCCCTCCCTTCCCTTCTGTCTAAAAATAAATAAATAAAATCTTAAAAAAAACCCCCAGTAAACTCTGTTTCATGTACTCACAATTGCAGACCTACTTTCGCCCACCTCTGTATTTAGACTTATTTCTAAAATTATTTTTGGTAATTACATGTATTTTTTCCCACTACCTCTGTTTCCTGACATCTAGTAAATGGATCGACAATTTTTTATTAAATGTTTTCCTTATTTTTTCTTCTATTTCTATTCATTATTGATTACATGTAATATTTAGCATGGATAAGTTGACAAGTACAAAGTTGTCAGATATCTATTCTCCTTCCTTTACCATACAAAGACTTTATTATATAATATTCCAACTGGTCCCACTTAGCATTTACTGTTTTTTCTAAAAAATATATTTTATAACATTTACTGTTTTTATCACTGTTTTAATCCCTCATCAAATTTATCATTGCTACTAAATTAATGTTTATGGCCAATACTTATTTAGATTTGCCAACACATTGATTCTTCCCACCTGCCAACATTCTTCTGGCATCTCACCTAATTTCTTTATTACTGAAGCATTCCATTTTTAGTGAGTGAGCGTAAGTGATAAATTCTCTTAGTGGTTGTCTGAAAATATTATTTTTTTGATACTTTGGGTGTAGAATTTTAGACTTGCAGCTATTTCTTCCTCAACACTTTGAAGATATTTATTATCCAACCCTCTTAAGCCTTTTATTGATTCTATTGAATCTACTGACAAATTTTTGTATTCTTTGTAGGTAATCTGTTCTCTTTGCTTGCTGGTAACATATCTTTCTCTTTGATGTTCGGCAGTTTCACTAAAACATGTCTATGTGTAAATATTGATCTTGTTCAAGACTTGTGGTGCTTTTTCAGTTTGAGGATTCATGGTTTCATCTATTCTAGAAACTTGTTTTTATCCATTCGAATATGCCTGTTCTGAATTTTCTCTATGATCTTTCTTAAAACTCCTACCAGATGAATGTTGCACCTTTTCATTCCATCTTACATGTCTCTTAATCTCTCTTTTATTTTTTCTATCCCATCTTAGCTCTCTGTGGTGATTTTGGATAATTTCTGTAGTGTTACCTTTCAAATCATTAATTCTCTTTTCAGATGTGTCATTTTGTCCACTAAGTTTTTAATTGAATGACTAGACTTTTTGTTTCATTTCATATTCATTATCAGGCAAATCTACATGTACACTTTAAAGAGTCTATTTTTCCCCCAATGCTTACTATGCACCAAGCACTGTTCCAAGACCCTTAGGTAATGTGATTAATTTAACCCTCACAGCAACAATATGAAGTAGGTACAATTATCACCTCAATTTTATAGATGAAGAAAAATATGGGGTACAGAAAACCAAAATAACATGGTAAAGTTCACAGGGCTGGAACTCTAATAACATCTAGCTTCAGAGTCTGTATTCCTTTTTATAACTAAAATAATTAGATCTTCATATTGAGAATTTCCAAACATATACAAAGGAAGAAAACAGAAAGAACCCCCATATACCCACGTCCATCTTCAAAAACCATCATTATATCAATCTACTTGTTCCCTTTATCCTCCCCATTCTCTTTGTTTGCTGGGTTATTTCTTCCTTTTTATTTACTTTTAATTTTGAGATAATTGTAGCCTTACCTGCAGTTGTATGAAATAACACAAATTTAGCCAAGAAAACTATGAAACAAAAAAACAAAGTTGGGGGACTCATACTTCCTGATTTTAAGTTACTCCTAAGCTTATGGTAATCAACACAGCATGATATCAGCATAAGGATTGAAAGATGGATCAATGGAACAGAATGGCAACTCCAAAAACAAACTTTACATGAGTACCAAGATAATTTAATAGAGTAAAAATACTCTTTTTAATAAATGGTGTTGGGAACAAAAGCATACCCACATGCATAAAAATGATTTAGTCCTCTACCTTGCAACATATAAAAGAATTTCCCGGGGGAAAAATAAATTCTGGGACTTCTGGTCAAGATGACGATGAAGGCAGACAAGGCTCACCTCTTTGCACAACCACATCAAAATTACAACTAAACTACAGAACTGTCACCATTCAGAACTGTCAGAAATTGAATTGAATGGAAGTCTGATAACTACAGAATTAAAGAAACCACATCCATCCAGACTGGTAGTAGAAGCTCAGACGTGAAACGGGCTGGTCCCTCACCCATGTATGGTGGATAAAAATTCAGGAGATATATTTCAGGAATGAGGAGTCCCAGTCCCACAACAGGCCCCCCAGCCCAGGGTTCCAGTGCCAGGAAGATAAGTCCCCATAATTTCTGGCTGCAAAAACCAGCAGGGATTGAGTCAGTGGAAGAAACTTCTAGAGGCCCAAGGCGTTCCCCTTAAAGAACCCACACACAGACTCACTTACTCAGACTCACTCCCACTGAGCTCCAGCACTGGGGTGGCAGCTGAAGGGCATCCGTGGCTTAAAGGGAGGGACTCAAGTGTCTGGCACCAAGGCAAGCAGTGGCCATTGTCTCTTTTCTAAACCCTCCCCTACAAGGCCACCAAGCAGATGCCATATCTTAGACTCCATCAACCTAACACTCTTTGACCCTCCCTGGAGATCCCCAGAGATTCAGTCTGACACAACTTATGGGCCCACCCAAACTGTTTTTCCATAGGAATGGCTGGCCTTGGCTCAGGCGTCCCAACTTCCTAAATCCTATCAAACAAGCAACAGCTGGCTTCAGTGAGCCCCATGTCTTGCACTAGCAACAGTCAGCTCAGATTCACAGCTTGGCTTCACCTGAGAATCTCCAAGCTCAGCACAAGTAGCAGCCATCTCTGATTGTGTTACAGCTTAGGCAGGGTGGCTCCAGGCAAAACACAGGTGGGAAACCGCGGGCCCAGTACACCAAGTATAGAGCTAGAGACCACTTTGGAGCACCATCACCCTGTCTCTGCATAGGTGATCCTCCATGGAGGGTGGAGGTTGGTGGTCAGTGGTCACAGCCAGTCTTTGCAGCTGGATGGCCCAGGTAAATCCTTCCCATTGACCTGCCAACAGCAACCAAGACTCAACTATAAGAGGAGTGTGTATTTAGCCCACACGAAGGGCACACGTTGAGTACCCAGCTTGCCTGATAGGGGAGGCTGTGCCACTGTTCGCTACAGGACACCTGCTACATCAGGCCACACTACCAAGACACAGTCAATGCAGCTCTATCTAATACAGAGAAACAAACACGGGGAGGCTGCCAGAACAAGGAGACAAAGAAACACGGCCCAAATGAAAGAACAGATCAAAACTCCAGAAAAAGAGCTAAACAAAATGGAGATAAGAAATCTATCAGATGCAGATTTCCAAACACTGGTTATAAGGATGCTGAAGGAACTTAGTGAGAACCTCAACATAAAAAAGATCCAGTCAGAAATGAAGGATACACTAACTGAAATAAAGAACAATTTACAGGTAACCAACAGCAAAGTGGATGAAGCTGAGAATCAAATCAATGATATGGAGGATAAGGAAGCAAAAAACAATCAGTCAGAACAACAAGAAAAAAGAATCCAAAAAAAAAAAAATTAAGAGAATAGTATAAGCAGCCTCCAGGACAACTTCAAGAGGTCCAACATTCACATCATAGGGATGCCAGAACAAGAAGAGAAAGATCAAGAAATTGGAAATTTATTTGAAAAAAAAAAAAAAGAAAAACTTCCCTAATTTGGTGAAGGAAAGAGACATGCAAGTCCAGGAAGCACAGAGAGTCCCAGGCAAGATGGACGCAAAGAGGCCCACTCCAAGACACATCATAAATAAAATGACAAAGGTGAAAGATAAAAAAGAATCTTAAAAGCAGCAAAAGAAAAGCAACTAGTTACCTACAGGGGAGTTCCAGAAGACTGTTAGCTTATTTCTAAAAAGAAACTTTGCAGGCTAGAAAGAAGGGTTTGGCAAGAAATATTCAAAGTCATAAAAAGCGGGACCTAAAGCCAAGATTGCTCTACCCAGCAAAGCTACCATTTAGAGTCGAAGGGAAGATAAAGAGCTTCCCAGACAAGAAAAAACTAAAGGAGTTCACCATCCCCAAACTACTCTTATATGAAATGTTAAAGGGACTTATTTAAGAAAAAGAAGAAGATCATTTCTTGGCTGATGTGGCTCAGTGGATTGAGTGCCGGCTTGCTAACCAAAGAAAAAGAAGATCAAAACTATGAGCAAAAAATTGGCAATAAATACATATTTATCAACAACTGAATCTAAAAAACAAACTAAGCAAACAAGAAAAACAGAGACTGAATCACAGATATAGAGAGCGTTTTGATGGTTGCCCAATGGGAGGGTGGTTTGGGGGAATGGGTGAAGAGGGGAGGGGAATAAGAAGTATAAATAGGTAGTTACAGAATAGCCATGGGGATGTAAAGTACAGTATAGGAAATGGAGTAGCCAAAGAACTTACATGTATGACCCATGGACATGAACAATGGTGGGGGGATTGCCTGAGGAAGCTGGGGCTGCTGGGTCTGGGGAGTGAAAGAGGGAAAAACCAGGACAACTGTAATAATATAATCAGTAAAATATAATAATGATAAAAAAAAGAATTGCCCTGGCCAGTGTGGTTTATTTGGCTGGGCATCATCCTGCAGACCTAAAGGTCACAGGTTGAATTCCCCGTGTGGGCACATGCCTAGGGTGCAGGTTTGGTCTCAAATCATTTGGGGCCTATGAAGGAGGCAACCGATTGATGTTTCTCTCACACTGATGTTTCTCTGGAATAAACTCGAAATGGATTATAGATCTAAATGTAAGAGCTAAAAACTATAAAACTAAGAAAACAGGAGTAAATATGGAGATATGACATCAAATTGCACAAGTGGCAGAAGTAAAAGCCAAGTAAATCAGACTACATCAAAATTAAAAACTTTATGCTGCAGACCATACCATTCAGAAAGTAGAAAGACAACCCATAAAATAGAAAAAATATTTACAAATAAAATATATATGATAAAGGACTTGCATTTGACCCAATAATTGGGTGCTACTGAGCAGAAAAGTTTAACATTATCCCTTCAAATAAAATACTTTCCTTAGTAAATACACAGCAATTAACTTTAAATTATTAAATGGTTTTTATTTAAATTTCTTTTCTCCTGTTACAGGAATAGCTAAGCAGGTAGAGGGGTGATCTTCAATAATGCTAAGCACTTTAAACTTACACAGAAAAAAAATGCACTTTAGATAACAAGAACCAACATTCTTAAAGAAATTTTGAGGGAATTTTATCTTTTCTTTTTATAAAATCGTGGTCCATGTATGGGAAAGGAAAGAATGGCACTGACTCAACGTATAAGTTAACTATAAATTGCACACTCGTGTTCATGCACACTGAAGCATTCTTAAATAAACCCAGGGGATAGGAAAGCATTTAGATTCTCACTGGAAACTATTTACACTAATAGCAACTGCCATAAGGCCACATGCTGTAATACTACCTTTTCTTCCTAACCTGGAGAATTCATTATAAAGGGATGTTTCTGTCTGCATGTGCTGCATAGACTTTTATATGTGGTTAAATTGTTAAAATCGACTTACAATGACCAGTGCATTCTTGGTGTCTTCTCTATTCTACAAGTTCTTTTTTGTGTGTGGAATTGAGCTAAGTAGCTTTTAGTCTTTTGTGTAAAGAGGGGAAAGAAAGAAAAGTGACATTTATTAAAGTCAGGCCTAAGAAAAAGTTTAAATTATAGAAAACCTCTTAAATGATCTTATATTTTTATGGTTGTTAAAACACCTCACTTATCATTTGATAAACTCAAGTATTTGAAAGCTTTGCTTTCTAGAAATAAACAAGAAGCACCAGGCACAGATAGATTTAGTAAGAAATAGATACTCACTAAAACCCATTTAAAAGTTTAAACACTATATATATAATGCTACCCCCCCCACCCCCATCCCCCCACCAACCCACCCATACACAAACACAGGGAAGGTAGAGAGAAGATGGTAGCTTGTCTGGGGACATTAGGACCCAAAGAATGACACAAATGGTAAGTCTCCTGGATTTTCTTTTGCCTGTTATAACCAGATTTGGAGCTGCAGAAACTGGCAACCTGGAAATAACAAGTCACAGACAACAGAAGCCTGTGTTCTCCAGCCAAAGAAGTCTAGAAAGGAAAGGGGCAGACTAGCAAGATAGAATTTTAGGGAATCATCATTCCACTCCAAAGACCACAGAAAAAAAACTGTGCCCCACTGCCACCCGTGGAAGCAAATGTGAGCTGAGACTTCTACTGCCACTTCCCCTGTGCCCAGGGAAGGCTATCAGAAGAGGCCAAGGAGGGAGACAGGGCCTTCACCCCCAGTTGGCAGTAACAAAGCCTCCCCTCCACAGTGCCAGTGGAGCCAGGTGGATGGGAGGGGTGGATCCTCCCCTGAGAATTGTCAGAGGAGGCCCCTGAGAGTCAGGACTCCCACTGCTACATAGCAGTAAGGAGGCCATGCCCTCACTCTCCACCCAACAGCGCTTGTGCAGAGATCCCTACCCCTCTCAGGCAGGGATACGTCAGTGGAGACAGTGCAGATACAAACTCACACCTGTCTAGGAGTAACAGGGAGCCCCTCCCCTCGGGTGTCAACAGAGGCCAAGTGGGGAACCTTGGTTTCTACCTCCACTGGGCAGTGATGAAGCAACATCTTCCTCTTCTGCTGAAGTGTGTCAAAGAAAACCAATTAAAACAGAAAGTTTAAATAAGATCCAGAGTTGCATAATCCAATACCCAAAATGTCCAGGCCTTAGTAAAAAAAAAAAAAATTACTTGTCATATCCAAAACCAGGAAAATCTCAAACTTGAATGAAAAGACAACTATGTTTAAAAGCACAGCAGAACTGAAAACATTCTTCTTGTCAACAGGGTTAGGTACTTGGGAAACAGCTGATTAGCTATCAAAGCTGCTCTGTGCAGGGCCAGCAAAAGCCAGGAGGTGCTGTAGTTGCTCCCTTCCCCATCATGTGACTCCTGTCTCTGCCATCAAGCCTTCTTTCATCTCCCTCCCATTCATTCCTGGGACAGGTGCAGTGAATCAGGAGCTTAGGAAGTGTGTAGGGCTGTGTTATCTGAGGGGAGAACTCAACTCCTATCAGCAGTTTCTGGAAAACTTCTAGGTCAGGAGATCCTATTTCTGTAGCAATTTGACTATGACTAAGCCACAATTGGGTTCATCTAATCACCCAAAACTTGTGTCTGACTGTAGTTTTATTTTGGTGGTAAACTTCTACTTCCTGGAGAACTGACCATACCTGGATTTCCTATGTTTAGGTGGGTACTTCTGACTTTCCTTCCTGTTTTCAGGTTTAAAAATTTTCCTTCTTTGTCACACATGCAGCTCCTTCCAATTTAGGTTAATGATAATAAAAATATTAATTTTATCAATACATTGATTTATTAATCAATATTAATAGGTGTTTATTGTATAATTGATTTTTAAAAATTCTTAATTTATGTCACTGGAGATTATACTGTCCTAAAAATATATAGGAATTTGTTACCTGTGACATTGGTGTTATATCCAAGAAATTACTGCCTTATCCAAAACTGTAAAGCTTTACTACTATGTTTTCTTCTAAGAGTTCTATGTTTTAGGTCTTACACTTAGGTCCTTGATTTATTTTGAGTTGATTTTTGGATGTTGTGTTAAGAAAGGTCCAATTTTATTCTTCTGCATGTGAATAGCCAGTTTTCCCAGTACCAATTGTTGAAAAAACCTGTCCTTTCCCATCAAATGGTCTTGGAACTCTTTGTCAAACAATATGACCATATATGCAAGGGCCTATTTCTGGGCTCTTCATTCCAATCCTTTGGTCTACATGTCTGTCTGTATGCCAACAACACCCTGTTTTGATGATTGTAGCTTTGGAGTAACTTTTGAAGTCAGAATGTCTAAGTCTTCCAGATATGTTATTTTTCAACATTGTTTGGGCTATTTAGGGTACCTTGACATTCCATATGAATTTTAGGATGGATTTTTTAACAATGTGGGAATTGACTGTGGGAGCAGGGGGTGGGCTGGGTGGAGGAGGGCAAAGGGGGGAAAATTGGGACAACTGCAATAGAGTAACAATAAAAAATAAAAAACATATGACAAAAATGAATGATCTAAAAATTTCTAACCTCCTGTGCTCACTTTCTCAGAAATCCATTGTATTCCACTAAAAGAAATACATTAAAAATAAATTTAAAAAAAGGATGGATGTTTTTCCCTTGCAAAAAACATCACTGGGATCTAAATGGAATTACTTTGAATCTGTGGATTACTTTGGGTAATACCAAGATTTAACAATAATTAATTCTTCAAACCCATGATCATGGAATATGCTTCAATTTATTTGTTTTTTATTGTATTTTTCCCTAATATTACCATTTATCTCCCTTATACCCATTCATCCCCACCCACTCCCTCACCCTACAATCATCACACTGTTGTCCATGTCCACGAATCCTTTTTCTTTTTTCTGCTCGATCCCTCCACTCCCAACTCCCATCCCCCACAGAGCTGTCATCCTGTTCTGTATGAGTCTGTCTCTGTTTCACTTGTTAGTTGTTTGTTCATTAGATTCCACATATGAATGAGGTCATTATGTTATTTGTCTTTCTGCTTCCATCTACTTATGACCTCAATTTCTTTTAGCAGAATTTTGTAGTTTTCATTGTTCAAGTCTTTGCTCTCTTTGGTTGATTCCTAAGGATTTTATTTTTTGATGCTATTATAAGTGGAGTTGTTTTTGTAATTTCCTTTTTAGGCTGTTCATTGTTTTGGTAGAAAAATGCAATTTTTGTATTTTGTCTTTGCACCCTGCTACTTTGCTGAAATCATTTATTAATTCTAATAGCTTATTCTGTGGAGCTTTAGGGCCATCTACATAGTACATCGTATAATCTAGGAATACAGGTTATTTTACTTCTTCCATTCCAATTTAGATGTCTTTCATTTCTTTTCTTGCCTAAAAGCTCTGGCTAGAACTTCCAGTACTATGTTGAATAGAAGTGGTGAAAGCATTTCTTGTCTTGTTCCTGATCTGTGAGGGAAAGCTTTCATTTCAGTCTTTCACCATTAAGTCTGTCCAGGAAGTATCCAGCCATGCAATATGAAAAAATAGACATTTATTGAAGAAGATACAAGATATAAGAAACACTGAACATAAGACAATAATGCCTCAGTCCCCTTCAAAGAAGGCACCTTGACACCTCCTAGTTCTCCCAGCATCTCTTCCACTGTTGAAAACATTCTACAAAATCCTTTGTTGGAATAGCCATCAGCTGCCCCATTGTATTTTCCTGCATCTCATCATCGGTCTGAAATCTCTTCCCTTTCAAAGGTGATTTTAGTTTTGGGAAAAACCAGAAGTCGCAGGTCACAAAATGTGGGCTGCAGAGGGGCAAAGTCACCTGCGAGATTTGATGTTTCACCAAAAAGCTCTGCACAAGATGTGATGTGTCAGCAGACACATTGTCAAGATGAAGCTGCCAATCACTAATTGCCCATAGCTGTGGTCTTCATATTGCATCTCTCGACCAAGGAAGAACATTGAGGTAGTACTCCTTACTCATTGTTTGGCCTGGAGGGGTGTACTCCTGATGGAAACCACCTTCCCAATCAAAAAAACACAGTTAACATGGTCTCAATCTTGCTGCGACTTTGCCATCCTTTCTTCATGGGAGAACCAGGCAACTTCCATTGGGATGACTGGGTGGGCCTTCTTTTCTGCATCATAGCTGTAGACCCACAATTCACCTCCAGTTATGACCTTCTTGAGGAAATCTGGTTCACGGGTATCAGTTTGAATCGTCATTAGCAAGTGCAGCATGATGTTCCTTCTGTTCTGGCAGCAGAAGCTGAAGAATGAATTTTGCTGTGACATGTTTCATGCCCAGATCCTGCATCAAAACCTCGGACACAGTAGTTTTTGGAATCCCCAGATCAGCTTCTGGTTCTCACACTGTCAGTCACCGATCTTTGTTGATTCCAGCCCGTATACACTCAACATTATCAGGTATTCTGCTTGTTGTAGGCTTTCCAGGACATGGATCACTTTCAATTGATTCTCGGCCACCCTTGAAGTGCTTATGCCACACTTTTACTCGTTCTGCCCTCATTGCATCATCGCTGAAAGCCTTCTGAATCACTCAAATAATTTCTGTGGAGGAATGTTCAAGCTTAATGCAAAATTTGATGCATATTCATTGCTCACTTGCTCAGTCATTTTGAATGAGAAGGCCACACAGTACACATGCTCACTCAATGACATATGCCACAGTGAAGTCATCATTGTTCATGCATGCGATTCCAGGCCACTCTCCTTGGTTGCCAGGTTACATTGATGTTGCACAAACCATTCTTGTTATATTAACAATGGCTGGACTTTTTCTGGACATACCTTGTGTGATGTTTGCTGTGGTTTTTTCGTATATGGCTTTTATTACGTGGAAGTAGTTTGCTTTTATTCGTATTTTGTCGAGTGTTTTTTTTTTTAATCAAGAAAGGGTGTTGAATTTTGTCAAATACTTTTCATTCCTCGAGATGATCGTGTTTTTTCCCCCTTCTTTCTGTAGATGTTGGGTATTACACTGATTAATTTTTGCATGTTGAACTATCCTCAAATTCCAGGAATAAATCCCTCCTTGTCACAGCGTACAGTCCTTTTACTAAGCTGCTGAATTTTGTATGCTAGTATTTTGCTGAGGATTTTTGCATCAATGCTCATAAGGATACAGGCCTGTAGTTTTCTTTTCTGATAAGTGTTTGGCTTTGGTATCAGTGAAATGCTGGCCTCACAGGAAGTATTCCCTTGTCAATTTTTTGGAAAACCTTGAGAAAGATAGGTATTAGTTCTTCTTTAAATATTTGGTAGAATTCAAGAGTGAGGCCATCAAGTCCAGAGCTTTTCTTTGTTGGGAGATTTTTGATTGCTGATTCAGTCTCTTTACTAGTTATTATAGATCCATTCAGATTTTCTACTTTGTAATTCAGTCTTGGTAGGTTTTGTGTTTCCAGGACTTTGCCCATTTAATCTAGGTTACTCATTTATTATTGTTTTGGTGCTCAATTGTTCATAGTACTCTCATAATCCTTTTTACCTGTAGAATCAGTACTAATGTGCCTACTTTCACTTCTGATTTTAATAATTTGAGATTTTTCTTTTTTTAGTCTATCTAACTAAAGGTTTATCAATTTTGTTGACTTTTATAAAAAGCCAACTTTTGGTTTCAGTACTTTACTGTTTTTCTACTCTTTATTTATCTCTGCTCTAATCTTTGTTACTTCCTTTCTTCTGCTGGTTTTGGATTAGTTTGTTGTTGTTCTTCTGCTTCCATAAGTTGTAAAGTTAGGTTGCTGATTTGAGATCTTGCTTGTTTATTAATGTAAGCATTTATAGCTGCAAATTTCCTCCTTAGCACTACTTTCACTGTGTCCCATAGTTTTGATATGTTATGTTTTTATTTTCATTCATTTCTAAGTATGTTATAATTTCCCTTGTGATTTTTCTTTGATCTATTAGGTTTAAATGTGTATTATTTAATTTCCACTATTTTGTAAATTACCCAGTTTTACTTCTGTTATTAAGTTTACCCTATTGTGTGGTAAAAGAAGACACTTTGTAGACATTTTGTATAATATATATCTTTTAAAACCTACTGAGACTTAATTTGTGGTCTAAGATACGGTCTATTCTAGACAATGTCCCATATGCACAAGGGAAGAATGTGTAGACTGTTGTTGAACAGAGTGTTCTTATATACCTATTAAATCTAGTTGACTCACCATGTTGTTTAAATCTTCTATTTTGTTACTTGTCTTCTGTCTGGTTGTTTTATCAATTATCGTTAGTGTGGTTTTGAACTTTCCAACTATTATTGTAAACCTATTTCTTTCTCCCATCAATTCCATCAGGTTTTGCTTCATATGTTTTGGTGGTTAGTAGGTGTATAAATGTTTGTATTTGTTATAAGCATACCTTGTTTTATTATACTTCACTTTATTGCACTTTAAGATATTGCATTTCTTATGAATTGAAGGTTTATGGCAACGCTGTGTTGAACGAGTCTATCAGTGCCTTTTTTGCAACAGTATTTGCTCACTTCATGTCTCTGTGACACATTTTGGTAAGCCTCACAATATTTCAAACTTTTTCACCATTATTATATTTGTTATGGTGATCTGTGATCAGTGATCTTCAATTTTACTATTGTAACTATTTGCAGTGCTGCGAACTGCACTCACGTAACACAGTGAACTTAGTAAATGTTGTGTGTGTTCTGACTGCTCCACCAACTGGCAGCTCGCCCATCCCCACCTCTCCTTGGGCTGCCTGATTACCAGAGACTCAACAATATTGAAATTAGGCCAATTAATAACCCTACTATGGCCTCTAATGTGTTCAAGTGAAAGGAAGCATCACACAGCTCTCACTTTACATCAAAAAGCTAGGGATAATTAAGTTTCGTGAGGAAAGCATGTCAAAGCTTTGACAAGCCAAAAGTCAGGCCCTTTGTGCCAGTAAGCTAAGTTGTGAATGCAAAGGGAAAGTTCTTGAAGGAAATTAAAAGTGCTATTCCAGTGAATACCTGAATGATAAGAAAGCAAAATAGTTTTATTTCTGATAAGGAGAAAGTTTTATAGGTATGGATAGAAGATGAAACCAGCCACAACATTCCCTTAAGCCAAATCCTAATCCAGAGCAAGGTCCTAACTCTGTTCAGTTCTATGAAGCCTGAGTGAGGTGAGGAAGCTGCAGAAGAAAAGTTGGAAGCCAGCAGAGCTTGGTTCATGAGGTTTAAGAAAGAAGTCATCCCATGACATAAAAGTGTAAGGTGAAGCAAATTATCCAGAAACATAGTTAGGATAATTAATGAAGGTGGCTACAGTAAATGACTGATTTTCACTGTGGATGAAACAGTCTTATATTAGAAGAAGATGCACCTAGGACTTTCATGGCTACAGAAGATAACTCAATGCTTGGCTTCAAAGCTTCAAAGGACAGGCTGACTCTCTTCTAAGGGACTAACACAGCTGGTGACTTTAAGCTGAAGCCAATGCTCATTTACCATTCCAAAAATCCTAGAGCCCTTAAGAATTATGCTGAATCTACTCTGCCTGGGCTCTGCAAATGGAACAACAAAGCCTGGATGACAGCACATCTGTTTACAACATGGCTTATTGAATATTTTAAGCAGTAGGTTGAGACCTATTGCTCAGAAAAAAAAAGATTCCCTTCAAAATATTACTACTCACTGACAATGTACTTGGTTACCCAAGGGCTTTGATGGAGATGTACAATGAGATTAATGTTTTCATGCCTTTTAACAGAACATCTGTTCTGCAGCCCATGGATCAAAGAGTAATTTTAACTTTCAAGTCTCATTATTTAAGAAATAACATTTTGTAAAGCTACAGCTGCCATAGACAGTGATTGCTCTGTTGGATCTGGGCAAAGTAAATTATAAACCTGGAAAGGATTTACCAATCTAGATGCCATTAAGAATATTCATGATTCCTAGGAAGAGGTAGAAATACCAACATTTACAGGAGTTTAGAAGAACCTGATTCTAACCCTCATGGATGGTTTTGTAGGGTCTAAGACTTTGGTGGAGAAAGTAACTGCAGGTGTGGTGGAAATAGCACCAGAACTGGAACTAGAAGTGGAGACTGAACTGCTGCACTTTCATGATAAAACTTTAACAGATGAGGAGTTGCTTCTTACAGATGAGCAAATAAAGTGGTTTCTTGAGATGGAATCTACTCCTGGTGAAGATGCTGTGAAGACTGTGTACTTTCACTGGATTCAGAGCAATGAAGACTTCAACTAGGCTCCTACATTGTTGATGTGAGCTTTAATAGACAGTTTGGTATTGGTTTTAGGTGTGCAATTTGGGTATACTTGTGAAGAACACATGCATTTAAACACAGTACTATCAGGTCAATTCTTGTATTTTCTAATGAACTGGCTAGTTAAAAGCTAGGGAGGCCTGGAAAGTGCACACTCAAATTGTTTTCAGGAGAGCCTATAGTTTTATTTATTTTCATTTTTAAAAATATATTTTATTGATTATGCTATTACAGTTGTCCTATTTCCCCCCCTTTATTCCCCTCCACCCTGATCACTCCCTCCCATCCTCCCCGCCCGTTTAGTTCATGTCCATGGGGGTCATACATGTAAGTTCTTTGAGGAGAGCCCATAGCTTTAAATTTGACCATTAGTAGCTTGCAACTTTATACAAAACCAGGAAAAACATCACATCTAATTCAAAATGCCCTATTCAGGAACATGATTGGATATGCCATAAACTTTACTTTAAGCATTCTTTACCTTAAAAACCAACTACCACAAATACTGTTTTAGTAGTAAAGCTCAACAATTTATGCAGTGAATTGAAGTCTTATATTTTGTAAAATGTTTAAAATACAGGTGGAAAAAACCCTTGAACTCAGGTATAACAGATGGTCATTATTCAACTGTCACTATTTTCTAGCGGCTTTTTAATAATTTTTCAGTCTTTAATCTTTATGAGCTCTTTTTGAGAATGCAAATTTATTGGTTTTTAAAATTAAAAAATTCTGGAGCCCAAAAACTATCTTAATAAATGCTGTGTAATATTTTGGGGTAAGATTTCCATCTCTCTGTGTGTATGTGTGTGTGTATATATATCAGTAATAGTATTTTAATACCAGAATTATCTGTGATGATAATTTAGGGTTGCTAACACATAGGCTTTCAAATTTGGCTGCTTAATAATCAGCTTATCTGATTTCAAATCCTCTGTGAGTTCTGAATCAGAACTCTCCGATACACAGCTATTCATTAATCCAGTCAACAATTTCTAAGGTAACTGTTGAAATGAGAAGACAGAGTTTAATGTAAGATGGGAAATAGATTTTAACCTGTTAAGATTATGAATTAATTTTTAATAATTGAGTAGTCCTTTATGGTAATTTATATATTTTCACTGTATTTTAAATTAAGCATCGATTAAAGTATTCTTTATCATAAGTGAATTATGAGATCATCAAATACATGGCTGAAAGCTACTGAAATCTCTAACCAAAGCACACAGTCATGGCAACACAATCTGCTGCAACGATTAGCAGCGTCAACACTGAAGTGATATGAACTGTCCGGTCACGTAAGAGCAACGTCACTGGGTAAATTACGAACTCAGAATTTCCTCTGTAAAGTGAGGATACCTGTACTTTAAAGGGTTATTGTAAAGATTAAATGAATTAATTCAAGTAAAGCACTCAGAACAAGGTTTAGCTCAATGAGTGTTAGATATTATCTGTGAGATGACTAATAGCATGAATAATATACTGTTTTCTAGAAAGTCATATATATTTTCTAGAAAGTCATGTATAGTACACATGATTCAATGTGGTCATGTAAACTGCCCATATAAGGGGCATTCAATGACAGTTAATGTAGTATTTTATTTAATATTGCTCCTCTTGGCCTTGAATGCAAATATCATTTAATTCCATATCATTTTTAATAAGTATCCACATTAGTTAAAAAAAAAGACCAAAAGAAGCAATAGGAGTATATTCTGTGGAATGTATTTGTTTGACTAATTCCCACCAAGAGAAGTTTAGTGGGGGAAGAAGAACCAACCTGAAACCAATCTTTCTAGCTTTATGCTTAATGGGATCCTCAGACCAAGGTCAATGGAGCACAGAAAACAGAGTTATAAATCAGGGCACCTGAAAGACACAGAAAAAGCAGAAGAAAAACCACCCCAGATGCAGACAATAGTACGGTGATTGCCAGAGGGAAAGGAGGGTGGGAGGAGGGAAGAGGACAAGGGGGGGTACATGGTAGCAGAAGAGAGACTTGTCTTTGGGTGGTGAGTGCACAATGCAGCGTGCACATCATGTGTTACAGAGATGTACACTTGAAACCTGTATGGTTTTATTAACCAATGTCACCCAAATCAATTTAAAAAAAAAGAAAAAAAGAAGAGGCAGAAATAGGAGGGGCACAAGCATAGGGGCAGGAAACCTAGGTTGATTTATTTGCATTGAGACAATTCAAGAGGGATCAGGAAACTCAAAAGATTTATAAATTCCCTGAGGCATCATAAAAGGCAGCAGCCTGACAACAGGAAGGGCAAGTTAGATTTGATGCTAGAAAAGAAGGGAAGAAAGAGTCTTATCGAATTTTTGTGAAGAATTTTCCTACATCTGGAATTGATGACAAAAAAGATGGAACAGATGGATGAAAGATGACTGGGAGGAATCCAGATTTCCCCAGATCTTCCAACCTCTGGACGTCACTTAACTCCAAGCAAGCAGAACTCAACAAAATATAATCTATTTCTTTGTAGGATACAAAAAGGGTTTAAGGGGATAGTGAATAACCAGAATCTTTTTTGCAATTTCAAAATGAAATACTTATTACTTTCATAGAATAAGCAAATTTCTATAGACAGATTTGAACAATCCTTACCTATGTGTTTTCTTATGCTTTATAATTGCTTCTTTTATAATTCCTAATGTCAACAATTACCAGATAATTAGCTATAGGTAAATATACTGATTTGTCAAAACCTGAAAAATAACTTTAGACTTCAAAATACATATAATCTACCAATCTAATATTATAGATGAAAAAGATAAAACCCAGAGAGGGTAAGTTAGGTAGCTTATGGCCTGGTTATATAAAGAAACAGAAAAAAAAAGTCAGTTGCCAACACTCGTATCAATAGATTTATAGGTAAAGAAGGTCTAAAAGTACAAACTTCCTGTTATAATAAGATAAATAAGTCACGGGAACATAATGTACATCATTACCTATTGTATTGTATTTTTAAAAGTTGCTAAGAGAATACTGTATTTTTCAGACTATATGATGCACTGGACCATAAGACGTACCTAGGTTTTAGAGGAGGAAAACAGCAAAAAAACTTTTGAAGCAAAATATGTGGTCCTGCTCCTGCCTGCTGTGACCCCGCTCCACTGCCTGCCCCCCCCAACCCCGGTGAGCCAAGTAAGCTACATTTAGACTATAAGAGACACCCCCATTTTTCCTCCCAAATTTAGGGGTGGAAAGTGTGTCTTACAGTCTGAAAAATGTGATAAATCTTAAAAGTTCTTATTATAAGAAAAAACTTTATAACTGTGTAGTGATGGATGGTAACTACACTTACTGTGGTGATCATTTCACAATGTATCAAATCATTACTGTACTCCTAAAACTAAAATAATGTTGTATGTCAGTTATATCTCAATGAAAAAGATTCATAAAACACCTGGGTTCTCTGGGGGGAATGGGTGCTTGGCTAACACAGGGCCCACATCTTGCATGATCACAACAAGCTGGAGTAAAGGTGGCTGCCTCTGTAGACAGAGCACATGGCTCCTACTTTGTTAGTTCTCTCTCTCCTATTGTCTTACACACTTCACTTATTTTATTTATATCTGCCTGGCTTATACAGCCCTAGGGTTAGGTGCTATAAGGGATCTGAATAGTACTTTGCACACTGTGAGGTGATGTATACTAGCTGATGCTAATATTACTGCTCAAGATCATATACTCAGTTATCAATGGAGTGGGAGCTGGAGCTCAGGTCTCCCAACAGTCAGTTTAGTGCTATTCACACTGCTTCATACAAACAAGAAAACAAGACACCAACAGTTACAGAGTGCAAACTCCTATATTAGAAGAAACAGATACCCCAATCAGAATAGTTTGTGGCTTAGAAGAAATAAAACTAACACCTGTGGTGTAAGTGAATAGTCTCTTTTTCTTTTTTGCTTCCATGTTTCAACTTATGCTCAAAGGAGGATGAATGTGTCAATGAGAAAAAAAGCACAGAATTGCTTTGCTAATGATAAGGAAAACAACTGATTTCATGGCTAGAAAAATCCAAACTACAAAGATGAAACTTGAAGTAAAGATGAAAGTAGAGATTAAGCTGAGGAAGTAGAGGCAATTCCAGAGTTAAAGACAGTAAGTGGAAAGTGCTTTACATCCAACTCTTTTCAAATAAATCTGGATGCCATCAGCAGGAAAAATCTAGCTGATTTTAATGTTTGTCGTGGTTTAGAGGAAGAAGTACATATAGTAAATATTTAATACATAAAAATCTAGACTTGACGGGAGATAGGAGTGTTAAAAAGAGATTAACATTTGAATCTGGCCAAGTCAATAACGGCTGTTAAATGACTGAATACTGATCGAACTGTAATCTTATTCTGTCAACTTCTAAATACTGTAACCAGACAAAAGGTTTTCACCTTCTAGAGTCACAAAATAGTAGCCACTATCAGGAGATAATGTCACTGAGGACAGCCGAGAGGGTGACATCTGTGTCTACAGCAAATACTGGAGAAAGTAGGCGCTGTCAACTGCACCGGGCCAGGGCTCCCCACCAGTGCCTGCGTAAATGTGTTCCCTGTCCTCCCCTGCTGGCTCAGTCAAGCAAAAGGTAGCTGGCAATACCGATGTGTGGTGAACAAATGGATACTTGAGTGCTCTGAAAGGCTGGTCTCATTATCAAGAATTTAAACTGCTTAGTGAGATGGATAAATGCCTCCTAGATTTTATCTTCCACAAACAGCTTCTGTGGCATTCAAGCTACTTTAACACTTGCTACTTGTTTTCCCTTTGTTCACTAATAACTCAGGAGCTCTTTGTAGCTTTACTCATTACTATTCTCCTTTTATAGAATGAAAAATAGTTTTGTTGTTCTCTCATCAATTTGAGATGTTACTTTTAAACTAGTTTTAATACTATCATGAACGGGTTCTTCCAGGTGTTCCAGAATTGGTGACGAGGGCCCAAAGCTAGAGAAGACTTAAGCACGCCACATTATAAAGAGAGCTTACCAAGAGGTGGCAGAAAAAGTAGTATTGTCCCTCAGTCCAATTCCTCAGCACATGCTTTTTTTTTGGTTTGAGACTGGTATGAAAATGATGCTAAGACTGATAGAATAAATCTTGATGCCATGGAGAGCACAAGGTCTGTCCAGAAGGTACCCAGAGGTGTAATATGAAGAATAGAGGCATTTATTGAAGAAGATACAAGAAACATTGTATACAGAACAACGATGTCTCAGTCCCCTTCAAAGAAGGCACCTTGGGACCTCCCACAGTTCTTTCAATTGTTATCAGCTACCCTGGCATATTTTCCTGCATCTCATTGATGGTCTGAAATCTTTTCCCTTTCAAAGGTGATTTTAGTTTTGGGAAAAGCCAGAAGTCTCAGGGTGCCACATCCGGGCTATAGGAGGGCTCACCTGGATGATTTGATGTTTCGCCAAAAAACTCTGCATGAGATGTGATACATGAACGAGTGTACTGTCGTCATGAAGCTGCCAATCACCAGCTTCCTATAGCTGTGGCCTTCTGAATGATCCAAATAGTTTCCATGGAGGAATGTTCAGGCTAAATGCAAAATTTGATGTAGATTTGTTACTCTATTCACTCAGTCATTTTGATTGTAACAGCCACACAGTACATATGCTCATTCAGTGGCGTCTACCGCCCCCACTGACTAGTACAGTGAAGTCACCATTGTTCACGCATGTGCATTCCAGTCCACTCTCCTTGGCTGCCAGGTTACGATGTGCAAACCGTTCTCGTTATGTTAACAATGGCTGGACTTTTTCTGGACAGACCTTGTAAATATTCATGCACAGAGTGTTCCCTTTGTCTAAGCTAAGTGAGAGAGGCTCAAAGAGAATGCAACCCTAAATCCTAAATTATTTAATCCTAAACTTTCCGTGTGAGTACAAGAAAAGGATATTGGCACCAGACAGGTTATTGTGCCTTGTGCTTATCTGTGTGCTTATCTCGCACACAACTGATGCGAGATGGCAGGATGGACAGAAGCATGGAAGCAGACTCTATAGTCTCACCACTGGGCATGGCAAGAGTGGTTGAGTTTCCTGTGGGTCAAGTGACATTACAGAAAGCAACCGGGCTTGTTCTTTTGGTTACTATTCTGTCTCTGTGAGGTCAACGTTGGCCCGAGAAGCAGCAATTAGAGTAATGCAACAGTATCAGATGACACCCAAACCAAAGGAGAAAGAAGAAAGAGAAACCAAAGGGAACAGGAATTGTCCCTTTTCTACTGTAGGTCCTTCATGTGAACTGATGTAGGGAAGAGATGAAATGAGTTCTGCTTTGTTGTCTGACCTGCTTTCTGAGGTAACAGATTTAAATAGTCTTTTAGAGCTTAATATAAACATGGAATCATACAGTATGCATTTTTCTGTGTCTGGATTCTTTGGTTCAGTGTTTTTGAAACTAATCCACATTGTTGTGTGTGTTTGGAGTTCATTCCTACTTATCGCCGAGCAGTATTCCACTGCATGTACATACCACAGTATATTTATTCATTCACTTGTTGTGGCAGCCAACCTCAAGAGAGCCTGCCATAATCCCCATCTCCAGTCACTCAACCACTGTGTTGTCCCCTCCTGCGCTGTGGAGGACTGGTCTATGTGGTCAATAGAACGAGGCAGAGGTGATGGTACACCACTTCTGATACTACGTTATAAAACACAATGCAGCTTCCATCTCGGTGGATCTCTTTCTCTCTCTTGAATCCCTTGATCAGGGAGAAGCCTGCTGCCATGTCCTAAGTAACCCTCTACAGAAACCTAAATGGCATAGAGCCAAGAGCCACATGAGTGAATTCTGAAGTGATTCCGGCAGCCCTAGTCGACGGTTCAGATGACTCTGAATCTGCCCACGGGCCTGACTGCAAACATGTAAGGGACTCTGAATCAGGGCAACTAGCTAAGCTGCTCCAGGTTCCTGACTGGGGGAGATGACAACTGTTTGTTGTTTTAAGACACTAAATTTAAGGTAATATTTATGCAATAATAAATAACTAATAGATTTTAATACCTAGAGATGGGGTATTGCTGTAACAAAATGTAAGCTGTGAGAGTGGCTCTAAATTGGACAGTGGGTGAAAGCTGGAAGAACTGGGAAGACTTTGAGGACAGTGTTAGTGAAAAATGAACGTACCTTAGATGGACTGTTAACAGAGATACTGGCTTTGAGGAGGCTGCTAGTGGGGTCCTAAAGGGCAGTGTTACATAGTACCAGAACTTCTGCCAGCATCACCTGCTGTGATGTGGAAACTAAAGAAATGTATCTATAAACTAAATGACCTAGTTAAGGAGACTTCCAGCCAGAGCTCTGAAATTGTAACCTGGTTCCTTCTTGCATCTTACATTTGAAGAGAAAAACGCACTAATGTGGTCACCCCAAAGACAGACTTGGTCCTTTTATGCTTATGGAACTTTACAAACAAAGCCTGAATGTAATATTTTTAAAAAACCTCCCCACCTGTATTACAACAAATGACAATTAAAAATATTAGACCAAAATATCACACAACACATTAACTAAATTAGCCAATATTTGCCCTGAAATAATCATTCTTTCTTTCTTTTTTTTACATGATTACGAAGTTTAGTTCAACTGTTGTAACCAACTCTACCTTGTGAAAGTAACAAAATGTTAGTATCAAAATTACATTGTCATGTAAGTACAGTTTTCTTGTTTTTGATACAGCTCTAGAAAAAAGTTGGCACCAAATGCACATAAAGTTTTAAGGGTTAATAAAATTACAGGCTGGTAATTTCTCAATGAAGCCTAGAGGTTGAGAATAGGATGCTAATAGTTAATCAACCTTCCAGATACAGATAGCCCTAATGCCTAGAGCCCTTTCCAAATATAGAGGACCATCCCCAATGGGCTCACAGGAGCAGAGACTCACTCCTCTTCTGCTTCTCCCAGTGACCAGACTACGCAGGCACTGGAAACCCACTCCTATGGCCCCAGGGAGGAAAGGGGGTAAAGAGGAGGAGAAAAGGCTGGAGTAGTCACTGCTGCCCAGAGGCTCTTGCTATAGCTCCTGTTTTCCTCACCCCCCCCCCCACCCCAGGCCTCTCTTCCCATCTTTGGTTTCCCCATCTCTACCCCAGATATCCCTGGCAGGGGACGGAGCTAGAGTTCTTCCTGTCATTGGGCTGACAGTGGGGACGAAGCCACAAGGGCCAGCAGTACGTCAGGATTCTTCCTAGCAACTCAATTTGGAATTCACAAATCATTTTCTTGTGTATGAAAAATAAATGTAGCTATAAATGGCAGCTCATCCCCACCATTAGCACACTTCATTTTCAGTTAAACAAATTAGTGGATTTTGCCTTAAAAGCTAACCACCGCTCATGACATCTTTTAATGTGGAAAAAAAGCTGAGTTCCAAACAAATTTCTTAAAAAGTGACTGTTTGAAGGATGGGGACAGGAAGTACTTTAGATAAAGTCACATGGGACGAGTATTTCTTGGCTCCAAAGTCAGCACAACGAAAGGAGGAAAACTCTTTGGCTGACAAAGCCACGTGCAGGTCCCCTCAGTGTGCCAGGTGTGAGAAGTGGGGCTCGGCAGGCAGCTCCTGCAGGCACTTCCTGTCTCAGCCACTGTAACTATATTAAACACAGATGCTTCTTTCCTCAATTTTAAGAACGATGAAGGCATTTCTACCACCTGGCATTTGCTCTGCAGGCACCCATAACAAAAGCCATGACCACACGAACCCTGTTAACTATTGGTCTCACAGGAGTGAGTGGAGACTATACCCTTCAGAGGCTGAACGTGAGAAAACTTCTGCAGACCAAGTAAAGCAAGTCCACTGGCCGGCTCGGGCTTTGCTGCCAAACTAGTGAATCTCCTAGTCTAAGGTTTCCAAGTCTCTTCTGGAAAAGGAATATAGTCCAGAGGTTCTGTGGAGCTTTACCAAGGGTGGCCTAAGCAAACTTTTCTTCTTTGGTATACCTGAGTAGCTTTTTCCTAGAAAGGTGTCACAAATAGACCAGTCGATAGTCACTTAGGTAAAGCTGCTGTTTAAGAATAGCTCTTTAGGTATTATTAAAGAAATCAAACCTAAGGATCCAAGGTTCTCAAGCACCTCTCCTACCCACTGGCAGCAGGAATGAAGTAAGACACATGAAGGATTTAAGTAACCCAATTACCTGGATGTATCTGGACAGTTTTAGTCTTGCAGAAGTCAGTGGGCCTTGCAGACAGAGGAACTGTCCACATCGCTGGCAAAGGGCAAAGGCCAAGACTTAGGGATGAGAGAAGAAACAATTCACAAGCAAAACCAGCCTGTGAAGACCAAGACCAGTCCCTCATGAGCGAAAGGCAGATCACCACAGAGGATCAGGGTAAAAATCTCTCCATAAAGCATAAGACTTAGAACAACTTTTTGGTTTATGCCAAGCATGGTTTCTAGATTTCTGAGGCTTTAAACTCTGCTACTGTGTTAAGTGATTTCTAGATAGCACTGGCTGGCAGACTGCTGAAGCCACAGGGATGCGGAAGACCCCACTTCATCAGGCTCCCTTGGCCTTGCACCAGCTCCCCACCCAGCCCATCTGAGAGTTCCTCACATCCAAAATTAGAGTGTTCACCAAGGAGTCACATTTCCCCCACAAAGATATGTTTCTCGGCAGTCTGGAAGGCGTGGTCCTCTGAGGCTCTCAAGGTGGCAGTGGAACCTGAGCAGTGGCTTCAGATAAGCAACAGACCCTCTCCCCACCCCCATTCCTTTGGATTAAAGGAAACTATTTGAAATCCTATCTTTTGAGTTTCTCATCTGGCTACAGAGGAAGCAATAGCTTCTCTAGTAAAAGGAGATGCTGGATTTGCCTCCAGGTGGATTCAGGACTTTGTTGTGAGATTGAGGCTGTGGGCCCAACCTGGGCTCATGGCTGTCAGCCTTGGGCGTGGGCTGGGGCTCTTGAGTGTGCTCTCCTTCTCTCCGGCCACCTTTCTCACCTGGCTCTTCTCTGGGCAAGGTGCTGGTTGCGGCTTTAAGGTCCAATTTTGGGTCTTCATCACACAAGAGAACATGGTCCTTGGATTTGTTTGGGTGTGCCAAGGGTAAAGTGGCGGTCACTGGTGACCCAAAAATGTTACCAGTCTTCCCACCAGGTGGGTTCAGATGCTGTGGAGTGTGCACAGGTATTGATTCCTCAAAGATACCACTTCCTTTTCCCCCTGGGGGGTTGGTTCTCTTAGGAATGTTCTGAGGTTCTTCAGTTGGTCCAAAAATATTTGACGCCATCCTGTTGGGTCGGCTTGAAGGAACGCCTTCTTCTGGACTTCCGAAAAGGTCGCTTGATGCCCCTCTGGGAGGCCTCATGGCCCTGGAGCCGGTTTGGCCACCCTCACTCTCCAAAACATGGAACATGTCGCCCACTGCTCAGCCCCTCGTCATCTCATAATCGTTCTTTCTGATGCACTTCCCTTTGATAGTTTGTTTTTTGTCAAAACCATGAAGTCTCCACCGGAAATCATAGCTGCAGACTACCCTAACTATGTAGTTTATTTCTGGATGTCATCTTGAGGTCCAAGTATAATAATAAAACAGTCAACAAAGTGCACTCTACATTCATATACCTTAAATTTTGAGTCTTAAGTTCCTGTCTCCATAAACGTATTTAGTCCTCTGTTGATTAGAAAGTAGGGAAGGGCAAGGGAATGAAAGACTGCAAATGGAACCAACTAAATACGTCTTTCTCTGGCTCACTGTTACAATATAGAACAATGGCAAGCCAAGACTCTGCATTATGTATGTGGCTTTAAAGGCTGATTCTCCATTTTGTTGGCAACAAGCTTCCATAAAGAATTTCATTCATAAGAAAAAGGCTTGAAATGAACAAGTAGCCTACTAAAATGTATATTTTGTTGACCTGTTAAAAAGATTTTTCATATACATTTTTCTTCTTTTAGGAAAAGAGAATAAATCCAAAATGGTGACTTTCATTAAACTGGGTCATATTAGACTATAAGTATGCCCTCACACGATTTTAGCTTGGTTCAGAAACAACAAGTTTGGCAAGAATCCAATATTTACTGAGCTCCAACCTGGTAGTTGTAAACAGGTGGGTCAGGGCCTGGGGCTAAGGATTTGCAAACCAAACCCAAGCATTTTAAAAAAAAAAGTGTATGACCCATATTTTCACTCTTTAGAACAATGTTGAACCAGTTTTTCCTAATAAGTAATAAGTTCTTCCTTAGTAAGAGCAAATCACATTTTTATACACAAAACTATGAGATAGGTAGAGAAAGACATTTCAAACAAAATAAAACTGTTTATACTTGGATTGCTTAGAATGAATATTAAAACAGCATTTTATTTCACAGAAACTATGATTAAAAAAAACACATGTGTACCAAAGTTGGGGGTGTACCGCGCAACAACATTTTGTTTTTGTAACTCTCTGTACCAACTGAAGGGAATTCACTGAACTTCCAAAAATTTATTCTCCTTTGGACCATGAATAAACAAGAGAAATGTTAGTCCAAAGGATGATTTGGAAAGTTCCACATGCTCAGAATGGTTACAATAAAAGTGACTTTTCAACCATAACTTCATTTAGCACATCAGTACGAAACTGGACAATAGCCTTCAATGCTATGAGGAAACGACAGGATGACATATTTGTGTTTAAAGGTGACTCAAGGGCCAGCCATATAACATGTGAGAATAAAGGTCTAAAATCAAAATAAGAAAGGCATTAATCTTTAACATTCTATTCAGTAAAAACAAGGGAGCAAAGTAACCCCAAATAAAGGAAGCAAAGAGAACACATCCGAGTGAGGTATGTGGACAGAGCAGGCACTGCTGTCACTCCCAGCCACCAGCACTCTAACAGGGTGAGGAAGTCTGGATGGATAAACGTAGCTTTCCAGACGAGTGCATGAGACACTAAGCGAGGCTACAGTAAGTGATTACTTCCTTGACATTGCCTTCTGTGAACTGGAACTACATTAATAATAATGTGATCCTTACAGGACATCTTGTTAGAAACTGATGACAGAATGTTCACCATTACAGATACCAAAAGTATGTAAATCAAAAATGTGAGGCCTTCCTGATTTCATAAAAATCTTTTTAAAATTCAACTGAATTTTTGGTGTCAGTATCACCATAGACTTCCTGAGAGATGTCTTAATACCCGATCAATGAGAAGAGTGGAGATCCTGGAGGAGAATGGATTACAGATGGTATAAAGATTCATAGCTTTAATGCTGACAATACTTTTCATAATTAATTATGACGAGAAATTAATATTTGAGAAGGTTAAAGCCTAGAAAATTTTATGTGATGTTATCCAGAAGAAACTATTGATTTTTAAAATAGCAACCAAAATTTTGAGCTTCTCATTATGTTAATTATCTATTTATCTTACTTAATCTTAATTTTGCGTTACCCTATTAAAGGAGAACATTGGTGATGGAAGGAGACTGGACTTGGGGTGAACAAAATACAATATACAGATGATGTATTATAAAATTGTACACTTGAAACATATATAATTTTAATGAACCAATGTAACCCCAATAAATTTTATAAAAAGTAGAGCACTTGTCTATGGAACTCAAGAGTTGAAAAATTTATAATGAATACCACCATCAAGTGCTAAGTTTTCAGGGTAATCTTTGATTATGAAAAATTAGTATTTCAGAGGGGGTTACTTCAGATTATTTTAAATTAGTTTTTAATTAAAAAAAGATTTTATTTATTTACTTTTAGACAGAGGGGAAGGGAGGGAGAAAGAGACAGGGAGAAAAATCAATGTGTGAGAGAAACATTGATCGTTGCCTCTTGTATGTGCCCCGACCAGGGACCAAACCTGGACTGGGAATCAAACCAGCACCTTCAGCTTTGCGATATGGCACCCAACCAACTGAGCCACACTGGTCAGAGCTAATTTTTTAATTTTTAGTTTTTTTATTTTTAGAGCTTAAAGTGGAAGAGTTTATTAGTGAAGCAGTGAAGCATCGAGAGGGCTACTCTACAGGCAGAGCAGCCAGCCCAGATTATTTTTTTAAAGTGTAATGATTTTCTATTTTGTTTTCTCCATAGCACAACTCATCCTGAAAAGCACTCGGATTAATGCAGTTTTAATCTCAAGTGGGTTGTCACTATTCTTTAACAAGAAATGTTGAACCAATACCCTGATTGACTATTCTGACTGGTTGCTCTCAGGTAGATAGTAATTGCTCATTATTTCAGCTATGTTATGTTCACAGGTGATGAAGGTTTAGCAGTATTAGAGCTTCAGTGGATGATTCTCTTAACCCCAGGTAAAGATCAAGCAGACTGGCAAGACAGGCTACGTCCTGGATAGCAGGTTTAGAACATCTCCTCACTACCCATGGGTAGGGGCCTAGGGGCTCAAACTCTCCTCTATAACCACTCTGAACTGGAACAGTGTCATATACTCAGGGTGGCCAAAGCTTTTGGGAGGCTGGCTTCCAGCTAGCTGACGCTTTTAGGAGAGATTAGCAACTGCTCAAAGTAGACAGAATGTGAAGCATTCCTGGGTGTGTACTGTTTTACCACAGCATGTTTAGTCCTGGGATTACTGCCATCTCTAAACATAAAATAAGATGAATTACAAAGGAGGGCCCAAAGTAACCTAGAATTATCTTCTGGAGGGTGGGCCCCTTGTAGTACAGGCTTCCCCCATGAGATGAATCTTCTAGGAACCCATCTGTATCAGTGCACCAGCTGGTGTTATTGGGAGAGGCTGCGTTTGGCTTCAGTGGTTTTTTTTTACTTAAGACTCTTTCAATGCATTTCCATTTCATGATGGGCGATTTACAAGCACACCTGCCCACACCACGCTGAATGTTCAGCAATTTTTGACCAAAAATGGCATAACCCTATGCCCCACCCTCCCTAGTCACCAGATCTTGTCCTGAGAAACATATTTTCCCCCGCAGATAAAAAAACATCCTCAAAGGAAAACACTTTACTGATGTGGAAGAGGTGAAACAAAAAACAGTAAAGCACTAAAAGACATCAAAATGGATGAGTTCAAAAACTATTTTGAGCAGAGGAAAAAAATGTCTCGTGTGGTATATTGCATCAAATGGAGAGTACTTTGAAGGTGACTGAAGTTTAAACATGCAAGAATACACAATTTTTTATAAATAAATTCCAGGGTTTTGGGGGGTCCCCCCTCATATAATCTGAACACACTGGTTGGCACCAACCATAGCACATCTGGAGTTTATTAGACAACCTTTAGTTTTTATGTTTCTCATTAGCCCTGTCTCCTTCCTCTGATACAGCTTCTCTAAGTGCTGCTTTGCCATGAATGAGTCAAGGAGGCAAGTCACCCTGAGGGTGTATGTGTGTAAGTAAATTGGGACCACCTTAAAGGGTGACCTCCGACCTGCAAACCCCCTGTTGCCTCACCTCTTCTGACAACAGGAGTCACACATGAGTGCCAAGAGCCTGTCAAGCAGTGGCAGCTCCATGTACTCGGGAGCCTGGTCAGTGCTGACTGCTTCCTTGTTAGAAAATGGCCTTCGGACTGAGGCACATTCCAGCAACTCAAGGACCAGAAGCTTTATATTAAGACGACACTGATGCCACACCCTCTTTCCAAAAGAGGATATCCTTGTCAAAAAGTTAGTAAACATACTTAGAGAAATTAAAGAATCAAAATGTATTTGGTAAGACCAATTCCTTCTGCTCACAACATCTCACACACATTTTTAAAAACAAATTTACTGGAATGACACTGGATAATAAAATTAAATAGGTTTCAAATGTACGATTTTATGACACATCACTTGTATGTTGCATTGTGTGCCCACCACCCAAAATCAAATCTTCCATCACCATATATTTGGTCCCCCTCCCTCTGGTCTATGAGTTTTGTTTATTTGTTTTTTCTTGTTTGTTCATTTGTTGCTTTTAGTTTTATATCCTGCCTGTGAGTGAAAGCATATGGTTCTTGACTTCTTTTTGGTCTGCTTACTCGGCTTAGCATGATGTTGTTGCAGATAAGATGTGGTACACACGCACAGTGGAACACTACTCAGTCATGAGGAAACATGAAATACTCCCAGACACATTTTGAGAGGGCAGCTATGTGAAACTTTACATGGAAGGGAGACAGAGTAACACTGTTAGGAAGGACTCCTAAGAATTACATCATTTTTCTTCATACAAAGGTCACATCACCAGAGAATATTCAAAACATATAGTTAGATGTAAAATGTTAGGAATTTTTCAATGACTCCTTTCTAACATTATAATCATGGACTAATTAATATCAGTAATTTTCAACTAATGAAAACATATAGTCTTGCAATCAAAAGCCAAGCAATCAAAAGCCACTGTGAATAAGATACCGTATTCTAGTCAGCTAGGCATCTTATTCTATTTTGTCCTTAAGCTGGAGGGACCATGAACTAGTCAAATCATATGACTGTATTTTTAGGCCTAATTACTAGTTAAGCGAACTGATATTGCTAAATATATTACACACACTAGTGAAAGCCTTTCCTCAATAATATCCTCCTATTTTATATTATCAGCTCCTCCCTTGAGACAGTTGACAAACTGTATATAGTTAAAGTGTGCAATGTGGTGTTTTAAATCTATACGTACACACTGTGAAATGATTATCACCATGAAGCTGACATTTTCATCACCTAACGTACTTACCATTTTGTTTTTTTGTGGTGAGACCATTTAAGATCTACCCTCCTAGAAAATTTCAAATATTCAGTGCAGTATTATTAACTGTAGCCACCATGCTGTCCAATAAAGCTCCAGAACTTCTCCATCTGTGTAACTGATACTGTGTACCCTTTGACCAGCATCTCCTCATTTTCCCCACCCCTTAGTCCATGGCAGTGAGTACTCTTCTCATATTATTAGCTTTGATAAACCAATTCCAGTCTTGAACAACTGGACAGATGTCTTTAATAATAAGCACATTCTTTCTGCTTTACTTTTAACAGACATGCAAATATTGGATGATGTTCTCTTCTTGTGACAAATCATTTTAGGACATTGGAAAAGCTTCTTTCACTTGTGAATGAGTAATTGGGTTGGTGGTTTTGTTGGTCATCTATAAATACTATAGAAAAGGGACACCTTTGGGTATTTTCTTAGCAAAGTCAGCCACATAAATAGTCTACTTTTAAGCAGTTTTTTAAAATATATTTTATTGATTATGCTATTACAGTTGTCCTAGTTCCCCCTCTTCACTCCATTCCATCTTGCACACCCCCTCCTTCCCACATTCCCCCCCTGTAGTTCATGTCCATGGGTCATGCATATAAGTTCTTTGGCTTCTACATTTCCTATACTATTCTTACCCTCCCCTGTCTACTTTCTACCTACCATTTATGCTACTTATTCTCTGTACCTTTCCCCTCTCTCTCCCCGTCCCACTCCCCTGTTGATAACCCTCCATGTGATCTCCATTTCTGTGGTTCTGTTCCTGTTCCAGTTGTTGGCTTAGTTTGCTTTTGTTTTTGTTTTAGGTGTGGTTGTTAATGACTGTGAGTTTGCTGTCATTTTTACTGTTCATATTTTTTATCTTCTTTTTCTTGGATGAATCCCTTTAACATTTCATATAAGAAGGGCTTGGTGATGATGAACTCCTTGAACTTGACCTTATCTGAGAAGCACTTTATCTGCCCTTCCATTCTAAATGATAGCTTTGCTGGATACAGCAATCTTGGATGTAGGTCCTTGCCTTTCATGACTTGGAATACTTCTTGCCAGCCCCTTCTTGCCTGGAAGGTCTCTTTTGTGAAATCAGCTGACGGTCTTATAGGAACTCCTTTGTAGGTAACTGTGTCCTTTTCTCTTGCAGCTTCTAAGATTCTCTCCTTCTCTTTAATCTTGGGTAATGTACTTATGATGTGCCTTGGTGTGTTCCTCCTTGGGTCCAGCTTCCTTGGGACTCTCTGAGCTTCCTGGACTTCCTGGAAGTCTATTTCCTTTGCCAGATTGGGGAAGTTATCCTTCATTATTTGTTTAAAAAAGTTTTCAATTTTTGTTCTTCCTCTTCTCCTTCTGGCGCCCCTATTATTCGGATGCTGGAACGCTTCAAGATGTCCTGGAGGTTCCTAAGCCTCTCCTCATTTTTTTGATTTTTCTGGTTTCTTCATTCTTTTCTGGTTGGATGTTTCTTTCTTCCTTCTGGTCCACACCGTTGATTTGAGTCCCAGTTTCCTTCGCATCACTATTGGTTCCCTGTACATTTTCCTTTGTTTCTCTTAGCATAGCCTTCATTTTTTCATCTAATATGTGACCAAATTCAACCAATTCTGTGAGCTTCCTGATTACCAGTGATTTGAACTGTGCATCTGATAGGTTGGCTATCTCTTCATTGCTTAGTTGTATTTTTTCTGGAGCTTTGATCTGTTCTTTCATTTGGGCCATTATTTTTGTCTTGGTGCGCCTGTTGCATATAGGGGCAGAGCTTTAGGTATTCCCCAGGGTAGGGTAACCCTCCTTGCTGCACTGTGATGCTGTATGTCAGGGAGGGGTCCAATAGGGAGCAATGGCGTTTGCTCCACTCTCTGCCAGTTTTCAGTCACTCCCTCTGCTACCCGCAATCAAATTGGGCCCTTCTGGTGCTGCTTCCCGAGTGGGTGGGTTTGTGTATGTTCTAGGCCCCTGTGGGTCTCTCCAATGAACTCTGCTGTGAGGCTGGGAGTTTTTCCTGCTGCTGCCTCAACCCCCACAGGTGTTTTCAATCAGTGGTTTGATGCTTTGTTTCCCCTCTGCTGGGACTCTGGGTTGTGTGGTCTGTTGACGGGTCCACCAGCTGCTTCCTTGCTGGCCAGCTGCAGCTTTGCCCACCCTGCTCCACAATCTGCCACCTTGTTGGGTCCGCCAGCTGTCGCCTTGCAGCGAGTCCTCTCAACCCGGCTGCCTGTCTCCGCCCCTCCTACCTGTCTGGATGAAGGTTTCTTCTTTATCTCCTTGGTTGTTGGACTTCCATACAGTTCGATTTTCTGTGAGTTCTGGTTCTTTTTTGTTTTTAAATTGTTTTTGTCCTTGTTTTGGTTGTGTGAGGAGGTACAGTATGTCTACCTATGCCTCCATCTTGGATGGAAGTTCCTATTTTTAAGCAGTTTTAATATTGGTCTATAAACAGAGAAAATATCTTTATTGTATAAATATGGATTCTTGCTAATTTGGACATTAAATATAATGCCAAAAAGGCTCTCAATTGTTGACTGATCACCCAAAATAGAAAAGAAATTCCTTCCTTTGAAAAACTTGTTCAGTGTGATTACTTCAGGCAGAAGAGCAAATCTGGACAGCCAACGTGCACAGAAAACGTGACTGAGAACGCAGGGGAGGATATTGGAAGATGGGATGGTAGACACTGCAAATCACACAGGAATGGCCAGTAAAGAGCAGTAACGATACAGAAGGGGAGTTCAGTTTGAGCATTCATCTTTCTCCTTATTTTCAAAGAAGAATTTCCCCCCTAGTTTTTAAATTGTGGTAAAATATACATAACACAAACTTTACCACTTTACCCATTTTAGTTTTTATCCTCATGCAAGGACATGCCTATTGGTTTTAGAGAGAGGGGAAGGGATGGCGAAATGGGGGAGAAACATTGATCGGTTGCCTCTTTTTTATGGGACGATGCTCCAACCAACTGAGCCACACCAGCCAGGGCCTATTCCACCCATTTCTAAGTGTGTAAGTTCTGTTCATTGATATATTTACACTGTGCTGCAAACATCAAAGGACAAATTTTTAGCTTTTATTTTCACAGATCAAAGGCCTTATAGAAATATTAATCATTAAATTTGGAAAAGGACAAAACTTTGCTCTTACCTTTAGAGCTTACCCAGCCCTGGATAACTGAAATTCATTTAAATAAAATATACTTAGTGCCTTCTGTAGTAGGAATTTAATTGGCTATAAAAAATAAGCCTTTTTCATTTCAAATGGACAGAATTTCACTAATTTCATCCAATCACTGTACAAAGTTAAAGAAACACGCTCACAGAAGACTGGTGACATTTTCTACAATAGCCCTCTTACCAAAAATACTCTGAATTTCCTACACATAGCTGGAGATTTGTAAAGATGAAAACTCAGCTTATGAAGATTAACTATGCAATATATCGTATATACACAATGCAATATATAGATAATATATCACAGAATTGTACACTTGCAACCTATATGATTGTACTAATCAATGTCATCCCAATAAATTTAATTTAAAAAAGGATACATGGAACAGACAGTTGTCAGAGGGGTGGGGAGACCGGATGAAAGAAGGTGAAGGAATTAGTCAAAGAACATGCATGCACGACACGCAGGCACAGAGGGAAGGCCAGAGGGAAGGTGGGGCAGGGGATGGATGGAGGTGGGCAAAGGGGGGGAAAATGGGAACATCTATAATAATGTCAACAACAACCACAAAAAGACTAAAGTCCTAAAAAAAACAAAAGAAGAAAATTAACTAGATACAAAGACCGGAAGTCTAATATAGACACAAGACCTTAATATGTGAGCTGGCAAGCACATGGGTAGAGAATGGTATGAGAGCTGGTCCCAGTGACCCTCCTGGCATTGAATTATACCTGCTGCTTGAGCTGCTGCACCAGACGATCCTTCTCCCGCTTTAGTGCAGCCACTTCCTCCTGAGTCTTTTTCTTAGAGGATGAAAGCTCCAAAAGAGCTATATTGGCATCTTTTTCACTAATGGCAGCCAGAAGAGCTTCTTGCCTGCAAAAGAAAGAAAATGCCAGGCTTTCATTTAATACTCAAACAATTCTTTGAAGTTCCTATTATATTATACCCATTTTATGGGTGATGAAACTAAGACTTAATGAGTTTACACAGCTTGCCCACATTCACACTTGAAGTAAAGGGTGCAGCCAGGAATCCCATTCAGGTTTTTCTTACTCTAAATATCTTTATCACGCTGTTACACTGACATCTCAATAAAGAGTTCTTAGATATACAATGGAACAGAATAGAGAGCCCAGAAATAAACCCAAATTTCTTTGGTCAATTAATATTTAACAAAGGGGGCAAAAGCATAAAATGGAGTAAAAATAGCCTCAGCATCACTAGCCATCAGAGAGATGCAAATTAAAACCACAGTGAGATACCACCTCACACCAGTCAGAATGGTCATCATAAACAAATCAACAAACAACAAGTTCTGGAGAGGATGTGGAGAAAAGGGAACCCTGGTGCACTGTTGGTGGGAATGCAGACTGGTGCAGCCACCATGGAAAACAGTATGGAATTTCCCCAAAAAACTAAAGATGGAACTACCTTTTGACCTGGCAATTCCAGTACTGGGACTATACCCTAAGAATCCCAAAACATAAATTCAAAAGAACCCATGCACCCCAATGCTCATAGCAGCACAATTCACAATAGCCAAGTGCTGGAAGCAACCTAAATGCCCATCAGTAAATGAGTGAATCAAAAAACCATGGCACATTTATGTGATGGAATACTACACAGCAGAAAGAAAGAAGGAGCTCGCACCCTTCACGACAGCATGGATGGAACTGGAGAGCATTATGCTAAGTGAAATAAGCCAGGAGGTAAAAGACAAATACCATATGATCTCACTGTAAGTGGAACCTAATCGACAAAACAAACAAGCAAGCAAAATATAACCGGAGACAATAAAATAAAGAATAAACTGACAGTAACCAGAGGGTAGAGGGGAGGGGGATAATGGGGGGAAATGTGGGGAGAGTTGTCAAGGGACATGGGCAAAGCCAAAGTGGGGTAGCATTGAGGATGGGAGGTGGGTATGGATGGGGTAGGGGGAAGTGGTGGGGGGGAAATGGAGACAACTGTGCTTGAACAACAATAAAAAAAAAAGCAAAAATGAAAAAAAGCATTCCTAGACATAAGTAAATTTGAAAAGTAAACAAAGCTAATTTTTTTAAAGTAAGAATAATCTTGTCATCTATACATTTTACCCATTTAGCTCATTTTTTGATAACTATTCAGTTGCTTTCATGTAAAAGAACGCATTAGGGAAAATGAAAACATTTTTATGTGTAGAGTATATAACAAATTATAAATGTTAGTAAACAGGATTCAGAAACTCAGCCATCTGTTTCTGAGGCATTATGAATGTCTATAATTCAATTCTTTTTATGTCATTAAGGCAAATTAAATTTCTAGTCATGGCTTTATTTGGCAATGATCTGCACACTTTGAAACAATAATTTAAACTTTACAGATTCCTTGTGGTTTAGCTAACTGCTTTTTGGTTACTATCCAGAAGGAAAAGAAGGTGGGGTTTGGTAGGGGGTGAACACGAGGAATTTACAAAATAATCAGAATGAAGTGGGTGAGCAATTAGTCTCATTGTCTAAAATGTGTTCCTCAATAGCTCATCTTCTATGTAAGTCATCTGTGAGAAGACAGATTTGATTTACAGGAACAATGTAAGTGACTTGAACTTATGACACAAGAAAATGCTGAATCTGAGAATGCACTGCCCAGGTTTAACTTTGCTTCCATCTTTGTTACGATAATTATGCTTCAGTGGCAGTCATATGGAAGAGGTTTAATTTAGCCACAAATTGGAAGACTATCTTGAATACTCTGACAAGGATATTGTGTGTTCTGGATGGGTAGGTTTGGGGAACTCTGAACAAAGGGAGGCTGTAGATTAGTTTACATTATAGAAATGAAGATTTGTTTAACTAGTCTTTGCTGTTAGAAGGGAAGAAGAGCCTCAGTGACTTCAGTATAGCTTTCCACTGTCCCACACACTATTTAATTCTAAGATATGGCATTTGGTGTATTCCATGAAGCTCCAGTCAACACCAAAGGGATAATGATGGTCTAAATATATCCAATGACCACTTGAAAAAAAATATGTTAAGTGGTGAAATGAGCTTAAAGGTGAAGGAGTTCAAGATGGTGTCACAATGCACAGTTTCCTGTTGATTGCTAGCATCTGTTCCTTTTTAGGAAGCTCAAGGCTGACAAAGCTGAAATGAGAAATATGCTTTCTCAATTAGGGTGCTACATTTCTGTGCACCGTGAGAATTACACATTAGCAGCAGGCAGACAAAAGATGAATAAAGATAGATTATTTTAATTCAATTATATTGAGTCAGGAGCACCTTTGCTGAAATCAAGATATGAAGCTGATGGGATCTCAGTTCCAGTCTATGCTTAAGGAAAACATCATAATAGAAAATAGTAAGAATTATTCTATATTGTTGGGGATTCTTGACTGAATTCCAAATTCTTTTATAAGCTATATACTTGGCCAGCTAGTATGGTACAGTTAATCTCTGGGGTAAAATGTCACATTCCCAAACAGCAACAGGTGACAATTCAGATTCTAAAATTTAAAATATAGGATGTGGCACTGGAGGCTGAGCCATTGGAATACTGTCTTTTTAATAAGATATAATTTGAAGTCTTTGTTTTATATACAATTCGAACAGAAATTTTATGTCTATTTATCTTTTATTGAGCATTGATAATATACTTTGAACTGCACAGAATCATACTTTCTCTCCCACACCCTGGGGCTCTCACCCTCTAAAAATCCTCTAATAGATGAACATACTGCTGTCCTTCCTGTTCTAAAAGTATACTATTGACGCTGATTTCTATATGTGTATGTGCCTAAAAAAGGGCAATGTATAGTCAAGAAAATAGAATGCTTTGATTACACATTGTACTTATGGGGCAGGCAGTTAGACAAGAGTGGAGCAAGAACAATGGGCCCCGTAGAGAAGGCCACGGGGTGGAAAGCCCTGGGGCCTACCTATAGGCACAATTGGGAAAACAAGGACCTTGCCCGCAGGGTGACCTTTCCTTCCCTAGCATATCTCTAGTCATGCAGTAGACCCCCTTGGAGGAGGAAGAAGGGGCTAAAGAGTGACCTCATTCAACTCTCAGGCAGGCCCTTGCACCACACTCCCTCCAGCGTTAATCCATAGGGATATCTGGGCCTCAGTTGTGTTTTAGTTCCAGGCCCAGAAAAAGCAGCAAAACCAGACAAGTGACGATTCTATGGCTGACATCAGGACCAGCTGCATTGACTGATGACTCCTTGTCCTGGCACTTACCAATCAGTAGGGACCATGGCCCTGAAAGGACACACCTGGGAAGCTGATGAATATTCTATTGAGATTATCCCCTGAGATCTCCCCTCAGATCCCCACCAGTATGAGCCCTTAGGAAAGAAGATCTCACCTGGCTCTCTCCCTGTGGAGCACACCCATGCCTTTCCTCTCCCCTTACCCCCTGGTGCATTTTCCTTGTCTCTTTGCTAACTTCAAAGCACCCTTTCCTTTGCCTCTGTAACTTGTTTCCTGAGCCTATTTCTTCTGTGGCTCACTTCTACCTCTGTGACTTTCAAAATAAACTCTTAAAGTTTGAGGCTCTAAATTCTTTCTTAGCCAGAACTCAAGTACTGATGTTGCTGAACCAAGGTCTAACACCTGGTGCCATTTTCACTGCCAGCACTTACATTCATGTAAACCCTGGGTGATGTCAGTAACTTTTATGGATATATTAGCTTTTAGGTTTTTCTTTTGTTTTTGGAAAGCAATAGAGATAGTATTTTTTTTTTGATCCATAATTTTGGTAAATTTGAAATAGACACTATAGGGGACAATAACCTCTTGAAAAAAATTTGGAAGTCAGGCAAGAATATAAAAGCTAAAAAGGAGCAACAGTAATGTACCTTTTGGGGGATAAGAAAAATTGTTGTTCCCTTAATACACAGGTGGCAAGCACAAGTCCCGAGGGCCAAATCCGGCTCTCCACCTTGTTGTATTCGGCCCAGCGCCTTGTTTCTACCCAGCAGCAGTGCCGAGCTCCTTGCCCCTAGTTAAGGAGTAGATACATTTATACAGTCCTAAAATTACATTCGCCCCTTTAAAGGCAATTGTGAGGCTGATGTGGTCCCTGGAAAAAATGAGTTTGGCACCCCTGCCTTAATACATCTGACAGAAAAGACCATACCATATAGTTGATCTTATGCGGTTAAGTTTTAAAGTCAGCACTTAAAAGTGTGTACACTAAAAACTTTGTTAAGGACTGATGGAATAGAATCCAAAGTGAAAAAGAGCAAATTGCAAAAAAAAACTTATTTTAGTAGCTACCTACTCAATAAAATTGCTTCTTTGAAAAAAGATATTTTCTGATAAAATTCATATGCTTTCATTGAAGGAAAATTGAAAGATACAGAACACTATGAAAAAGAAAATAGCCCTGACCACTGTGGCTCAGGTGGTCGGGCATTGTCCTGCAAATGAAAGGCTGTTGGTTGATTCCCGGTCAGAGCACATGCCTGGCTTGTGGGTTCAGTACCTGGTTGAGGCACATACGAGAGGTAACAGATCAATGTTTCTCTCTCACATTGATGTTTCTCTCCCTCCCTCTCTCTAAAAATAAATAAATAACATTTAAAAAATAAAAATAAAAAACTTAGGAATAGTTCCTTTTAAAGTTAGAGTCAGCTGCTTGAGATCTGGAATTCACCTACTCTAATTCTAATATGGTTTGAAGAAAATGAACCTTGATGGGGATTAACAATTGACTTTCAGAAGTTTACCAACTAAAGGCTACCCACAGAAAAGGAAGAGTGCCTAGTGGAGCACATTCTGACTTCATTTCCCATGAGCTGCTAGGGAACGCTATAAGCAAATAAAATACATGGATGCCACAGACCCAGAGCAAAATAAAAACTGCGATGCTCCTCCTGTCAAATTACTCTCTTTGTTCTGTTAGGTTGTCTCCTCAGTTAAAAACAAAAATTGAAAATGTGGACACAGAAACTTTTAAAGTGATCAGAAACCCTAATTGCATGACTAACATGCCATGTTACTTGCATAATGAGTATGTAGTAGCAAAAATCCAACTTTAAGTCAAGTGGTCTATTCACTCCATTCCTGGTGCTTGAAACTACCAGAACAGTTGAATCTGCCCTTTGACCTGCAAATTCTAATAGAATCAAGATGTCTCTAAAAGTATTCTGCTGTGGAATTTGAGCTTCAAGAAACAGTAAGACCGAAAAAATAAAGAAAGAAATAGTACCACCACCTCCCCTGTTCTCTTTGCCCTTCTGAGAAAATTTCAGAAATAGGAGGCAAATATCCAAGGCAAATGCAGCTCAATTTTTTGTTTGATAATTCCTGAATCTCAGCTTTCTATCACTATTCAATAAGAGATATAATTAATATTGGAATGATGATGGTTAACAATTTAAGAGACTGCTAAATGTGTGTGGGTGTGTATATGTTTAAGAGAAATGTATTGGGTTGGACAAAAAGTTCATTCAGTTTTTTTCTGTAAGATGGTTCTACTAGTGCTTAGTTGTCTTTAACTTCATTCAAAACAATTTTGTTAGATTTTATTGTGACAGCTGTCATATCAGCATGCATTTAAAAAATGTTATCAAAATTGGTGAATTTTTGTACGACCATTTTAATATTGAAGATGGAAGAAAATTCGCAACATTTTGGTGTATTATGCTTTATTATTTCAAGAAAGGTAAAAATGCAACTGAAACACAAAAAAAGATTTGTGTGGTATAAGGCAGGGGTGTCAAACTCATTTTCACTGGGGGCCACATCAGCTTCGCAGTAGCCTTCAAAGGGCCGAATGTAATTTTAGGACTGTATAAATGACTACTCCTTAACTAGGGGCAAGGAACCTGGCATTGCCATTGGGTAGAAACAAGGTGCGGGGCCGGATAAAACAAGGTGGAGGGCCGGATTTGGCCCTCAGGCCTTGTGTTTGCCACCTGTGGTGTATGGAGAAGGTGCTATGTCTGATGGAACATGTCAAAAATGGCTTGTGAAATTTCTTGCTACTATTGGCATTTGGCCAAATAATTCTTTGCTGTGGGGTTGTCTTATGCATTGGAAGATGTTTACCAGCACCCCTGGCCTCTTCTCACTGGAAGCCACAGGCAGGAGACAGCCAACATACTCAAAACACCCAAATCAATAAAGGTATTGGTGGAAGTGAAAAATGTGTCTTTTATTTTATAGAAAAAAACTAAATGGACTTTCTGGCCAACCCGATTAAAACATAAAAGAGTATGAATGAAAGGATGCTTCCAGGATTATTTTTCTCTCTTGCTCCAAATGGATATTTCAAATTGAATGATTACATAATCATGTTTCATAAATTCCACAATCCTGGAAACATCAGGAAAGAGATCAGATAAAAGCAAGAATGAAATTAGTAGCTTTAGATGTATTATTGTCATGGACATGCAATCACAGTCTAATCTACTCCATTTTAAGATAAATTTAAAACTTCCAGTCAAGATGGCAGCACAGGCAGACATGGCTTGCCTCTTCAAACAACCACATCAAAATTACAACAAAACTACAGAACCACCACCACTCAGAACCATCAGAGACTGAGTTGAATGGAAGTCTGACAACTACAGAATTAAAGAAACCACATCGAGAACCAAGATGGCGGCATAGGTGGACACACTGCGCCTCCTCGCACAACCAGAACTGACAGAAAATTGAACAGCAAGGAAGTCCGACACCAAGTAAATAAAAAATAAACATTCATCCAGACCGGTAGGAGGGGCAGAGACCGGCAGCCAGGGCGGAGAGGACTCGAGTTGCCACGGTGGGGACCGAGACTGGTGGAGTGTGGGACAAAAGGGGCAGGCAGTCGGACCACTAGCAGACTCTGCAGCCCCACATTCGTGCACAGATAAACGGAGACAGACTCAGAGTGGCGGAGAACGGGGCAGGCAGAGCGCAGGTAGCACCCCGCGGCCCCACACTTGTGCAAGATAAACCAGGACTAATGGAGGGGAGCGAAGCAGACCGTGTAACCCAGGGCTCCAGCGCGGGGGGGAAAATAAAGCCTCAAACCTCTGATTGAAAACGCCTGTGGGGGTTGAGGCCGCAGCAGGAGAGACTCCCAGCCTCACAGGAGAGGTCTTTGGAGAGACCCACGGGGGTCTAGAGTGTGCACAAGCCCACCCACTCAGGAACCAGCACCAGAGGGGCCCAATTTGATTGTGGGTAGCGGAGGCAGTGCCTGAAACCCGGTAGAGAGTGGAGCGGGCACCACTGCTCCCTCTCGGCCCCTCCCCCACACACAGCTTCACAGCGCAGAGTCACAGAGCAGCAACCGGCATTACCCCGCCCAGGGGAACACCTAAGGCTCCGCCCCTTAAAGTAACAGACGGGCCAAGACAAAAAAAAAAAAAAAAAAAAAAAAAGGCCCAAATGACAGAACACTTCAAAGCTCCAGAAAAAATACAACTAAGCAATGAAGAGATAGCCAACCTATCGGATGCACAGTTCAAAACACTGGTTATCAAGACGCTCACAGAACTGGTTGACTCTGTTCGAAAACCAGATGAAAAAATGAAGCCTATGCCAAGAGAAACAAAGGAAAATGTACAGGGAACCAATAGTGATGCGAAGGAAACTGGGACTCAAATCAACGGTGTGGACCAGAAGGAAGAAAGAAACATCCAACCAGAAAAGAATAAAGAAAACAGAAAAATCAAAAAAAATGAGGAGAGGCTTAGGAACCTCCAGGGCATCTTGAAACGTTCCAGCATCCGAATAATAGGGGTGCCAGAAGGAGAAGAGGAAGACCAAAAAATGGAAAACTTATTTGAACAAATAATGAAGGAGAACTTCCCCAGTCTGGCAAAGGAAATAGACTTCCAGGAAGTCCAGGAAGCTCAGAGAGTCCCAAAGAAGCTGGACCCAAGGAGGAACACATCAAGGCACATCATAAGTACATTACCTAAGATTAAACAGAAGGAGAGAAATCTTAGAAGCAAAGGATAAGGACACAGTTACCTACAAAGGAGTTCCCATAAAACCGTCAGCTGATTTCTCCAAAGAGACCTTCCAGGCATGAAGGGGCTGGCAAGAAGTATTCCAAGTCATGAAAGGCAAGAACCTACATCCAAGATTACTGTATCCAGCAAAGCTATCATTTAGAATGGAAGGGCAGATAAAGTGCTTCTCAGATAAGGTCAAGTTCAAGGAGTTCATCATCACCAAGCCCTTCCTATATGAAATGTTAAAGGGACTTACCTAAGAAAAAGAAGATTAAAAACTATGAACAGTAAAAATGACAGCAAACTCACAGTTATGAACAACCACACCTAAAACCAAAACAAAAGAAAACTAAGCAAACAACTAGAACAGAAACAGAACCACAGAAACGGAGATCACATGGAGGGTTGTCAATAGGGGATTGGGAGGGGGAGAGAGGGGGGAAAGGTACAGAGAATAAATAGCATAAATGATAGGTGGAAAATAGACAGGGGGAGGGTAAGAATAGTATAGGAAATGTAGAAGCCAAAGAACTTATAAGTATGACCCATGGACATGAACTATAGGGGGGGAATGTGGGAGGGAGGGGGTGGGCAGGATGGAGTTGTGTGAAGGGGCATAAAAGGGACAACTGTAATAGCATAATCAATAAATATATTTAAAAAAACCCTTTCCATTAAAAAAAAAAAGAAACCACATCCACCAGACTGGTAGGCAGGGCACAGATGTGGAATGGCCTGGTCCCTCACCCACATGTGGTGGACTAAATTCAGGAGGGATGTCTCAGGAGTAAGGACTCCCAGCCTAACATCAGGACCTGCAGCTCAGGGTTCCAGTGCCAGGAAGATAAGCCCCCAAAACTTCTGGCTGCAAAAAGCAGCAGGGAGTGAGTTGGTGGAAGAAACTGCAGGAGCCCCAAGCAGCTGCTCTTACAGAACCCACACAGGGACTCACATACACAGACTCACTTCCTCTGAGCTCTAGCACTAGGGTAGCAGCTAGTGGTATACAGGGAGAAACGGAAGTGTTTGCTCACCAAGGCAAGCAGAGGCCAATGTCCCTTTTCTAAACCTTTGCCCCAGAGAGCTGGCAAGCTGGTGCCATATCTGAGACTCCATCAACCTGGCAAACACTGTTGTACTTGGGAGATCCCAGGGACTCTGCCACACCCAACTTATGGGCCCACCCAATCTGCTTGTCCATATGAATGGCTGGCCTTGGCTCAGGCTTCACAACTTCCTAAATTCTCTCAAACAAGCAACAGCTGGCCTCAGTGAGCCCCAGGTCTGACACTAGCAACAGCCAGCTCAGATTCATAGCTTGGTTTAGCCTGGGAATCTCCAAGCCCAGGGCAAGTAGCAGCCATCTCAGATTGCCTTACAGTTTAGGCAAGGTGGCTCCAGGCAAATGGATAGACAGAGCTTTTTGATGGTTGCCAGATGGGATGGGAGTGGGGGGAAATGGGTGAAGAAGTACAAATTGGTAGTTACAGAATAGCCATGGGGATATAAAGTACAGTATAGGAAATGGAGTAGCCAAAGAACTTATATGCATGACTCAAGGACATGAACAATGGCGGGGGGATTGCGAGGGAGTAGGGGATGCTGGGTGGGTGGGGGGCAAAGGGGGAAAAATCAGGGCAACTATAATAGCATAATCAATAAAATACAACTTAAAAAAGATAAATTTAAAATCTAGATTCTTTTTTAAAATGAAATTTATTGGGGTAACACTGGTTAACAAAGTTGTATAAATTATAGTTTATAATTTATAATTTAGTTATATAAATTATGTATATAAATACATGAAACTATTAAAATGATGCATATCATACAACTGTATAATATGACGTCTGCATACTCTATATTGTGTGGTCACCACCCGAAGCCTGGTGCCCTTCTGTCAGCATATATTTGACCCCTTTTTCCCTCTCTTCCTCTCCCTACCTCTATTCCCTCATGGTAACTACTACTCTATTGTCTGTTGTGGGGAACTGTCCACTCGTGGGAAATGTGGCTCAGCCCTCACTCGGAAAAGCCAGTGGGGAGCGAGGTTGGTGGGCAGGACCCCCGTCCCTGGATAGGTTCTCCCGTGGGGAATCAGGCCTGCATTGTACCTAGACTGCTATGAGACTTGCTCTTGCTAAAACTCCCTCACCCTGAATTGAGGCAGCAAATGTTTACTGAGTATCTTTATCTTCCTAAAATCTGTGCTAAACCACCCAAGTATGGACTGTGATCAGTTTCCCCCTTGAGCTATAACATCCTTCTCTTTGAAGTGATTAGCAGTATTCTGTCCTTTGTTGTCTTTAAAAGGTAATCACCTGTGGTGAACCTGTGCATGGTAAATGAGAACCATCCTCGATGTAATGTGCCCAGAAAAGCAATAAAAGCCTGTCCAGGGAGGGGTTGGCTGTCTCTTGGGCTCTCTCTAGCCCTCTCACCCTCTGTCTCACTTAGAGAGGGCACATGCCATCCATTTTCCTCCACAGGATTTTTGTAGTCCGTGTGTATTTGTCTATTGCAGCCACAACACAGGATCCTGCTGGCCGGGATCCGCATCAGTCTGTATCTATGATTTTATTTTGTTTCTTGCTTTTATTGTTCATTGCTCCCCTGATTCTGATGCCTCTTTTACTTGTCACCTAACCAATTAACTATCCAGAGTGAGTTGTAAACTACTAGGATATCTCTCCACTCTTTCATCTCATTTCTTATTACTCTTTTCTCCAAATTCCCATACAGGGACTGCAGAGAGTATGGCAGATACACTACATTAATTAAGCTCAGTGAAAACCAGTCTGTAGGTGATCTGCAGGGCAAGCCTGACTGAAATGCCTGATAATTTAAACTTTGGTCCCTGAACATCTTGTGAGCTCCCCTCTAGGTCACTTTTACTTAGAGACTTAGAAATGTTTTTAATGTAAAATGTCAACACTAAATAAATTTAACATGCACCATAACAAATTTCTGTTTCAATGTTAATTGAATCACCATATTCCTAGGTACATAGGCTGACAGCATTTAAATAATATGATTTCTTCTTTGCTCCCCATGACCAATATTCAAGTTTTGTTGGTTCTTCCTAAATAGTTTTTAATGACCCCACTGCGTTGTATCCTTTGCATGTTCATTATCATAGACACTTCCGTACTTTAATTTGGACCTAAATTATTCTTACAGCCCATTCTCTGATTTCCCCATCATTGAATTCCTACTCCTCCAATGTCATTTTTTATCAGGTTTCTTACAACACCAAATGCTACTGTCCCAGTATCTGGTCACTTGTAATTTTCAATCTATTTTTTCTTCATTGTCCACCAAGGACACTGTGTGACTGAGTTACTTTTTTTCACTTAGCTTTAAGCTATTTTCTCTACCTAAAATGCCTGTAGCTTTCCCTTGCCTGACTGCTAACTTCTATCTAGCATTTCCTTTTGGCACTGCCACAGGTTAGAGTACATTAGACAGGCATTTGCCTTGCAATTGTCCTTCAGTTCTTCTATAGGTTCAGCGTCTGCTTTCCCAACCATGTTATGTTCATGCCTCTGGTCTTAAAAAAATTTTTTTTTCTGTTTCTATGAGTTTTTTTGGTCTTTTTATTTATTAGCTTGCTAATTTAAAAAATGTAAAAAGTTTTAATTGTGGAAAAATACACATAAAATTTACCACCTTAACAATTTTTTAGTGTACAGTTCAGTTGTGCAGCCAGTCTCCAGAACTCTTTTCATCTTCCAACACGGTAAGTAGGTATTTAAAAAGGTTATCAGAAAACTGTGTAAACAATTTTGTTTAGAGTGGTGAGTATATTCTTAACTGTAGGACTGCAATATAAATAATGAGAGGAGGCAGTAAATGGTAAGTGCTGATAAATCACAAGGGCAGGAAATGCTGAAATAACATAGTGGACAAAGACATCATTGTAGGTTGAGGACGGGGAATTGAGATGAGCCTTATTTTGACAGAAATAATAAGAAAGACAGCGTAAGTGGGGAGGGTAAAAGCATGTCATGTCCGAGGACACACTGCATAACTGGATTAGAGCATTCCTACAGGGGAAGGAGGGAGGGAGAGAAAAGCTGAAAGCGTTGCTTTGAATCTGAGTGCAGATGGTCTGGAATGGCAGTAAGGGATAAATACGGATTGAAATCCCAAAGGGTTCTAATCAGAGCCTGGCAGACAGAGGGTACACAAAATGCCGACTAAGAAATGATTTGATTTTGAAGACAGAGGCATGATAAGTTCCAGAACAGTAAAGCAAGGTTTTAGAAAGATGGCCTTGGAGGCAAAGAGGAGAGATCGCATGATTCTGAAAGCAGAAAGGTTCAGATGCTACTGCTAGAGACTTATTATGACCAGAATTTTTTAACAAAAAATTACTTTTATTGTATTTTTTCCCATTACCATTCAGTCTCCTTATACCCTCTAACCCCTGCAATCACCACACTGTTGTCCATGTCCACGAGTCCTTTTTCCTTTTTGCTCCATTCTTCCATCCCTCCCCTCCCCCCTTAGCTATCTGGAATTCTTATGTTACAAATGTTATTTTTAAAGAACAAACAATAAAATGCTGCTGTCTGACTCCTGGATCAAGAGTCACAGACAGGACTCTGATAAACTGCCGTACTATTCAATAAATATGAAACACAAGCATAGCATTTATGTTTTGATGCTGGAAAGTAAGTTTTAAATGTCACCAAATATAGACTGTCTCGGGCACCAGACCCAACGATGCACAATGGGGCCCTGCCTAGTACAGCGTTCTGCAGCAAAGCAGCAAGGCCTCTGCATGCTGCATCCTCTGATTGACTGTTTGCCTCATGTCTCCTGAAACAAAAGAATCTGATCTATATTAAGGAATATATCGACACCAGAATGAATAGAAAAGTGACCTCACTTTTGGACTGACTTATTTTTTAGAAGTTCTTCAAAAGAATCAAAATTAACATAATAAAGGCAGATACTGCTGGTTAGTTACAGCTCAGCAGATGAGTTTGATTGCACAAAACTGTGTGGAAATCTTGTATTCAGTTTTTATTCCAACTTTTTCTAAAAAACAAAAAAAACAAAACCCCATGAACATTTTTGATATATCAAACCCACGACAGGTTATGGCTATCTGCTTCCCAGACTAGCAAAAAATTGATGTTTGTATCTGTATTTGTTAGAAACAACAAAAGCTTCTATTTTCCCACTTGTTTAAAAAAATATAAAAATGTTTTCATGTTTAAAAAAATAATTGTAATCTCATCTGCAAAGAAATAAAAAGCAGACCCGTGGTTGCCAGGGACGGGAGTGAGGGCTGCAGGATGACTGGAAAGGGACATGAGAACTTTCTGGAAATGCATCACAGCGTGACTGTGGTGGCAGTTACATGGTATATGGAGTTGTCAAAACTCACCATCATGTACACTGACAATGCATGCTTGTTATTGTACGTACATTATAACTCAATAAAGTTATTTTTTAAGTCTCTAGAAATCTGTCTCTTATTCAGTCACGCTGGATGAGGAGGTGGTAGCGGGAAGAGCTAGCAGCAGAGGGCCTGAGCAGGTGAGAAAGGCCTGAGAAGCACTGACAGGACGTGCGACTAGCAGAGGCTCAGTGGGGCCCTGGTGCTCCTTCTTACTAAGTCTGGTTCCAAACACGGATATACCAAGGCGGCTTCAGTGCTGCTGGCTTGGATCCAACTCGGAACTTCTGTGAACAATTTGCTGCTTAATGTTAAATGTCATTTATTGTGACATTGAAGATCTGTTCAAGAAACAGGAGGTGATATTTATAGGGGCTCCAATATTTGGTTAAATGAGATAAATATTCGATTATAGAAAACCTGTCCAATCTCCTATAGGGCTGTAAGACAATGATACTCTGAAGAAGTACTAGCAACAGAATAAAGCAATTTGGAGATGAAGGGTCTAAAATAAAGAAAGAACCTCATGGGAAAAATAGAATGGCTTCCTTTCACGAAATACTGGAATCCAGCTCCACTTCCATGACTATTTTAAATAAAATTGAGCTTCCTTGACTTTAAACAAGGACATTCTTTCTACTTGCCATCTTTCCTGCCCCCACCCCCTTGTTTCATACAAAGAGTCATCTATTAGTTTTATCCATCATTGTGCTGATTATTAGCTGGTAAGTAAATGCCCTTCAAAAACTATACCTTTAGCTTTTTTGTGGATAGTCACTGTCTTATAAATGATGCATTATGTAGTGCAATGTTCCACAGTTTTGCTTCCCAGGAGGCACTTTCATTAAAAAAATTTCATGAAAGATTTTCACTCCTGCTGTCTGGGATACAATACGGTAGTGAGCCATCTTGGGTTATGTGGATGGGGCAATAACCCAGGGAGGGCAAAGCAGCAAGGCAGGATGTCTCCGAACCTGGGCAACTTCATAGAGCAGAATTACAATACCAGTTTGAACCCTTACATGAGAGAGACTTAAGTTCATATGTGGTTTACTCTGTTATTTTTGTCAAAGCAGGTGAACATATACCCAAATTAGTTTTAAAAGAGTTTTAAATCTGTTTAGCATTTTGTATACATGAGGCAAAGTCTATAAATAGTAAAATAGACAATATAAATGAAATCTAAAAATCAGAAGAGAAATTAAAGAGATCAAAATTAGCCTCAGGATACAGTCTTAAAAAAAAAAAGCTAGAGGAGAAAGGAATACCTTGTTAAGATAATGTCTGCTCATTTGGTATGTCATTTTAGTTATTGATTAGAATAAAATCCACCAAAAATTTACAGGATCCACATTAATTTGTAAAATAATGGCACATCATAGCTTTCTTTAAAAGAAATCTAGAACTATAAAATCAGTCAACTACCAAATTTTATGTAGAATGCACCTATATGTATTCTCCATGTTTGAGGATTCTAGTTGATGTATCTTTTGTGATACCCAAATATGTAGAGAACATCGTTTCTTCAATACATTATGCAGGGGGCTACAGTTTATGGTGAAACATTTTACCAGAAAGAAAAACAATATTATCTACATAAGAGTCTTAGACTATACTCTCTGTATGGTCCCAGTTTATTACAGTGAGTTGTGTCCATCTCTGCTTCAATGTAGAAGTGATCCCTGGATTCTACCTAAATGTCCACCTATTTCCAGAGAAACCCCATACAACTAAAGAACATGTGTCTTATTTGGTTGATTGCTCAGGCCCTCACCATGCTACAATTACTGATACTCACCTGAAAGAAAAAAAAAGCCTCCATGGCACTGTTTGCTCCTGAAGCTCCTACGCCTTTCTTTTCCCCTCCTGGTCAAAAACTTTTTAGGACTAATGACAGTTCTGAATTCCTGATTCCCAGATGGTAGAACAAAGACCCATCAGCTCCCTTATCCACTAGAAAATCACTCCCAAACACCAGAGCAACAAAAACCAGAAACAAACTCTACGTTTAAATGATATAAGAAGATTTATGTTGTGACAAAAACTAAAATATAAAAAGAGAAAATGGATAAGGAAATTCTTAGCATATGAAAATCAATCCAAAGTGCCTATTGAGGGAAATACCTATAAAAGGGAAGTAGATTCATTTGTGGAATACAAAAAGTGCTCAGGAATAATTAGGTTGGCCCTGGTGGGGTAGGTCAATTGGTTAGAATGTTGTCCCAATCCACCAAGGTTGTGGGTTCAATCCCTGGTCAGGGCACATACAAGAAGCAACTGATGAATGCATAAATAAGTAGAACAAATTGATGTTTCCCTATTTCACTCTAAAAAAAAGAGTAAATTAAAAAAAATAGGTCAATAGGTGTGGCTAGTTGTGTAACTTAGAAAAAGAAAGCAGACTTACTTTACAAACAGTATTCTCAAACATACAAGAAAATGGAAGGCTGTGTTTTACTCCTGATCTACTGAATTTGAATTTCAGCAGAGGAGCACCTACACTTTGAAGAAGCTCTCCAGGTAAATTAGAGACCAAGTACTTTATGGAAAGATAAACTAATTTCAAAGACAAAGAGTAGGGTATTAGGTATGCCTGATTCCCCACTTCCCTGCCAAGACTGGGTTTTTAGCAATTGTATTTACTTTTCCTAATTCAATAAGGAGTTACAAAACCTACCAATCCCACAGAAAAATGATCAGTTATTTTGAACTTTTAAAATTCTGATGATATTGCAGACACTCATAATACTGAGAGTAACTAGACTTAGAAATATGCAGAGACAACTTCTGTGGTGTGGTTCTAGCCAACAGATTGTTTGAAAAAAAGTTTAGGCAAGTATCTCAGAATGTATTCATAGGCAAATTTCCTCCTATCTTCAGGGCAAGGGCCATCACAAGAGAAATAGGCGAATTTAGGATCTTCTGCTTTCTAAATCTCTGCCTTTAATAACAGCTGGCAAGCCAAGGGAGTTTTTGTCGGGGATTTACTCAAATCCTATCAAAATCCCTAGTGAATATGTCTTAAACCCACTGATTTGTGTTGGAGGTCTGGGGGGAAAAACAGCTTAGCATGAACTACAAGAGATGAAGCTAAGTGGTGGGTTCACAGTAACATCTGGGGATAATGTGTACAAAAAGATTTATAGGTCTTTTCTTTCATTTTGTCATTACATTTTCACAACAGTGTGTCCTTTCTGCCTCATGTATGATAGTATAATATGAACACAAAAGTTTCAGAACACAAACCTCACTTACAAAAATGTACTCCCTTCAAAATAAGGTATACTTGTCATTGTTATACTCACACTTTTGAACTATACCAGCGATTTTCAACCGGTGTGCTGCAAGGATTTTTAAAACGTTCAATAGTTGACTATTTAGTCGGGGGCACTGAACCTCTTTTCCCTTAGATTGTCAAATAAAAAAAATGACAAGACCCAATACAACAATAGCTGTCTGGTATGAATGAATCAAAATTATACCTATTTTTTTTTGTCAGATCAGCAAAAACTACATTTTTCTGGCGTGCCACAGCATTTTAGTAATTAGTTTATGTGTGCCATGAGATGAAAGAGGTTGAAAATTGCTGGACTATACTATTTATTGCATCTTCTTTTCTTAGGAAGGCTATGTTTCCAAAGGTAAATAAAGTCTTCTTATATTGTTTCTAAGAACTCAAACTCCAGAATACACCCATTTATTTAGATGTCTGTTTTAAGAATTACTGAATGCTTTAAGCAATTAATCCATGCACTCTGTCACTGTCCCACTGTTTATATAACCTTTTCCAGTCATAGATGGATAACATGTCCACACCAGCTGTCCGCACTGTGCTACTGGGGGGCCTTTCTTGCCTTTTCTTTAGCGTGCACTGCATTCCAAATCCGTTTGCTATGATATTTGCTAGAAGAATGCCAGTGGTATCATGATACTCATTCTCCATTGTCCTGCACAATCAAGGGCTAAGTGTCTTTGTTTCAAAACAGGCAACATTATACCGTACATCTAATGTTTGGAGATGTGCTACTCTGCTTGGGGAAAAAAATCAGATGTTGTTCCAAAGAGTAAATATCCAAGACAGTCTTCATGCTGTATATGAGGCATATGAAAGCTTTAGGGATATATATAGGCATGACTATTGGGGTGGACTATTGAGGTCTTGACAAAGTAGATGAAAACAAACTCTGTAATTCAGTATCTCCCTGTATCAATAATGATTCAACAATTCCATCATTCACTTGTTATCAATCTGTTGGCAAAAATTATAAGAACTCCACTCCTACACAGGTTGGAATGAAACATCTGTTGGTATATTCTGTAGAAATGGGCGAGTGACCATGCTTGAATTTGGTAGAAGAATTATTATTATTATTATTATTGTTAGCTGGGATGATCCCATCTTTTCTGCATTCTCCCTTAGACTCCAGCTGTTTGTCAAATGCCAGACACAATTTAGAAAGCGTAATTACTATACTGATTTTTCATGTATATGTGTCATGGTTACAGTAGGTATAAAGAGTAAGAAATGCAGATCTTCTGTAAAACTAATTTTTAAAAAAACTTGACATTTTTCTGCATAGCAATGTTATTTAATAAGAAAATATGCTCAAAAATAGCAGAGCAATAACCATCACTGTCTACTGAGTCAAACACATTTACTTCTCAAAGATACAGAAAAATTACAATTGAAAATATCATTTTGAGACAAGTTTTATAATTTTACTATATGTAAACTAAAATTTAAAAAAACTTTAAAACTTTGCATGGTATTTTAATAAGTATAATAAAGATGTAAAAACTGTAGAAAGTAACTGTTACTGCTTGTATTTTGCATATAACCTCTGGAAATTTTCCTCCTTGACTGGATATTCTCTCTCTCTTAGAGCACCTCTATTTTGTCTCACGTTACACCAAAGCACACATTTTTACATTCCTGAAAGATGATTGATGGTATGAACGTTTATCTTGTTCCCTTTCAACTCAGCCAATCTCTGGCTCAGCTGCAGCGCCTAACTGGTGCCTTCCTTAGACCAGTGATTCCGTTTTCCAAACTGCCATTCACTGATCAGAGAAAGAGTAATAAAGACAAGATAATTTTTCTTATTATTTCCAGTCTGTTCCACAACCAAATTGTCACCTGTAGTACACAGTTATTCTTTCGGTGTTTCTCAAAAGTTATTCCACAGAAGTATGGCAAGAGATGTTGACAAATATCCCATGAAAAAAGATTTCCATGGTCCAATAGGAGGAACCTTGGGCATAACTGCACACTGGTGCACAATGTGTAAGAGCTTTTTATGGTACAGGCTATACGTGTTCCATAGGAGGCTGTATTTTAGAGCCTAAATGACTGCCCACAGGCCAAATCTGGTGCACCACCTGTTCCTGTACCTTCCACCAGCAAAGAATGGCTTTTATATTTTTAAATGGTTGAAAGAAAAAAATATTTTGTGACATCAAAAATACTATTTTGTGAAAATTACTTGAAATTCAAATTTCAGTGTCTATAAATAACATTTCGACAGAACACAAACACACTCATTTGTTTATATATTTTCTATGGCTGTTTTAATGCTACAACAGGAAATCTGAGAGCCTGTGACAGAGACTGACTGGTCCACAAAGCCCAATATATTAACTGTCTGGCTTTTTACAGAAAAAGTTTGCTAACCCTGTTATAAACCATTTTCCAAATTTACTTGACCACGAAACACTACTTCCTCATTTTCTGGGTGGAACACTAATTCACAACTTGACGTATAATAGTATTCCAAGAAAAGAGATTGGAAAGTGGTGATTTAAGGCAAAGCCAGTGGTTCCTTAAAAGAATGAATGAAAGAGTTTGAATGAAGTAAGTAGAAATTCACCATAATCGACAGTTCCAGCATAATGATTCTAGAGCCAGATACTCTGCTAAGCACTTTACATGGGTTAATTGAATCCTTACAACAACCTTAAGAAATTGAGAGAGGACATATCTAGTAGGCAGTTGTATTGTTGGGCCTGCAGCCAGGCCCTGAAATGTGGATATGGAGATGATCAGCACAGAAGGTAGCTGAAATAACAGGGGTGCATGAGACCACCAAGGTCAGAGGAGGAGCACACAGCAGTGGTAAAGGAAAAGTCTATAAAGACCTGAGAGGGTATAGTCTTAGAGGTAGAAGAGGGAGAGAATGGTGTTCTGAAAGCCAGGGAAAGAAAATTTTAAGAAACAAGAAGAGATAAATACTTTATAAACTGTTTGCAGACGACAAGCCAAGACAAAGAATGCAAAATTTCCATTGGACTTGGCTTTTAGAATGTTACTTTGGGAAACCAGTTTCAGTCCTGAGAGCAAAAGCCGCATGGAAAAGCATTAAGAAACAAACAGCAGTAAAAAAGTAGAGAGGGACCACAGATCAGTCTTTCAAGATCATAGAGAACAAAACTAGAACCACAGACCCTAAGAACAGCAGAAGACCTTACAGATCAACTCTATCCATGAAAATCACTGCTTGATTTTGTTCTATCACATTCATATCAAGTTGCCCTCCAGCCTTTTTAACACATTTTAAGACATAGTACTCTAGCTATTGTAAAGCAGCATATACTAGCTTAACAACCTAATTCTTAGAAATTGTTTATAAAATTAATCTTGAAAGCTATCTTTTAATCTTAGTTCTTTCCCATTAGGTCACATTAAGAGATAATCAGTCTTTTACATGATTGTGAATAAAATATTTGGAAATGCTATTCTCTCTCTGAAGTGTTAAACAATTATTTGCTGAAGGTTTGACCAAAGCACTGTGGCTTAATTTAGGTCTTCCTGAAGCCCAAGTAACTGAAAAAGTCTTAAGACAGATGGGTGATCTATAGGAACTGACATTAGATGGGCTGATTCGCTGATGAATTTCTAAGATAACCAAATATGTCTAGATATTTTATTTAAAGCAATCTGTAAGCTGTACCTTGTGTGAAATCTATTTTTAAAACCTCAGTTAAACAGAGTCGACAAACATTGGAACGCCTGCCTTGATTAATTTGGGAGAACAAAGTAAGGCTTGAGAAATTAGTATAAAAAGTACAAGCAAGAAATGTGGAGCTTCAACAGTTCTTTCATGATTAGACTGACAGGAAATTTAACAGGGATTAAAACATTACATTATTTGAGATTGTTCCTGGTTGACTCAGATGAAGCAAAATGAAATGACCTCCTGTGAATTGTATAATAGCTGCCAAAGGTCTTATAATCATCTCCTGATTGGCTAAAAGTTTGGGCATCTTTTCTATGGTAGTTCTATGGCTATCTCTGCAGAGTAGGACTCATTAATGCACCATACCTCTGCTACTACTATAGCAAGTTAAGGAAACTGAAGTGTTTGTGAAAGATAAAATCCCCCCAACATAATATTGTATCTTTTTCCTTCCTTTATGTTATTTATTATATATTTTCCATTACCATTTAGTCCCCTCATGCCCTCCTCCCTGCAATCACCACATTGTTATCCATGTCTATGAATCCATTTTCCTTTATGTTCAATCCCTCCACTTCCTAACCTACACCCTTGTAGCTGTCATCCTGCTGTCTGTGAGTCTGTCTCTATTTTGAGTGTTAGTTCAGCTTGTTCATTAGATTCCATGTGTAAATAAAATCACATGGTATTTGTCTTCCTCTGACTGGTTTATTTCACTTAGCATAGCTTCTCCAGGTTCATCCATACTGTTGCAGAGGGTAAAATTTTCTTCTTTCTTACAACTGAGTAGTGTTGCATCGTGTAAATGTACCATAGTTGTTTTATCCACTCATCTATTGATGGACCCTTGGGTAGCTTCCATATCTTGGAGATTGTAAATAATGCTGCAATGAACATAGGGGTGCTTATGTTCTTTCAGATTAGTGTTTTGGGTTCCTTGGATATATTCCCAGAGGTGGGGTCACTAAGTGAAAAGGCAGATCCATTTTTAATATTTTGAGGTATCTCCATATTGCTTTCCACAGTGGCTACACCAATCTGCATTCCCATCAACAGTGCAAAAGAGTTCCCCTTTCTCCACATGCTCACCAGCACTCCTTTGTTGATTTATTGATAGCCATTCTGACAGGTGTGAGAACTTATCTCATTGTGGTTTTAATTTGCATTTCTCTGATGATTAGCGATGTTGAGCATCTTTCCATAAGTCTATTGGCCACCTGTATGTCCTCTTTGTAGAAATGTCCATTCAGGTCCTTTGCCCACTTTTAAATTGGGTTGTTTTTTTGGTGTTGAGTTTTGTAAATTCTTTATATATTTTGGATATTAATCCCTTATGAGATGTACTGGCGAATATGTTCTCCCATTCCATGGGTTGTCTTTTTATTTTGATGTTTTCCTTTGCTGTGCAAAAACTTTCTAGTTTGAGGCAGTCACATTTGTTTATTTTTTCTTTTGTTTCCCTTGTCTGGGGAGATATATCCAATAAAATACTGCTATGAGCAATGTCTGAGATTTTGCTTCTTACATTTTTTACTAGGATTTTTATGGTTTTGGGTCTAACATTTAAGTCTTTGATCCATTTTGAATTTATTCTTGTGTGTGGTGTAAGAAGATGGTTTACTTTCATTTTTCTGAATGTATCTGTCCAATTTTCCCAACAACACTTATTGAATAAACTATCTAGCCCACTGTTATGTGCTTGCTTCCTTTGTGGAATATTAATGGACTATAAAGGTGTGAGTTTATTTCTGGGCTCTCTATCCTGTTCTATTGATCTATGTGTCTGTTTTTATGCCAGTACTGTGCTGTTTTGATTACTATGGCATTACAGTATAGTTTCATACTAGGCAGTGTGATTCCTCCAAACTTTGTTCTTCTTTCTCAGGATTGCTGTTGCTATGTGGGGCCTTTTGTGGTTCCATATAAATTTTTGGAATAGTCGTTCTAGTTCTGTGAAATATGTCACTGGAATCTTGATAGGAATTATGTTGAATCTATAGATTGCTTTGGGTAGTATGGACATTTTAATGTTACTTCTTCCTATCCATGAACACGGTATGTGCTTCCACTTATTTGTATCAACTTCAATTTCTTTATTCAGTGTCTTATAATTTTCTGAGTACAGATCTTTTACATCCTTGGTTAGGTTTATTTCTAGGTATTTTATTCTTTTTGAAGCAATTGTGAATGGATCTTCTTAATTTCCCTTTTTGTTAGTTCATTATTAGCATATGTAAATGCAATTGATTTCTGGATATTAATTTTTTATCCTGCTACTTTGCTGAATTCATTTATCAGGTCTAGTAGTTTCTTGATGGAATCCCTGGGGTTCCTATGTACAGTATCATGTCATCTGCAAATACGGAGTTTTTCTTCTTCCTTCCCAATTTGGATGCCTTTAATATCGTCTCTCTGTTGTGGCTAGGACTTCCAGTATTATGTTTAATAGAAGAGGTGAAAGAGGATACCCCTGTCTTTTTCCCAATCTTAAGGGGAGTTATTGTGGTTTTTGCCCATTGATATGATGCTAGCAATGGGTTTGTCATACATGGCCTTTATTATGTTTAGGTATGTTGCCTCTATTCCTACTTTGTTGAGTTTTTATCATAAATGTGTGCTGGATTTTATCAAATGCTTTTTCTGCATCTATTGATATGATCATGTGGTTTTTATCCTTAATTTTGTTTATGTTTTGAATCACATTTATTGATTTGCAAATGTTGTACCAACCTTGCATTCCCACACAAATCCCATTGGGTCATGGTGGATGATCTTTCTGATGCATTGGTGTATTCAATTTGCTAATATTTTGTTGAGGATCAGAGATATTGACCTATAATTTTCTTTTATTGTAGTCTTTATCTGGCTTTGGAATTAGGATAATGCTGGCCTTGTAAAATGAGCTTGGGAGCCTTCCCTCTTTGGAATAGTTGAGTAGGAGACGTGTTATTTTTTTCTCAGAATGTTTGGTAAAATTAACCTGTGAAGCCATCCAGTCCAGGGCTTTTGTTTGTTGGGAGTTTTTTGATTACTGCTTCAACTTCACTAGGTGTAATGTATCTATTCAGATTTTCTGTGATTCGCAGGCCAGCACTCAACCACTGAGCCACGCCAGCCAGGGCTATTCAGATTTTCTGATTCTTCCTGATTCAGTTTTTGGAAGACTGTATGTTTCTAGGAATTTATCTATCTATTTTGTCCAGGCTGTCCAGTTTGTTGGCATATAGTTGTTCATTATCATTTCTTAAAATCCTTTGTATTTCATTGGTATCAGTTATTTTCTCCTCTCTCATCTCTGGTTTTATTTATTTGGGGCCTTTCTCTATTTTTCTTGATAAGTCTGGTAAGAGGTTTGTCAATTTTGTTTATCTTTTCAAAGAACAAGCTCTTAGATTCATTGATCTTTTGTATTGTTTTTTTTTAAGACGATTTCATTTATTTCTGCTCTGATTTTTATTTCCTTTCTTCTACTCACTTTGGGCTTTTTTAACTGTTCTTTTTCAAGTTCCATTAAGTGTAAAGTTAGATTATTTATTTGAGCTTTTTCTTGTATTTATTTATTTCAGATAGGTCTGTAATGCCATGAATTTCTCTCTTAGGAGAGTTTCCCAATGTCTCACAAATTTTGGATTGTTGTGTCCTCATTTACATTTGTTTCAAGGTATGTTTTGATTTCTTCCTTGATCTCGCAGTTGACCCATTCATCATTTAATTACATGCTATTTAGCTTCCATGTCTTTGTTTTTCAGTGTTCTTCTTGTGATTAATTTCTAGTTTAATAGCATTGTGGCTGGAGAAGATGCTTGATATGACTTCAATCGTCTAAAATTTATTAAGACTTGTTTTGTGTCCTAACATGACCTCTATCCTAGACAATGTTCCATGTGAACTTGAAAAGTATGTATATTCTGCTGCTTTGAGATGGAATGTTCTGAAGGTATCAATTAAATCTATTTGATATAAGGTGCCATTTAAGGCCACTGTCTCCTTGTTAATTTTCTGTCTGGAAGATCTATCCACTGAACTCAATGGGGTGTTAAAATCCCTGAACATGATCTCTCCCTTTATGCTTTACATATTTAGGTGCTCCTATATAGGGTGCATGTAAAATGTTCACTAGTGCTGTATCTTTTTGTTGGATTGTTCCCTTTATCATTATGTAGTATGCTTCTTTGTCTCTTAATATAGCCTAGGTTTTAAAATTTATTTTGTTGGATATAAGTATTGCTACCCCAGCATGTTTTCCTTTTCCATTTGCATGAAATACTTTTTCTATCCTTTTACTTTTAGTCTGTGTGTATCTTTTGATCTGAGGTGGGTCTCTTGGAGGCTGCATATATATTGGCCTTGTTTCTTACCCACTTAGCTATCCACTTTTGGTTGGAGCATTTAGGCCATTTATGTTTAAAGAGATTACTGATAAACATTTATTTAGTGCCATTTTATTGTTAGACCATTTTACTCTGTATTCTTTTTCTCTTTTTTCTTTTTCTTAAAGAAAGACCTTTAACATTTGTTGCAGTACTGGTTTGGTGTTAACAAATTGCTTCAGCTTTTTCTTATCTGGAAGCTCCTCATTTCTCCTTTGATTTTAAATGACAACCTTGCTTGGAAAAGTAACCTTGGTTGTAGGTCCTTGCTTTTCATCACCTTGAATATTTCAAGCCATTCCCTTATGGCATGAAATGTTTCTGTTGAGTAATCAGATGCCAGTCTAATTGGTGCTCCCTTGTAGGTAACTGCCTTTTTTTCTGGTGGCTTTTAAGGATTCTCTCCTTGTCCTTAAGCCTTGCCATTTTAATTATGATGCGTCTTGATGTAGGCCTCTTTGGGTTAATCTTGTTTGGGACTCTCTGAGCTTGTTGGACTTGTGTGTCTTTTTCCTTTATCAGATTGGGGAAGTTTTTGGTTATTATTTCTTCAAATATGTTCTTGATCCCTTCCTCACTCTCTTCTCCTCTGGTATTTCCAAGATGTGGATGTCATTATGCTTCATGCTGTCCAAAATGTTTCTTAAGCTTCTCTCATTTCTAATATTCTTTTTAGTTTTTGCTGCTCTGCCTGGGTGTTATCACCTACCTTGACTTCCAAATCACTGATTAGAAACTCTGCTTCATTTAAACTACAGTTTATTCCTTCCAGTGTATCATTTATTTCAAATATTGCATCCTGTATTTCTGACTCATCTTTTTTAATGGCTTTTCTGTCTTTTTTTTCATGCTCTTGAGTATTCTTATAATCATTACTCTAAACTCTCTACGTGATAAATTCCTTGCCCCCAGTTCATGTAGTTCTGGAGAATTCTCTTGCTCTTTCGTTTGAGGTCTATTTCTTTGTCTTCCTATTTTGGCTGCTTCTTTATATTTGTTTCTTTGTATTAGGTGGATCAGCAAAATTTCTGGTGCTGATCTTCTTTTAAAAATATATACTTTATTAATTATGCTATTACAGTTGTCCCATTTTTTTTCTCCCCTTTATTTCCCTCGGCCTTGTACCCCACCTTCCATTCCCATTCCCACTCCTTTAACTTGACCTCATCTGGGAAGCACTTGGTCTAACCTTCCATTCTAAATGATAGCTTTGCTGTATACAGTAATCTTGGATGTAGGTCCTTGCCTTTCATGAGTTGGAATACTTCTTTCTGGCCCTTTCTTGCCTGCAAGGTCTCTTTTGAGAAATCGGCCGATAGTCTTATGGGCACTCCTTTTTAGGTAACTGTCTCCTTCTCTCTTGCTGCTTTTAGGATTCTCTCCTTACCTTTAATCTTGGGTAATATAAGTATGATGTGTCTTGGTGTGTGTTTCCTTGGGTCCAACTTGTTTGTGACTCTCTGAGCCTCCTGGACTTCCTGGAAGTCTATTTCCTTTGCCAGATTGGGGAAGTTCTCCTTCATTATGTTTTCAAATAAGTTTTCAATTTCTTGCTGTTGTTCTTCTCCTTCTGGCACCCCTATGATTTGGATGTTGGAATGTTTAAAGTTGTCCTGGAGACACTCCTCATTTTTTTGAATTCTTGTTTCTTCATTCTGTTACAGTTGAATGTTTATTTCTTTCTTCTGCTCCAAATCATTGATTTGAGTCCCGGTTTCTTTCTCTTCACTGTTGGTTCCCTGTACATTTTCCTTTATTTCACTTTTCATAGCCTTCATTTTTTCCCTCTAATTTGCAACCATACTCAACCATTTCTGTGAGCATCCTGATTACCACTGTTTTGAACTCTGCATCTGATTAGGTTGGCTATCTCTTCAACTCTTAGTTGTATTTCTTTTGATCTGTTCTTTCATTTGGGCCATTTCTTTTTTGTCTTGGTTGCCTGTTATGTAGTAAGGGATGAAGCCTTAGGTATTTGCCAGGGTGGGCCAACCCACATAGCTGTGTTGTGGTCCTGTGTGGGGGGGAGGGGTCAGAGAGGGAATAATGCCACTTGCTCAGCTCTCGGTCGGTTGAAGTCACTTCCCCCACTATCCACAAGAAAACTGGGCACTTCTGGCGGTAATTTCCAGGTGGGTGGTTTTGTGTATGTTCTATGACTCTGTGGGTCTCTCCCATGAACTCTCCTGTGAGGCTGGGAGTTTCTCCTGCCTCCTCAACCCCCCTATATTTTTTTATTCAGAGGTTTTGAGGATTCATTTCCCTGTACTGGAACCCTGGGTTGGATAGTCTATCTTGTTTCCCAGTTGTTGCCGTCTCTCCGCTCCTCCAGCCACCACCTTGCCACAAGTACTCTCCACCCCGGCTGTCCGTCTCCGCCCATCCTACTGGTCTGGATAAATGTTTCTTTTTTAACTCCTTGGTTGTCAGACTTCCATACAGTTCAATTTTCTGGCAGTTCTGGTTACCTTTTGTTTTTAAATATGTTGTTATCCTTCTTTTGGTTGTGTGAGGAAACAAAGTGTATCTACCTATGCCCCCATCTTGGCTGGAAGTACAATTATCACTTTAAGGGTAAACATCTTAAATCTCTAACAAAAAGACAGGGAAGTTGAATGGACAAGAAAACAAGACTCTCATACATGCTGTCTAAAAGAGACCCATGTCAGAATGAATGATACGCTCAGACTAAATGAAAAGAAATGGAGAGTGACATTTCATACCAATGAAAAAGAAAAAGAAAACTGGTGTAGCAATAATTGTATCAGACAAAATAGACTTCAAAACAAAGCCCACGCCATGGCTGGTGTGGCTCAGTGGATTGAGTTCTGGCTTGGGAACCACAAGGTTACCAGTGTGATTCTCAATCAGGGCTCATGCCTGGATTCCAGGCCAGGTCTCCAGTAGGGGGCACGCAAGAGGCAACCACACATTGATGTTTCTCTCCCTCTTTCTCCCTCCCTTCCCCTCTCTCTAAAAATAAATAAATGAAATCTTTTAAAAAACCCCAAAAAACAAAGGACACATGAAGAGAGATAAAAGAACATTACACAATGCTAAAAAGATCAGTCCAATAAGAGGATATAACCCTTGTAAACATTTAAGCACCCACAAAGGAGCATCTAAAATATAAGGCAAATATTGATGAACGTAAAGGGAGAGACTGACAGTAATACAGTCATAGTACAGGATTTTAACGCCCCATTGACCTCAATGGATAGGTCTTCCAGAGAGAAAATCAAGAAGACAATGGAAGCCTTAAAGGACAAACTAGATTAGATGGATGTTATTGATATCTTCAGAGTATTTCACCACAAAGCAGCAAAATATACATTCTTTTCAAGTGTACATGGAACATTTTCTAGCATAGACTACATATTAGGACACAAAACAAGTCTCATTAAAGTTAAGAAGACTGAAATTATATCAAGCATGTTCTCTGATCATAATGGCAAAAAAACTAGGAATCAATCAGAAGAAAAAAACCCCAAAGACAGAAAGGCACAAAGGCAAAATAACATGTTACTAAACAATAAATGTTTAATGATGACATCAAGGAAGAAATAAAAAAGATACTTGAAACAAATGAAAATGAGACTACAACAACCCAAAATGTATGGGACAGAGCAAAAGAAGTCCTAGGAGGGAAATTCACAGCATACAGTACTACCTCAAGAAAGAAGAAAAATCTCAAACTAACTTCACACCTTCAAGGAACTAGAATAAAGAACAACCAAAAGCTCAAAGTGAGTAGAAGAAAGGAAATAAAGATCAGAGCAGAAATAAACAAAATAGAGTCTAAAAAACACAATAGAAAAAAACCAATCAATAAAACCAAGAGTTGATTCTTTAGAAAGACAAATGAGAGTGACAAACCTTTAATCAGACTTATGAAGGAAAAAAAAAGAGAGAGAACCCAAATAAATAAAATCAGAAATGAAGAGGACAAGTAACAACTGACATACCCACACACAAAAAAACAAAGAATGGCTAAGAAAATACTATGAACAACTATACACCAACAAATGGTACAATCTGGATGAAATAGATAAATTCCTAGAAACATACAATCTTGTCAAAAGTGAATCATGAAGAATCAGATAATCTAAATAGACAGATTACAACTAATAAAAGTGTAGTAGTAATTAAAAAAAAAAAAAACAACCTCCCAAGAAACAGAAGTCCTGGACCAGATTTGCTTCATAGGTGAATTTTACCCAACATCAAAAGAAGAACTAACACCGATTCTCTCCTAAACATTCAAGAGGAAGGAAGACTCCCAAGATCGTTTTATGAGGTCAATATTAGTCTAATTCCAAAACTAGATAAAGACACCATGAAGAAAAATAATTAGTCCTGGGTGGTGTGGCTCAGTTGATTGGAGTGTCATCTCATAAACCAAAAGGTGGCAGGTTCAATTTCCAGTCAGGGCACATGGTTAGGTTCTGGGTTTGGTCCCCAGTAGGGGCCTGTACAAGACACAACCAACTGACATTCTGATCTCACATTGATGTTTCTCTCCCTGTCTCTTTCTATCCTTTCTCCTCTCTCTAAAATCAATAAGCATGTCCTTGGGTAAGGATAAAAAAAAAGAAAAAAAATTATAGGCCAACATCTCTGATGAACACAGATGCTAAAATCCTCAACAAAATATTAGTAAACCAGATCCAGCAATACATTAAAAAGACTGTACACCATGATCAAGTGGGATTTATTCTGGGGATGCAAAGTTGGTACAATATCCACCAATGAAAAAATGTGATACACTACACAAACAAAATTAAGGATAAAAACTACATGATCATTTCAACAGATGCAGAAAAAGCATTTGATAAAATCCAGCAATCATTTATGATAGAACACTCAAAAAAGTGCAAATAGAAGGGACATACCTCAATGTAATAAAGGCCATATACTGCAAAACCACAGCCAATATCATATCTAATAGGCAAAAACTAAAAAGTGTTTCCCTTAAGACTGGGGAGAGGGGGAGACAAGATAGAAATGTTTGCTTTGACCATTTATGTGCAGCATAGTACTGGAAGTCCTAGCCACAGCAACCAGACAAGAAGAAATAAAAGGCATCTAAATTTAAAAGGAAAAAGTAAAGCTGTCATTATTTGGAGATGACATAATGTTGTACATAGAGGACCCTAAAGATTTAACCAAAAAACTACAAGTGATAAATGAGTTCAACAAAGTGGCAAGATACAAAATAAATATCCAGTTCCATTTTATATACCAATAATGAACTATCAGAAAGGGAAACTAAGAAAACAATCGTATTTAAAACTGCATGAAACAAAATAAAGTACGTAGGAATAAATTTAACCAAGAATGCAAAAGACCCATACTTGGAGACTTACAAGACACTGAAGAAAGAAACTGCAGAATATATAAATAAGTTGAAGTATATACTGTGTTCATGGATAGGAAAAATTAACATCATTAAAATGTCCATACCACCCAAAGCAATCTATAGATTCAATGCAATTCCTATCAAGAGACCAATGGTGTATTTCACAGAACTAGAACAAATATTCCAAAATACATGGAACCACCAAAGGCCCCAAATCACCACAGCAATCATGAGAAAAAAAGTTGATAGAATCATGTTATATGATATCAAACTATACTACAAAGCCATAGTATCAAAACAGTATGCTAAGATCATACACCATGATCAAGTGGGATTCATCCCAGGGATGCAAGGATGGTACAATATTCGTAAAACAATAAACATAATATACCACATAAACAAAAGCAAAGACAAAAACCACTTGATCATATCAATAGATGTGGAAAAAGCATTTGATAAGGTACAGCACCCATTTATGATAAAAACCCTCAACAAAGTGGGAATAGAGGGAGCATTCCTCAACATAATAAAGGCCATATATGAGAGACCTACAGCCAACATCATACTCAATGGACAAGAACTTAGAGCTTTCCCACTAAGATCAGGAACAAGACAAGGATGCCCTCTCTCACCACTCCTATACAACATAGTATTGGAAGTCCTAGCCGCAGCAATCAGACAAGAAAAAGCAGTAAAAGGCATCCAAATTGGAAAGGAGGAAATGAAACTGTCACTGTTTGCAGATGACATGATAGTGTACATGGAAAATCCTATAGACTCCACCAAAAAACTACTTGACCTAATAAATGAATTTGGCAAAACAGCTGGATACAAAGTCAATACTCAGAAATCAAAGGCATTCTTGTGTACCAACAATGAAACTGCTGAAACAGAAATCAGGAAAAAAATCCCACTTGATATAGCAACAAGAAAAATAAAGTACCTAGGAATAAACCTAACCAAGGAGGTAAAAGACCTGTACTTGGAAAAATACACAACACTGAAGAAAGAAATTAAGGAAGACACAAACAAATGGAAGCATTTACCATACTCATGGATTGGAAGAATTAACATCATCAAAATGGCCATACTACCCAAAGTGATTTATAGATTCAATGCAATCCCTATTAAAGTACCTATGACATATTTCACAGATATAGAACAAACATTTCAGAAATTTATATGGAACCATAAACGACCCTGAATAGCTGCAGCACTTTTGAGAAAGAAGAACAAAGCAGGAGGGATCACAATACCTGATATCAAACTGTATTACAAGGCCACTGTAATCAAAACAGCCTGGTACTGGCATAAAAACAGGCACATAGACCAATGGAACAGAACAGAGAGCCCAGAAATAAACCCAAGTCTTTATGGTCAATTAATATTTGACAAAGGAGGCAGGAGCATAAAATGGAGCAAAAATAGCCTCTTCAACAAATGGTGTTGGGAGATCTGGACAGCTACATGCAAAAAAATGAAACTCGATCACCAACTTACGCCATACCCAAAAATAAACTCAAGATGGATAAAAGACTTAAATATAAGTTCTAACACCATAAAAGTCCTTGAGGAAAACATTGGCAGGAAAATCTCAGACATTCCACGCAGCAACGGACATAAAGGAAAGAATAAACAAATGGGACCTCATCAAAATGAAAAGCTTCTGCAGGGCTAAAGAAAATAGCATTAAAATACAAAGAGAACCAACAGTATGGGAAAACATATTTGCCAATGATACCTCAGACAAGGGCCTGATCTCCAAAATATATAAAGAACTCACACGACTCCACTCCAGGAAGACAAAGAACACAATTAAAAAATGGGCAAAGGACTTGAACAGACACTTCTCCAAGAAAGACATACAGAGGGCCCAGAGACATATGAAAAGATGCTCAGCATCACTAGCCATCAGAGAGATGCAAATTAAAACCACAATGAGGTATCATCTCACACCAGTCAGAATGGCCAACATAAACAAATCCACAAACAAATGTTGGAGAGGATGTGGAGAAAAGGGAACCCTCGTGCACTGTTGGTGGGAATGCAGACTGGTGAGGCCACTGTGGAAAACAATATGGAATTTCCTCAGAAAACTAAAAATGGAACTGCCCTTTGACCTAGCAATTCCACTGCTGGGATTATACCCTAAGAACCCTGAAACACCAATCCAAAAGAACCTATGCACCCCAATGTTCATAGCAGCACAATTTTCAATAGCCAAGTATTGGAAGCAACCTAAGTGCCCATCAGCAAATGAGTGGATCAAAAAATTATGGTACATTTACACAATGGAATTCTACGCATCAGAGAGAAAGAAGGAGCTTATACCCTTTGCAATGGCATGGATGGAACTGGAAAGCATTATGCTAAGTGAAATAAGCCAGGCGGTGAGGGAGAAATACCATATGATCTCACCTTTAACTGGAACATAATTAACAAAAGAAAAAAGCAAACAAAATATAACCACAGACATTGAAATTAAGAACACTGTAACAATAGCCACAGGGGAGTGGGGAGGCGATAGTGGGGAGAGAGGTCTATAGGAGCTACTATAAAGGACACAAGGACAAAATCAAGGGGCAGGGTAGAGGTGGGGGAGGGAGATGGGACTGGCTGGGGTGGGGTGGAGGGAAGGGGAAAAAATGCAGACAATTGTAACTGAATAAAAATAAATTAATTAATTAAAAAAGAAACAGTATGCTACTGGTATAAAAAAAGATATGTATATCTATGGAACAGAATAAAGGGCCCAGAAATAAATCCATGCTTTTATGGTCAATTAATATTTGATAGAGGAGGCAAGAACATACAATATGTTCAAAACAATCTATTCAATAAATGATGTCAGGAAAATTGGAGAGATACACGCAAAAAAATAATGAAACTACACTCTTTTACACCACACACAAGAATAAATTAGAAATAGATTAAGACTTAAATGTAGGACTCAATATCATAAAAATCTTAGAAGAACGCATAAGGCAGTAAAATCTTGGACATTTCTTGTGGCAATATTTTTTTAGATATATCTCTTCAGGCAAGGGAAACAAAATTAAAAATAAACAAATGAGACTACATCAAACTAAAAAGTTTTTACACAGCAAAGGAAACCATCAACAAAATGAAAAGATAACCCATTGAATGGAAGAACATATTTGCCAATGATACATCTGATAAGGGGTTAATATCCAAAATTAATATAGAACTTATAAAACTCAACACAAAACCAAATAATCCAATTAAAAATGGGCAAAGGACATAAATACTTTTCCAAAGAGGACATACAGATGGCCAATAGATATATGAAAAAATGACCAAGGTCACCAATCATCGGAGAAATACAAATTAAAACCACAATGAGATGTCACCTCCCACGTGTGAGAATGGCTATCATCAATAAATCAACAAACAGCAAGTGCTGGCCGGGATGTGGAGAAAGGAGAATCCTTGTTCACTGCTGGTAGGAACGCAAATTGGTGCAGTCACTGTGGAAAGCAGTATGGAGTTGCCTCAAAAAAACTAAAAATGGAACTGCTTTATGACCCAGTGATTTCACTTCTGGGAGTAATTCTGAAGAAATTCAAAACACTAATTTGAAAGAATATATGCATCCCTATGTTCACTGCATTGTTTTTTTACAATAGTCAAGATTTGGAAGCATGTCAGGTGCCCATTGGTATCTGAGTGGTTAAAAAAACCATGGTACCTTTAAACAATGGAATATTACTTGACCATAAAAAGAAGGAAGTCTTACTCTTTGCGATAGCATGGAGCTGGAGAGCATTATACCAAGTGGAATAAGCCAGTCAGAGAAAGCCAAGCACCATATGATATTACTTATATGTGAAATTTAATGAACAAAGTAAACTAAGAAAATAGAAACAGACTCATAGGTACAGAGAATAGACTGACAGCTGCCAGAGGGGAGGTGGGTTGTGGGGCAGGGTGAACAAGTTGAAGGGATTAAGCAAAACCAACCAAACAAAAAATAAGTCATAGGTGTATACTGAGTAACAGAGGGAAAGGAGGTTGAGGGGAAGCGAATGAGGGTAACGGGAATAAATGTTGATGGAAGGAGACTTTTCTTTGGGTGGTGAACACACAATGATGTATTATAGAACTGTGTACCTGAAACCTGTATAATTTTATTAACCAATGTCACCCCAATAAATTCAATAAAAATTTTTAAAAATAAAAAAAAAGAATTGCTAAAATAAAAATAGAGATAACACCAAATATTGGTGAGAATGTGAAAAAATGGCATCACTCATATACTGCTGCTAGGAATATAATATGGTACTGATGGTCTAGAAACAGTTTGGTAGTTTCTTAAAATATTAAACATGCAACTACCATATGACCTAGTAATTGTACACCTGGCATTTATTACAGAAATATAAAGTAAGCTCATACAAAAACCTGTAGAGAAATGTACAGGAATGAACACTGATAGATACAACAATCTGGATGAATCTCCAGATAATTATTCAGAATGAAAAAATCTGAGAAGATTACATCCTATATGTTTCCATTTATGTAACATTCTGGAAATGACGAAATTATGTAAATGGAGGTCAGATTAATGGCTGCCAAGAGATAAATATGGTGTGGGGGTGAGAGGGAAGTAGGTGTGTAGATATAAAAGGGGATATCTATGGTGAGAGAAATGTTCTGTGTGTAGGCCATATCCTGGTTGTGATCTTGTCAAAATATTACATTTTGTTTGGTAAGTTATCATTACTGGGGAATATTCCAGAAGAGTACTGGAGAGCTCTCTGTATTATTTCTTACAACTACATATGATTCTACAATGATCTCAAAATAAAAATTTTAATTAACAGATACACTATTTAGGTTAAAATGAAAAATTAGAAGGTCTAAGATGTAGAAAGACACTGAACTTGCTGTCTTCCATAAGGAAAATCAAACATACATGTATATATGACAAGGTCTGTCCAGAAAAAGTCCAGCCATTGTTAATATAACAATAATGGTTTGCACAACACTGATGTAATCTGACAGCTAAGAAGAGTGGACTGGAATGAGCATGTGAACAATGACAACTACACTGTACTAGTCAGTGGGGGTGGTAGATGCTGTTGAGTAAACATGTGCACTGTGTGGCCATCTCATTCAAAATGAATGAGCAAGTAAAGCAACAGATCTGAATCAAATTTTGTGTTAAGCTTGAACATTCCTCCATGGAAACTATTCGGATGATTCAGAAGACCGCAACTATGAGCAACTGGTGATTGGCAGCTTCATCATGACAATATGCCTGTTCATGTATCACATCTCATGTGGTTTTCTGGTGAAACATCAAATCACCCAGGTGACTCAGCCCCCCTACAGCCCAGAATTGGTGCCCTGTGACTTACGGCTTTTCCCAAAACTAAAATCCCCTTTGAAAGGGAAGAGATTTCAGACTGTTGATGAGATACAGAAAAATATGATGGGGCAGATGATGGCAACTGAAAGAGCTGTGTGAGGTCTCAAGGTGCCTACTTTGAAGGTGACTGAGGTGTCTTTGTCCTGTGTACAATGTTCCTTGTATCTTGTATCTTCTTCATTAAATGTTTCTATTTTTCATATTACATGGTTTCTGGACAGACCTTAGTAGCAATTACTCCTGTGAAGCTGCTCTCAAAGAACAGGAGTGTGAGTGAGTGAGTGTGTGAGTGTGTGTGTGTGTGTGTGTGTGTGTGTGAATGAGGAGAGGAGTCAAAGTCAAAGTCCAGATCTGAGTAAGCATCATGGTGAGTATAAAGTTTTGGGTAAAGGTCAGGATTGTGCGTGCGTGTGTGTGTGTGTGTGTAAAGAATATATATAAATGGTGCTCTGCAACTGCTTTGTTCTTATATATTGTTGTTATAGTCTTTCAATATATATAATATTCTTTCAATATATGTATTGATTGAAAAAGCATATGAAATATATATATTGATTGAAAGCACTATAACAACATATATTATATTCTTTCAACATATATTCTTTCAATATATATACTTATATATATTGTTCAATGTACACAAATAGAACAAAAAAAAAGGAACCTACATAAAAGACTAAAGTAACACAGAAATCACAGGGAACAGCTCAAGAGAAGAAACACAGGATAACCATAAAACACAACCTAAAAACAATGAACAAAATGGCAATAAATACTTATCAATAACTACTTCAAATGTACCTGAATTAAATACTTGAATAAAAAGATATAGGGTGGCTAAGAGGATTAAAAAACATGACCCATCCACCCCTGGCTGGTGGCTCAGCTGGATGGAGCATAGTACTGTACATAAAGGTTGCGAGTTCGATCCCTGGCTCAGGGTGTGTATGGAAGGGAACTGATCGATGTCTGTCTCTCACACTGATATTTCTCTTTCTGTCTCCCTCCATCTCTCTGTAAAATATCCTCAGGTGAGAATTAAAAAAACCCCAACATGATCCATCTATGTGCTGCTTACAAGACACTCACTTCAAACTGAACACACATGCAGACTGAGATTTAAAGGATAGAAAATGAGATGCCATAAAAAGAGAAACAGGAAGAAAGGTGGAGTAGCAAAACTTTTATTGGACAAAATACACTTTAAAACAAAAAACATAAAAGAAAGACAAAACAGGATACTACATAATTATAAAGAGGTCAAATCAAGAAGAGGATACAATACCAACTATAGATACCTACATAACCAATAGAGGAGCACCTAAATAAATAAAGGAATTATTATTGGACATAAAGGGAGAAATCTACACTAATACAATATATTAGGAGGTTTTAATATCCTGTTCACATACTGACTCCAGACAGAAAATTAATAAGAAAAATAATGGTCTTAAGTGTCACTTCACACAAGATCAACTTAATAAATATTTATAGAACATTTCACTCCAAAGCTGCAGAATACATATTTACCTTTCAAGTGCACATGGAACATTCTCCCGGACAGATCATATATCAGGTCACAAAATAAGCTTCAATAAATTCAAGAAGATCAAAATCATATCAAGCATCTAAATAACATGCTACTAAACCACCACTGGATCAAAGAGGAAATCAAAGAAGAAATAAACTATCTTGAAACAAATTTAAAAAACCACAACTTTTCAAAATTTATGAAATGTAGCAAAACCTGTACTAAGAGAGAAGTTCATAGATACACAGACCTACCCCAAGAAACAACAAAAAATCCCCAATAAACAATCTAACTACACCTAAAGGAACTAGCAAAAGAAGAACAAATAAAACCCAGAGTAAACAGAAGGAAGGAAATGGTTAAGATCACAGCAGAAATAAACAAAATAGAAATTTAGAAATCAATATAAAAGATCAATGAAACTAAGAGGTTTTTTTTGTTTTTTTTAAAGAACAGATCAAGCACTTTTTTATTGCTTGTCATGCAAAGTCCAAAATGACTTCCCTCATCAGCAGGCAGCTCTCGTACAAGCAACAACTCACAGACCCAACCTCCTTCCATGGTATGGCTCTGCCATCTTCAACACATGGCTTCCAAGTGTTGCTACTGTCCATCAAGCCAGTGAAAAGGGAAAACACCGAGTTGATTGTTTGAAAAGATAAGTAAAATAGCCAAAACTTTAGCCAAACTCATCAAGAAAAGGAGAGAGCCCAAATCTATGAAATCATAAATGAAAGAGAAGTTACAGTCAACACCACAGATTTAAAAAGAACCATTAAAAAAATACTGTGAACAATTATAACCCACAAACTTGATAATCTAAAATAGATACATTTCTGGAAGTATATAAGCTTCCAATACTGAACCAAAAGTAATAAAAATCTAAACAGACCAATTATAGCAATAAAATTGAAGTAGAAATAAAGAAAAAACTCTCAACAAATAAAAGCACAGTACCAAATGGCTTCACAGGTAAATTCTACCAAACATTCAAAGAATTAATACCCATCCTTCTTAAACAATTTCAAAAAACTGGAGAGAAATGAACACCTCCAAACTCATTTTATAAAGCCAGCATTACCCTGATACCAAAACTGGATAAAGACACCACAAGAAAAGAATGTTACAGGTAAATATCCTTCATGGACACAGATGCAAAAATTTTGAACAAAATATTAACAAACCAGATTCAACAATACATTAAAATGATATATGCCATGACCAAGTAAGATTCATCCCAGGGATGCAAGGATGATTCAACTTCCTTAAGTCAATCAACATGATACATCACATTAACAAAAAGTATAAAAACCATACGGTCATCTCGATAGATGCAGAGAAAGCATTTGACAAAATTCTACATGATTTTAAGATAAAGCTCAACAAAGTGAATATAGACAAAACATATTTCAACATAATAAAGGTCCTACATGACAATCCACATCTAGTATCAAACTCAATGGTGAAAAGGTAAAAGCCTTTCCATGAAATCAGGAACAAGCCGAGGATGCCCTCTATCATCACTTCTATTTAACATAGTATTGGAAGTCTTAGCCACAGCAATCAGACGAGTCAAAGAAATAAAAGGCATCCAATTTTGAAAGGAAGAAGTAAACGCTCACCATTTGCAGATTTCATGATACTGCAGATGACACTAAAGACTGTACCAAAAACACTATCAGAACTAATAAAAGACATCAGTAAATTTGCAAGATATAAAAATCAATATACAGAAATCTGTTGCTTTTCTATACACCAATAATGAAGAATCAGAAGAAGAAATTAAGAAAATGATCCCATTCACAACTGCATCAAAAAGTATAAAATACCGATGAGTTAACCAAAGAGGTGGAAGATGTGTACTCTTAAGAAAGTACACTGAAGAAAGAAACTAAACATGATACAAATAAATGGAAGAATATACCTTGCTCATGAATTGGAAATACTAATATTGTTAAAATGCTCTTATTACCTAAAGTAAGATACAGATTAAATGCAATCCGTGTCAAAATATCAATGGCATTCTGAATTCAGAATTAGAACTAAACATAAAATTTATATATCACAAAACCGTGAATAGCCAAAGCGATCTTGAGAAAGAACAAAGTGGTAGGTATCAAGATTCCTGATATCAAACTATATTATAAGGCTATAATAATCAAGATTGTATGGTACTGGTATAAAAAGATATATAGATAACTGCACCAGAATAGATAGCCAGAATAGATATCCTCACTTATATGGTCAATTAATCTATGACAAGAGGCAAGGATATATAATGGGGTAAAGACAGTCTCTTCAATAAGTGGTTTGGCAAAACTGGACAGATACATACAAAAAATTAAATCAGACCACTTTCTTACACCACATGCAAAAATAAACTCAAAGTGTACGAAAGATTTCAATGTCAGACCTGAAACCATAAAATTCCTAGAAGAAACCATAGTCAGGGAAGTCTGATATTGCTTTTGGCAATATCTTTTTGGTAATACCTCCTTGGGCAAAGAAAACAAAAACACAAATGGGGCCATTATCAAACTGAAAAGTTTTTGCACAAAGAAAAAAATCACTGATAAAACAAAAAGACAACCTACTGAATTAGAAGGTATTTGGAAATGATATATCAGGCAAAGGGGTAATATCCAAAATATATAAAGAACTCATACAACTTAATACCCAACACCCCCCCCCCAATTCAATTATATTGGGCAGACGACCTGAATAGACATTTCTGCCAAGAGGACATACAGATGGCCAATGGACATCAAAAGACGTTCAACATCACTCATCATCAGGGAAATGCAAATTAAAAGCACAATGAGATATCACCTCACAACTGTAAGAATGACTATCATTGATAAATCAACAAACAAATGTTGACAATGATGTGAAGAAAAGGTAACCCTGGTATGCTGTTGGTGGGACTGTAAATTAGTGCAGCCACTATGTATAATGGTATGGATATTCCTCAAAAAAAATTAAAACTAGAGCTGCCATATGATCCACCAAATCCAATTCTGGGTATTCAAAGAAAAAAATAACACTAATTTGAAAAGATACATGCACACCTATGTTCGCGGCAGCATTACTAGGAATAGCCAAGAAATGGAAGAAGCAACCTAGATGTTCATTAACAGACAAATGGATAAAGATGTGAGAGATATATATCTCTTCCCTTTCAAAGGGGATTTTAGTTTTGGGAAAAGCCATTAAGTCACAGGGCACCAAATCTGGGATGTAGAGGGGCTGAATACCTGGGTGATTTGATGTCTCACCAAAAATCTCTGCATGAGATGTGATGCATGAGTGGGTGTGTTGTCATGATGAAGGTGCCAATCACCAGTTGCCCATAGCTGTAGCTTTCAGAATCATCCTAATAATTTCCATGGAGGAACGTTTAAGCTTAACAGAAAATTTGATGCAGATACGTTGCTTTACAACCTTAGTCATTTTGAATGAGATGGCCACACAGTACACATGCTCACTCAACAGTGTCTACCGCCCCCACTGACTAGTACAGTGAAGTTGTCATTATTCACTCATGCACATTCCAGTCCACTCCCTTTGGCTGCCAGGTTACACTGATGTTGCACAAACCATTCTTGTTATATTAACAATGGCTGGACTTTTTCCAGACCTTGATACATACACACACATCACACAAACAAACACACACATACACAATGAATATTAGTCACCAATAAAATATCATGAAATCTTTCCATTTGCTACCACATGGATGGACCTGAAGGGTATTATTCTAAGTGAAATAAGCTAGAAAGACAAAGACTATATGATCTAATTTATATGTGGAATCTTAAAAAAATGAATAAACAAAACATAACAGAAACACCTATAGATAAAGAGAACAGGCTGATGGTTGCCAAAAAGGGTAGGGAAATGAAAAATAAAAAATATGAAAAATTATGTTGCTCATTTTGGCTCAATAGTTGGCTACCCATATAAATCCTAAGTGCAAATCTAATACGATCTCTTTATTAGTGCTGAGGAATCAAGTTCCAAAAGCTAGGCAGCATTCTAATCTTACTGAAATACTGGCATCACAAGCTCATATACAAAAGAGGATGAGTGATCATTGGCTTGTAGCCCAACACTGTAGTTTCCAAACCAAAAAAAAAAAAAAGTTGCTTAAAAAACCTATGGGTAACAATCTAAAATATTCAAGTCAATTCCACTTTAAAGATGTAAATACAAAAGAAAACATTAGGGACAATAGGACTAGACAACATTTCAGAGCTATTTTTTAGATTTGTAAGCTATGAAACTAAGACCGGGTAGGCTAAAACACAGCATACAACACATCCAAGGATACATTCCAAGGAGAATGCTATACTTATAACCAGTTCTAGAGCTGTAAATTCCTATAAAACAGGAAGAGATCTCTTGTGCGTGACATGAGCTGCAGCTTGCTCTGCCCTATCTCACTTTATGGATTTATGACAATTTCCCAGGTAAAGGCCCATCCCATCCCAGAAACCATGTGTGGCTTACATATTTGCCATTCCTACTATGTTATGGCATAAATAAATCAAGGGGCTTGGGTCAGGACAGCCAGCTTGTAAAGTGATTCATGGAGCCAGCAGTACCATCCCCTAGGACTGTGTACTTTATTACAGTAAACCTCAGAACAAGATACAATTTCCTGACTCAACAAGCAGCTTTTAAATCAGGACACCTGGACAGCCCTGGAATCACTTAAAAAATACAATAGGTCTCAATCCACCACTGTTCCTCAGTGCTGGCATGTACTTGTTCCAGACCTGTTCCTTTTAACACTAAATGCTGAAGTCATCCCTTCTGAATGAATTATTACGGTGACAGAACTATAGAATAAAGTTAAAGGCATCTCATCCTCTTTTCTCCTTTGTCTTCTGTTTTTCCCTGACTTATTTAAGAAAATAATGTTCTCCATTGTCAAATTTCCCTTGCAACCCTTCCCCCAGCCTTTAAAAGTCATAAACCAAGAACACCTTTTGGTGCCTAAAATAAAAAGCAAGAGACGGTGAACCTCTAGATAACCCAATAAGGAGCATGAATAGGAGTGACCCTGGGTACAAATTTGCAAGGGCATTCCCTGGGCTTGAAGGCCTACCTCACAATCACTGTGATTTATGTAGATATTATCTGTACTTGAAACCACGATTGGCCGAAGTTCCAAAATCTTGTTTAGGGGATCTGAAAATATAACCAGTTGTAAAGGTTATGTGTTTGCTCAATTCCTAAGGGTTTTCTACATAAAGCTCTAAGTATAATTGCCAAGCTATCTTTTACGTCCTCAGCAACTTGAATAAAATTCTTAGAGTGCTAAAACAAACTAAACCACATTCCTAGTTATCAAAAAGTACTTTTAAGCCAAAATACCATACAGTTTTTAGCTAGACAAAAACCACTAATCCTAATCATTCTCACTTTGGATTTACTGACGCCTCCATGCCACAGGCCAGACACATACTAATACTGTTTTATGCTTATTCTTGTAGAAACCCTGGAGGAGAAGTGTTATAAGTCTATTATGACCATAGAACTGCCACCAGTGCCCTGATCCTCTGGGTTACAACTGAGGCAAATTTACTTTTATTCAATAAAGATCTACTTGATTGCCCTGACTGGGGTGGCTCAGTTGGTTGGGCATCATGGTGGGCATCATCCCACAAAGTGAAAGGTCACCAGTTTGATCCCCCGTCAGGGCGCATGCCTAGGTTGCAGGTTTGGTCTTGTGTGTGGGAACAGACACGTCCAAGAGGCAGCTGATCAATGTTTCTCTCTCACATTGATGTATTTCTCCTCCTTTTCCCGCCTCCCTTTCCCTCTCTCTAAAACAAAAAAGAAAAAAAAATCTTATAAAACAGAACACCTACTTGATTAATCGTTATGATTTGTAGCCAAGAAGAGACACAAAAAGCTGCAGTGCTTTACCACATTCCTTTAAAATAAGAAACAGGCCAACAGAAAATATGGAGTCTAGCTTATTAGCTTCTTCAAACCTTCCCAAGTCACTGCAATGACTGGAGTGTAGACAATCCAAGGTGTTCAAAAATGTGAGCATGGTGATTGGAGGTCAAAGTAAACTACAATAATTAAATCATAAACAGATAAAAGCTCAAAGGTTTCTAGTCAATGAAAAAGAGAGGAAAGAAATGACTATGGGAATTCTCAGAGACTACAAACTACATTTAGATGACAATGTGATCTCTCATATATCTCAAGGAATACAGTTTTTTTAAGTCATGAGTAGGAAATCTTGTCATATTATGTTGTAAGACATTTTTTTCCCCTTAAGCTGATTCATCATCATTGACTATACCATCCAACAAAGTTTCCTAGAAAAAAATCAGTAACAAAATTTCTTTACTTAATATATATTCAAACTTCTGGAAACAATAGATGGAAACCTGTTTCTTCTTAAATGACCTCTGAGGCTCACTTGTTGCACCTGTCTTCCTAAATCCGACATCCAAAACAGGACGAGGCAGTGGCAGATCATTCGCAGTAGCCACAGAGTTGTTTCTCACTAGGAAATGACACAAACCTTTGCAGCCTGCCATTCCATGTAAATCAACACTACTGACAACATGCTGTAAATGAATCACACTCTAGAGAATCAACTAGATGGCGGGATATATGAGAAAATGGCATTTTAAAAAGGTTTATTTCTACATAAGCCTTGAATTCCTAACCTGGCAGCAAGAGGTTACTTCTTGTTGCTAATGTGAAAATTGGTACCAAATACAAAATTTATTTAGTATTTTGTAGGAAATACATTTTAAGGACCATCAAAATAGACACATTTGGGTTTTACACTTTCTTTACATAGAAATTACTACATTATCTCAATTTCCTTTTTCAAAATGACTAATAAGTTAAGTGCACTTAGAGAAAAGTACCCAGGACTAATATATATCTTACTATTTTGATGACTTATTTCAAGACAAACATTTGAAAACTGCCAAGAGGGGAGTCTTGACAAAGATGAACAAAGATGAGTAACTGCATTTGTCTCGATTCTATTACTACTTAAATACTGGATCAAAATACTATCCTCGATTGATCCTGACCCCAAGTCTAAAAAACCAAAAAACAAAAACTTCGACACCAGGGGTGTCCAACCCACAGTCCAGGATGGCTATGAATGCAGCCCAACACAAAATCGTAAATTTACTTGAAACCTTTTTTTGCTCATTAGTTTTTGTTGGTGTTTGTATATTTAATGTGTGGCCCAAGACAACTCTTCTTCTTCCAGTATGGCCAGAAGGTTGGACACCCACCATCTATCAAATAAATAAAGGTCACAACACACTCTTTCCTATACGCTACAGAAACTGCCAAGCCACATTTGAACTGTGGGTGAAGGTTTCCCTGCATTTCCTATATTAATAGTCTCTCTCCAGTGTGGTTTCTCTGGTGCTTAATAGCATCTGACCGCTGACTGAAGATCTTGCCATACTTAGCATATTCATAAGGTTTATAAGAGAGTGCAGGTGTGCACTCTCTTATAGCGAAAAAGGTTGAAGCTCTGGCTGAAAGTGCCCCCACAGCCCTTACAAATGTATGGTTTCTCCCCAGTGTGACTTCACTGGTGCCTGATGACATGTGAGCTGTGGATGAAGGCTCTCTCACAGCCACTCCATTCACAGGGTTTCTCCCCAGAATAAATGATCTGATGTTTCATCACATATGAATAGTGCATAAAGCTCCTGTCACAGGTGCTGCACTGATAGGGCACCCTTTCCAGTGGCCTCTGCCATGTTGCAGAGCCTGCATTCAGGGTGATGTCTGACTCAGACAGACTGTTCTTATGGCCATTCTGCCCTCCAGTTTTCTCATATACAACTGGACCCAGAAGGGACTCTCTGGACCTCTCTCCAGTTTCCTCATTCCCAAAAAGGTCTAGAAACCCCAGTGCCAGGGAGGTCCCTGGCCCCGACCTCTCTCCACGGCATTCCCCTTCTTCTGAAGTCACCTGCTGTAACATCAGCCCTGTACTCTGAGCACCTTGTTCAGCACCTGCAGCCATGCCCCCGGAGACCTGGCCACCACTTGATGCTTGTGCTAGGAAAGCTATGCATGTGTCCATCAGGTATCCCTCTCCATGACATTTGGAAAATGAGGCCTTGGCTCCCCTCCCTACAGACACAACTGTTGGCTCTGCTGTTGTTTTGCTCCACCAAGAACTAGCCCAGCACTTTCAACAACTTCTCAAATGTCTATAGCAAGGACAGGTTTTCATGTAAGGTAAACCCTTCCTTAATCTTTTTAAAAGATTTTTATTTATTTATTTTTAGAGAGGGGAAAGGAGGGAGAGAGGGCAAGAAACCAATGTGTGATTGCCTCTCTCGTGCTCCCAAATTGGGACCTGGCCCGCAACCCAGGCATGCACCCTGACTGGGAATTGAACCAGCGACTCTTTGGTTTTCAGGCCAACACTCAATCCACTGAGCCACACCAGCCAGGACCCCAATTTTTCCCCTCCACCTGGTACTCCCATTCCCTCCAGCAATGCCCCACCTCCTTAGTTCATGTCCATGGATAATGCATATAAGTTCTTTGGCTTCTCCATTCCCTATACTGTTCTTATCATCCTCCTATCTATTTTGTATCTATCAATTTGTGCTTCTTTTCTTTAAAAAATATATTTTATTGATTATGCTATTACAGTTGTCCCATTTCCCCCCTTCACTCCACTCCACCCTGCACAACCACTCCCTCCCACATTACCCCCCTATAGTTCATGTCCATGGGTCATACACATAAGTTCTGTGGCTTCCACATTTCCTATACTATTCTTACCCTCCCCCTATATTCCATCTACCATTTATGCTACTTATTCTCTGTACCTTCCCCACTCTCTCCCCCTCCCACTCCCCTGTTGATGACCCTCCATGTGATCTCTATTTCTGTGTTTCTGTTCCTGTTCCAGTTGTTTGCTTAGTTTGCTTTTGTTTTTGTTTTAGGTATGGTTGTTAATGACTGTGAGTTTGCTGTCATTTTTACTGTTCATATTTTTTATCTTTTTTTTCTTAGGTAAGTCCCTTTAACATTTCATATAGGAAGGGCTTGGTGATGATGAACTCCTTGAACTTGACCTTATCTGAGAAGCACTTTATCTGCCCTTCCATTCTAAATGAAAGCTTTGCTGGATACAGCAATCTTGGATGTAGGTCCTTGCCTTTCATGACTTGGAATACTTCTTGCCAGCCCCTTCTTGCCTGGAAGGTCTCTTTTGAGAAATCAGCTGACAGTCTTATGGGAAGACCTTTGTAGGTAACTGTGTCCTTTTCTCTTGCTGCTTCTAAGATTCTTTCTCTTTAATCTTGGGTAATGTAATGATGATGTGCCTTGGTGTGTTTCTCCTTGGGTCCAGCTTCTTTGGGACTCTCTGAGCTTCCTGGACTTCCTGGAAGTCTATTTCTTTTGCCAGATTGGGGAAGTTCTCCTTCATTATTTGTTCAAATAAGTTTTCGATTTTTTGGTCTTCCTCTTCTACTTCTGGTACCCCTATAATTAGGATGTTGGAATGTTTAAAGATGTCCAGGAGGTTCCTAAGCCTCTCCTCATTCTTTTGAATTCTTGTTTCTTCATTCTTTTCTGGTTGGATGTTTCTTTCTTCCTTTTGGTCCACACCATTGATTTGAGTTCCAGTTTCCTTACCATCACTATTGGTTCCCTGTGCATTTTCCTTCGTTTCTGTTAGCATAGCCTTCATTTTATCATCTAATTTGTGACCAAATTCAACCAATTCTGTGAGCTTCCTGATTACCAGTGTTTTGAACTGTGCATCTGATAGGTTGGCTATCTCTTCATTGCTTAGTTGTATTATTTCTGGAGCTTTGATCTGTTCTTTCATTTGGGCCTTTTTCTTTTTCTTTTTTTTTGCTTTGGTGGGCCTGTTATGTAAAGGGGTGGAGCCTTAGGTATTCCCCAGGGCGGGGTAACCCTCCTTGCTGCACTGTGATGCTGTATGTGGGGGAGGGGTCTGAGAGGGAGCAATGGTGTTTGCTCCACTCTCTGCCAGTTTTCAGTCACTCCCTCTGCTACCCACAATCAAATTGGGCCCTTCTGGTGCTGCTTCCAAGGGGGGGTGGGTGTCTATGTTCTAGGACCCTGTGGGTCTCTCCAACGAACTCTCCTGTGAGGCTGGGAGTTTTTCCTGCTGCTGCCTCAACCCCCACAGGTGTTTTCAGTCAGTGGTTTGAGGCTTTATTTCCCCCCTGCTGGGACTCTGGGTTGTGTGGTTTGTCATCTGGTTCACCAGCTGCAGGTTTGCCCTCCTGCTCCACAATCTGCCACCTTGCTGGGTCCTCCAGCTGCCGCCTCGCCGTGAGTCCTCTCTGCCCAGCTGCCCAGCTCTGCCCCTCCTACCGGTCTGGTGAATGTTTCTTCTTTAACTCCTTGGTTGTCAGACTTCCATACAGTTTTATTTTCTGTCAGTTCTGGTTGTTTTTTGTTTTTAAATTGTTGTTGTCCTTCTTTTGGTTGTGCGAGGAGGCACAGTGTGTGTCTACCTACACCTCCATCTTGGCTGGAAGTCTGCTGTCCATGTCTGTAAGTCTCTCTTCCTTTTTGTTCAACCGGCAACCCCCCTCCCCCATCACCTTGGCTGTCATCCTACTCTCTATGAGTTTGTCTCCGTTTTGCTTGTTAGTTCATTTTGTTCATTAGATTCCACGTATGAGTGAAGTCATATGGTATTTGCCTTTCTCTGACTGGCTTATTTCATTTAGCATAATGTTCTCCAGGTCCATTCTTACTGTCACAAAGGGTAGAATTTTCTTCGTTTTTATGGCCAAGTAGTATTCCACTGTATAAATGTCCCATATGTGTTTTATCCACTCATCTACTGATGGACACTTGGGCTGCTTCCATATCTTAGTGATTGTAAATAATGCTGCAGAGAACACAGAGGTGCTTATGTTCTTTAGAATTAGAGTTGAGGGTTCTTCAGATATATTTCCAGAAGTGGTATTCCTGAGTCAAATGCAGATCCATTTAAATTTTTTTGAGGTATCTCCATATTGCTTTCCACAGTGGCTGCATCAATCTGCATTCCACCAAAAGTGCAAAAGGGTCCCCCTATCTCCACATCCTTGCCAGCACTTGTTTGTTGATTTATTTATGACAGCCATTCAGACAGGTGTAAGGAAGACCCTTTGGATGTTCTTCCAGTATTAGTAATTTCTATAGTTAAATACACAGCTAGAGAGAAAGACGAACCTACTCTTGCCAGTCAAGTCCACCTCTCACCCAGACCACTTATTGTTATAGATTCTACCATGAAGGCAAGCTGGTAGTATGTAAAATCTAAGACTGTTAGATATACGTATAAAGAAAGAACATAAACATTTAATGTGTAACATGGGCATTAGCTTACTTGAAATGATATTTTTCAAAATTGTATGAAAGAAAAGATTAAAGTCATTTAAGGTTTAATGACATCCAGGGGCTGATAAACAGAGCCAAATTTATCCTGCTGCCTATTTTTTTTAGTTTGTGTTTGACAATGATGATTCTGCTGGTAATTATTATTATTGTACATTTTAATTGTGGTAAAATATATATAACATAAAATTTATCACTTTACCATTTTATCAGTGTATAATTCAATGGTATTAAGTATATTCAAAATGTTGTACAATCACCAACATTATCCATTTCTAGAAATTTGTCATATTTTACAATAAAAACTCTGTACCTATTAAACAAAAACTCTTCATTCCCTACTCCCCCAGTCCCTAGTTACCTCTATTCTACTTTCTGTCTGTATGAATTCACCTACTCTAAGTATCGCAGATAAGTGGAATCATGTAATACTTTTCCTTTTGTGTCGGGCTTCACTTAACTAAGGTCCATCTATATTGTAACATGTGTCAAAATATCATTTCTTTTTTTAAAAAAGATTTTATTTATTTATTTCTTGAGAGAGGGGAAGGAAAAAGAGAGGGGGAGAAACATCAATGTGTGGTTGCCTCCAGCACACCCCCTACTGGGGACCTGGCCCACAACCCAGGCATGTGCCCTGATTGGGAGTCGAACCAGTAACCGTTTGTTTCATAGGCCAGCACTAAATTCACTGAGCCACACCATCCAGGGCTCATTTCTTTTTAAGGCTGATTAACAGTCCATTGTATGAACACATAACATTTTGTTTATCCCTCTCTGTTGATGAACACCTGGGTTGTTCCCGCCTTTTGGCTATTGTGAATAAAGCTGCTATAAACACTGATGTACAAGTATCTGTTTGAGTCCCTCCTTTCAATTGCTTTGGGTATATTCCAAGTTGTGCCACCTGCTTTTGCAAATAAAGTTGTATTGAAACACAGCCACATGTACTTACTACATATTGTCTATAGTTGCTTTTATACTACAATGACAAAGTTGTGCAGTTATGAGAGAAACCGTTAAGTCCTATGAAGCCTAAAATATTTTCTATCTGGCTCCTTACAGAAAAAATGTGCTGACTCCTGTTACAGTCCATTATAATTAGATGTGGGAGGGGTAAAGCAGCAGCAAATTCTGTCTTATATACATAAAGTTATGTGGGCTCTGTGAGTGGGAGTGTGTACATGCATATTCATGAACATATGTGTATATTCTGAAGGGGGCAATGGGAAGGGAATCATTAAGATCCTAGTAATACTACCTTGAGAAAACTATTCATATTCTCTTTTCACACCGAGGTTAGGTTCACCATGCTAACTCACTAAATTAAAGCATTTAATTTAGGCTTTTCAAACTATACTTCAGAGCTTCACTAAGCTTTACATTTTAAGATTATAGGTTAACTATAGTCCCTCAGTTTTTCATCATTGCATTCTCCAACTCATATCATTTCTTTGTCTCCTTTGCTGGATCCTTTCCCCTCCCCTACATGTTGAATTCTCTAGTGTTCTGTCTTAGGCACTCCTCTCATTTTACACTCTTATTCATTTCTTTTTGTTTGAGCTCCAGACCTACAGATAACCAATTGTCTATGGGACAGTTCTTTTACTTTTTTAAAGATTCTTCTTTTTTATTTTTAGAGTGCGGGAGGGAGGTACAAAGAGAGGGAAAGAAACATTGATGTGCGAGAGAAACATTGATTGGATGCCTTTTGCATGCCCCCAACTGGGGACCTGGCCTGCAACCCAGGCATGTGCCCAGACCAGGAATCGAACCAGCAACCTTTTGGTTCATAAGCTGATGCTGAATCCACTGAGCCACATCAGCCAGGGCAAGTTCTATCTTAATGTCCTACATCTCAGAGGACCACATCAGTATACACCTGACAGGCATCCTGAACTCCTCTACTTCTTAACCCATCACATCCAATCAATAACCAATAAATTATGCCTTTTTTGTATATTAAATATTTATGAGGGTTTTTTTTTATAAACTGTTTTATTTCAGGATCTCAACAACTCTAGATTATTGTAGTATTATGACTTTAATTTTGTCCTTTACATCTCATTCTCCAGAGCAGATCCATTTATCTAAAATACAAATATGGCTATCACATACAAGGCGGGGAAAAGTAGGGTCACAGTTGTGAGTACACAAAAGAGTTTATTCCTGTAATATTACTTATTAATTATTGTATTATGTTTTGTATGGACTACTATTAACCTACTTTTGCCTAATCCTGTATATGCTCAAAATATTAATAGCCTCCCACACAGCCCCCGATGATCCTCACAGCCTGGCGATTCACACCCTTTTCTAGCCTCTTTCTATGTCATTCCAGTGCTGATCTGTATGATCAACAGAAGACGGATGAAGGGATGTATATCACTTCCAAGGTTAGGTTATAAAAGATACTGTGGCTTCTGTCTTCAGTGCCTTCGCTCCTGGATCACTAGCTCGGCGGAAAGCCAGGTGCCATGCTGTGAGCCATCCTACAGAGGTCCACTCAGTGAGGAAATGAGGTCTCCTGCAAACAGCCATGTGAGTGAGCCATCCGAACCATAGCTCCCAAAGCCACAAAACTGCTTCAGATCACTGCAGCCTCAGCTGATATCTTAACTGCAACCTTGTGAGAAGTCTTGAGTCTGAAGCACACAGCTAAGGGGTTACTGAATTCCCAGCTATCAGGAACTGAGGGAATAATTGTTTTTATCCACTAAGTTTGGGGTAATTTGTTATGTAGCAATAGATAACTAACATAGAAGATAAGGACCAAATTCTTTAGCATGGTACATAAGGCCTTAGTACATGAACTATGATTGTAACTCTCTCTTCCATTATCCATTCTAACTTATGCTCCAATGTTACTAAATTTCTTGTAATTCTGCATATCTATCACCTGCTATCCAGCTTTCAAAATTCTTTTCTGAAATCATGACCTCCTAGAAGCTGGCCCTGGTAATCTTAAATTCTGTGCTACCTTTAAATGTGGTACATTACAGGGCTAGCTGCACGGCACAGCTTGAATTGAGTTGATATGTTAATGGTACGATATGGCCACACACAAGTAGTTTTATGTACATGCTCTCATTTTTTACATTGATCATGCTTTAGTATATTTATATATCTCTCTTAGCACCTATAATAGGTGTTCAATAAACACCTGTTGAATAAACAGACTTGTGTTAAATTCTGGATATAACCCTATTTCACAAACACTTATTGTGGGCCCTGGAAGGTAGCTTGGTTGGTTAGAGGCTCGTCCTATAACATGCCAAGGTTGTAGGTTTGAACGTACAAGAATCAACCAACGAAGACATAAATAAGAACAATAAATCAATTTTCTCTCTTTCCGTCTCTCTCCACCTCTTTCTCTCTCTAAAAATTAAAAGATAAAAATTTTAAAAAGAAAAAAGAAGTATTTTACAGAACCCACAATTATGACTCTCATCTCCTATTTTTAATTATTCTAACTCAAGACACAAAGTTTTCAATTCTAGAAAAGGAAAGGGCTACAGAAATGCCTAAATGTATTTTAGGCAGTCCAAATCCAAAACAAATTTTCTGTTGTTAAAAGAGCAAAATATGTGGATTTTAGGTCCTGAAGTTTAGACCAGTGTTTCCCAACCCTTTTTGCACCATGGAACATGTGGAAAATGATACTATTTGTATAGGAAACTGAGATAAAAACATGAGGCTGATCGTGGCCCATACGTGAAACCTATCTGGAACAGTATTTTGTAGCACCCTGGTTCACATATATTGTGTTCTCTTAGAATGCCTTTAAAATTAAAGATAGCAATTTTGCCTAAAGGTAGAAGATTTCAGAATTTGCTTCCTAATACTCAGAAGAAATAAACAAAACACAGTAAAAGACTGCAAAATACTCACCTGCAGGAACCAAACAAGACAAAGGACATACTCTCAACTTTAGCTACAGGTAAGAAAATAAAAGAAATATTCTGGTGGGAAATGGAGGAGTTCTTAACTATATTCTAAGCCCAGAAACCATACCAAGGTCAGAAATAAGATAACAAAATTGTAAGAATTCCCAGTAACCACCCCAAACTGGGAGGAAAAAATGATTAAAAGGGTGAATTGACAGCTCAAGAAGTTCAAATCAAGAGAAAGACTTATCTATAGAAGCCTCAATACAAGCAAAAAAACCGTACCAGGATATGCTGTTTTCTAGGGATTCTAAAGAATTTTGCAAATGAACTGAACCCCACTCATGTCTGCCATTACGAGTAAATGACATTTATCAAAATTGCAGAAGAAATAAAACAAGCCCAGGTCCTCCAACAAAGGCTGTGCAAGGCCATGGCTGAGCCAAGTCCCTTCTCACTTCATCCCTGAGGATACAGAAAAAGCAGACTGAAGTCAATTCCCAGCCCTTACACTGTGTCTGGGAGGAGGGAGCAACCAGGCTTCAGACAAGGTGAGGGTAGGAAAGGTATCAGGAAATATTCACCCACTCTACATTAGGAAAAAAACTCCAATAATTTCATAACCAGCTAAGTAATTCTTCAAGTATAATGTCAAAATAAACAGTACTAAGCATGCAAAAACAGAAAAAATTTTAAAAAGAAAAATCCAGTGTCTATAAATCTTTCCAGAAAAAGCCAACTAAAGATAAAGATCAATAAACAACAACAGAAGAGTCAAAGCAAAGAATTCAGAAAAGGGAAAATGTGATAAAAGAGAGGTGACAAGCACTAAATTTAAATGTAGAATGTAGACTATGTAAATTTGGGAATTATAGGTATAAAATCAAATGTAAATGTTATAAAGCTCGGTGAAGCTGAAATAAAAATATATCTTTAAATACTGGTGAGAAAAAGTATTAATCTCTTCATTTTTTAGAACATGGGGTAAATTAATACTGATTATATGTTGAAAACATAACCCTAACTTCAACCTTTTTTCTTATCCTTGAGAGGGTATTTTAGGAACTCTTCTATGAACAGTAAAGAAACATTCAACTGAAATCCCATTTGTTCTTTCTGCTAAAGTCACATTAAACTTAATTTTTATTGAACACACATTATCATCTAATTAATTTTCTCCTTATTCCTTTTGTAGATGTGTACAGAAATATAATAGGAATTAACACTCAACCTATTACACATCATAATCATTTCCTGAGTTCCAGCCTCCATCTTGGCGTAGGTAGAAACATTTTGCTTCCTCGCACAACCAAGGAGGATAACAACCAATCTAAAATCAATAAACAACCAAAAGTGCCAGAAAATCAAACTGCATGGAACTCTGACAATCAAGGAATTAAAGAAAAACGGTCAATCAGAACCACCAGACCAATAAAGCCCACTCAGAAAAACCAAGGTGAGGCGGCAGACCATGGGGACAGGGCTGGCTGCCAAGTTCCTCAGGCTGTGTCGGAGGGGCTGACTTAAGGGGGAAACTGAGACTCAGAGCTGGCTGTGGACTACAGTGGTTGCAGAGGTGGGAGAAACTCTCAGTCTCACAGGAAAGTCCCTTGGAAAGTGCGCTAGAGACAAGCAAGCGAGCCACACCGTTCCCTCTCTGGCTCCTCCCCCATAGGCAGCACCCCAGCACAGCAAAGACGGTTTTCCCTGCCTGGGTGAATGCCTAAGGCCCCGCCCCCTTACAACTTATCAGCTGTGCCAAGGCAAAGAAATATGGCTCAAACAAAAGAACAGAGCAAAACCTCAGAACTAAGTGATGAGGACATTGCCAACCTATCTGGAGAATTTAAAGTCCTGGTAATCAAAATGCTCACAGATCTGATTGAGCTGGGTCAAAAAATAGAAAAAACAAATGAAGGATACCCAAAGTGAAATAAAGCAAAATATTCAGGGAACCAACAGTGACAGGAAGGAAACCAGGAGTCAAAGCAACAATTTGGAACAAAAGGAAGAAATAAACATCCAACTGAAACAAAATGAAGAAACAAGAATTCAAAAAAGTGAGGAGACTCTTACAAACCTCTGGGACAACCTGAAACGTTCCAACACCTGAATCGTAGGGGTGCCAGGAGAAGAGGAAGACCAAGAAATTGAAAACTTATTTGAACAAATAATGAAGGAAAACTTCCCCAATCTGGCCAAGGAAAGAGACTTCCAGGAAGTTCAGGAAGCTCAGAGAGTCCCAAAGAAGTTGGACCCAAGGAGGAACACACCAAGGCACATCATCATTAAGTTACCCAAGATTAAATGTAAAGAGAGAATCCTAAAAGCAGCAAGAGGAAAGGAGAGAGTTACCTACAAAGGAGTGCCCATAAGGCTATCAGCTGATTTCTGAAAAGAAACCTTGCAGGCAAGAAGGGGCTGGAAAGAAGTATTTGAAGTCATGAAAGGCAAGGACCTACATCCAAGATTACATCCTTTGCTCTTCCGAGCAAAGGTTTCATTTAGAATGGAAAGGCAGATAAAAGTGCTTCCCAGATGAGGTCAAGTTAAAGGAGTTCATCGTCACCAAGCCATTATTATATGAAATGTTAAAGGGACTTATCTAAGAAAAAGATCAAAACCATGAACAGTAAAATGACAACAAACTTACAACTATCAACAAATGAACCTAAAAGAAAAGAAAAACAATGAAAACAAAAAAGAAACAACCAGAACAGAAACAGAATCAGAGAAATGGAGAACACGTGGAGGGATTTCAGTGGGGAGGGGGAAGGGAGGAATAGTGGGGGAAAGGTACAGGGAAGAAGAAGCATAATTAGTGGGCATAAAATATATGGGGGGAGATAAAAAATGGTATAGGAAACAGAGAACTCAAAGAACTTATATGTACAACCCATGGACATGAACTAAGGCGGGGGGTGCTGGAGGGCTGGGGGGGGAACTGGGCGGGAGGGTATAAAGGGAAAAATGGAAAAACTGTAATAGCATAATCAAGAAAAAATACTTAAAAAATAAGCATTTCCTAAGCAGTTGATGTTTGGGTTTTTTTGTCTTTTGCTTTCTTTATTCTATTTTTTACCATTGTTTAAATTTTTATAAAGAATAGAAGATTTAATTAATTAATTAATTAGAGTCCTCCGACTTGGAAGTGTACATCTTTGGACTTAAACTCTCACACACTAACTCTGTGATCTGAGAGAAGTCGCTTCCTGACCCTCACTTTCCTGATGTATAAAATGGTGATACAAATGCCTAACCTTCCCAGCAGAGACAGTTCAAAACACACCTCTGCCACAGCTGTGAATCTGACACATGCTAGGCACTTAACAAATGTTAGTTCTCCTAGAGAGCTCAGGTTGTGACAACAGAAATAGAAACAAGAAACCCAATTATGCTGTGGACTTTATATTTCTCTTCCATTGTATCTTTAACCTTTAGTTAAGAGTTAGATAGGTTTCACTTCCCAAGATTAGTTTGGCTAAGGACTGTTTGCTTTGTTACAACATGATGACTAAACTGTACTTGAAGGGATTTCACATATAAATGTGCATATGGTTCCAGAGTCTTTCCTTTCCTCCTCTTGAGAGATTGATATCCTCTTGCCTCAAAGTAAAGAGAATGTTATATTTAAAGTATATTAAATATCCCCCCACTGAGATGTTGACAGAATCTACTGCACACTGGAAGTAAGGTTATGATTTGCAAAGAAAACCAATCACCACAGGATTGGATGAGTTATCTTAAAAAGGACGAAACAAGACTATCCTTCCCCCAAACTGAACATTCCCCCATTCAGTCTCATAAAACTATTTCAGCATAGTTATTGTTAACAAAGATAAAAATGTTTTTACATATGAAATCCACAATTTAAAAGATAAGCCCCAGAATATAGTTTGGTTCAGCATATTAGCATGTAGATTAGAAGCATTATTAAAGGTTATATAAAGCACATAACAGGAATTACATGATATGCTAATCTTTCACATAAAAATCTTTCATGTATTGTAAAATGAAATAAAAGCAAAGACTTTAGCTAGAAGGGAGAGAATAAAGAAGATGCATGACAGAGGTGTTCGGAGAGCGTAGAAAGGATAGCTAAGTGATTGATGAAAGTGATCAGCTGATAGAAGCTATATAACTTCCAAAAAAATGACTCAGTATTGATACTAATCTAACTCTAAAGTTACAAGACAAGCCACATCAAGGAGGAAATGACATGCAATTTTTATGTTAAATACAGTATTCCTGATGTGGTTTTTAGGAATATTTTAAATTAAAGGAGCACGATGACCAAATATTTTCATACCAAAATAAAGAGAAGCGAAACTCCAAAACTGTTCAAATACAAAGATTAATAACAAAGCTGCTAAAATATGAACGTCCCATTAAGTAGTTTTAGGTTGGTAATACAGGTAAAAGGCTGAAACACTAGTTGCAACCAATGGTACTCTCTTTGGAGGGATGAAGTGCATATTGGGAAAAAACGGTCATTTACTTATGAAGCTTGTTTGTCTAGAGCTCTGCTGATCTCCCGCTGCCTACATGAGAAACCTGAAACCCGCAACAGAGCTGTAGGGTCTGCCTTAAGCTCAGGTGCTCCCACTACACAGTCTGTCAAAACAGGGACATTTTCTGAATAAACATTTCAAAGCTGCCTAGTGCCAGGACTGGTTAGTTTAGAGGCTGGAAAGAATTGTGGACAACAAGAGTGACAGGTAAAAAGGCAGATACGTATATATTGGTATTTATTTGATTAAAGCTGTATGAGTATGCTTAATTCTTAAATCTAGAGAGCATTCCTGTCTGGACCCATCCAGTGATTCCTTACTGGTCTTCTATCTAGCCTCTCCCCATTCCAATCCATCCTCAACAGAGCTGGCATTATGTGCCTGGAATACGAACAGGATCATGTATGTCAATTCCCTGCAACCTTGCCTACAGAATAAAAACTGTTATTAGTAGTATACCGACACCCTCCCCGCTCTATCCTTCAGAATTCACTTAGAATATTCTTTGCTCCAGCAGTACCAAATTTCTGAGAGTTCCTCAAATACATCTTAATATTTCATACCTCTGTGACTTTTTATCTTGTATTTTCTCTATTAAGAATACCATCAGTGCTCTCTTCTTTTGTTTTTCCTTTCGGAGATACAGCCGAAGGGTCTACGAAGCCTGCCGCAAAATCCCAGGGTTCCTCCTTCTCTTTCAGCTCCCACTGAACCCTGTTCATGTGTCTTTTATATTATCACAATACATTACGATTTCCTGGTTTTCATGGCTTTCATCTATGAATTCCCAAAACAGACCAGTAATTGGCACAAACTGTTTACCGTTCTGTGAAATACAAGAAATTCTTATAAATGTTTTTGCAAAGTTCAAACAAAGTTTTGAAAATTCATTCAGTGATTCAAAAACAAACTTGACAACAGAATTACCCAAAGTATGCAGAGCTGATCTCAGAGCTTCAGATTCCTTGCATATTCAAAAGTATAAGCCCTGTCACATGCTACAGCATGGCCATTTGCTAAGTGATTTAAGCCAGTAACAAAAAGGCAAATACTGCATGATTTCACTTATAAGTCACCCAATGTAGTGAATTTCATAGAGACAGAAGTAGAATGGTGGTTACCAGGGGTTAGGGGGAGGGGGAGGGAAAGAAGTTGTTCTATGCAGCATGAAAAAGCTCTGGAGATCCGTTTTACATAAATGTAAACATACATAACACTACAGGACGGCACATTTTAAAACAGTTAAGATGGAAAATTTTGTTTTTTATCTCAATAAAAATTGAATTAAAAAAGACAATTGCAAGTTAAAAATATAAATGCAATGGCTATGGAAGTCTACTCTAGAAAAATGCCCAGCACACAGCAAACATTTCATAGTCTTAATGACCAAATATGTTAAATAAAATTCTCTAGTAGATGATATATATTTCTGGGATATAATTTATATCTATTTCCTATCGTGTAGAATGAGTGGAACTTCAAGGGAGGATAAAAATGTTAATATCTAATGTTTTAAACCAACATGTATTTGTTCCTTTGAAGAACAGTAAAAACAGAGGTGGAATAAAATCACAATATACCACTAGAGTTAAAATAACAGGAGCTGGAAAATACCATATTCTTATTAAAAGGGGACAAAAAATAATTCATGGTATATCATTCAGCGGAGTATTATCTTACTATCAAAATAATGATAGAGATCAATATTAGTTGATTTAGAAAGATGTTTGTATTTATTGCTAAGTGGAAAAAACTTTATGTGAAGATACAGAGGATGAAGTATGAATATTCATACAACAAATAATTAGATCAAGTGGTTTTTTTTTCACTCCTTAAATATTTATGAAATGTCTGAATTTAAATATATTAACATGCACTGTTTTATAACAAGAAATAAAACAGACTTTCCACTTTGGTTCAAATACAATGTTTCCTTATTGATCTTCTAAAAGATTTATCAATTGTTAAAAGAGAGGTATTGAAGTACCCTACTCTTACTGTATGATTTTCCCCTTCAGTTCTGTTAGTATTCACTTAACATACTTAGGTGCTCCTGTGTTGGGTGCATACATAATTACAATTGTCTTATCTTCTTGGTGAATTGACCCCTTTATCGTCATATAATGACCTGTTTGTCTCTAGTTACTGTTTTTGGCTGAAGTCTATTTTGTCTGATGTAACTACTGCTGCTGTCATTTGGTTTTTTCTTGCATGGAATCTCTATTTTCATTCCTTAACAATGAGTCTGTATGTTTCCTTAAAGCCGAAGTGAGTCTCTTGCAGGCAGCACGTTGTTGGATTTCATTATTTTATCCATACAGCCATTCTGTATCTTTGATTGGAGACTTCAATCCATTTATATTTAGAGTAATCATTTTAAGTAAGGACTTATTAATGCCATCTTATTCAGTTTTCTAGTTGTTCTGTAGTTCTCTTGTTCCTTTCTTCCTTTCTTGCTGTCTTCCTTTACAAGTTGATTTTTCATAGTGGTATGCTCTCATTTCTCTCTTTATTTTTTGTGAATCTATTGCAAGTTTTTGATTTATGATTACAGTAAAGCTTAAATAAAACATAGGTCTATTTTAAGCTGAGACAACTGAACTTTGATCACATATGAAAAGTCTACCCTTTTATTCTTCCAGCCTTATGGGTTTGTTTTTTCATTTTTTAGCCATTAACATTTATTTTTATATTTTTTGTGCAGCAGGGAATAACTTGAAGGGTCCCCCCCGCCTCCAAGAAGGTACTGAGCTTCCACGCTCTGGACCACCTCCCGGTCTTCTCCCTGCTGAGATCCCTTCCCCCTGTGGTTTTTGATGTCACATTTTACTTACTTTTATACCAGGTATTCATTAAATTGCTGTAGCTACAGTTATTTTTAATACACTTGTTCTTTAATTTCAGAATTCTAGCACATATCAGAGTTAACATGCTGCCATATATACAGTATTATTCTGAATTTGATTATGTACTTTCTTTTACCAGTATGTTGCACATTTTCATGTTACTAATTAGCATCCTTCCATTTTAGCCTGAAAAATTCCTTTCACCACTTTTTGTAAGGTAGGTCTAGTAGCGATGAATTCAATGTTTTTGTTTGTCTGAGAAAGTCTTTCTCCACTTGTCAAGGACAACTTTGGCAGGTAAAGTATTCTTGGTTAGCAGGTTTCTTCCTCTCTGCACTTTGAATATGTCATCCCACTCTCTCCTGGCCTGCAAGGTTTCTGCTGAGAAAGCCATTTATAGTCTCATGGGGGTTACGTTGTAACTAATAAACTTGTTTTCTCTTTTTGCTTCTGAGAGTTTTCATTTGTTTTTGACAGTTTTATTTTAAAGTTTCTTAGGGAGGATTTCCTTTTTAATTTTCAGGGTTTTTTTTTTTTAATATAATTGGTATACAACACTCTAAGTTTAAGGTATATGGCCTAATGACTAGACATAAATATATGGTGAAATGATCATTGCAATTAAGTTTAGATTACATCCATCACCTCATATAGCACCAAAAATTTCTTTTCCTTGTGATGAACACCTTTAGGACTTATTCTCTTGGCAACTTTCGTAGTATATAGCAGTGTTAAATATAGTCATGTTGTATATTACATCCCCAATAGTTATTAATCTTATGACTGGAGGTTTGTACCTTTTGACCACCTTCACTCAATTTTCCCCTTCTCTACGCTTTTGGGAACCATATATCTGATCTCTTTTCTATGAACTTAGTTTGTTTAGATTACACATGTGAGATCATATAGCATTTCTCTTTATCTGACTCATTTAGCATAATGCCCTCAAAGGCCAACCATGTTGTCACAAAGAGAGATTTCCTTCTTTTTATGGATAAATAATATTCCATTGGATGTATCTACCACATTTTCTTTATCCATTCATTTGCTGATGAATGCTTAGGTTATTTCCATATCTTGACTACTGTAACTAATGCCACAATGAACATGGGGGTATAGATACTTTTTTGAAATAGTGATTTCATCTCCTCTGGATATATACCTGGAAGTGGACTTGCCATATACCTATGGTAGTTCTATTTTTAATTTTTGGAGGAACCTCCATCCTGTTTTTCACAGTGGCTGCACCAGTTTACACTCTCACCAATGCACAAGAGTTCCCTTTACTCCACGCATCCTTGCCAACATGTTACTGCTTGTCTTTCTGATGAAAGCCATTGCAACAGACATGAAGTGGTCTCTTATTGTAGTTTTGATTTGCATATTTTAATGATTTAGTGATGTTGAACACCTTTTTTATACCTGTTGGCTATTTGAATATCTTCTTTGGAAAAATGTCTATTCAGGTTCTTTGCTCATTTTTTAAAAGATTTTATTTATTTCTAGAGAGAAGGGAAGAGAGAGAGGAAAAGAGGGAGAGAAACACTGATGTGTGAGAGAAACATCGACTGGTTGCTTCTCATACACACCCTGACTGGAGACTGAACCCACAACCCAGGCATGTGCTCTGACTGGGAATCAAACTGGCAACCTCTTGCTTTGCAGGACAATGTCCAACCAACTCAGTCTCAGCAATCAGAGATCTCTGCTCATTTTTAATTGGCTTAATTATTGGTTTTTGTTTTTGCTATTGAGTTGTATGAGTTCTTTATATATTTTGGATATTAATCCCTTGTCAGATACATAATTTGCAAATATTTTCTCCCATTAAGTTGCTTTTCATTTTATAGATGGTTTCCTTTGTTGTATCCAAGTTTTTTGTTTGATGTAGTCCTAGTTATTGGTATTTGCTTTTTTAAAATTCTCACCTGAAGATATGTTTATTGATTTAAGATGGGGGCAGGGGACAGGAGAAAAACATCAATGTGAGAGAGAAACATGGATTGGTTGTCTCCTGTATCTGCCACGGCTGGGAATTGAACCTGTAACCTTTTGGTGTACAGGACTACACTCCAACCAACTGAGTCACCTGGCTAGGGCTGGTTTGCTTCTATTGCCTTTGCTTTTGGTGTCAAATCCAGAAATCTCTGCCAAGATGATGTCAAAGAGCTACCCTCTATGTTTTTTTCTAGGGGTCTTCTAGATTCAGGTCTTACTTTCAAGTCTTTAATCTATTTTGATTGCACGAATTATTTATTTTGAATATCTAATATTTATTTGGAGTTGATTTTTGTGTATGGTGTAAGATTGTGGTTCAGTTTCATTCTTTTGCATGTGGCTGTCCAGTTTCCCCAACAGCATTTATGGAGACTATCCTTTCTCCATGGAGTAGTATTGGCTCTTTTGTCATAAATTAATTAACCATATATATGTGAGTTTATTTATGAGCTCTTGATTCTGTTCTATTGGCCTATGTGTCTGTTTTTATGCCAGTATCATAGTGTTTGGATTAGTATAGCTTTATAGTAGAGTTTGAAATCAGAAAGTATGTCTCCAACTTTGTTCTTTCTCAAGATTGCTTTGGCTATTCAGAGTCTTTTGTGGTTCCATACAAATCTAGGGTTGTTTTTTTTTCTACTTCTATAAAAAATGCTATTGGTTAAAGGGGACCAAACATATGGCAATGGGAGGTGATTTGACTTTTGAATGTGGGCACACAATGCAACATACATACAGATCATGTATCATAGAAATGTACACTTGAAACCTATCTGATCTTACTAACCAATGTGTCCCCCAAAAAATTAATTTCAAAAAAGGAATGTATACTTCAAACCCAACATAAAAAATGCCATTGGAATCTTGGTAGAAACTGCATGACATCTATAATGGCTTTGGACAGTATGGGCATTTAACAATATTAATTATTCTAACCCATGAATACAGGATATCTTTACATTTATGTGTGTCTTCCTCAGTTTTTTTTCACCAGTGTCTTATTGTTTTCAGTGTAGAGAGTTTTCATCTCATTGGTTAAAGTATATATATATTTTATAAATGGAATGTTTTCTTATTTCTTCTTCAGATAATTTGTTAATATACAGAAATACAAATTATATTTCTATGTTGATTTTGTGTCCTGCAACTTTACTAAATTTGTTGATTAGCTCTAACAGTTTTTTTGGTGGTTTCTTTAGGATTTTCTCTATATAAAATCATATCATCTACAAATAGAGATGGTTTATTTCTTTTGAAAGAAATAAATGATACCATTTATTTCTATTTCTTGTCTAACTTTTCTGGCTAGGACTTCCAGTATTCTGTTGAACAGAGAGGAGGAAATTTCTTTAGGTAATTTTGTTTAGTGACTTATGAGCTTCATGAACTCGGATGTCTAAATCTCTCCTTAGATTGGATAAGTTAGCAGTTATTATTTTTTTAAATAAGCTTTCTGCCCCCTTATCACTCTCTTCTCTTTCTGGAACTCCAATAATTTGCAAATTAATCTTTTTGATGACATCTCATAGATCACATTGGCTTTCTGCATTCTTTCTTTTTTGTTCTGGTCTTCATTGTCACTGACTCTTTCTTCTGCTCGATCAAGTCTGCTGTTGATGGATTTTTCATTTCATTCACTGATTTCTTCAGCTCCAGCATTTCTGTTTGGTTCTTTTTAATTTCTATCTTGATGTTAAACTTCTTGTTTTTGTTCATGTATTGTTTCCTTGATTTTGTTGAAGTGTTTTTCTGTCTTGAAGTTCATTAAATTTCATTAAAACAGATACTTTGGATTCTTTATAGGGTAAATCAAAGATCTGCATGTCTTTGGGTGTGGTAACTGGAAGATATTATAATCCTTTGGCAGTGTCATATTTCCTTGATTTTTGATATTCTTTTGAGTTTTGCACTGTTGTCTTCTCGTTTTAGGTAGCAGCCCCCTCCATCAGTCTTTAATAACTGCCCTCGTCAGTGCATCCAGACGCATGTGTGTGCTCCGATGGAGCGCTGGATCTTCTGGATTTCCGTAAAGGCACCCGCCTCTCTATGGGTGACTGTCTGAGTCAGTGTCCTGCAGGGGCTCCCAGACATTGGTCAACAGAGACTGAAGCTGGTTCACGTGTCACTTTAGGGTACCCATCTAGCAATGAGGTCTGTCTGCTTACTATGCAATGCATACGGGAGCAAGACTCCTTTCACATCCTTTGGTGTATGGAGGTGGATCCCACAGGCACTTTTGTTTGTGGATGGATGTTGGATATTTATTGTTGGGGAAGAGGGGGCGAAAGCAAGAAACATCTTATGCCACCATGATGCTGATGTCATTCTTCTGTCAATTTGAAAAATAAAACTATATTGCCCCTCCACAAAGAGAACTGTAGAAAAGATTTGAGAGATATCAGAAATTGCCTCCTGCGGTCTCAATATGGCTTACTCAAGTGTTTTGTCTACATGGCTTTTGTTTTAAAATTAACTTGAATGCATTTAGGCTTTCCCACATCAATCATTTATATTATGTCTCATTTCAATACTTTATATTACTTCCTTAGTCCTTGAATACATCTGAATTTGCTACTACAGGCTTACAAGAATAAAAAGACTGGACCAAGCCACACTGCAAAATCTTCTCATTTACGTGATTGAACAGTGCGTTCTGTCACATTCAGGTAGCTGCTTAAAAATTAGAGTTGTCTCATACACTCAAAAGCACAACAGCTTGGTGGGAGAAGAGTAGTTCCAGCACAGCATATTACTAAGCTTGGAAGTCTCTCTGGTTTCATCCATCTTGGCTATGCTAAAAAAAATGCCTGAGCATTTGGGTGTAAACTAGAAATCTTGGAACCCAAGTAGGAGTCACCACTGTGGCCTGTGTAAGAATCTGGGCTACTCACAGCACATCACCACAGCAGAGTAGAAGTATCTATAGAACTGTGTAGGATCAATCATTATTATTATTTAAATTTATTTATTTATTTATTTTTAGAGAGAGGGAGAGGGAGGGAGAAAGACAGGGTGAGAAATATCGATATGAGAGAGAAACATTGATCAGTTGCCTTTTATGTGCCTAGATCGGGGACTAAACCCAGGCATGTGCCCTGCCAGGGAATCAAACCCTTCACTTTGTGAGATAATGCCCAACCAACTGAGCCACACCAGTCAGGGCAAGTTCAATTATTCACGCCATTCTTAATTCCTCCATTTTCCTTCGTACCCAATATCCAATCCATCAGAATGCTAAAGGCTCAAACTACAAAAAATATTCTGGAGCTATCCCTGGCTGGTGTGGCTCAGTGGACACATGGCCAGCTTGTGAACCAAAGGGTCATCAGTTCAATTCTCAGTCAGGGCATATGCCTGGGTTGTGGGCCAGGACAGGTCCCCAGTGGGGGACGAGTGAGAGGCAACCACACATTGACGTTTCTCTCCTCCTCTTTCTCCCTTCCTTCCCTTCTGTCTAAAATAAATTTTCTTTTAAATCTTAAAAAAATTAAAAAAGTATTCTGGATCTACAATCTTTAAAAACATAAATTAGACTGTATCCCTATCCCAGTTAAATTTCTTCAACGCTTCCCCCCTCCCTTTAGGATAAATTCAACCTCCTTTAAGGCCTTAAGTGACCCGGGTATTGCCTACCTTTTTGGGCACATTTCCAAGGAGTCCCCTCATTTATTATATATTTATCAATGATCTTGTTTCTATTTTTCAAACAGTCTAAGCTTGATCCTGCCTCAGGACCTTTGTATTGGCACCATATTCTGCTTAGAATAATCATAACCCAGATATCCACATGGTTAGCTTCTTCTGAACATTAAGGAGATAAAATTCTAGTAAGACCTAAAAGAAGCAGTCTTGGACCTCATCTAAAATTTTTCCCAACATACCATCCGACCCCTTCAGCTGTCAATCTTTATGAAAGAACAGTTGTATTTTGTTTCTATTACTTAATCACTGTCTAAATGTATCTTATTTATGTTTACTTATTTTATGCCCATTTCCCCCACTAAAATGTAAACTCCATAAAAACACCTTATCTGTCTTGATCAGCTGTGAATCTGTTGATATTAGAACATGTTCTGGCACATGAGGGATACTCAATAAATGTTTAGTGAGTGAATGAATTAACCAATCTTCAATAATTATATCATTTGTCAGTAGCAATCTGAACTTTCCAATTATCCCTTTTAGTGTGGTGTCTGAAAGTTCTTCCACGCCAATACAGACCCTATTAAATTGATACTAAATAAATACAAAAAAAAAACCCTGTTATGGGCTTATTTCCTATTTGTGTTTCTTAAGTATCAATATCAGATGGGATAGTTCAAGAAATTTCTAGAAGAAATATCAAGCAAGCAAGTTTGCTGATGGATGAATAAAAATGGAAGAAATTGTAGTACAGGATAAATATAGTAAGGGGCTAATGCTGAGATTCGAACAGACCTTTCCCTGAAACTCACCAAAGAAATTCAGGACTGAAGACCACCATGTGTGATGGGTAGAAATGAGAAACCAAAAATATGGTAGACAAAAGTCTACCTATTGTACCTCCTCACTGTCTTATCTTCATAAAGGACACACAGCTTATTATTTTCCCCAGCTACAACAAGCAAGCAAAGAGATCTGAGGGGATCTTCTCTATGATTCTAAATAAAGTTCTTGGAAGAGATATATGACTGTTTATGACAGGGTTGGAACCCCTGAGTAAATTTTCATTCTTGCATGTTGTGGGGAGCCTCCAACCTACTAGCTGGATCTATGCCTACCATCCTAAAGAGATGCCTGACAGTTGACAAGTTCTGTTCATGTGTATAAAAATACTTGTCAGCTGCATCCTTTAGAGAAGAGGCCCAGCAGGGAGGTAAACCTACAAATAATACCAAAGGAATCTCAATGCAGCCACCTACTGGATTCAACTCAGTTCTTAAATATGAATGGACAATCAGACATATGTGGAAAACCTCCAAAATGAAAGAGAAAATAAACAAATCTGCAACTGAGGTAGTATAAAGCACCATTCAAGAAACAGAAGAAAGTTTCTAAAAAGGTCTTATTACTGTTCTCAGAGAAATTCAAGATATTAAAGCTACAAAAGAACATTCAGGACACCAAGAAAAATAACATTCAGATTATAAGAAAGATCAAATGTTCATTACCAAAATAAAAAAATTTCAAAAGTCTGAAGATAAAGTCAAGAAAATACCCCTTGAAATAAAGGAAGAAGAAAAATAGTTTAAAAAGAGAAATTGAAGATTAATCTAGGGAGGTCCCAAATCAACTGCTAGAGGTTGTAGAAGGTGAGAATAGTTAAAAGGAAAGGAAATGGCCAAGAAACTAGTAGAAGAACTTTTCTGACCTTAAACAAAAGTGTAAGAAAGACGGGAGGACGTACTCCCCAAATCCAGGAGTCTTCAAAGTCTAAGAAAGATGTTTCAGTAAATTTCATATATTGAGGCATAAAATACATAGCAATGACAGAAAAAAACTATCTAGACAGCCACAGCTAGGCTCAACTACAATGTACACATATGTGCAGACCAGAATGGAACAGAAGTACACAGTGATATTGCAGGACTAAAGCCACGGTCTGCCAGGACTCTGGATCAGCAGGTAGGTCAGGGTGGCTAGGAATCTGACTCCTACTGGATGATGGGGACTAAAATCACTTTCTGGGAGATACAGAGTCATTACTCAAAACTAGGGTCTAAAATTCCCTACCCCTTACCCTTCCAAATTGTTCACTGCTCTCTAGAGTTAGGACACAGAAGATCAAGAAAGCCTCCAGAACAGAAACAGCACCAAGATATTTTCTGGCTTTGTGATTTGGATCTCTGTAAAAGTTTCGGTATTACCCTGGGTCAGGGATCACTATTATACTAAAAAACGTTCATGGTACCACTATGGACATGTTTAAGTGTCCCACTATTTTTAAGTGTCCCAAACTATGTAATTCATTCAATGTTGAAGGAGACATAGATTATTAGATTGGAACTTGTTGAATAAATAAGTCACAGAGTGTAATACTGTATAGCAAGAGATTGAAAGAACTATTAAAACTACACATAACAACTTGAATTAAAATGTAAAGTGAAAGAACCCAGACACAAAAAAATATTTATTTTATAATTCTATTTATATGTAGTACAAAAATAGGTAAATTAATACATGCTTTCAGAAGCCAGAATGCTGGTTACTCAAGGGAACTATTACTGATTGTAAAGACAGCTTCTGGAGTGCTGGTAATTTTCTGTTTCCTGATCTAGGGCCAGGCTATATAAGTTTTTCAATTGGGGAAAGGTAGTGAACTGAACAGAGTGTATATATATTCTTCTACAGTGTAGTATATTTCAATAAAAATTTTAACAAACAAGTTATTGAAATTAAAAACAAAAAGTAAATAAGTGGACACATCAATAGACATAGTTGAAGATACCAGTGAATTGGAAGATAGTATTAGGAACCCACTCAGCACATAGAACAGAGAGATAAAGATATAAAGATAGACAAAAGAAAAGAAAGACTGAAAGATTCTATTATATCTACCAGGAAGAATGAGGGAGGAAAAACATTTGGAGAGATAATCTTTGCTAGTTTTCCAAAATAGAAGAAAAAGATGAGCTTTCAACTTTACAGCATTGCTGTATGTCTTGTATAAAATGAATAAAATAAAAATTCAACTGTCAGAATTTAGGAGCTTAAGGCTAGAGGAAAAGTGGAAGGAAGGGTAGAGGTACCGGTAATCTTATTGTACATGGTGGCTAGTGGCTAAAGAGAGCCTTTGAGAAGATGAAAGAACAGAAATTAAAGTTCTAAATACATTACTGAAAGTCACAAAGGTAACAAGTAAGAGCACTAAAATAGTGACAATAGTAGTAAGAGAATTGGGGGAGTGAGGAAAGGCAGCAGTAGTTAATAAGTGAGACAAATTTTAAACTTTGGTAGCAAGAAATCAACAAGAATAACAGTACGAGCCTAAAGTCTACAGTGATGATGATATTAACTCAACTTATATTAAAATGAGATAAAAATAATTTTTTCTAAGATTAAGTTAAAAACTACCGAACTTTTAAACAGACATTTATCCATTCATCCAATAAACTCTTTCGGAGTTCCAAGAATGAAAAAGACGAGAATGACCCCTCTTCGCCACAAAACAGAGGCAGTGTCTTTCTTATTCAGTTATACTGCCAGGATATAAAACAACTCCTAATGCTGACTCAAGATGCTTATAAATGACTAGAAAAGAAAACATGCACACAGACAATTTCAATTTGTGGCTGAAAATGATAAGCAATAAGAAAGGTTCAGAGCAAGTTCAGAGAAAGTACTGACTACTTCTGGCTATGGTATCAAATTGACAGTGAAGGTGGGGGAGGGAGGGAGGAAAAGTGGGAGAGAGGGAGAGAGAAAAGAAAAATAGAGGGAGCAATGAAGGAGGGAAAGAACAAACAGAAAGGATGAAAGCAAGGAACTAAGGGCCAGGGAACAGCGAACAACAGGGAGGGACCAGATTGAGAAGAACCTTAACAACAAACCAAAACTATGGTACATTTACACAATGGAATTCTACGCAGCAGAGAGAAAGAAGGAGCTTATACCCTTTGTGACAGCATGGATGGAACTGGAGAGCATTATCCTAAGTGAAATAAACCAGACAGTGAGGGACAAATACCATATTATCTCACCTTTAACTGGAACATAATCAACAGAAGAAAAAAGCAAACAAAATATAACCAGAGACATTGAAGTTAAGAACAATCTAACAATAGCCAGAGGGGAGGGGGGAAGGGACAGTGGGGAGAAGGGTTTTCAGGAACTACTATAAAGGACACATGGACAAAATCAAGGGGAGGGTGGAAGCAGGGGAGGGAGGTGGGTTTGGCTGGGGTGGGGTAGAGGGGTGGGGAGAAAATGCAGACAATTATAATTGAACAACAATAAAATTTTTAAGAAAAGAAAAAAACATTAAATGGAAAAAAAAAAAAAAGAACCTTAACAACATGCTAAGAAGCCTGAGTTTTATCCTGATAGCAATGAATAGCCTTTGGAAAATTTTAAGGGGAAATAACTTGACCACATATTTGTTTTAAAAAGTATTAATCTGGGAGAAATGAAAGAAAAGGATTAGCAAAGGGTAAAACTAGTTAGAAGGCCAATTAATTAAGATGCTGTTACAACAAGAAATGAAAACTGCTGTGGGGAAACAGTCTGATGTGGAGATATAATTCAAAGGTCGAATCAATAGGATGTATGACTGAAAAACTCTGGGGGACAACAGAATGTAGTTAGGAATTATTACTAGTTTCTGCCTTGAACAACAAAGTAAATAGGTTACATTTACTGATGTTGAAAATAAATACTGGAGGAAGAGCAGTTTTATAAAAGAAAATGAAGAGCATAACTTTAGACATGTTGGGATTGCTTGTGGAATGTTTAGAGGTCATTTACTGGTGGCAGCTGATGCAGAGGTCCAAAGCTGGGAAAGGAAATACGGGCTGGAGTAAATAATGTGTGTGCGCGCCTATTTGTACTTGGAAGTCATCAGCACTTACAGATGGCAGTTAAAGCCATAAAGAGTTAAACTTACTTGTGGAGAAAGTATGGGGGGCATACGTATGGCAGGAGAAGGGAAAGTTGAAAATGAACTTAAGGGGAGCATCACCCTTATGGAAAGCAAAAAGGAGCCCTTTCAGGAAGAGCCAAAGAGGTAGGAGGAAAACCAGGACAAGTAATTAAGAGAACCAAAGATGCATCTTCAAGTAATGTGAAGAACTTTGCATAGAAGAAGTTATTCAGGGGACAGATTATCATTTTGTGATGTATAATCATTAAGGTAAAAGGCCTCCAAGTAACTAAAATACTTGTCAGTATACATTTTATTCTGCTAAAAGCAATTTTTAAGAACTTCATTGTTAGAACATAAAGATACGAGAAATAACTAACAGGATGAGTCGACAAAGACAGGAAAATCACTCTTGTACTTCAGTAGAAATGTCTCATACTTTCCTTCTCTAGAGTAACTGGCCTTAAAACATAAAGGGGTTATAAATTTGAATTAATGTAGCAATCAATAAACTAGGACACAAGATTTAGAACTAAAATCAGGCCATTAACATAGGCTATAAAATAATTGTAAATTGTGTTGATTTTCAATTTTATACAAAAAAAGTTAAACAAAGAACCCATGCTAGGTGCTATACATACCTTACCAACTGAAATACTTTAGTGCGAGCAGAATGTAGGTTAACTTATTATATATCATCCATAGATTTTTGAAATTACTTTTAAAAAGTAGCACATTAAAGGATTATTGAAAATTGGGCCTGGAGTAATAGGACTGTGCCATGTTCTTCATTTTAAAGCAAGATGTAGAAACAGAAGCTCTACTTTCTATTGGCAATCTTTAATTTTTCTAAGAGGGAGAAACAATGAATTTTAAATGACTGAAAAAATCACCCTATGAACTATTCGTGAATAGGAAACAAACAAAAAATACTTAGTTTCTAACCTAAAACACTTGTCCTTATTAGTAATTCTTATTAAAAGTCAAGGGGCAGTTTTTTATCTAGGTCTAAAACATTACCTTTCAAATATAAAGAATTATGGTACCTGGTCTGTCCCAAGGTCTGCTTGCATATAATCTTTCTGACTTTGATAAAGACGGTTTTAACAAAATTCAGTTTGGAACAGTACTATCATGCAGGATTAAAACTCAGTCTGCATTATTTTGGACCTAGATTAATGGCTTTTCTGCTTCAAAGGTACAATACTAAGGTAAACTTTTGTTAGGAACACCTTTAGCTTTACAGATTCGGTCAAAAGGCTGACTAGAAGTATCATATGAAGACCAGGCAACGTAGGTGGAATAATGGGGCTTAATGCAGTTGAATAAGTTATTGAATCTAATTTATCAGGTTAAGTCTGATCTGTTAGGCCAAACTTGGACTTACCCATTTCAATTTAATAGTCTCTGAGTAAAATGTCTCCCTTCAACCCTTGTTTGGTATTGCCATAGGCTATACAATTCTGTACACTGGGGATTAAGGATTTAGAGATAAACTTGTAAAAGATTCTGACATTCTTTAAGGAAAAGAAATCAAAATGTATTTTTAGGACTACTGATAACCACACTAACTTTTGCTTACTTTCTCCAAAAAATACGTTTTTGGATCATGAATATTAAAAAAGAAGATTGATGGTTTTGTAACACAGGCAGGTCCCTGAAACCAGTAAGGTTTCCTTCACTTCAGTTTTAGTTTGTATATCATGAAATCTAAGGAAATATCAAATTAAAGTAACTATTTACAGTAGTAACAATTCATGACCAAATAAAGAAATAAGACACAACCAAAGAAAACAGGAATGGGGAAGTGGGGTAAGTATTGCTCTACATCATGTATTATGACAAAGAGAAAAGACAGGCCATATTCATGAAAGAAGAAATTGCTGAGTAAAAAACTATAATCCTTAGGTTACTCTTTAATGTCTAAACATTTTTACTTATTCATTTATTTTTCTCAAAAAAGAGGAATAAGTGTTGTAGTTGATTGTAAGAATTACAATTCTTAAAAATCTAATCTGAAAAGCAGATGGAGTTAAAGAAAGTCAAAATATATGTAATATTCCCTTTACTAAATTGTCTTCTCCAACTTTTGTCCTTCTGATGTTAAATTTACAGTTTAATAAAACATGCTCTCATTTACATGCTTAATTTATTAATAAAATCAGTTATCTTATGAGGATTGTTTTCCTGTGGCAGAGAAAATACTAATTAAAAAGAATAAGAAAGAGGATCAGCAACTTTGACCAAACCTCGGAACAGAAAATCAACTGGCATTTTTTCAACCTCTAATCTAGTTATAAAAAGCACACAATGGACTCCTTGAAATTTATCAAGGAAGCTAAAGAATAAAGGCAGTGTACATCAATATAAACTCCTAGGAACATGGATACAAACTACTTTTGTTCATAATGTTTTTGTAAAATGTGGTTTCTGTTTCTTCCATATCAATTTGTGGACCACTAGAGCAGATTAAAGACAAAAGAAAACATGGATGGGGAGAGCCAAGATGGCAGAGGGGTATAACTGGAAGCTATACTAGCCTCCTCCCAGGGCCAATCTGGAATTGCAATTAAATTGTGGAGAAATCATCCGGAATAAAAAAACTGAACAATTAAGAGAGAGAAACCTTATAACCATGGACAGACAGAAGAAACTGCTTCAACACAATATGACTGATAGGGAGTGCAGTGGAGATGCAAGAGGGACTGACTGTGGGAGTAGGGGTTAGGCTGGGTGGAGGAGGGCAAAGGGGGAAAAATTGGAACAACTGTAACAGTAACAATAAAAAAAAGGAAAATATAAACATGCTCAAAATGACTACTGAGGCAAGTGATAGCAGCTTTCAATAGGATACGAGTTCAGAATTGGAAAATTTTATTAGTTGAGAAGAGGTAAACCTAAAAGAAACTGCTGAGAATTATGGATTTATCCTTACTGAAGATATTTATGCTAGCACTTACCACCCACTTTCTGAAATGGGGTTAGTGTAATGAGTTTGTGATTCTTAGCCATTTCTGTAAGTACCAGATTTTCTAAAGATGAAAAAAAATGGTCCAACAGTTTTTTCCCTACTGCAAATTGCACAGATGAGAGTAAACGGATATAGCTGTTGCCTGGTGTAGTGGAAAGAACCCAGTGGCACTCCCACTTGTCAATAAACTGGCTTGACTACACATATCACTGAGCCATTCTGAATGCCGGTCTCCTTGAATGTAAAGCAAGAGAATGGAAAGGCAGGAAGAAAACCAACATGCACTGAGAGCCTACAATGCACCAAACATTCCTAGCTATTTTCACATGTTGATAATATTCCTTTTATGCTTATAACATCCTTGTGAATTAGTTATCAGCATGCGCATTTTCGTAAGTGATGGAAGTTGGCGCACACCTACAGGACAGGCAGCAGAGCCAGGGATTGTGTCCAGATCTATTTAACTCTAAAGTCCACAATTTTAAAAGTATAACTCATTGCCTCTCAAGTCTCAAGAAGTGCCAGTAACCTTAATGCTGTATAGTTTTGCTGACAATGCCATCCCTGTGGGCCATTTCCTTACTGATCATATTTCTTTGGGCACGTTGTCCCAGTTCTCTGTCAGGACCTCCCTGCCTCTGTCACTATCCTGCCTCATCCACTCCCCATGGTGTGACCAGAGTGATGTTCCTAAGAGGTACAAACTTATTTTTACATCCTTGCAAAATGGTTCAAAATATAGGGAAAATGCCAAAATCTTTGGAAACACACTAATGTCTTTGTAGTGTGTTTCTAACTTTCCCTCCTAACACCATCATTCCAACCCATAATGAGCTTACTTGCTACTGCCCAAGCACATCTGTGCCTTCGGGAATGCTGAAGACTGGTCTACAATGCTCCTCCTCTTTCATCTAGATGGGGAAAAAAAAGAAAACACTCCCTCATCTTTTAACTATAACGTGTCTCTACCAAGCAATTACCTCCTTCTGCGCGGTTACGAGGTTGACAGCCCAGAATGTATGCCCTCCTCTTCTCAACTGGCAAAACCTGAATCTTTACACTACAGCGCTGTTGTCACTCATCTCCTCTCGTGATCTCTCTCACCTCAAACTCCCAAGGAGCTGATTCTTCCCTTGAGCTCCCATATAGTATCTCATGCACACCTTCATAAAATAGTATATTAGTTTTGAGCCTGTCTTCTCCGTTGTAAACCCTAAGGATTTCATTTACCTTTGTAATATCTCCCCCACCCCATCATTTATCAGTGTCTAGCAAATAATAAAATTATTTTTATTACTTAAATTACCTAATTTGTTATATGAATTAGTCAATCTGAAAAGAGTAATGCCTTCATCATCAATAAAATACAGGGTGGGGCAAAGTAGGTTCATACTTGCTCACACAGAAAATAATACAATAATTAATAAATAACAATACAAAAATAAACTTTCATATACTCACAACTATAAACCTACTTTTGCCCCACGCTGTATTATTGCTTATTCACTGACAATGTAGTGGCCCTAGTTTTTAGCAAAATATATCAAATCACAAGAGGTCAAAAATCACCTTGTTTAGGATGTTTGTGTGTATGGTGCAAGGGAATGGGGAGGAAGAGCAAGAGACAAAAGATGGTAGGAGAAGGAGTGAAAAAGGTAGTGTAGGGCTCGATTGTGCAGGGTCTTACCAAGAGGTGAGACTTTATCCTACAGGAGATGGGGTGCTACTGAAAGATTTTTGAAGTTGGGAAATGACACTGCCATATTTACTTTCTGGAAAGATATTTAGCAGCAGAAGAAAGTCTACATTAAAAGATGAAAATAGGCTGAAGACAGAGAATCAGTAGGCAGTTTAAATAAAGTGTGAGGTGATGAGGTACCTGAACTAAGGTAGTGAAGACAGAAGAGGGATGAAGTACAGGAGCAAGGAAGGTTAGGTGAGAGGAGATACCAGGTTTTAAAAGTTAGGAAACTGGATGGAGGCTAGTATCACTATTCAAGGTAGGAAATATAGGAGGCATAAGAGATGTACTGGTAGAAATAATGACTTGAGTTTTAGACATGTAAGGATTTAAAATTCCTATAGGACACGAGTTAAAAATGTCCAACTGGCATATGAAAACATAAGTCCAGAAAACTTCACGAAAAAAAGATTTAGAAGACAAAGATACAAAGACGGAAGATGAAGCTGAAAAAAGGAAAAAATGATCATAATTACCTGACATTTATTAAGTCCACCTGATATGCCAGGCACCCTTCTACCGGCATACATGCATTAATTCATTACATCTTTATGATATAGGAAGGAGTGTTTATTACCTTCATTTTAAGGGCGTGAAAATTGGGACAGAGAGTTAAAGTATAATCTTGCCATATTTACATGGTTGGAAATTGGTAGAGTTGGGATTTGAACCATGCACTATAGTTTCAGAGCTCCCTTTCCTTAACATAACCTTCAGGAAAGACTTCCCAGAGTGAGCTTGTAGATGTGAGATGAGAAAGCTCAGGATGGAAGGGAACACCAACACATAAAGGAGTAGAAACAGTTCACTTCCACAATATTTACTCAGTATTCACTACATAATAATATTGGGAGGTATGAAAATAAATAAGAAATAATTTACAATCAAGTAGGGGAAACATTTACAAACAAATAACTAAAATAGAGAATGAAGATTCAACAAAAAGGGGCCATTGTCAAAGGACTAAAAGTAGCTGAAGACAAGAAGTTTGAGAGCAAGGCATCAGAGTAAAAGGGAGGGAAGAGTATCAAGGAAAAAAAGAGGGGAGGTAATTAGTAGGGTAGCAAATACTGCAGGGGTGTCCAAACTTTTGGCATCTCTGGGCCTCACAGGAAAAAGAAGAGTTGTCTTGGACAACGTATTAAATACACAAACACTAAAGAAAACTGATAAGCAAAAAAAAAAAGGTTTTAAGTAAATTTATGATTTTGTGTTGGGACTCACTCATAGCTTCCTAGGCCACATGCAGCCTGCGGGCTGTGGGTTGGACACCCTTGTTTAGAGCATCCACCTAAAAAGAGGACCAAAAATTATAATGGTTTGCTTCTTAACTTTGATAAGTAAACAAATTCTGAAACTTCATATTGAAAAAGGTGGTGTTTCCAGTTAGGTACTTTCCCCCAGGTATAGATGAGAAATTCCCGTAATTCTAAACACTTCACATGACTAATTCCATTTTTACATACTTTTAACAGTGTGGAATCTAAGTCTCTCACTGCATCACATAGGTAGATATCAATTCAAGTATACGAGCTCCAGAACATTGAGTCAATCACCTATTACAATCTTGGAAGTAGATGACTGACCACTTCTCCAAGTAGTAAAATGCAGAGAATGCCCTGATCATTGATCCTAAGAGGGTCAGCACTGCTGAACATGGTATAGAAAGAATCTCTTATTTGTAGGTACGTATATACCATATCATTAATGCGGAAGTGATTCTTAGTGTTTTACTTAATGTTATTATTAGCACAACAGGAGAGAAATGTTTCACACTGCATAGTGGGGTGCAGTGAATTCAATAAACTTATGGAAAAGAAGTAGGAAATGATAAAGAAAGGCAAACATTTATTATATGAATACCCAAGTGTTATGTATACAGGCTTCTAACGCAACTGTGCTTTTGTAGTATATCACCTCAAACCATAACTAAAAGATATTCTATTTGATCATGATGAGAACATTCATCAAGAACTGAACAATCTTTAGAGGTCTCACATTCGAAGAATAAAGCTAGTGTGCCTTTAAATTATACTCAGAAGTGAAACAGATAACTCAAAGCAGAAACTACATTTTACATTCTGACAATTAAATATATAATTGATTAAATAAAACATCCTTGAAAATAGGCTCCACAGTGTATACCAGCAGCAGGCAAGTGCTACTTTTTACAAGAAATATCTGCGTCTCATATCAGAATATGTAGCAAAAGATATTTAAGTTTGACATAAAGTTACATATATTCAATATTTGTAGCAAAGTAAAAGCCAATTGTTTTATAATAAGTGCTGGAGGAAAAACAGACAGAAAACAGGAATAAATCAAGCTTGACAATAGCATGAGTGAAAGGCAATCAAGTGTAGTCGAAGTGCCTCAGTTGCGGCAGCTGCGGTCTATAAGGCTCTGAGAACACTGACTTAGCAGATACTAAGCGCTGCTCCTAAGAAAGAACAGGGTTAGGTTCCTGCAAGCCTCTGGTTACATTTTCATCAACCAATCAATACATGTGTGTTTTTGTTTAAAGGCATCTCATTGAATATATATTGTTGACTCATTAACACTGAACTCACGGCCAGCAGCACTCTCACTCATACCTGAATGAAGCTTAAAGGAAACAGCTTACTTGTTCCCTAACGTATGTCAGAAGCTTTGTTTGCTTAGGAACACTAGAGAACACTTTGTGCAAAAATGTGAAGCTGGTGGCCTAAAAAGACTGTGAAAAGGACACCTGCTTACAGTGTGAGAGCTGAAACAAAAAAGTAAAGTTATCAGTTGTTCCACCTCAGCTGTTAAGGTGCACGCAGGGCAAGTCAGAAAGTTTTGCATATGTCTGGGTCCACGAATGTCTGTGAAATTGTCGCCAGTACTGATTTTGGACTTACAAATAAATTTTAGCAACTAGGTAAATTATCAAATATGGAACCCACAAATCTGAAGGTTGACTGTACTTGTTACTCAAATGTATTAAAGGAAACCAACTTCCATTTTCCACCCCACTCAAGCCCGCTTCCTTCCTGGATGACTATGACCTACCTGACAGGGGCCGCTACTTTCTGCTCCGTTTTTGTTTCTAGTTTAGAAAAGCAGCAGTGTAGCTGCATATCAAGAAACTGCACTAAATCTAGAACAAAATGCCAGAGGCATTCACTATGCTTCAACCACAACATTATTACTTCTTGAATAAAAGCTTGTAAAGAAAATTACTACTCAGTAAAGGCTGAGTTTATGAATTGACTTTAAAAAGAAATTGGAATTTAGAATTCTTAGATTAGCTTCATTCTTAGTGGATTCTTGAGATGAAAAGGTACAGTTCTGATTCCATTTGGCGACAGTATTCTTCCAGCAACTCTAAGAGCTTAATTTTATATGCGAGTAGCTACCCCTGATTTCACGTAGGCAACTGTTTCTAAGACAAATAAAAATATGCTTAAAAGTAATATAAGGAGTGAAAGAATTTACTAAGTAGAGATATGGAAAAGTTACAGCTTAATAAATCCTTAGAGTTTTTTAAAGAGGTAATAAGAGTTCACTTTTCCATTAAAAAGACCTTCGAGTAAACACAGCTGCAGTAAGGGGCCTGAGAAATATAGGGCAGATTTTTAAAATTTACCATTTTAAGAATTACAGTGAGTATGATCTAATTTGTTACAACAATAGAGTAACCTTCCACTCCCTCTCTCTATTCTTTCAAAAATCACTTATATGTCATGTGCTAGAAAAGATAAAAGTATGGTCTCCACAAATTCATAATGTATTGGAAGAGACTAAAAGGGGCAAATAGAAAACATAATGTACTCTATCTTTAATATCTCCAAATTGGAAATAATGCAAATTTCTATCTATGGTTGAATGGATAAATAAATTGTATAGTTACAGACTGGACTGCTAGATAGCCATGAAAATAAATTAATTACAACCACCTGCAAGGGGAGCAGAATGCGGGAGAAAGACCATGAAGAGCTACACATCTAAGAAAAACACTTGTGTGTATGAAGAACCTGAGGGCAGGGGACCGGGATGCTGGAGAATTTTAAGGAGACTATTCAGCATATTAGGATTTTCCATCAGTCACGACAGCAGGCAATGTGAAGCATGTACCACCATGAAACAAGGCCACTTGGGAGGCAAGTAAGAAAATCCAAGCAAAAATCATCACAAAGGCTCAGATTCTGGTGGCAGTAAGGATAAGGAAGAGAGAAGAAAAATCAAGTATATAGAACCCAACAAAGTCGGTGCCAAAATGACTATGAGTAGGAGGAGGAGTAAAAGATGATACCCAAAATCATTTTAGAAAGAGCAGGAGATATTTTTCTTTGTAATATTAAAAAACTTTACAGGTTAGTCAAGTTTTGTAGTCAAAGAAAAAATTCTAAAACAAAAATTGTAAGAAGGTATTTTTGAATGTTCTATAAATTGGACAGTTGTTCTATAGCACATAGGTAGAATACATAATTGTGTATGTTGTAGCCCACATGTAGAAACTATTTTTTATAGGTAAGGCAGCCCATGAGCAGGCTGACCTTATAAGGAAAACACCTGGAAACCAGTGAGGTATTACAACATCTTCAAAGAGTCAGAAATGCCAGTCACCAAAACTCAGGATAAACAAAGTAAACAACACAGGAGTATCCATTAATATAGTGCTGTTCTAACAATATTAAAACAAGTGAAAGAGAATATAAAATATCAAAGTGATCTGCATGTAGAAAGGATTATTAAAAGAAACTTTCTGCAGCAATACAGAATGCAGTGTGTGTGTTACAAGATTAGATATTTGTTGAACTTAAAGGTCATCCATCTAAAGACTCACAGGAAAAAAGGTAGATAGTATACTAGCTTTATTTGTTTATTTTTTAAAGTATTTTTTATTGATTATGCTATTACAGTTTTCCCAATCTTCCCTTTTATCCCCCCGCTCCGCCCTGCTCCCCCAACCCTCCAGCATTCGCCCCCCCATAGTTCATGTCCATGGGTTGTACACATAAGTTCTTTGAGTCCTCTGTTTCCTATACCATTTTTATCTTTCCCCATCTATTTTATGTCTACCAATTATGCTTCTTCCCTGTACCTTTTGCCCCCTAGTCCTCCCTTCCCTCTCCCCACTGAAATCCCTCCATGTGAGATCCATTTCTCAGATTCTGTCCTACTCTGGTTGTTTGCTTAGTTTTTGTTTTCACTGTTTTTTTCTTTTAGGTTCATTTGTTGATAGTTGTGAGTTTGTTGTCATTTCACTGTTCATATTTTTGATCTTCTTTTTCTTAGATAAGTCCCTTTAACATTTCATATAATAATGGCTTGGTGACGATGAACTCCTTTAACTTGACCTCATCTGGGAAGCACTTTTATCTGCCTTTCCATTCTAAATGAAACCTTTGCTCGGAAGAGTAATCTTGGATGTAGGTCCTTGCCTTTCATGACTTCAAATACTTCTTTCCAGCCCCTTCTTGCCTGCAAGGTTTCTTTTCAGAAATCAGCTGATAGCCTTATGGACACTCCTTTGTAGGTAACTCTCTCCTTTCCTCTTGCTGCTTTTAGGATTCTCTCTTTACATTTAATCTTGGGTAACTTAATGATGATGTGCCTTGGTGTGTTCCTCCTTGGGTCCAACTTCTTTGGGACTCTCTGAGCTTCCTGAACTTCCTGGAAGTCTCTTTCCTTGGCCAGATTGGGGAAGTTTTCCTTCATTATTTGTTCAAATAAGTTTTCAATTTCTTGGTCTTCCTCTTCTCCTGGCACCCCTATGATTCAGGTGTTGGAACGTTTCAGGTTGTCCCAGAGGTTTGTAAGAGTCTCCTCACTTTTTTGAATTCTTGTTTCTTCATTTTGTTTCAGTTGGATGTTTATTTCTTCCTTTTGTTCCAAATTGTTGCTTTGACTCCTGGTTTCCTTCCTGTCACTGTTGGTTCCCTGAATATTTTGCTTTATTTCACTTTGGGTATCCTTCATTTGTTTTTTCTATTTTTTGACCCAGCTCAATCAGATCTGTGAGCATTTTGATTACCAGGACTTTAAATTCTCCAGATAGGTTGGCAATGTCCTCATCACTTAGTTCTGAGGTTTTGCTCTGTTCTTTTGTTTGAGCCATATTTCTTTGCCTTGGCACAGCTGATAAGTTGTAAGGGGGCGGGGCCTTAGGTATTCACCCGGGCAGGGAAAACCCTCTTTGCTGTGCTGGGGTGCTGCCTGTGGGGGAGGAGCCAGAGAGGGAACGGTGTGGCTCGCTTGCTTGTCTCTAGCGCACTTTCCAAGGGACTCTCCTGTGAGACTGAGAGTTTCTCCCACCTCTGCAACCACTGTAGTCCACAGCCAGCTCTGAGTCTCAGTTTCCCCCTTAAGTCAGCCCCTCCGACACAGCCCGAGGAGTGTGGCAGCCAGCCCTGCCCCCATGGTCTGCCGCCTCACCACGGTTTTCTGAGTTGGCCCCGAAGTCCGCTGCCTTACTGGTCTGGTTGTTCTGGTTGATTTTCTCTTTAAGTCCTTGGTTGTCAGAGTTCCACGCAGTTTGATTTTCTAGTGCTTTTGGTTGTTTATTGATTTTAGAATGGTTGTTATCCTCCTTTTGGTTGTGCGATGAAGCAAAAGGGCCCTACACCTACACCTCCATCTTGGTCAGAACTCTCTATTAGCTTTAGAATAAGGTACAGCACTTCAGTACGCTTCTGAATATGAATTCTTGTAACATTTCTAAGGAAGTCTAGAAGATAATCAGATTAATACCCTATCAAGGAAATTTAAATCACCTAAAATCACTTTCTACTCCCTTAAGCAGTATATATAAAAAGGGCTTTCATAGCTATACACGTACGTCAGGAAATTTATCTTTTATAATTGCTGATCATCCAAAGTGGCAACAGTGAAATGGGTAATCTGATGTACATCCAGACATATTGACGCAAAGAAAAAAGATGGAAATTGAAGTACAAGATGCAGAATTTTAAAAAGAGCATAAAGGAAAAAATTAAAAAAAAAGAATTGCACATAAGACCTCCTCAATTCTTTGGAGTTGGAGACCTAAGCTCAAGGCAGCTTGGATAGCAATAGAAACCACTTGTCATCAGCTTTCCAGGGTCCTTTCTAATTTGACATCCTTAACAAGAAAAGTTTTATGATGTCTTTGGGGTAAAATGATTTGGGAGGTTAAACTAACTGAGTGAACTTGGAAGAAATACAGGACATTTAAATACATATATTGTAGTGATAGTATGGATTTGTCATTTTTAAAAAAGCCAAACATTTTCTACTATGTGTATATACATATCAGTAACTCAAAATTTATCTCTATAGGAATTACCCAGAAGATATCACTGCTTAAGTTGCCGTGGTTTATAAATAGACCAAGTTTACACACACACACGTACACCAGTGTAAGACTGCAACTTACTTGCCTGATAAAGTAATAAACCTGGCCTAGGCATTGCTCACATCTGCTGTAGCTTCAGAATAAGTATTTTACTCACTGAGAATAGACCTATAGCAGGTCTATTCTCTCTATGTGTGTGTCTATGTATGTGCATATATACATATACATATACGTATACATATCCATACACACAGAGTTCCCACGCATGCTCATTTGTCATTGTCTGGTATCATAAAAGAGGTCACTGTCAGACAATCAAGCCCAGATAAAGATCTCCTTCCTAGTAAAACAAATGGCTGACTTCTGCCTCTGCATTCACATTTAAAGAGAATGGAATAGATAACAGACATTCTGTGACTATGTTTAATACTAAATATTTCCCCTCGGGATTTCGTATTACAGGAATAACTCTGGGAAGAAATCTAAAAAAATTTTCCTATGTATTCACATGCATCATGTGCTCACCACTGTCTTGTACACTTTCCCAAACAATTTCTCACTGAATTTTCACAACTCTACAAGACAAGCATTTACAGTTTTAATTTACATGTAAGAAAACTGAGATTCAGAGTAAAGTAAATGTTTGTGCCTAAGGTCCCAAAGAGCATATTTAAATTTAGTTGTAACTTGAAAGCTTGTGCCTTTTACCACTACCTTCAAGAAATATTTAAATTATTATATTAAACTAAAAACTACTGAAGACTATGTGTATATGTGTACATGTCCAGTGAAAATGTGCCCCTAACTCCTGTCTGCCACTCTGTCCCCACGCTGACTCAGACAGTAACGTATTAACTTATGTGTGTGCCTGCATGTGCAATTCTTAGGCCTCCTCCTTTTAAACACGGTAGGGTACCATGCACCGTTTTCCACCTTGCTTTTTTCATTTAACACCATCATCTAGAATTACAGATGCATATGCCATCTACTCCTACAATTTCACTTCTGGGACTTTATCCTATAGATATACTTGCCTACATATGAAATGCCTTTTGTACAGATTATTATTATATTAATGAAATTTTTGTATTACTACAAGTATATTTTGTAGAATTGTCTACAGACTAGCTAAGTGTTAGCAGTGACTTAAATGTACATCAATGGGGAAGTTATTAGTTATAGTACTATGGATTATTTTACTAGTAGAGGAGAAAGAGAGTAATGATACGGAATATCAAATATAAAAATATATCAGCAAAATTTAAAAGACAGGTCATATATGGTATACCCAGTAGTGTGGGGAAATACGCACTCTGATACACAGTTGGTGAGAGAGCATATGTGGTAGAACCTTTTCTTAAGCCATAAAATATGCATTATGTCTTGACCCAGAAATCCCATTAAAGAATCTATCCTAGAGACACATGTAAAAAGATGCCAAGTATAATAATGTTCTTTGTGGTCTGTCTGTACTACTGCAAAAGAGGGAATAATCTAAATGACCTTCAGCAGAGAAATGATTAAAAAATAATGTAATAATCTATACAATGGAACATTAAGCAGTTTTTAAATAGAATATATCAGATCTTTATGTTGACAGTTAAAGTATAATTGCAGAACAATAAATCTAATATTTCATATGGGTAAAATCAGAAAAAGAAAATGTGAAATGAAGTAAAATAGAAACCCTCCCCCTACATAAACAGACACACATATATTCTATGTGTTTCCATTTCTATCATAGTTTTAGCTACTTTGAAAATTAATATTTATTGTACAGTAAGGAAATACATGATATACACCTGCCAAGCATATCTTTGTGGTGGCCAAACATTTGAAAACAAGTCAGGTTATACGTTCAAGGCCTTTATTTTTTAACAATAAACTCAACTCATAATATGTCAGCAACGATACCAAAATGTAGTATTAAGAAGCTAAATGGAAAGCCAAATCTGAAATAATACCTCATTACAATGAAGTCTTGCCATAAAGTCCAGGTGGTACATTTAGTGCTACCAGTTCATGGGACTGTCTGGCTATGCACGCACAGACACTAACTGGTAAATTACTTGAAAGAGAAGAACATGCATCCCATTTAGCACCTAACACTGCTCTGTATACACCGAGATCTTCGTACATGAATAGCAAAAAGCAATGTAAGAAGCAGACAATCTGTAATGCAATAATAGCTCAATGTGAGTCATGCGATACAGGCAATCATCTCTTTGGCAGCTTCTAAATTAGTAGCCTAATCAGAGATGGGGTGAGTAGTTAAGAAAAATTCTATTGATATGTAAAGCAAAGCAGAAAGCTAACTAATAAAAGGCAAATGCTATCCTTGCAGCATACATACAATAATATACACATATGTAACATAAACAATATGGGATGCACTGAATGTCAAAATTGATTCTTAAATTATAACTTAGCATAGCTGGATAATATCACTGTCAACTTTTAAAAGCAGGCAATAAAACTGGCATTGACACTAAGGGACGAAAAATGAAGAACATGATCACTGTGGAATATAAAATAGCAGAAATAATAAAACAGCTATCATAAAGCAAGAATCAGGAAGTTCAAATGTCAGGAACATGGAAGAAACATGGGCTGAAAGTTCTCTTCTTTGGGAACTTGTTCCCCTTTTTGTTGGGGATGACATATTCTGACACTTAATTACTCCCACAGAGGAAATGTTTTTCTATAAACTCTTCTTCAAAATTACAAAGAGCTGAGAATTACACAGTAAATTTTTGGCAGTTCAGCTTGGAGAGACTGTTGCTTGGAGCTGCTACACCCAAACACTAAGCTTCTCAGCAAACAGGGCCTGCTGTGGCCGCAAACTAATCTCTGTGGAGGGCCCCGCTGAGAGACCCACATGTTCTATAGCTAGTGCCAACACCCCTCTCAATGCTCTAAAGGTTCACTTGCAATTCTGCATAAATTGCCAGTTTCTCTTGGCTCCAGAGACAGCTTCACCTGCAGGGTTTCATTTTTCTGTTTGACACCTTCATGTTGATTTTCCTGTGTACTACAAAAGAGCCCTCTCCAGTGCTTCTCACACAATTACACAATCACTCCATTGTAACTCAGGAGAGGATTAATGATTCGGTTTTATTTGATTGTAGTTTTGATTAATCCTGACTTTGTTTAATTTGTGACCTTTGCTGGAATCCCCAGGGCTGGGAATTAGAGAACGCACACTGCACCACTGTACTCTGAGCGGTTTCGGCCTGCCAGTTTATCTCACGCCTCATTAGCCACAAAAGCTATGAAATTTTAGTCCAAAAACAGCTTCACAGTTTTTCAGGGTATGGGTACAAAATTTTGTATGAGCTTTTCATTCTGATTTAATTATAGTAAGCCAATAATTAAGTCTATCCTGGTTATGCCCATAGGGTTCTAATTTCCATTGGCAGGTATCTCAGTAAAGTATGAAGCCCAGGCAGCCATCATCGTGCAGCTGTCTTGACTTCTCAAAGATTAGACTTAGTGGTTCTGAAAGGATGAAGAAAAATCCAACATTTTAGATTGCAAATAATTCCAGTATTTTTTGACAGATTTGTCTTTGGAGTTAAAATAAAATCCATATGAATAAATTTAACATAGTTTCTGTTAAAATCTTAAATGTATCATATCATGGAAAAGATGTTGTAGTTCCTAGTATTTATTACTTGAGAATCAAGTACTTGTAACATTTTAATAATTTCTAATATATAACATTCTAGATAAAAGCTTTACCCTTTGTAGTCCCCAGAATCAACAAATTATTTATAAAACACTGTAAAAGATACTCCTTTAGACAACATTCAATTTTGCTAATTGATTAACCAAAAAATTCATTAAAGAATAGACAAATTATACATATAAATGTATACTGCTTCTCTGATTTTTGGTGTAGGCGAGGTTCAAAGCTTGGCATATGATCCAGTGACTTAAATTCTGCACTGTCTTTTTTGTATCCTATTTCCAGTTTTGTTAAAGTGAGGCTACTGCTTAATGACATTTGAAAGCAATTTCCATTTAAAACTCTTAGATTAAAAAGTTCTCTCAATATATTAATTATCTCATTTTTATCTAATTCAATGATTTTAAGTGACTTAGTTGCATCCTCCTTCCCAAACACCCATCTTCAGTTTCACAGAAATATTTTTTTCTTACAAGTATGTTATTAGTTTCATACAATAATAAAAACACAATTACAATATCAAGAGTAACTGGAATAAACAAGTGTAGGAAAAAACAACTAATTTTTAGTAGTCACACAGCTCAATAGCTTAACTGGGATGTGCAGGGTATACTCGGGAGTAGTCCTATCACTCTTCTTTAGCACAGTGAAAATAAAGCCTCTTACTCTGGCAAGTAGGTTAAGGAGTTAAGTGCAGGTTGGTCAAAGGGCTTCTTATATATTTAATAGCAGTGCTCAGTTAGCTTAAAAATGCCCATTAGCATAAAAAAAGATGTTTATCATTTCAAACTATGGATTTGTATTTCTAGGGATAATATGTTGTCAGTTTTATAAAGTGCTGAGAAGTAGGAGCCATTCTTGTCTTTCTGTACATTTTGTTATACCATCTATCTCTTATCTTTCTCTCTCTGTCTCTCAACAGCCAAGTCCAGAATGGAGAACAGCTGTAGGAAAGGAAAAAGTCAGAAAATAAATTTGGGAAGGGGCATAGCTTTGTATTTTAAAATCTTACAGAAAAGTTTCTGAGTATATGTTGTTTGCTGACTAAAATCCAATGATAAAATAAAAGACAGAAGCAAAGACTTTTATGAAACTACACCATTAGGCAAGTTTCATTTGAAAATACTTTACTGAGGTTTCACTATAGATAAAATAGACAATACCAAAATGGACATATTAAAGCAAAATTAAACCAATGAACAAAGAAAACCACAAAAGTTATTTTATTTTTAAAAAGTTACATATTTGTTATCTAATTATCCTCTAATACAATGTGAAAAAAAGCCAAAAAAAAGTTCATGACTTCCTTTTCCTTGAAGGAAAAAGGTTTGCCAGTAAATTCTGTATTTCCTAGAAAGCTCCATGCCATTTAATGACTGTATCAAAGCAAAAACTGGCTGGAGTTTAAAGTACCTGGTATCAATCGACTGGATCACTCATTGTGTGCGAGTCTAAAATTTGGTTAGGAAACGTTCCCTGAAGTAGAATTGCAGAGTGAGAAGGTCTGTGCATTTTTAAAGCTTTTGATAAACTTTGCCCAATTTCCTACAGAAAGGTTCACTACTTTACACTACTACTTTACTATTATGTGGAATTATCATATCTGTGTTGCTGTGTTAGGTGTTGAGATGGGCATCTTTTTAATTTAAATTTAATTGTCCTTTGTCATAGTGAGGCTTAATATTTTGTTTATTGGCCATTTGAATTTATATTTTTTGAACTGCTTGTTTATGTTCTTTGCCTACTTTTCCATTAGGACCAATGTTTTTATTTCACAGATGAAGAAATGAAGACTCAGGACAGTTAAGTAACTTTGTGACAGTTCTACCATAATTAATCGTTTTTCTGGAGTTAAAATTTTGGTATCTTTCTAATACAACAGGTGTGTAGGAAGTACTACTGAAATACTGATAGACAGTAAACTTAGCATGTGCACAAAGCAGCTCACCACACCCTCCAGTGCATGAGCACCACTAAAAAAAAAAAAGGAGACAAAAAAAATGTTTTAAAGTCTATTTGATATTTTTGAAAAATACTGAAATGGCCATGGGAAAATTCAGAATGTCTTTCATCGTCTTTACACATATTTTGTTCAATTTTTATAAAGAGCTAAGTCTAGCTCTGTTCAAATTTTGAATTACATGTGGGCAGTAAGTAGTCTCTTTTCAGTGAGTGGTTTGTGTCACTAAAGGCCAGCTAAAGAATCTAATATGCTAGGCAAAAGGGAGTTATAGTATGTTTCTGAACAGCAGAGTTGTAGCAGACACTGCTAGTTGCCTGTTCAATATTCTTCCATCACCGTTATTTACTAGCGAAATCTGGATTTTGAAGTGAAGAGTTCCTGCCCAGCTAAAATACACAATTTTCCAAGATCTCTTGTAACTAGTGTGGGGCATGCTGCACAATTCTGGCCAATAAGAAAGGAAACCTTGCAGGCAAGAAGCTGGAAAAAACTTTGAGTCATGAAAGGCAAGGACCAACATCCAATATTTCTCTATCTAGCAAAGCTATAATTTAGAATGGAAGGGCAGATCAAATGCTTCCCAGGTGAGGTCAAGTTAAAGGAGTTCATCATCACCAAGCCCTTATTATATGAAATGTTAAAGGGACTTATCTCAGAAAGAGAAGATGATCAAAAATATGAACAGTAAAATGACAACAAACTCACAACTATCAACAACTGAACCTAAAAAAAATTAAAAAAAAACCAAACTAAAACAAACTAAGCAAACAACTAGAACAGGAACAGAATCACACAAATGGAGATCACATGGAGGGTTATCAACAGAGAGTGGGAGGGAGGAGAATGGGGGGATGGGTACAGGGAATAAGCAACATAAATAGTAGGTACAAAATAGACAGGGGGAGGGTAAGAATAGTATAGGAAATGGAGAACCCGAAGAACTTATATATATGACCCATGGACATGACTAAAGGGGGTGCTGTTGGGAGAGGGGGAGCAGGATGGAGGGGAATAAAAGGGAGAAAAAATGGGACAACTGTAATAGCATAATCAATAAAATATACTTTACAAAAAAGAAAGGAAACCTAGTGGGTGGGTCTTTGATAAAAGAGCTAGACTTAGTTGGCAAGTATCTTTAGCCCCTTGTATGCGTCTTTCCTCATGTTCTGCAATATGCATGCCAGGCCGCAGTGCACAGCATTTTACAAGCATAAGGAGAAAATCCATATACTAAAGACAGTGAAAAAGAAACAGCCCAGACCCTTTTGGTATCATGGAACCATTAAAGCTGCCCCACATTACCTACTTCCACACCTGTTGTTATGTGAGAAAAATAAAACCCTATTTTATTAATATTTTCTCACACTTTCTTGGAATAGGGGCATCATTTGGATTTTCATTAAAAATGGACAAAGACAACCCTAAATTATATTGAAGAAACATGTCAAAAGTATTATTAAAAAAATCATTCTAGCATTTAAATGTCAGATAGAGTTGACAGAGTTAGGAAGATGGGTTGCAGTTATCCAGACATAACATGATAAATGCTAAAATGAAAGTGATTATAGTAGAAACAGAAAGAATACAAAAAGTAAGAGACGGCAAGTAAAATGTTTTAAAATAAACTTAATTTATGTAAAATAATGAATCAACTCATAAATATGGTAGATGACTGAAACCTAAAAATAAATGTGATTTGACAGAGAAGTAATTGTTTTAGGAGAAAACAATCAACCAAAGTCAATATATTAAATATTTCTAAACAAAACAAAACAAAACAAAGACTGTTCTATTTGTCTGAAAACAAATACGTTTTAAGAGTCCTTGTCACCTCAGTGGGTCAGCAAATCCCTTTTTTTTGTTCCTAGCAACTGTTTTTTCTATCACCTTTCGTGTGTAAGGCAAGAGGTCGAGCTCAAGGTACTAAGAGGGCATTCAGCAGTCCTACATTCAGAATCATACCCCTCTATGGGGTACACAATTATATCCCTGATTACAGACAAAGAGCCTCACTTATACATTATTGATGACATAATACAAAATACCATACAGGAGAAAACGCACTGCTGAGAGAAGAAATTAGGCCATCCAACCCCTGAACTGTTGTGCAATAGACAAAATGATATACCTTGGGGTGGGGGAGGGTATACAGTTTTCAAACAATGCTATTATATATCTTAGGTAGCACAAATAATAACTGGTGTAATTTTCCACAGTATAAAATCAATCACATAAAGCCAACAGAAACATTTTTTACATTGCTCAGACCTAATTAAATTCTGTATCATTCAGCTATTGAAAACACTTAGTTTTTGCTATATAATATATCTCCACAGGGAGAAAGAAAAGCATGACTAGTTCAAGTGAAATAGCCAGAGGATTATTGATAAGTCTATAGAAAAAAGCAACTGCTCTTTTTTGAGCAAAAAAAAAAAAAAATAGTACTTTAAAATTTTCTGCCATAAATAGCAACTATTTCTAAGAATTTCTAGTCTAAAGCAAATTGTACCCAGAACCTACATAAAAAAAAAAAAAGACACTGGTATGTGTGTGTGTGTGCGTGTTGTGTGATGCTCACAGGCAACAAAAAGAAAGGTTCCCTTTAATAAGGTAACAATGGATCCAGGTTGGAAGTGACAACAAAAATTGCATTGATAAATTATTTTCCTAGACATATCTAGTAACACCAAAGGCCAAAGGCACATTCCTCTCACTTGTAGCTTACAGGCCTTTCGCATCTCCCAACTAGAGAAAAATGAAGATGCCCTGCACTTGTCCATCTCATCTCTATCAGTTCAGGCTGTTGGAATTGACTCTATTAATCAATAACCTCTGTCTTATTAGACTTATGACAGTAACCAACCTATGACACACTATGTAGCTGAAAGCAGTAAGTTTAAAGATATGATTAATTCCAAATAAACCCAGAAACTTTCCATTGTGTTTCTTTTTATTTTTTGAAATAGAACAATTTTCTTTTTATTGAATTTATTGGGATGACATTGGTTAATAAAATTATAGGTTTCAGGTGTACAATTTTATAATATACATAACATCTGTATTGTGTGTTCCTCACCCCAAGTCAAGTCTTCTTCCATCACCATTTATCCCCACTATACTGTCTTCTGCCTCCCACCCCCCTTTTCTTCTGGTAATCACCATACTGTTGTCTGTGTTTATGAGTTTGTTCATTTGTTTTTTGTTTTAGTTTGCTTAATACCTTCACCTTTTTCACCCAGCCCTGCAACTCCCCTGACAGCTGTCAGTCTGCTCTCTAAAATTTTAATGAGTGAATATTAGGCACATGAATTAAATAATCTTTTTCAGAGGGGAAAAAAATCCTGTTCTAAATTAAAATACAAGAAAACTCTGTTCAGAAACTCATATGGAATTGTATATAGACTAGTTTGTATAAAAAGAATAATAGTGTTTTTAAACACATATGTTCTGGATTATAAATGATTTGATTTTTAGAGTTATGCTTTGGATATGTTGCCCCCAAAAAGATAAGAGTATCAACCTCATTGAGTTAATTTTGTATTATGTCATTTAATATATTTACCATACTTAAAATGGTGCCTGGCAGCTATTATTATTTTATTGTATTTTTTTAATGTTGTTTAACTTGGATAATCTTTGACAAATTCAAATATAGATAATTAGGAATTTTAGCAACTAGGGATGGGTAGTTCATTCGAGCATTCAGTAAATAGTGTTGACTAATTAGCTGCAAGTGTAAGCTGTACACTTTAAGAATTACAGATCTTTAGCACCCTTCAATTGCAATATTTAAGGGAGGGGTCCCAAAGAGCACCTCAGATTCCATGAGACCATGAGTTCCCTGACCTTGCCTCCCCTCCCAACACTCCCTTTTGCAAGTTGCTAAATCAGTCACAGGTAGACAACTAAATTTAACTGACTTTCCACCTGTTACCAAGCTCCCTCAAGCATTACCATCAAAACCAATCTTATATTCCACATCCCTTTTATTTTTATTTTACTTATTTTTTATTTTATTTTATCTTTATTTTTTAATTTTCCATTGTGTTTCTTACAGAACAAAGTCTCAATGGAAAAATGGGAAAGGAAGTAAGAAACCATTCAAAAACAGTACATCCAAATCAACACATTATATTAAATCAAAATTATAAAATTCAACATTAAAGCTGGAGCATAAGATTAAAGTTTAACCAAATTATCTCAGGATTTATGCATAAAATCCTTGACATGGACTAACAGGCCTGCATGACGTAGGCATCTTGAGTACATTTACTCCTTTTCCTACACTTAACCACACTAGCTTTTGTTGAGATCCTTGAATGAACTAAGCTCTTTACCACCACTGGACCTCTCCTCACACTGATTTCCACTGGTTTAAATGTTCTTCCCTTCACTCAATCCCTGATTGGCCTCCCTAGTCATATGGCGCTCATTCTCCATGTCTTTTTTCTTTAAATCTAAATTTTAAAAAATTTATAATTTTGTTCAGCTTACTGAGATATTATTGATCAATAACATAAGTTTAAGGTGTACCACATGATATAATGACACATATACATACTGCAAAATGATTACCACAATATAGTTAGCTAACACATCCACCCTGTCACATAATTACCATTTTTATTTTTGGTAATAATATTTAAGATCCATTTTCTTAACAACTTTCAAGTATATAACAGCACTGCTGTTTACACTCACCAAGCTGCACTTTAGATCCCCTAGAGCTTGACTCATTTTACAGCTGAGGTTTATATGCTTTGACCCATATCTCCCCATTTCCAAATGCCCAAGCCCATGGCAAACACCATTCTGCTTTCATTTCTATTACTTCATTATTTTTAGATTCCACAAAAAAAAATTGAAAACATACAGTATTTGTCTTTCCCCTTCTGACTTATTTCACTTAGTCTAATGTCCTCAAGGCCTATCCATGCTGTCACAAAGGGAAAGATTTCTTTCCTTTTCATGGCTGAATAATATTCTATTGTGTACACACTTTCCCCTCCCTCAAATTTTCTGTATCCATGCATCTGCTGATGGACACATCAGTTGTTTCCATGTAAGCTACTGTAAATAACGATGCAAGGAACATGGGTTCAAAAATAGTGATTTTTTTTCCATTGGGATATATATAGAGAAGTAGGGTTACTGGATTATATGGTAGTTTTATTTATTTATTTATTTATTTTGGGGGGGAAACTCCATACTATTTTCCACAGTGGCTGTACCACATTACATTTCTACCAAAACACACAAAGATTCCCTTTTGTTCAGACTCATCAAGACTCGTGTCTAGTCTTTTCGATAACAGTTATTCTAACAAGTGTGAGGTTATAACCTCATTGTGGTTTGATTCACTTTTCCCTGATGATTAGTGATTTTGAGCATCTTTACATTATCATGCAAGTCTGATTTTTTTTTTTTTTTGCTACTGAGTTAATATAAGTCTCTTGTATGTGTTGGGTATTAATTCCTTATCAAGTTGGTGATTTGAAGTATTTTCTCCCATTTTGTAGGTTGCCTTTTTTTTCATGTTGTTGACTGCTTCTTTTGCTGTGCAGAAGCATTTTAGTTTGATGTAGTCCCACTTCTTTATATTTGCTTTTGTTGCTTGTGCTTTTGCTGTCATATTTTAAACATCAGTGCCAAAACCAATGTCAAGGAGTTTTCCCCCTATGTTTTCTACAAGTAGTTTTACATTTTCAGGACTTACATTTAAGCCATTAATCCATTTCAAGTTAATTTTTTGTGAGTGATGTAGGATACATGCCCAGTTTCATTCTTTGCAAGTGAACATCCAGTTTTCCCAGCCCTATTTATTAAAGACACTCTCCTTTCCCCACTGAGTGATCTTGGCTCCTGTGTCAAATATTAGTTGACTGTAATATGCAGGGGTTTATTTCTGGGCTCTCAATTATGTTCCACCAATTTGTCTGTTTTTATACCAGGACCATAATGTTTTGATTACTATAGCTTTGAAGCCAGGAATTGTGATGCCTCCAACTTTGATTTCTTTTTTCAGGATTGTTTTGGCTACTTGGAGACACTCATGTTCTATTTCCATGAAAAATACCATGGGAGTCTTGACAGTGATTGCACTGAATGTACAGATACCTTTAGATACCATGGATTATTTTTAACAATGTTAATTCTTCCAATCCGTGAAAACAGGCATCTCCTCATTTATTTGCGTCTTCTTCAACTTCTTTCACCAATGATAAAATTTTCAGTGCATAGGTCTTTCACCTACTTGGTTAAATTTATTCATAGACATTTCATTATTTTTGATGCTACCGTAAATAGGATAGTTTTCTTTATTTCTTTTTCAGAGAGTATGCTGTTACTACACAGACAAACAAGAGATTTTGTATGTTGAACATGTATCCAGAAATTTTACTGATTTCTTTTTTTTTTAGTTCTAACAGGTTTTCAGTGAACTCTTTAGGGTTTTCAATATATATGATCCAATCACCTGCAAACAAAGACAGTTTTACTTCTTTTCTGATTTGGATGCATTTTATTTCTTTCTCTTGCCTAATTATTCTGGTTTGGCCTTCCAGTACTGCAAGTAGGAGTCATGCGAGTGGGTATGTTGGGAACCATCCTGCCTGGTTTCAGGAGCTGTAACTCCGCCGACAGGCAAAAAGGTCCCACAGCTAGGGGACCTTGGGGCCATAAGCCACTAAGGAGACAAAACTTATCCTCCCGACAGGAGAGAAGCCTCTGCCCACTTTACTTCACCCTGCTTGGCCTCTGGAAGATGGCTGGATAGTCAATGATGGGTAAGATTCCTCAAGGAAGGAACAACCTAAGATAAGCATGGTCACGAAGGGGCCATCAGGGAAGGACTTAGGGGAGTATGGAGAAGGGACAAAAGACCCTCACCCTCGTCTTTATCACAGCCTTAGTCCTCATTCTATCTGTAAAAAGTCTCCTAATCTCTTGGCTGCCTTGCTTCCCCTGCTTGATTCAGGCCTGAAAGAATGCCGAAGGGGGGTGCAGCTCTGTGCCAGAAACAGCAGTTCCTGGAGTGGGTATCAAGACTAAGAAAGCATGCACAAGGTCCTGTGAAACCTGCTTTGCTAAGAATGTCCTCAATTTAAATGTTAAGGGTCCAAGCACAAAATAAATTTGTTTCCCCAGGTTTTATGGCCAATTGGCATCACCCTGTCTACCAGACCCTGACTCTAAAGAACCCCCATGATCCCAGAAATGTTATTTGTAAACCATACCTCCTTTCTTTGCTATGCATCCCTATGCAAGCTAAACCCAATAAAAGCCCATTGAGAGAGAGGCTTGAGACCTTTCTCCTCTGAGAGATTGGTCAGCCTTTTCTCCCTAAGCAGATCATGTCTTGGTAGACTTATTCTCATCCACGGCGACCAGGAGAGCTCTGCTGGACAAAGCTCCCCCACACGGGTACACTAGTCTTGTTTTTGATTTTAGTGGGAAAGCTTTCAATCTTTCCCTGTTTAGCATAATGATAGTAATGGGTTTGGCATATGCGACCTTTATTATGTTGAGGTACATTCTTTCTATACCTAATATACTAAGAATTTTTATAATAAAAGGTTGTTGACTTTTGGCAAATACTTCTTCTCCATCTATTAAAATGATACAGTTTTTATCTTTCATTTTACCAATGTGGTGTATGACATTTTTGTTTTGTATATACTGAACCATCCTTGTACCCTAAGGATAAACGTACCCACTTGATCACGAGGGTACGATCATTTCTAGTTTTGTTAAATTAAGTTGGCCACTATTTTGTTGAGGAATTGCATATCTACGTTCATCAGGGAAACCAGACTATAGTTTTCTTGTGGTTTCCTTACCTGGCTTTGGTAACAGGAAATGCTGACCTTGTAAAATGGAGTTCAGGAGTATTCCTTCCTCTTCAATATTTCTGGAAATGTTTCAGGAGGATTGGTGTGAGTGAATCCTTCTTTAAATGATTGATAAAATTCACCAGTGAATCCATCTGGTCCTCAGCTTCTCTTTGTTGGGAGGTTTTTGGTTATTGATTCAATCACCTTATTCATCATTAGTCTGTTCAAATGTTCTATATCTTCATGATTCAGTCTTTGTAGGTTGCATGTTTCTAAGAGTTTAACTACACTAGGTTATCCAAATTGCTGGCATACCATTGTTCACAAAAGGCTCTTATGATCCTGAGTTACTTCTGTAGTGTCAGTTGTGTATCCCCAATTTTAATTTTCAGTCTGCTTTCTTTTTTCCTTAGTTAAAGTTTAAGTTAACTTAGTTAAAAGTTAAAGGCGTTTAACTTTTCTTTATCTTTTAAAAAATCCAGCATTTAGTTTAGTTGATCTTTCCATAGCTTTTCTGGTCTCTTTTTTGTTTATTTCTGCTCATACCTTTGTAAAATTTGGGCTTAGTTTCTTTTTCTAGTTTTTAAGGTATGAAGTTAGGTTGTTCATGTGTGACCTTTGTTTTTAGATGTAGGCATTTATCATTATAAAATTCCCTCTTAGAACTGCTTTTGCTGCATCCCGTAAGTTTTGGTACATTCTATTTCCATTTTAGTTTGTCTCAAGATATTTTTTGATTTCCCTTTTGATTCCCATTTTGATCCACTGGTTGTTCAGAAGTTTGTTGTTTACTTTCCACAAATTTGTAAATTTTCCAGTCTTCCTCCTGTTGTTGGTATTTACTTCCATACCATTGTGGTTGGAAAAGATGCTTCATATAATTTCAAATTTCTTAAATTTATTGAGACCCATTTTGTGGCCTAATGTATGACCTATCCTGGAGAATGTTCCATTTGCACATGAGAATGTGTATTCTGTTGCTGTTGGATGAATGTTCTGTAAATATGTGTTAGGTCCACATGATGTAACGTTTTGTTTCAGTCCAATGTTTCCTTATTGATTTTCTGTCTGGATGATACTTCCATTACTGAAAGTGGGGTACTGAAGTTCCCTACTATTATTCTATTGCTGTGTATTTCTCCCTTCAGACAACTGCCTTATAAATTTAGGTGCTCCTATAACATTTGGGTACACAAATGTTATATCCTCTTGATGAAGTGACCCCTTTATCATTTGTTATCTAATTAATTGTTTCTGGTTGTTTTGTAGTTTCTCTGTTTCTTTATACCTATTTTGCTGTCTTTGTGAACTGATTTTCTCCAGCGGTATGCTTCGATTCCCTTCTCATTTTCTCTTGTGCATCTATTGTAGGTTTTTGCTTTACAGTTATCTTGAGGCTTACATAAAACATATATAGGTATAATAGTCTTATTTTTAGCTGAAAACATAACTTTGATTGCATGCCAAAATTCTATCCCTTGGCTCCCTTCCTGTTATTTTATTTTTTTTATCTTTTAACTTACCTCTTTTTATTACTGTAGCTATAGTTATTTTTAATATTTTTATCCTTTAGACCATTAATCTAGAGTTAATTAATACACCACCATATTTCAGTATTAGAGAATTCTGAATTTAATGGTATACTTACATTTACTAGCATGCTTTATATTTTCATACATTTTCAATGGTATTGATTATCATTCTTCTGTTTCAGCCTGACAAACTCTTTTCAGCATTTCATGTAAGGAAAGTCTAATTGTGATGAACTCCCCCAGCTTTTGTTTGTTGAGGGAAGTCTTTATCCCTCCTTCATTCCTGAAAAACAACTTTGCCACATAAAATATTCTTGGTTGACAATTTTTTTCTTTAAGCAGTTGAATATATCATCACTCTCTCTCCTGGCCTTCAGAGTTTTTGCTAAGAAATCCACTTACAGACTTTGAGATTCTCTTGTACATAAGAAACATTTTGCTTTTACTCTTTTTGAGATTCTTTCTGTGTGTCTTTAATTTTAGACAATTTTATTAGAAGGTGTCTTTGAGAAAGTAGTTTGGATTGAAATTTTGTGGTGACCCATTAGATTCATGAATGTAAATGTCCAAATATCTCTGTATATTTGGGAAGTTCTCAGCCATTATATATTTAATAAGCTTTCTGTTCCTTTTTCCCTCTCTGTTCCTTCTGGGAGTCCAATAATGCAGATGTTTCTTTTAATGGTATCCCATAATTCACATAGGATTTTTCACTTCTTTTCATTCATTTTTCCCTTTTTCTCCTTTGACTGCATGATTTCAAATCACTGTGTTATGGATAAGTAATTCTTTCTTCTGCTTGGTTGAGTCTACTGCTGAAGCTCTCCACTACATTCTTCAATTCAGTCAATATTCAATTCGAGGATTTTTTATTGTTCCTATTTTTTTGTTGAAGTTTTCATTTATTTATGCATTATTTTCCTAATTTAATTTAGTTATCTGTGTTTTCTTGTAGTTCACTGAATTTCTTTAGGAGGATGAATTATTCTGAATTTTTTCTCAGACTTGCATTTCTTTAGGGCCAGTCCTTGGAGTTTTATTAGTTTCCTTCGATGAAGTCATGTTTCCTTCATTGTTCATGATCCTTTTAGCCTTATACTGTCATCTGTGCATTTGAGAAACTGGCCACCACTTCCAGTCATTACAGACTAGCTTCTGCAGGTGAGCCCTTTACCAGGGGTTTGGTCTGTGGTAGTCAGCTTGGTGTTGGGCCTAGCTGGAGCCTGGGTTCACAGGGGTTAAATGGAAACCTGGGGCTACAGGAGCCCCCCATGGCCATGGGAGCCAGGACAGGGATGTGCCTGAAGCCTGCACTCATGGAAGCCCATCAGGAGCACTGGGTCCCAGGAGCTGACTGGGGATGCAGAAGCTAGCAGGCACTGGGGCCAGGGTTTGCAGGAGCTCACAGGGAGCACCTAAGGCTACAGGTGCTGGCCGGGTGGTGGGGTGAACAGACTCTGGAGTACATGGTGAAACTGAGTGCATACTTTTTTCTCTTATTCCCATGGGGATGGTGTCTCACTCTGTGTTAGGCTGCCTGCGCTTGGGGGAGAGGTGATGGGAGTAGTGTGAATCTATCTTTTCTACCCTCCTCAATTTATTGTATTTCCATGCTTCATGCAGGTGATCTAATATTTCACATGAATCCTTGGTTCTTCTGAAGGTATTCATATGCAAGGATAGTTGTTTAAATTAGCTAAACAACTTGTTAAACTAATAGCTATTAAGAAATAGATGTTTCCAGCAGGGGCAAAAGTGCTAAAAATTCCTATGCCACCATTTTACTGACATCACTCTCATTCCTGAAGTCTAAAATACTACTTCATAGCAAAGATTGCTGCAGGTTAGCCAGACTCCCTATTATACATTTTCATTGAATACTATAGTTTTTGTTAATTTGAAATAATTAAATTATTACTTGCTTAATGTGTCCTCTCATCACTGTGGTATTAAATAAAAGGAATGAATACATCCTGTTAGGTATTTATTTTGGACTAGAGATCATGAAAAATTTACTGATTGCCCTGGAACCAGAAAAGTTGGAGAACCTCTGTTCTACTATAAATAAATGAACTTTTTAAAAGAAGTTGTAAGATAAATTCTCGCATTTAAGTTTGAGGAAATTTCAAGGACATTTTCATTTTGTGCATGTGGAACAACATAAATGGCTTTTGTTTTTCATTAAAAATTCCTCATTTTAATGTAAGTTAATATGAGCTCTCTTTTATCTCAGGTCTTTATTTGCTTCTAGTCTGCTACAACATCCTGGGATCCAAGGGAAATTTGCCTATGAAGTAATCACAGTTATTCATGCAAAAAACATCACAAAAAAGGAACAAGATTCTCAACTGCAAAGATACTAGCACTGAGTAGCCACTCACCTCTTGTCCTGCCCCTATCCCTGTCACAGTCTAGGACATTGCCATTCTTAATGAGAAAATACTGCTTTTTTAAAAATAATAAAATAACATCTTAAAAATACGCCATGAGTATTCACTCAAATGTGAGTGTTGGGATTTATTTCCTGATATTTTGAACTATGCTATCAGCATCCAGATGGGATTTACAAGTTAGTACTGTTCACATAACATTACATCTACAAATGAATGCCATACTTTCATTTGGTACTTTTTATAAGCTTACAATTCAGTCAGTTCTAGTCAATTAAATATACAGTGCTAAGTTAAAAGTTCTATTTATAGTACTTCGTTAAGAAGCTGAGAGGCAAGAGGAATACCACAGACCATGTGATTCCTCTGACCTAAAGAGCAAGCAAAAGACACTTAATTTTAGACTTCTGGCCAAGATGGAGGCATAAGTAGATACACTGTGCCTCCTCGCACAACCAAAAGAAGGACAACACAATTTAAAAACAAAAAACCACCAGAACTGAAAGAAAACCAAACTGTATGGAAGTCCAAAAACCAAGGAGTTAAAGAAGAAACATTCATCCAGACCGGTAGGAGGGGCGGAAATGGGCAGCTGGGTGGAGAGGACTCGCGGCAAGGTGGTAGCTGGCAGACCCAGCAAGGTGGCAGATTGTGGACTGGGTGGGCAAAGCTGCAGCTGGCCAGCGAGGCAGCAGCTGGTGAACTGGGTGACAAACCACACAACCCAGAGTTCTAGCAGGGGGGAAATAAAGTCTCAAACCTCTGATTGAAAACACTTGTGGGGGTTGAGGCAGCAGCGGGAGAAACTCCCAGCCTCACAGGAGAGTTCATAGGAGAGACCCACAGGGGCCTAGAATGTACACAAACCCACCCACTCAGGAAGCAGCACCAGAAAGGCCCAATTTGATTGAGGGTAGCAGAGGGAGTGACTGAACACCAGCAGAGAGTGGAGCAAGCACCATTGCTTCCTATCAGACCCCTCCCCCACATATAGCATCACAGTGCAGCAAGGAGGGTTACCCTGCCCTGGGGAATACCTAAGGCTCTGCCACTTTACATAACAGGCACGCCAAGACAAAAAAAATGGCCCAAATGAAAGAACAGATCAAAGCTCCAGAAAAAATACAACTAAGCAATGATGAGATAGCTAACCTATCAGATGCAGAGTTCAAATCACTGGTAATCAGCAAGCTCACATAATTGGTTGAATTTAGTCACAAATTAGATGAAAAAAATGAGGCTATGCTAACAGAAACAAAGGAAAATGTACAGGGAACCAATAGTGATGCGAAGGAAACTGGGACTCAAATTAACAGTGTGGACCAGAAGGAAGAAAGAAACAACCAACCAGAAAAGAATGAAGAAACCAGAAAAATCAAAAAAAATGAGGAGAGGCTTAGGAACCTCCAGGACATCTTGAAACGTTCCAGCATCCAAATAATAGGAGTGCCAGAAGGAGAAGAGGGAGAACAAAAAATTGAAAACTTTTTTTAACAAATAATGAAGGAGAACTTCCCCAATCTGGCAAAGGAAATAGACTTCCAGGAAGTCCAGGAAGCTCAGAGAGTCCCAAAGAAGCTGGACCCAAGGAGGAACACACCAAGGCACATCATAATTCCATTACCCAAGATTAAAGAGAAGGAGAGAATCTTAGAAGCTGCAAGAGAAAAGGACACAGTTACCTACAAAGGAGTTCCTATAAGACTGTCAGCTGATTTCACAAAAGAGACCTTCCAGGCAAGAAGGGGCTGGCAAGAAGTATTCCAAGTCATGAAAGGCAAGGACCTACATCCAAGATTGCTCTATCCAGCAAAGCTTTCATTTAGAATGGAACAGCAGATAAAGTGCTTCTCAGATAAGGTCAAGTTCAACGAGTTCATCATCACCAAGCCCTTATTATATGAAATGTTAAAGGAATTTATCTAAGAAAAAGAAGATCAAAAATAGGAACAGTAAAAATGACAGCAAACTCACAGTTATTAACAACCACACCTAAAACCAAAACCAAAACAAACTAAGCAAACTAGTAGATCAGGAACAGAACCACAGAAATGGAGATCACATGGAGTGTTATCAACAGGGGCGTGGGAGGGGGAGAGAGGGGGGGAAGGTACAGAGAATAAGTAGCATAAATGGTAAGTGGAAAATAGATGGGGGGAAGTTAAGAATAGAATAGGAAATGTAGAAGCCAAAGAACTTATATGTATGACCCATGGACATGAACTAAAAGGGGGGAATGTGGGAGGGAGGGGGTGGGCAGGATGGGGTGGAGTTAAGGGAGGGATATGGGACAACTGTAATAGCATAATCAATAAAATACATTTTAAAAAGATACTAAATTTTAAATACAGCATTTGGGCAGCATAAAGGAATCATCAACTTAGCGAAACTCTAACTGATACCTAAAGGGATGCTCTTCTGCTAGTTTAAAATGAAAACAAAACATAACTCAGGCACCTTTGTATGCTTTAGAAGTGAAAACATAGATGTAATTATTAGCACAATGCAATATGGAAGGATCCAAAGCTAAACAGTGGTAGAATGAGAAGGAGCTGCTATAGCAAAGAGACTCCTTCACATTAATGACACCCCAGAGGAAGAAGTCACTTCCTTCAAAACTCAGTGTGTAAATTCTTTCAGTCCCAAGTACTAAGAAACAACTAACACCCTAGCTAACTTTTTTCTAGGGCCTGTAGACTCATCAAATTATTCTGCTGAAACCCACAAATGTGGGAAGGAAGAAGAAAATACCTGATGACTCAACATACCCATTTCACAAAGACCTTACTTTATGTAACATTTACTAACTTGACTATTCCTTATTTACTGGCTCCAAATTAAGTGACTTCACTAACTTTCTTCAGGAAAAAATTTTAATTTATCTTTATTTTCAATCCAAAGGAGCTGACATCTACTAAAACAGCCCTCATGTTAGTTAAGAATGAGAAGGGACACTAATGAACAGTGGCACGTTCCACATGGTCTCTCCAGTGGCTCTTGCTCTGGAGCCCATCAACACTTTCCCGAATGGAGACTGGGAAGAGGGTATTTGTCCAAACCATCCGCAAAACAACCAGGCCAAACTATTTCCATTGTTTGCATGTCATGGTTACATAAAAGGTTGTGTGTGTTGTGCAATTATTTGCATACTTTCTAACAGATGAACAGCAATAAAGTGAGAGGAAAACACTCTTAATTTCAACAGATCCAACTAAAATATAGGTATAACTCTTTTTACTGCACTTCTCTTTTTGTGCTTCACAGATATTCTATTTTCTTACAAATTGATGGTAAAACCCACCACCAGAACAAATATTATGACTTGCTTTATTGTGATACTCGCTTTGTTGTGATACTCACTTTATTGCAGAGGTCTGGAATGGAACTCACAATATCTCCAAGGTATGCCTTTATGTATATTTTCCCTGTTAAAGAAACTCTCAGATTAGGTGCTTTTCCACATCTGGAAATTGACAGCTTTGAACCATATTACTTCATCACAGTAGGGCTTATCCCTAGCAAGAAGAGCTGTAGAACCTACTTAATAATACAATAGTTTAATCCATCCTTTAGGGCCTTAGAATTTTAGTACTGAGGGTTTACTGCAAGAATAAAAAATAAAAAACCAGACCTAGAAATAAAATGAAATGTTATCCAGCACAACTTTACATGGAGAGATGGAAATACATAAGCATAATGTGATGGTCTTATCTCTTTAGGAAATTAGTAGCCAAAAAGGTTCAGTACTCCAGTTTCTACTTCAATATTAATGGGTTGAGCAATTCCTACCTGGAACAAGTTCCTTTCATACCACCTGGTCTACTTCCCAGCAGTAAATTCCACTCCCAGGACTGTCATGGCTCATTTAGACAGCACAGTGAGTTTCCTCTATAAGTCTGCTCCTACAGCTTACACAATTTAAGATATAATGAGATATGAAGGTGTTTATCATGAGGTAGAATGGAACTCTGAGCCAAAGCAACAGGAGCTGGATATCATGGGCGGGTTGAGAACAGAAACTTTTTTCTTTAAAGCATACTGGGGAAAAAAACCTATTCTATAAGGTTTAGTAAAAGTGAAACTATTCTATAAGGTTTGCCATAGCAGAAGTAACTCTCTACCTTACAGAAATTTAAGAGAACAAAGTAACATTTCAGAAATACAGCTGAAGAACAGCAAACATATCTTTCATCACTTCCCCTTGCTACCTTTCCACACAAAATTTTGGTTCAAGAGAGTTGTAATTTACCTAATCCCATAATAAATGACATAAATTTTGCAAGAGAAACTCTGTCTGAAGAGTAGTAATCAGAATCCTTGTTACGGATTTTAAAGACTTCAGGAAGGAAAAGTAAAGTCCAACAAAAATTAGGAAAGGAGAGAGAGAAGAAAACCTAACATATTGAAATTAAATTTGGTTTAAAGTAGAACTTACAGTTTTAATAAATATTATGAACCAAGGTAACAAATCCTCCCCTCTTCTTCCAAACTCATGGAAAAAAAACTGCATAAAATAGAAAGTAACAATTAGGTATCAAGCATGAGCCAAAGCAGAAGTGCCAATAATGACGAGAGAACTCAAAGTCAACGCATTGATAAGACACTAAGTGGAAATGGCTCATGAGATGTAAAAAAAATGGGTTACAGGCCTTAACAGCTAAGGAGCAGGAAGGAAATTCAAGGATTCAGGTTCAGGGGGAAATGGAAATAATCTTACACATTTCTATACAATGGAAATGTGTATGAAGCAAAGAAGGTCACAAAGTTTGGATCCATCTGTCAATAATATTGTAACTGTATGGGGACAGTTAGGTGCTGGAAATATCCGGGGGGTGGGGGCACTTTATAAACTATATGACTGTCTACCCACCATGCTGTATACCTGAAACTAATATGATATGGAATGTCAGTTGTAATTGAAATTTTTTTTAATTAAAAGATTTATAACAAACAGAAGAATTCACATTATAAGATCTAGACATAATTGAACTGGGTTAATAGGCATTTAAATAGATATAACAGAAGCCCTCCTTACAGAGTGTTATGTATAAGACCCTCTGGATTAAATAATATCCCCCTTCTTCCTCCCAATAAATTAGATGATCTCCAAAGCATAGTGAATATAGCATCCAGAGGCAATTTGACACGACTCTTATTGGGCTGCCTAACATCCACATTCCCACCTTCTTCCAACTTTTTTCATGTACCCACCCCGTCTACAGCATGATACAAAGATAAAGACCCCATCTTCAGCCCTCAGTGTAGATTCTAGTAAGAGACTGAAAAGGTAATTCCAATTTTCCTTCTCAATGACTTAGCATGTGACTCAGTCTGAAGGTTGAAGGAAAGTCTACTGTGGAGGAGGCAGGATAGAAGGACTTCTGAGAAAGATTTTCTTGTACTTAAGAAAGTGACACAGGAACACCTGGAAATGGCATCCTCCTGATAGCATAAGGAAAAACCAGCATACAGTCTGATGCCAGTATACCTGGTTAATGGACAATTTTAAACATTTGTACTGTGGTTGTACCTGCACCTCTTTGGCCTGCCTTTTACAGACTGTTTTCTCACTACAATGCAGTGATATTGTGAAATCAACAGCGCATACACTCCCCACCCCCAGTTTATGAAATGAAACCACCACACTCTGGAGAAAACATGGATTAGGAAGAAAAGCTCAGGAAACCAGAAGACTTTCATAATACACAACAAGAAATTTCTACATATCCAAATTTGAATATAGCTAATTGGGGTCTTAGATAAAATTTATTACCTTCTATAATAACTGAAAATATATGATTCAAATAATTTGGAAAAAATAAACATGGTAAATAGAAGAAAATCAAAATAGAAAAAAAGCTAGTGAAGTAAAAGCAAATAGAGATCAACAAAATCCAAATCAGGCACCTTAAAAAATAAACATAAAGTAGACAAAGTTCTACGGCACTAACAAATAACAACACAATAATGAAAAATAAATGTCACAATGCATATAAATAAAAACAGGATAAAAATACAGTATAGATTTTTAAAGTACCCATGAATCAGAAATAATAGCAATGGACTTCTAGGCAAGTGAGAAACTTCTACTCTGTGAAGTCACAGAAAGCTTGGGTGAGTTTTTTACAGCAGCTTGTGCTACTCTAATAAAATCCGTAAGGGGCAACAGGGTATACGATAGCAAGATTTGTTTAAAAAAAAAAAATAGCCTTTTTAACACACCAGCAATAAAAAGAGAAATTAATAGAAAAAAATACCAGACATGATAGCGGCAAATGAGGTCTGTAAAATGAATCTACCATAGACATATAAGAACTTTACTACAAAAGGGCTTAAGATATTACTTATGGTCATAAAAGAGAACTTAAATAAATTTCTAAATAAACCATGTTATAGATGACAAGACTCACTGCTGTAAAAGTATCTAATTTTGCCTAAATTAGTCTTTAAAAAAAATCAATGCAAATTCTTATCAAGGTCCCGAGAGGATTTTTTTTAAAAAGGAATTAATTGGTGTCATTATAAAATTCAAAAGAAAGAGCTCTAGATCAGCGGTCCCCAACATTTTTGGTACCAGGGACTGGTTTTGTGGAAGGCCATTTTTCCACGGATGGGGTGGGGGGTGTTGGTTTCAGGATGATTTACATGCTTTACATCCAAGCCCACCTCCTGCTGTGTGGCCCAGTTCCTAACAGGTCTGGACCAGTACTGGTCCATGGCCTGGAGGTTGGGGACCCGACCCCTGTTCTAGATGATTTTGACACAGACCACTGAAGAGATTTTTGTTCTACTATCTACCAGAACTTTAAAACAGTATATAAAATGGTAATGAACTAGGCACGGCAATAGCAAATAGGTGAATGGAAATTACAGTAATAACAAACAGGTGAATGAAAAACCGTACGGAGCCCAGAAACAAACTCAAGCGCATGTGGGAACTTACTGTATTATACAGGTGGTACTCCAACTGACTTTTCATAGAGAAAAACTAAAATAAAAATCTTTCTTCACACACACCCAACATTTCAGATATATTAAATACTTGCATATGGAAACATTACCTTAACACATATAAAAACAATTCTGTTAAATTATCCCCTCCAATATGTTTTATCAAGAGATGCGTGCATCCCATTCATACGGGCCATTTATGTTTACATTCACCTACAGAACCCAGTGCTCTACAAAAATTGTGTGTGTTTATGAGTCTATGAGCTCTGTGAAGTTAGGAGACATATTAATCTCAATGAATATTTTATCCACAGTGGTTAGCAGTGTTGGAGCATGTAGTATGTCTAGAAACAAGATGTAAGTAGTGTTAAAAAACCAAAACAAAATAAAGGGCAAAGTGTTAGTGGGATTAGTACTGACTGGAAGGACTTGCGCAGATTTCCTCATAGCCAATGTGATTTGGTGTCAGCAACGGGAAAAGTGTGGAAACATAAGAGGAAGAATTATGGAGAAAACACTGATTGAATGCTTTGAGCAAAAGGGAGGGAGGGAGAATACCAGGTAAGTTTAAACAGATGTTTCTGGAGAGTGAAGATAAGAAATATAAAGTAAAATAAAGACAAAAATGTATCTAGGAACAAAATTACTCAGGGTCGATTGAGATATGGGTTTCTGAAGGTTTCTGAATGTAAGTTCAACATAAATAATTTATGTTTCCAGTGAAAGCAGTAAACTTATTTCCAGTGAACAAGTGGTTAGAAAAAAATGTTTTCAATATATATACCCGTATATTAGAAATGTCACAACAGTACTTTTATCTAGTTCATATTCAGTTTAGTGATCTGGATTATACTTATCTGTCCCAAAGATGAAAAAAGAAAATGAAAGTAAATGAAAGCAGTAACATTTGCTTTTATTTCATATTATATTTCAAGCTATGGGAGAGGGAACCATGGTATGAAATAAATATTTCTAATATTTATCTTTTAACAACAGAAAAGTGACAATGAATAAAAATCTTGATTCCTTTTTTGAAAAGTTAAATAATATGCATACAATCACCCTTTTATGAAAGAACAATACTACTTTTTAAAATCCTCACTCAAGGATGTGTTTATTCATTTTAGGAAAAGAGGAAGGGACAGAGAGAGAAAGAAAGAAAGAGAGAAAGAGAGAAAGAGAAATATCAATGTGAGAGATAAACATCAATTAGTTGCCTCCCATAGTTGTCTGGACCAGGGATTGAACTTGCAACCTAGGTATGTGCCCTGACTGGGAATTGAACCTGCAAACTTTTAGTGTAAGGGACAATGCTCCAACCAACTGAGTCACCCGGCCAGGGCAGAACTATCCTATTTTACGTGTTGTTCTTTTTACATCTTTAACCCCCAATTCCAGACTTTGACCACTGGATAAAGGCAGACAATCCTGAGATTACAAATGTTTTATAAATGAGCTAGGAAAATGCAAACACAAAGAAAATATAAACAACAAGGAAGAGAGTAAGATAAAAACAAGAAACAATGAAAGAAAAAGACAGATGTAGCCAAAGACAAAGGCACATGAAAGGGACTACTATATATTTGTGAGCTTGAAAGACAACATCAAACATGACACCACAGCCCTGACTAGGCAAATGCATTTTGGCAGGTTCATTCCAGAAGTGTATGTTACCACCTCTGAAACTCCAGCTTAATTTCAAGATCAAAAGCATTTACTATCTCTCCTAGCTGGTAACCACCTTGCACTCTTTAACCAGAAAATGCATGGCCACAAACAAACACACTGAGAAATAAATTCATTCTGGGTGGAACATTACACTAATGTCAAGGGGGTGTTATATGTATGCCAATATTAGGAAGAAAAGGCAAAGAAGAAAAAGAATGAATCCAGCCACAATTGTTTTCACATGCATAGCAAAGATATCCACTGCTAGAAAAAACGTTCATCTATTTTCCCTCTTGACAATAACTTACGTGTAAAATTATGTATACATCACAAATATTTTCCATAGCAACTAACCCTAAATAGGTATCTTTTATTTAATTTCCTAGATTAAGCCATAAAGAAAAGATGAACTTTGAGTCTGAACAATATTCAATCTGTCTTGAAGATCTAACTTGTATGAAAGACAAAAATGTAAAGCCTATTTTTAAAAAATCATTTATTTGATTATATGTCCCCTTAGAATACTTACTTTGAGGATGAAATAATTTAGTACAATTCAAAAAATATTTACTGAGTGCCAATGGAATTTCCTGTGTCGAGGACAATAAAGTTGTCTTTTGTTATGTTAATGAGGTGACTTCTGGACCCTACCCAAGAGAGGGGGATAATTGCCAGGAGAACCAACCACCTGATTAAAGATTTGGAACTTTCAGTGCCAACCCTGGACCTCTGGCAGGAAAGAGGAGCTGGAGGCTGCATGCAATCAATGACGGCCAATGACTATGTAATAGAGCCTCCATAAAAAACCCAGGAGGACGTCTCATTGTTGGCCTTTTTCAGGAGAGCTTTCATGTTGGGGAACCAGTATGCTTCCACTTGCCACTGTGCCTGGCCATGAGCTCCTTTGTTCAGGACCTTGTCCTATGGGTCTCGTCATCTGGCTGTTGATTCGTATCCTTTAATTTCCTTTTATAATAAACCAGTAATCCAGTAAGTAAAATGTTTCTCTGAGTTCTCTGAGCTGCTTAGCATATAGCAGTTGGTCACAGCATAGACAAGAACCTGGACTCTGGGCTGTCAAATGAAGTTATCAGTGTTTGGGTATGGGGGTGGGACAGTCTTATAAGACTGAAACCTTAAGGGTGGAATCTGATGCTATTTTTTGGTAGTGTCAGTACTGAGTCGAATTTGTAGACTCCCTGCTGCTGTCTGAATAGTGTATAGGGAACTCCTCAAATCTTGGAATTGGGTCAGGGAACCCCTATTTACTGGAGACTCAAGATGAGCAACACTTCTGAATGTCAAGCATCTAGAAAAGATAATAAAAATGACTAATACAATGGGTAAATCCAATAGAAACACAGATACAATAAAATTTCACTATCATCAGAAAGTTCTATATAAAATTCTTTTCACATAAATACCTTTCATCTTTTTCATTTAATGACTTTCATTTTCTTCATGTTTTGCATAACATTTTTTAAAAAATTTCATCTTTATTGTATTGTTTCCATTACCAATTAGAGAGCTTATACCACCCTCCCCCAGCAATCACCACACTGTTGTCCACGTCCATGTGTCTTTTTTCCTTTTTACTTAATCCCTCCAACCCTAACTGCCACCTCCTACCCCCACTAGCTGTCATCTACTCTCCATCTATGAGTCTGTCTCTGTTTTGCTTGTTAGTTCAGTTTGTTCATTAGATTCCACATATGAGTTAAATCATATGGTATTTGTCTTTCTCTGACTGGCTTATTTCACTTAGCATAATGTTCTCCAGGTCCATCCATACTGTAGCAAAGAGTAAAATTTTCTTCTTTTTTAGGGCAGAATAGAATTGCACTGTGTAAATGTTCCATAAGACTTTTTATCCACTCATCTACTGATGGGCACTTGGGCTGCTTCAATATCTTGGCAATTGTAAATAATACTGCAATGAACACAGAGGTGCTTATGTTCTTTAAAATTAGGGTTCTGGGTTCCTTCGGATACATTCCCAGAAGTGGGATTGCTGGGTCAAAAGGCAGATCCATTTTTAATATTTTGAGTCATCTCCATACTGCTTTCCACAGTGGCTGCACCAGTCTGCATTCCCATCAACAGTGCACTAGGGTTTCCTTTTCTCCACATCCTGGCCAGCACTCATTGTTGATTTATTGATGACACCCATTCTGACAGGTGTTGAGATGGGATCTCACTGTGGTTTTAATTTGCATTTCTCTGATTATTAGTGACACTGAGCATCTTTCATATGTCTATTGGCCATTTGTATGTCCTCTTTGGAGAAGTTTCTATTCAGGTCTTCGCCCATTTTTTCACTGGGTTGCTTTTTAGTGTTGAGTTTTGTTAAGTACATTATAGATTTTGGACATTAACCCCTTATTAGATGTAGTGATGAATATGTCTCCCGTTGTGTGGGTTGTCTTTTTATTTTGTTGATGTTTTACTTTGCTGTGCAAAAACTTTTTAGTTTTAGGTAGTCACATTTGTTTTTCCTTTGTTTCCCTTGCCTAGAGAGATATAGCCAATAAAAAATTTCTACAAGTGATATCCAAGATTTCGCTTGTACGATTTTTATGGTTCTGGTTCTAACATTCAAATCTTTCATCTATTTTGAATTTATTCTTGCGTGCAATATAAGAATGTGGTCTAGTTTCATTTTTATGCACATACCTGTACAATTTCCCAACACCATTTATTGAATAACCTATCTTTAGCCTATTATATGCGCTTGCTTTCTCTGTCAAATATTCACTGACTACAAAGGTGTGGCCTTATTTCTGGGCTTGCTATTCTGTTCCATAGATCTATGTGGTCTATGTGTTAGTCTTTTTTTTTTTTAGGATTTTATGTGTTTATTTTTAAAGAGGGGAAGAGAGGGAGAAAGAGAGGGACGGAAATATCAACGTTTCGTTGCCTCTGGAGTGCCCCCCACTGGGAACCTGGCCTGCAACCCAGGCATATGCCCTGACTAGGAATTGAACCAGGGACCCTTTGCTTTGCAGTCCGGCACTCAATCTGCTGAGCCACACCAGCCAGGGTTATGTGTTGGTTTTATGCCAGTACCAGGCTGTTTTGATTACTATGGCCTTGTAGTGTAGTTTGATGTTAGGTATTGTGGTTCCTCCAACATTGTTCTTTCTCAGAATTGCTGTTGCTATGCAGGGCTTTTTGTGGTTCCATATACATTTTTGAAATATTTGTCCTAGTTCTGTAATATATGTCCTTGGAATCTCGGTAAGAATAGCACTGAATCTATAGATTGCTTTGGGTAATATGGACATTGTAATGATGTTACTTCTTCCTATCCATGAACATGGTATGTGTTTCCACTTATTTGTATCTTCTTCAATTTCTTTCCACAGTGTCTTATTTCCATGAACAGGTCTTTTACATCATTGGTTAGGTTTATTCTTAGGTAGGTATTTTATTCTTTTTGAAGCAATTGTGAATGGATTGTTTTCTTAATTCCCCTTTCTGTTAGTTAATTATTGGCATATAAAAATGTAACTGATTTCTGGATATTAATTTTGTATCCTGTTACTTTGCTGAATTCATTTATCAGTTCACTAGTTTCTTGGTGGGATCTTTGGGGTTCTGTATGTACAGCACCATTGAGCTTTTTCTTGTTTCATTTGATTGGCCTGTAATGCTATGAATTTCACGCTTAGGATTGCTTCCCCTGTGTCCCACAGACTTTGGATTGTTGTGTCCTCATTTTCATTTGTTTCAAGGTGTCTTCTGATTTCTTCCTTGCTCTCATTGGTGACCCATTAATTATTTAATTAACATGTTATTTAGCTTCCATGTCTTGATGTGTATTTCAGTGTTCTTGTGGTTGATTTCTAGTTTCATAGCATTGTGGTCAGGGAAGATGCTTGATATGATTTCAATCTTATTAAATTTACTGAGGTATCGTAAATTTATTTTGTGTCCTACAACGTGGTATGTCCTAGAAAAGGTTCCATGTGCACTTGAAAACTATGTATATTCTGCTGCTTTGGGGTGAAATGCTCTGAAGATAGCAATTGAATCCATTCGATTTAGTGTGTCATTTAAGGCCGTCATCTCCTTATTGATTTCCTGTCTGGAACATCTATCCATTGAACTCAATGGGGTGCTAAAATCCCCAAATATGACAGTATTTCTGTCGATCTCTCCTTTTATGTTCATCAAGATTTGCTTTACATATTTAGGTGCTCCTATGTTGGGTGTGTAAATGTTTACTAGGGTTATATGCTCCTGTTGGATTGTTCATCATTATATAGTGTCCTTTGTCCCTTACTATTACCTTCATTTTAAAGTCTATTTTTTCAGATATTAAGTACTGCTACTCCAGCTGTTTTGTCTTTTCCATTTGTATGAAGTATCTTTTTCCAACTCTTTATTTTACTCTGTGTGTATTTTTTGATCTGAGATGGGTCTCTTGGAGGCAGCCTGTGTGTGTGTGTGTAAAACAAAGTATACATATAAAATACATAAGATACACACAAATATATATAATAAAAATATATATATATCTTATTATCCATTCAGCTACCCTATATCTTTTGGTCAGACCATTTAAGCCATTTACATTTAAGGTGATTACTGATAGATACATATGTAGTGCCATTTATTGTTAGACTGTTTTCCTCTTTTTTTTTTTTCTTCTTCTCTTTTTCTTCTTCTTCTTCTTCAAGAAGAAGAAAACATTTGTTGCAGTACTGGTTTGGTGTTAACAAACTTCTTTAGCTTTTTCTTATTTGGAAGCTACTTATTTTTCCTTTGATTTTAAACGACAGCCTTGCTGGGTAAACAGCCTTGGTTGGAGGTCCTTGCTTTTCATCACCTTGAATATTTCCTGCCACTCCCTTGTGGCCTGAAATGTTTCTGTTGAGTAATCAGATGCCAGTCTAAATGATGCTCCCTTGTAGGTAATTACCTGCTTTTCTCTTGTGGCTTTCAGGATGCTCTCTGCGTCTTTAAACCTTGTCATTTTAATTGTGATGTGTCTCAGTGTAGGCCTCTTTGGGTTCAACTTTGGGACTTTCTAAGTGTAATGGACTTGTGTGACTTTTTCTTTGACCAGATTAGAGAAGTTTTCAGTCATTATTTCTTCAATTAGTTTTTTGATCCTTTGCTTACTCTCTCTTCCTTCTGGTATTCCCATGATGATGATGTTACATTTTATGTTGTCTATAATGTTTCTTACTCTCTTCTTTTTTAAAATTCTTTTTTTCTTTTTGCTGCGCTGCTTGGGTGTTTTTTTTCTACCTTGTCTTCCAAAACACTGAGTCTATACCTTGCGTCATCTAACCTAATTTTTATTCCTTATAGTGTATTATATTTTTTAAAGATTTTATTTATATATTTTTATAGAGAGGGGAAAGGAGAAAGAGTGGGAGAGAAACATCGATCAGTTGCCTCTCCCATGTCCCCAATTGGGGACCTGACCCACAACCCAGCCATGTGCTCTGACCAGGAATCCAAACCAGAGACCCTTCAGTCCACAGGCGGCGCTCAATTCACTGAATCACACCAGCCAGGGCTTCTAGTGTATTATTTATCTCAGATATTGCATTATTTATTTCTGATTGGTTCTTTTTTACAGTTTCTATGTCTTTTCTCATGCTGTTGAGTATCCTTATAATCATTACTCTGAATGCTCTATCTGATAAATTGCTTGCCTCCCTTTCATCTAGTTCTTCTGGAAAACTCTCTTGTTCTTTCATTTGGGGTCTATTTCTTTGTCTTCCCAGTTTGGCTGCTTCTTTGTATTTTCCACCTTGGATATTAAACTAATCAGTCATTAAAGTGACCAGCTGTTAATGTGATCAGTGTATAATCAGCAATCCAGCTTAAGCGCCACAGGGTAGAGCAGAGTAATTCCTGGGGGCAGGGCTACTGCTTCCCCTCAGGCTGATGCCACTTGGAGAGGAGTGCCTGAAAAAGATGGCTTCTGCAGTCTGGGGAAAGACCCAGCATAGGGAGCCTGGTAGCTGTTCTTTCAGTTCTCTCTTCAGTGCCACTAGGCCCAGAGTCCCCTCAAGCATCTCTAGTCCACTTGCCCTCCCTCTGCTGAAGCCGTGGGTGTGGCTGCAAACAGAATGTTGTGAACTGGCCCTTTAAGAGGCTCTCTGCATCTCCAGTCTTCTCTCCCTGGCAGACAGAAATTCTGATGCTTTTCACAGCTGGATGTTATCTGGGTTTTTTTCCAGCTGTGGTCCTGTAGGCTGGAGAGCCCAGCTTGGGGTTTAGACTCCACACTTCTCAGGGGGAATACCCTAGCCACTGAAATATCCCTCCCAAACATCAGCTGCTGCCCTTGGGAGCCCAGCCAGCTCTCTTGCACCTACTCCACACTCCCTACCAGTGTTGTTGTGGTGAAGTGGTTTCTTCTGACGTTTTTAAATTTTGCCTCAGTGATGGTTTATAGTTTTGATTATAGAGATCTACAACTTTTGTTAAATTTATTCCAAAGTACTTTATGCATTCTGATGTCATTGTAAATAATACTTTATAAAATTTCAGTTTCTATTGACTTGTTGCTAAGATATGGAAATACAACTAATTTTTATGTATTGCCCTTATTAGGCAATCATGTTTTTTGTGAGTACAGACAATTTTACTTCTTCTTTTTGAATTTTATACTTTCTCTACTTGTTATATAGCTTAGGTAGAATCTTCAATATAATATTAAATAGAGGGGTAAAATTGGACATCTTTATATCTTTTGCAATCACAGAGGGAAAGTATTTAACTGTATTCATTAGGTATGATGTTAGCTATAAATTTTTCATATATGCCTTATTTTTCTTTATTTTTTAAAATATATTTATTGATTATGCTATTACAGTTGTCCCATTCCCCCCCTCACTCCACTCCATCCTGCCCACCCCCTCCCTCCCACATTCGCCCCCTATAGTTCATGTCCTTGGGTCATACTTATAAGTTCTTTGGCTTCTACATTTCCTATACTATTCTTACCCTCCCCATGTCTATTTTCCACCTATCATCTATGCTACTTATTCTCTGTACCTTTCCCCCCTCTCCCCCTCCCACTGCCCTACTGACAACCCTCCATGGGATCTCCATCTCTATGGTTCTGTTCCTGTTCTAGTTGTTTGCTTAGTTTTCTTTTGTTTTGGTTTTAGGTGTGGTCGTTAATAACTGTGAGTTTGCTGTCATTTTTACTGTTCCTATTTTTTATCTTCTTTTTCTTAGATAAATCCCTTTAACATTTCATATAATAAGGGCTTGGTGATGATGAATTCTTTAACTTGACCTTATCTGAGAAGCACTTTATCTGCCCTTCCATTCTAAATGATAGCTTTGCTGGATACAGTAATCTTGGATGTAGGTCCTTGCCTTTCATGACTTGGAATACTTCTTGCCAGTCCCTTCTTGCCTGTAAGGTCTCTTTGGAGAAATCAGCTGACAGTCTTATGGGAAGACCTTTGTAGGTAACTGTGTTCTTTTCTCTTGCTGCTTCTAAGATTCTCTCCTGTTTAATCTTAGGTAATGTAATTATGATGTGCCCTGGTGTGTTCCTCCTTGGGTCCAGCTTCTTTGGGACTCTCTGAGCTTCCTGGACTTCCTGGAAGTCTATTTCCTTTGCCAGACTGGGGAAGTTCTCCTTCACTATTTGTTCAAATAAGTTTTCAATTTTTTGTTCTCCCTCTTCTCCTTCTGGCACCCCTATAATTCGGATGTTGGAAAGTTTCAAGGTGTCCTGGAGGTTCCTAAGCCTCTCCTCATTTTTTTGATTTTTCTGGTTTCTTCATTCTTTTCTGGTTGGATGTTTCTTTTTTCCTTCTGGTCCACACCGTTAATTTGAGTCCCAGTTTCCTTTGCATCACTATTGGTTCCCTGTACATTTTCCTTTGTTTCTCTTGGCATAGGCTTCATTTTTTCATCTGGTTTTCGAACAGATTCAACCAATCCTGTGTGCATCCTGATTACCAGTGTTTTGAACTGTGTATCCGATAAGTTGGCTATCTCTTCCTCGCTTAGTTGTATTTTTTCTGGAGCTCTGAAGTGTTCTGTCATTTGGGCCATATTTTTTTTTGTCTTGGCCCGTCTGTTACTTTAAGGGGCAGAGCCTTAGGTGTTCACCAGGGTGGGGTAACACTGGTTGCTACGCTGTGACGCTGTACGTGGGGGAAGGGCCCAGAGGGAGCAATGGCGCCCACTCCACTCTCCACCGGACTCCAATCTTTCCCTCCTCTACTCACAATCAAACTGGGCCCCTCTGGTGCTTGTTCCCGAGTGGGTGGGCTTGTGCACACTCTTGGCCCCTGTGGGTCTCTCCAACGACCTCTCCTGTGAGGCTGGGAGTCTCTCCTGCTGCCGCCCCAACCCCCACAGGCGTTTTCAATCAGAGGTTTGAGGCTTTATTTCCCCCTGCTGGAGCCCTGGGTTGCGCAGTCTGCTTTGCTCCGGTTTATCTGTGCGTGAATGTGGGGCCGCGGGGTCTGCTAGTGGTCAGACTGCCTGCCTGGTTCGTCCCACACTCGGCCAGTCTCGGTCCCACCATGGCAACCCAAGTCCTCTCCGTCCTGGCTGCCTGTCTCCGCCCCTCCTACTGGCCTGGATGAATGTTTATTTTTTATTTCCTTGGTGTTGGACTTCCTTGCTGTTCGATTTTCTGTCAGTTCTGGATGTGCGAGGAGGCATAGTGTGTCTACCTAGGCCTCCATCTTGGTTCCACCCATATATGCCTTATTTATTAAGCTAAAGAAACTGCCTCCTATTCCTAGTCAGTTAAGAGTTTTTATCATGCATAAATTTGCCTTTGTCAAAAGCATTTTTGAATATACTGAGATAATTATTATTTTTCTTCATGTTAATGTAGTAAATTTAACTCATTTTTTAAAAACGTTGAACAAACCTTTCATTCCAGAAATAAGTTTAACTTAGTTGTGATATATTAGCTTTCTTATATATGTTAAATTCAATTTGCTAAGACTTTGTTGGAGAAATTTATGTCAATTTTCATGAGAGAGAATGGTCTGTAATTCTCTTCACATTATGTATTTGTCAGGTTTAACTGTGAGGATTATTCTGGTTTCATTATATTAATTAGGAGTATCTCCTCTATTTTCTCAGAGAGTTTCCGTAAGGTTCTGTATTATTTATTATTTATATGTTTAGTAAAATTCACTCAAGCCATCTGGGCCTGGAGTTTTCATTATGGAAATGTTTTCAATTACAAATTCAATTTCTTTAATAGATATAGACCTCATCAATTTTTTTATTCCTTTTGATCCAGTTTTGATAAATTGTCTTTTTCAAGGAATTTGTCTATTTTATCTAAGTTATCATTTTTATTGATGTAAAGTTGTTCAAAGTACTCTTATTCTTTTTAAACCTCTTTAGAATCTCAAGTGAAAGCCCCTCTTACTCTTTTTCATTCCAAATATAGGTAATTCATGTCTTCCTTTTTCCCTTAATCAACCTTTCTAGGGATGTATCAATTTTATCAGTTCTTTGATGAAATCAAAGTGAATGGTTGACTTTGAATTTTCTACAATGTCTATTCCTCATTTCTTTGATTTCTATTCTTATCTTTATCACTTATTTTATTCTATTTACATTGGTTTACTTTGCTCTTCTTTCTCTAGTTTCTTAGTGAGGAAACTCACACATTACTGCATTTGAATTTTCTAATATAGGCACATAAAGGCATGAATTTCATTCTAAGCACCACATGAGCTGTATAACACAAAATGTCACATTTGTATTTTCATTTTCTGTCAGTTTGAAATGTTTTCTTACATTCCTGTGACTTCTTTTCTAAGCCGTATCTGGAATTGTATGTTTTAATTTACAAACACTTGGAAGATTTCCCAAAATGTTGTTATTATTAAATTCTAACAATTCCATTGTGGTTAGAGAACAATTCTGACATTTGGTCTTTTGAAATTTATTAAGACTTATTTTTATGGCCCAGCATATGGTCTACATTGGTGAACAAGCCATACATATTTGAAAAACACATACAGGGTCTGGCAGAAGTAAGGCCTGCTTGAGTGTGGTTGGTAGGGTAATAATATGGGTGTAATAATTTATAGTTTTAATTTGAACATTTCACCTAAAATGTCATATGGTGTGCCTGAGTGTGATACTATTATGTTACAGAATTATATGCTTATGATTTTTGTAATAAAAGATTTTGTAATGAAAAAGGGGTGTTACAGTGTCAGACCTGTATATTCTTCATTTTGTTGGGTATACTATTCTATAAACATTAAGTAAATCAAGTTGATGCTAGTCTTTAGTTCTTCTGTTACTAGGTGCATACATATGACAAAATTGCTATGTATTTTTGATAAACTGTCCTCTTTATCATTATGATACTGTCTTTATCTCTGGTAATACTCTGGAAGTTTCTGTTACCTGCTATTAACAGCCATACCAGTTTTCTTATGATTATTCTTTAAAGAATTATCTTTTTCCATTCTTTAATTTCAACCTATTTGTTTTTTACAGGGTATGTCTTACAGTCAGCATGTCTTCTTTTTTAAACCAATTCTAATAAACTCTGTTCTTTTATTGGAGTGTTTAGTCCATTTGGTTTTGACCTAAATGTTGAAATGCTGAATTTATATCTATCATCCATTTATCCCTTCTAGTCTTTGTTCCTCTGCTATTCCTTTCCTGCCCTTTTTCTTCTAAGTTAATGAAATAACTTGTAGTATATTTTATTTTCTATATTAACTTTAAGTTATTTAAATATTTGTTTTTGTGGCTAACTTTTGGTAGTTGCTCTAAACAAACAATATGGCATCTTTAAATCATCAAAGTCTATTTAGAGGAAAAGGTATAAAACTTCACAACTGACACTTCAAATTTTCTACTTCACAAAGCTAGCCACCTTACAACAGTATAATTCCACCCTCCTAATCTTTTGTGCTATTATTGTCATATCTTTCATTTTTATATACATTATAAATTCAACCTTACAATGTTATTTTTGCTTTAAATGGTCAGTTGTCTTTAAGGAAAATATGAGGAAAAAAGCTTCCTATGTATATATTCACTTATTTACCATGTCTCTTACTCAGATTAAGTAATTTCCATTGATTTGTTTTAAAATTTATGGACTCTTTCTTTTCACAGCTTTAATCTGTAATTGAGACCACCCAGTGAATTTTTAATTTCAATGTCAGCCTTCAAATTTCCATTTTTGAAAAAGTTTCCTTTCTTGGCTGAGGTTTCCTATCTTTTTTATCATCAATATGACATTTTCCTTTAAGTCTTTTAAGCATATTCCTAAGAGTGACTTTAAGTCTTTAGCTGTTAAATCCATTAGAACTTCTCTGAGGTGATTTTTACTACATGTTTTTCTCACTATGGTTCATATGTTACTGGTTCTTTGCGTGTCTGGCAATTTTTAAAAATCCAACAAAGCGTATTGTAGAAGGGTGTCTAACCTTTTGGCATCTCTGGGTCACACAGGAAGAAGAGGAGTTCTCTTGGGCCACACATTAAATATACAAATACTAATGAAAACTGATGAGCAAAAAAAAAAAGGTTTTAAGTAAATTTACAATTTTGTGTTAGGCCACATTCATAGCCATCCTGGGCTGTGTGCAGCTCACAGGCCATGGGTTGGACACCCTAGTCAGTAGATAATACACTGTAAAGACTCTATATTCTGTTATTTTCTTCTGGAGAGCAATGACTTTTAGTCTAGTAAGTAATTCAGTTAACAGTTGATCTTGAACACGTGTAGGCTTTGGATTTATCTTCTGTTAGGGTGATCTGTTGAAAGCTCAGGATATTTCTCAGATGTCTCAATTCTATCTTCTCTACAGACTTTATTGGGGCTTTAAATTTTGTTAGGCTAGGGCTATAGTAGGCTTTAGGAGTAGGTCATGGTCCCTACTCCTAAACCCTAGCTTTTGTGTTATCTTGGCAAAACATTTGAAGTTTTAACAAGGATTTTGCTACTTTGACCAGGTTGAAAGTCCTAATTCCCCAGCACTGCTCTACCTCTAGTATCACAATTTCACTTTCATTCCCATGCCAGCCAGTCTCTGCTAAAGTGGGGGTAGTCTCATCCAGTGAATGTGCACCCTAGTCCTCAGCCAAGAATTCATGGATATATGACTCCCAATTTATTCTCAATGTACTGTTTATGTATTTTACTTTTTTGATTTATTTAGAACATTTACAACTCCAGAATCAAGGGAACTGAGAAGGTCACCTAGTCAAAGAACTACATAACTTTTAAAGCCACAGGGATCTTGGAGATTTAGCAAACCCTTTCATTTCAGAATGACAAAACTACAGACCTGAAAAATTAAGTGTGATTGGATATTCAGTGGTATCATGTTTTACAAACACTGCACCTAACCAATTTCTAAGTGTTTTCCTTACTACATTTCATTTGATCCTCAAAACAACATAATAAGGTGGGTTTAAGTATTATCATCCCTTTTTTATGGGTAAGCAAACTGACTTAAAATGTAAACATATTCTTTGCTACAAAGAGCATTTTATAATCCTCTTCTACCCAGGATCCTCTGATAAGAAAAGGTTATGATTAAATGGATGAATTACTGATCTTCTGCATCCAAAGCCTGAGGGAAATTTTACCCATTTACAGAATGAATAACTATCTTTTTAGTATTCTCTGAAAAACACTGAAAAGGAAGATCCTGAAAGGAAAAGATTTTTAAAAATGTCCCCAAACTCAAACATCTCTCATACTGCTATGTTAGTTAACAGATTTTCTTACAATGGGTACTGCAATTAGTTTAAGGCATTAGGTTATCTACCTGTAACAGTTAACCTTTAACTGATTCATATGTACTTAACAGAAAAGACCAGGGTTGACCTACACCCTCAGCAGAGGAAAAAATGAAAAGTAAGAAGTAGGTCAGTAATCCCACTCCTTTCCCCGTTGGGAGAAAGTATGACCTATACTCTTAATTTCACCCTGCACAGGTGAGACCATTATTGCACACAAAACATATATTGATAGGGTAAGAGAAAGAATTCTAAAACCTGGAAAATAGAGGCACTTTGGGGACCTTTATCAGAAAAGCTCAGTTCTTCACTTGCTACTTAAAGATTACTCCAGCTATTTGAGCCTTTTTTTTTGTTTTGTTTACATGATTACATCATTAAAGAGCTTATTTTTTTCTTTAAAAGAATGTGGTTTCTTCTGTTTGGAAATTACATCTGACCCTAAATGGCTAAAAGGAGGCTTAGGATTTAAAGGAGGATAAAGGCAAAGAATATTGAGGGTAATTTATAATTGATTTCAATTTAGGTCACAAGAAAATGAAAATACTTGAGAAAAATATGTAATACACATGCCTCATCTTGTGAAAAGCTGAGCATCATGGTCAAAGTTTAGAAGCAGAAAGACATAAGGAACTCTAAAATTACTATAATCAACCCATGTCCCCCATTTTCCTATAACAACACAGGGCTCCAACTAAACTATGAGTTCTGATAGGCAAAGATGTTAGAAACAGTAGAGATCACACATTCTGTAAGGTATATAGCATAAGAAAGTTGAGTATCAGGGTAGAAAAAGAGAAGGCAAAACTAAAGAATTAATCAAGATTAGGAAGGAAGTCCAAAAGGCCCAATGGATAGCTGATTATGTAATAAATAATACAAATTTTGCCTTATAATTTTAGTTATGACTTGTCCTGCTAGTGTTGTTTATTGCTATGCTGTGCAGAAGACTTTTTTTTTTAATTCAAGTGTAGGGAATTTTCATATTAATTTATGTGATTTCCTACAAAATATTTAACCTTAGAATTTCAGGACACTGTGAAAAGTGCTTCCAACTCTATCAGTTGTCTAATGGCTCTAAAGGCATTTGGTAGAAGAATAAGTAAGAATGGCTTTACAAAATGTACAGATGTTCTTATATCATTACTAGGCCATTACTATGTCATTACAATTATTTCTGGAAATTAATACACAAAATTATTTTCAATTTTGTGGTTAATCTGGAAGACTGTTATAAATCTGCAAATGAGTTTTTTTAAATGCCAGCAACTCTACAATAAATTTTAAAATGAAATACTGCAGGACATCAGGAGATAAAACAATTAAAAATAAACTGTTTTAATTATTCAAGGTATCATAGATTGATCATCTAGTCCATCTCCAAATAGTCTGAACTTTTTCCAGTAACCATTTTCTATGTGGTTTTTAGTGCTAAGCATATTCTATTTTTCTCTCTTAACAAGTAAGAATTTTTTAAATGTCAGAATTCAGATTATATCACTGGACTCATTTAGGTACATATAAAATTTTATTTTCTGTTTGTGGAAAGTTAGATCTTTCCTTAGCCAAAAGGCACCTCAGGAGTGCATAATTTAGCCCACAGAGGTTTGGGTTTCTCTTGCCAACTTTAACAATGGGATGCTACTTACCAAACAGCTATGGATTCTCAATGAAGCTAAAGAGCTCTTCTACCACTTCCCCTAAAAACTAGTTCTCAGAGTAGTCAAATTCATAGTTTGATAAAAATTGTATTCCAAATGAAAAATTAAGTCTTTTAAGCTTTATTTGTAATGCCAACATAGGGTGAGACTATAGTAGGAGTCTAAATTCAGGGCAATAGAAAATGAGCCAGCTCATCTAGAAATCTCAATAGTGAAGCTCATAACCTGAACTGATACTTAAAATATTTTTAAGGTTATTAGAGCTGTTGTTCATTATTTTTTCCCCTTCTCCCATTCATCCTTTCATAGGGAAAGGGCTAACATAAAAGTAGAATAAAAAACAATAATGGCCAACAAATCCACAGCTTAAGGAAAAGAACCACCAACGTGCAAAATGCCAATAAAAACGCTCCTTCTCTTTGGGGCTGGCTAACCAACTCAAATGTCTCTACTGAATAACCACTGGCAGGTTACCAAGTGAACAGCTTCACATCTCCCCAAACTCAAAGCCACCGCTTACCTGTAACAGATACTTAACTATTAGGACATCCCTTTTGGTTTGACTTGGTCAGGATTATTCTAAAAAACTAGACTATTCTAGTGCTTTACTGAAGAATTTTCTATACAAATGCGCCAACAGCCCCTTTCCTCAGGAAAACTTCTTATTCTAGACTCGGGTTCACTTACATGCATGTTTTGGTCTCTTTTGCACATTGCATTGCCCTCACATTTCTTCTACATTTCATGTTTTCTGGTTATAATAAACAAGTCCTTTTACTTACTCAATTATCAATAATTAAACAATGTAAATCTTTAAAATACGGTGGGTCCTGCCATGATTATAGAGAGAGGAACCTGGTTGTCCTTGACAATAGCCAGAAGTAAGATATTGCCTTTCTCCTTTAAAATTTTCCTTAAATATTTTTATTTTTCCTACAAATCATCACCAGAAAATACTTATACAAACTAATAATACCTGCTATTAAGTGTTCCCTGTGCCAGGCACTGTTCTCAATTCTACATATTAATAATTTCTTATGCTATTGCCATGAAAACTTTATGAAGCTGGAATAATTATTATTACCACTTAAAAATGAGAAGATTGAGGCACAGAGAGAGTAAATGACTTGAAGTCATAGAGCTCATAAGTGACAGAGTTAGAATTCAGACTCTTCTGGGAAGTATGCACCTAGTAGTTGCCATAGGTCATTAGAGGCAGATATCATGCAGAACTACTTGGAGGGAGTAAATGCCTTTCAAATTGACTTTGGAATGAAGTGAATGAAAAATTCCTGGACAGATGATTAGCGCAACTTGTTCAATATATGGACTGGAGTCCCAAATATAGCAGAAAAATGTCTATTCCCTTGGTCAGCTGCATACTGAAAAGGAATAGAAAGTTCACTGTATCAGAACCCACAATATGTTACTATTCATAGTGTTTTGTATAAAATTATGCTTAGGCTCACTGTATAGTTTTTAACTGAGGTTTTATGAATCATTACTTTATATTTATTTGTATGCCAAACTTAAACCTACATTTAAGAAAAATAGGGGTTTTAATTCACTGTTCTAGATGAAAAGAATAGAATAGCTGTTGCTCCCTGTACTTGGTGGAACTATGTCAGTTGCTTCATAGGGCATTGCAAACAGAGATCATCTGTTAAAAACCCCCACTCTCTCAACAGATTAGAGATAGAGGGTTAGGCCAAAGTGCTCAGGTAATTTACTAAAAGGAAGTTATTAAATAACCATAGTAAGATTGAAAATGAAAGATAAAAACAAGGAGAAATTTAAGTGCAAAATAAAGCAAGGACTATTTTAAAACTTTAAGTTGATAAGAACACTGCGATGCCACAGCCATTAATCCTGAGCAATTGAAGGAGGTGATATAAGTGATGTCAAAACCAGGTTTTTACCCTTTATTTTTAGAACTTTTGTTAATATTTATTAAATTTCTATGTTATTTACATAAATTTCTTTATATATTTAAATTACATATCCGATGCCTTATTGTATAAGTGCTTGATCCTACCCAAAAAAGTTGTGCTAATCATAGTATTTTTCAGAATGTAATCTCCAACCTAAGTTGGCAACAGAAGTTAGTAATAGAGTTTAGTACTGTGGTGCGAAAAACAAATTACACACAACTCCCTTTGCAGGGTTTAAAGTCAAGCATTCTTTCAAAAAAATATTTCGTATCTTCTCAAAGTAATAAAGGAAAATTCTTATACAAATACACCACTATCTTGCTATAAACAGTCATTTGAACTGAGTGGGAAAGAGTTTACAAATAAAGTCAAGATATTGATACCTAGAGAAGACAAAACAAACAAAACACACACACACACACTTTTGCCTTAGCAGTACCAGTGTCTGCTTTAAAAAGAAATCACATGATACCTTGTTTTCCCCCAAATTATAACCATCTTCCTTCCATTTTCTTAGTTACTTTAAGCCCATCTCGACTCTATCTTCTACCATGTTCTAGGAATGGTTTCCAGACCTCTTCAAATCAAATGATTTTACTCTTTATCACCCAAGAATTATCTCCAGTACTCCATCTCCAAATATCAAGATTTGAATTTTACTACCAATGTCTTATACCTCTTTTATTAACTTGCTCCTAAGAAGTATATTTGCAGACTTTTTTCTCATGGTGATACTCAGAATCCTAACCTCTCTCTATTTCCCCAGCATATCAATCTACTTCTGCTTCAAGTATTCACCACTTCCAAGACCAGGTCATCTGTAATGTTTTGCTAAAAGGTGAGAATCTGTTAACCTTGCACTGTGGCCTAATAATCCATAAGCACAGGTGACACCCAATATGTGCTTCCTCAATTCTTAGGTTGCTATCATGATATCACAATAACGATGTACCATGAAAATTCACACTCAGTTATCATGGCAAGATTCTCTGTTACTCTATAATTCTGGTATTCAACATTCATCAATACTTCAAAGTAGCAGAAAAGAAGAGGGAATGTTAGCTTAAAGCACTAGCTGGGCTGAGAAAAGTTTGTTTCCATTATATCAGAGAGATTGCACATTATGCAGAGAAGAAGGAACTAACAGAAAGTGAGCAAATGTCATGTGAGAGAAAAATTAATGGAGGAAGAACACTGAGGAGGGACCACTGCTTAAAATCTGCAATAGAGGTAAGAAGCTAGCATCATGAAGGAGAAAGAATATCTCCTCTGAGACAGAAGACCACCACCAACAACAAAAAACCCCAACAGATAACTACCGAGGTAAAGGTAACTGAGGGATCCCAGGATAGACTTGGTTTCGGTAACATGACAATAAGATAATTAGGAAAGGGTGAGGGTTGGGAATAGTAGAAGAGACAGTTCAACTGGACTTTCAAAAGAGATATACTTATTCTAAAGAGAAGGACATCAGAATTTTTCAAAGTCACAGAGAAGAAAAAGAATCATCAATTATTTACTACCAGAGGTATATATGTTTTGGAACAGATTTTTATGTCAGGAAGCCACAAGATGTGGGGCAAGGAGGAAAATAACGTACAGCAAAACTTTGCTAAAAGTGACAATTTTGTAAAAATTGACTGGTGAGTATGGCAAAACATTCATTGTTAAATATGGGAGACAGGTATACGAGGGTTCATTATGCGATTCTCTCTGCTTTTGTGTAACTTTGGAAATGTTTATAATAAAAAAAATTCTTTAAAAATTGCCTAGCTATCATATGACCTCAGGAACAACAGTTATCTCAATAAGCTTGACAATTTGCCAAAATGTCCCAGAAGTTTTCAGAATTTTCAGAGATGCAACTGGATGCAAACACATATACTCTAGAGGACTTTAAAGTTCAATAAAGAAGAGTCAAAAATAATTCTATTTGACCAGGATTTGTCCCAAATTTGTTCTAAGGAGTAAGAAATCCAAGGTAGCAGTAAAAGGAGGCTAAGTGTGTCAGAGCTAACAAACAGGTCCAGAAGAAGAGAGCAATGAAAAAAGTACTGCTATTAAGCACATGTGTGAAGAATAAGATTAAAACACTTACTTCATCTCCAGAACTTCCTCTAAGTGTTTCCTTCTCTCTGCCCGAAGATTGGTCAAATGAGTTTCCTTTTCTGCCAGAGACTGTTGAGTAGAGGACAGCTTTGCTTTCATGGACTCTAGTTCCTGCTTTACTTTCTCCATGGCCATCAGTAACTCCTCCACCTGTGAGAAATAAGGAAAGAGAGAAACTGAACCTCTTGATCAGTTTCAGTCAGAGGACTGGGCAACGGGCAACTCCTGGGTCTGCACAAGTGAGTACACACTCATCAAAGTTCTGCGCACTGTCTGGATCAGACGTATGTATCAATAACACATAGCAAATAATGAAATAAATCTCTGACCATCCCTCCACTGTAATTCTTTTTCAGTTTTAGTCAGAAAGAATTTCATTTTATTTTTGATAAATGGAAGGACATATAAGTTCAGGAAGGGACCCTCTGCCATAGACATTCCCTTTTAAGACATTTATTTAGAAATGGCCCAGAAATTTCCAAGGAAATAACAATATAACACAGTAAAAATAAAAAGAACAAAATCATAATAAATATTTATATAAGAATTTTAGGAAATGAGATATAAACTTGACTAATAACATATTTAGTAGAAACATAAATGGTTTTTCTGTTTACACCATTAAAAAGAATTTATTTTTTAAAAAACAGCTAGAATGCAATCAGATAATTTCTTGCTTTAAAGGCATTTTTTTTTTTTTTAAGGAAGGCAGGAATAAAATATACATACGATTAGATAGGGTGGAGACAGAATGCTTTAAGTAAAAAGACCTGAAAAAACAAACACTCAGGAGACAAAGGCAGAATGCTAAAACACAAAAAACTAAGAGCTAGTTACATACTTTATAGTCATTTCCACTTACTCTGAGTGGTTCCCGAATCAGATTTAAATAAACATGTTCATTCTAATTCAGAAGCAGAAAATATGCTGATAAAATATCTGTTAGTACCAAAAACTAACCTCAATCATGTAATGAACCAGCCAACCGCACCAACCACAAGAGCTTTTCAGGTTGCTCCTTGCCAAGACATAATTTTGGTGACAGTAAACCTTTGCGAGGTAGAGGTAAGTGTAGGCAGAGATAGGGTACCTGTCATTCATTGACTCCTACATACAACCAATCTGCGTAACAGTAAAACAGCAGTCTGGAGACAAAATCGCAGCATAACTAATCGGAGTTGTTGTTAACCTAATCAATGTCTCCATGTTGATTGGTAACAGCTGCTGAACACTGATAATAAACATACATTTTGGTTTTTGGCACCTGGATTACTTTATTTTGTGTATCTTTTCACAGATGATCAAGTTAATGTCCACAGCGAACAGCACCTTCAGTCCTAGTTGCTGCGAGAATATATATTACGCAGATCTCAGCTATGTAGTCACATTAGCTTTACATAAATATACATATCACTGTCCGCCCTTTTGAAAATGCCAATAATGATGATTTAATTTTACCAGTTTAATTCATATAAAATCTTGAAACCGAACTGAACTGATGTGCCAAGGTATGTTCTTATGACACAAAATCAGTAACGGATAGCATCATTTATACAAACTCTAATAAAGTGTGGGATGTGTCCATCTTTTATGGACTTATCTTAAACATATCTCAAAAAATCTCCCTCCTGTCCTGTCTTTCACTACCCCAAGCAAGGTATGCTATCGATTTCTTATATAACCTGAAGACGTGTTTTGTACATAATTAAGCAAGCATGTATAAATAACCTATTTCTCCTTTGTACACACAAGGAAGCCCACTCTACACATACTCAGTATCTAAACTTTTTACTGAAATACAACATACAGAAAAATACACAAATAAATGTACAACTTGAAGAATTTTCTCAGAATACACATACGTAATTAGCATAGACCAATAAACAGTGCATTATCCAGTACCCCAGAAACTTCCCTTATATCCCCTTTCTGGATAAAGAGTATTCGTTATTCTCATAATCCAAGTTAGTCTTGCCTATTTGTTTTAACTTTGTGCAAATGAAATTACATAGTATAAAATTCTTTTCACTCAGGGTTATGTCTGTGAGATTCACCCATGTTGCTGGGTATAATTATAGTTCTACAACTCTCATAATTGCATGATATTTCCGACTTTTATATTGCCTTCAGTAGTAGACTGAATTAGTGGTCTCAATTAATCACTCCCCTGTAGTAATAGTAGATGTCCACACTGCTGTCCAGGCCTCACGATGGACAAAACACCCTAGATTTTGGCTTAGCTATGTGACTTGCTTTGAGCAATGGGTTGTTAGCAGATCAGATGCAGATGAGGCTTGCAGTATGTGTGATTCGGCTGCATTCCAGCATTGCTAAAAAAACTATGTGCTGAGTAGCTGTTGCCTCTCAAATGGGTCCTAGAATGAGCCACGAGGATCAGAGCCACCCTAAGTCAGCAACTATAATTAATATAAGTATATTACATTACATTGATATATAAAATATAAATTATGTTTTATAATGAATTCTATATAAAACAGAAATATATACTATATAATGCACTTTTATAAGGAGTGTGCTTACGGAGGCTCACAAGTGCCAGGATCTGCAGAGTGAACAGGTAAGCTAGAAACCCAAAAGAGCCAATGGTGTCATTCGAGTCCAAAGGCTGGCAGGTGCAAGACCCAGGAGGAGCCAGTGTTTCAGGTGAAGTCCAAAAGCAAGCAAAAACTCGTGTCCCAGTTTGAACACAGTCAGTCAGGATTTACTCTTACTCAGGGGAGGGGAATCCTTTTTGTTCTCTTCAGGCCTTCAACTGACTGGAGACTGAATGAAACAGGATGAGAGCCACCCACATTAGAAAGAGCAATTTGGGGGTTTTTTTTTTAATTTTAATTTTTTATTGTTATTCAATTATTTTGCTTTACTCAAGTCTATGGATTTAAATGTTACTCTCATCCAAAGACATCCTCACAAAAACACCCAGAAAAGAGTTTGACTAGGTACCTGAGCACCTGTGTGATCCAGTCAAGTTGTCAAATAAAATTAACCATCACAATTTGCTAGGTTCTTTTGTGACTGCAGTACTTGTAGTACCTGACTGAGAAGCTTTCAAAGAGTGTTAAAGTACTGTTTCACATTTAGTCTTTAATCCACCTGGAATGGCTCGTTGCTTACTCATGGTGTGAGGCAGAGATAGTTTCAGTCTTCCCCATAGGGGAACCCAATGTCTCGATACCATTTATTAAAAATCCATTCTAACATCACCATTGACATTTATCAACCACGTTTCTGTGCTTTCTATTACGGTTTACTGGTTTGCCTAGTCCTGCACCAAAATCACATTGTCTAATTGTTATAGCTTTATAAGGCTTGATATCCTAGATGCTCATCTTAGCTATTCTTGAATTTCTACAAAAAATATTTGTGTTTATCATGTTCCAGGCACTGTTCTAGAACAGTTCATGCAAGAGATATAGTTAGGACTTTAATATCTTTCAAATATTTGTATAGTTTCCCCCCCAAACCTCTAATATTCTAATGATTCATTCTTATGCACTTTATATGCTTTTCAAATGTTATAGTAAATAGTAACTTTTTTTTACAAAGTTCTGTTTGGTGCAGGATATAGAAATGCATCTGACTTCTGTATACTGATATTGTATCTAGTAGCCTTCTTAAATGCTCTTAATTTATCTACAGATTTTTAAAATTTATTACATAGACAACTATATTATATCTGACTGATAGTTTTTTTCTTCCCATTTTTATAATGTATTACTTTTATTTGACTTACGGTACAGCCTCAAATGATGACAGCATGCACCCTGTTCTATTTCTGATTTAAAATGAATGCCTAAAAGTTTTATCAATAAATAAGTCCTTTACCAGGTTAAGTAAGAAAATGCCTTCTATTGGTAGCAAGTTAAGAATTTTTTAAATTACAGACTAATATAAATTTTTGTGCATTTCTTAAGATAAAAACATATTTTTTCTTATCTTTTATTTTTATTTTTTATTGTTGTTCAAATACAGTTGTCCCCATTTTCCCTCCACCATGCTCCCCGCCCCACTCATCCCCTCCTCCCCCCCTCATACCCTTTGGCTTTGTCCATATGTCCTTTAATCATGTTCTTTGATGGCCCTTCTATTTTCCCCCGTTATCCCTCTCTCCCCTCCCCTCTGGTTACTGTCCATTTGTTCTTTATTTCAATGTCTCTGGTTATATTTTGCTTGCTTGTTTGTTTTGTTAATTAGGTTCCACTTATAGTGAGATCATAAGGCATTTGTCTTTCACTCCCTGGCTTATTTCTCTTAGCTTAATGCTCTCCAGTTCCATCCATGCTGTCATGAAGGGAAGCTCCTTTCTTTCTGGTGCATAGTATTCCATTGTGTAAATGTACCATAGATTTTTGATCCACTCATTTACTGATGGGTACTTAGGTTGCTTCCAGCACTTGGCTATTGTAAATTGTGTTGCTATGAACATTGGGGTGCATAGGTTCTTTTGAATTGGTGTTTCAGGATTCTTAGGATAGAGTCCCAGCAGTGGAACTGCCAGGTCAAAAGGCAGTTCCATCTTTAGTTTTCTGAGGAAATTCCAAACTGTTTTCCACAGTGGCCTCACCAGTCTGCATTCCCACCAAGAGTGCACTAGGGTTCTCTTTTCTCCGCAACCTCCCCAACACTTGTTGTTTGTTGATTTGTTTATGGCCATTATTTTTGTGTATGGTGTAAGTTGGTGATTGAGTGTCATTTTTCTGCATGTAGCTGTCCAGATCTCCCAACACCATTTGTTTAATATGGCAGAATTTTCTAATGATGCCAATCTTAAAATCCTGAGATAAACTAAACTTCTTTAAGAATATTTTTCTAAAAAGGGCTGGGGAGACTTAGACCCCAAACCAGGGCGTGGGGGCACAAAGCTTGTGCGATGCCCGCCAGTCCCTGCCTCCGCACGCAGCATTGGACAGGGCAAGTTCCCGCACTCACTAAAAGCAGAAGCCCACCTGCTGCGTCCCTGTCTTCCACTCAGAGTGGTCTGGACCTCAGTTCCCTCGCCTGTGACGTGGGCAGTGTTGCCCAAAGAGCAAAGTGGGGAGCATGGGTATGCATAGCCGAGGGGAAAGCAGGGACCCATGCTGGCAACTCAAAAGAGCTGACCATGAGCTCAGTCCTAGGGTAGGGTAGAGCACCCGGCCTTCGCTGACCCCAGCGACCCATCAAGGAGGGTAAGGAAAAGGGCAGTGCTGCACCCTCTGGGTGCGGGCCACCAGACAGTTGTAGTCTTGCTAAATCTCCATCAGCAGGGAGGGCTCAGTAGTTCCTGCGAGGCCCAGAGAAGGGGAGAGACTTTGCTGAGGCTGGTGGTGGACCCTCCACCAGGTGGCTCCAGTACCCTGAGAGGAGGTGGTGGGCAAGCCATCTGGGAGCACCACCCCTTTTCTGTGCGGAGTCACCCAAGCCCATGTCCTGCTCAAGGTATTCCTGGCTGGAGGATGGAGCCAGCCAGTTCCCAGTCTGCCCTCCCCAAGGGGCAGAACTGTCTGAGTCTTGAGCCCACAGCAGCACGGGCAGGAGGGTGTTGGGCAGCACCAGGTAGAGAGGAAGTAGATACAGCAAGGAGCCTAGAAGACAGATCTAGAAAGAAGGGCTGAGAAATGGTCAGAGGCCCAAAGGGAAACCACTTGCAACTTCGTTCAATTCAACAAGGACTGATTCAACACCGGCTGGATGCCAGGCGCTTTTGTAGGCACAGGGGATCTAGCATTAAACAAGGGAAGTGGAAATCCGTACCCTCATATAACTATAAGTGCAGTAAAGAGACAATAAACGAGATAAGGGCGCCGTTTCAATTCCTGGTCGGGGCACAAGCCTGGGTTGTGGGCCAGGTACCCAATGGGGGGCGTGCGAGAGACAACCCATTGATGTTTCTCTTCCTCCCTTCCCCTCTAAAAATAAATCTTAAAAAATTTTTTTAAAGAATATTTTTTGTATACATTAAGTTTTCTTAATTCTCACCTGAGGATATTGATTTTTTATTTTCAAAAGATTTATTTATTTTTAGAGAGAGGGGAAGGCAGGAGAAAGAAAAGGAGAGAAACATCAATGTCAGAGAGGAACATCCATAGGCTGCTTCTCGTATCTGTCCCGACCGGGGACTGAACCCACAACTCAGGCGTGTCCCCTGCTTGGGAATTGAACTGGCAACCTTTTCCTTTGTAGGATTATGCTTAACCAACTGAGTCGCACTGGTCAGGGCTTTTGATTTCTTTTTTTGAGAGAGAAAGGAAGGGGGGCGGAAAGGGAGAGAAAGACAGTCAAGCAGGCAGACAGACAGACAGACAGACATCTATGCAGAGAGAAACATCAATCAGTTGGCTTGCACATATGCCCCAACCAGGATAAAAGCCCATTGGTGTACAAGGTGACGCTCTAACCAACTGAGCCACCCGGTAAGGGCCACACACACTAAGTGGTGACTGGCAATATTTTGTTCAGAACTTTTGCATTTTATTTATGGTTGAGACAGGTCTAAACCTTTTCTTTTCTGTATTAACTTTGCCAAGTTTTGATATGAAGTTCACTAGTCTTTTAAAATATATTGCTAATTACTTGTTACCTCTATTTTCTGAAATTGTTTCTGTTAGGCTAAAATTATTTGCTCCTTGTATGTTTATTAAAAATCACCAGTGTAATTCCCTGAGCTTGAAGTTTGTGGAGGAAAAAATTTATTAGAGTCATTTTTTTCAGACTGTCTTTTCCATATTTTGCTAGTTTTGCTAAATTCTATTTTTCTTGGCATTTGCTCATTTAGTCTAAATTTCCAAATGTACTGGCAAAGTGATCCTTGTATGCCTTTAATACCTGCAGGACTTATAGGTATGAGCCCTTTATCATTCCAAAAATTGTTCATGGTGCCTTCTTGCTTTATATTTTTTTGTGTCACCAAAGGCCAGTCAGTTTTCTAAGTGTTTTCAAAGAACCAATTTTGGGCATTGTGAGTACTTTTAAAAAAAGGGAAAGGATTAGTTGTCCATCAGATTTTTTACCATGGGCTGCCAATATACGAAAAACCAATGTGCAAGTTCAACAGCTTATCAAGTACTTATCTTTGAATTCCCTGTCTATTCCTCCCCTGACATGAGAATTTCTTACATTCTTGCCAACTTATGAATGCATATTTTATCAACTGCCTTCAGTTATTTCTGTGATGAAGTTATTTTCCTGGCATCTAGTCTGCCATGTTTACAGGCATGTTTTACCTTTCATTCCATTATTTCATTTACAGAAGTTTGCCAGTTAGTAAAATATAATTTTCTTAAAGGTTGCTTAATTTTCCCATCCATTTTAATGCTACTCCCTCAAGGTATTTCTACCTCAGGTCATATATACATTCAAAAAATCTGAAAGCATGTTAGTACTTAAGACAAGAAGGCTGCCAGGAACCAGGATTTCCAACTAATCATTGGACTTGTGCTCTGGCTCCAAGACAGAGGAGCAGTTTCAGGTTAAACTGGAATACTTCACACTTTCTGTTACTTTTCCATAATCCCAGAGAATACATTCCACTATCTCTATTTGGATATCTACTCCATTGCATGCCTACCACACAGCGATTGTTTTGGGTATACTACTGGGAAATGAAGGTAATGAAAGCTGAGTAAAAGAGTTATATACCACACTAAACAATGAAGAAATTCTCCACAATTCAAAAATGTGCTTGAGGTCACAGTACAATTTTCAAAAGCATATGTTTTAAGACCAAACAAAACCAAAAACAAATACAAAACAAAACAGGCCAGAGCTGGGATTCAAGTATGTAACTTAACTGCCTCCAGTAACATATTAAGGAGAAAACACAGGGCTTGACAGTACCCAGTGCCAGCAGGACCAGATGGTTTGCTTAAATCACAAGCTAATAAACTTTTACTCCAAATAAGAAGGGAACAAGTTATGACTTTACCACAGACCCATTTTCCTTAAGAAAGCAAAGCAATTGGGTGCTTCAGATGCTGGCAAAGCCTGCAACTTCGAGTTTCCCACCTTCTTCTGTTCCACAGATGAAGAGCAAAACTGAGAGCAAAATAGTTCTTGTAGCTTCCAAGATGATTATGGAAAACCTTGTTACAGTTTCTTGGGAGATTAAGAGGCATAAATCTCCAAAGGGAAAAAAAAAACAGAAGAAAAAAGGACTGGTACAAAGGAAAAGTTATCTAGAGGTTAAGCATTCATTATGTAAGTTAGATTTTCATTTGAGAAGGCCACTATTTTCTCAATTTCAAGAAAATCCTAGATTAAGACCAACTCTTTTACAATTACAAAAGAAAAGTTACTAAGATGAAGTTACGGAGCATTTTTGAAGTATTGGTGAGAGTGGACATATTACGTATATATATACATACATTCAACCACCGTCTCCTAACACACCCCTTTAGGCAGCCACAATTGCCACTAACAAGAATTTGAATCTACAGAATTCCTAACAGTTTTATGGTAGTGTTTAAACTAGAAATCTCTTCTTCCCAATATGTACTTTTGGCCAATGCACGGTAATTCTTTGACAAGATATATACCAATAGTACAGCACTTTATGAATACAGATTAGCTATAGCTATTGCAGTGATAATAGTAACAGCAACTTACATTATATGAATACTTCGAAGAGCTCTAAGTGCTTTACATGTATTGTCTCATTAAATCCTTACAATGATGCTATGAGGTTAGCATTATAATTTTCCTTATTTTAACAGAACACGAAACAAGTTTAGAGTTTAAGTGTCTTACTGAAAGTTGTACAACCCGAGGAAGCTGAGCCAGAATTCCAGCCTGGACAGTCCGACTCCCCTGAACGCACATTAATGCCGCTGTGCTACGATGTTAGTGTTCGGAAAGCCCTGAGACAGCATTCCACAAGTGCATCTGAAGAATCGCTCTGGGGAGTGTTCCCATGCCCACCTTTGCATCTTTCCATCTTTCCTGTCTCTCCCTTCTCTCCTCCTCCAAACTATTTATTTCCTACCGTGTACCAGGTAATACGTATTATGCACTGAGGGCACAACAGAAAGCAAAACAGACATGTTCCCCTATCTCTCTGGTGCTTAGAGACCACACAGAGATATGGTCATTAATTAATAAATTTCATAAATATGTAATTATAAATTGTGAAGTTATGTAAGTAGTTACAGGATAGCATAATATTAAATAACATGAGGTTCTGATCTGTGTTTTGGGGGCCTAGAGAGTTTCTCCAAGAAAGTCAAGGAGCCGATGGGATGGAAAGGGGGATTCCAGCTTCAGGTCTCAGCATGTAGAGTAGTCCTGACGTAGGAAAGCATACGCCTACAAGAGAAGATAAAAAATATCAAAGTATCACAAGCCCTGAGAACAAAAGGAAGAAGGGGCCAATGTGGCAGAAGAGGGAGGAAGGGAGCAGATGTAGAAAGATCTTGTTGGCTGCATTAGGGACTTTGGCTTTTATCCCAAAAGCAAAAGGAAAGTACCAAAGGGATCTGACTAAATAGAGGAGCAAGAGGATTTAGAATGTTAAAATCAGAATTACGAAAATAATGGACCAAGGAATCTAAGCTGAATAGCGAGAGAAGCAACAAGAGGCTAATCTATTAGGATAGACCAAAAGAAACAAATAGGTTCAGATGACGTGAAAACACGGCTGTAGTGGTTAATATTTGGACAAAAAAGAGCTAAAATTATAGAAAATTCTGATTAGAGAGGAAGATGCTTAGTGAGTGAAGCTGGAGGCAGACTGGATTACAACAAAGTCTAGAATGCCAGTTATGGAATGAAGTCAATGGAGGCATATACCATTGGTCAAAAAACTAAGACAAATAACAACCGGGTTATCCATGTAGATTCTGAAGTCACTGAAATAACAACAGTCTGTAATGAAAAGCTTCAAAGCTACAGCTAAATGACATGAGGTTTGAAGAAGCAAGGATTCTTATAAAAATGTGATGGGGTAATAAATGACTTGAAAGTATAACAGTAATTAAGCAAGGACGTGAGTCCTACCTCTAACTCTAAGTTCAGAGTAAATACTTATTGCCGGAAAGGATTGTTGGAGTTTCCAGGGCAGAGGCTGGATTACATTTCAAGTAAAGAAGGTGAAAGATTCTTTGAGAAGGGAATTAAAAATGTGCCAGATATAGAACAAACACTTCAGAAATTTATATGGAACCATAAACGACCCCGAATAGCCACACCAATTTTTAGAAAGAAGAACAAAGCAGGAGGGATCACAATACCTGATTTCAAACTGTATTACAAGGCCACTGTAATCAAAACAGCCTGGTACTGGCATAAAAACAGGCACATAGACCAATGGAACAGAACACAGAGCCCAGAAATAAACTGAAGTCTTTACGGTCAATTAATATTTGACAAAGAAGGCAGAAGCATAAAATAGAGCAAAACAGCCTCTTCAACAGATGGTGTTGGGAGATCTGGACAGCTACGTGCAAAAAAATGAAACTCAATCACCAACTTACGCCATACACAAAAATAAACTCAAGGTGGATAAAAGACTTAAATATACATCGTAACACCATAAAAGTCCTAGAGGAGAACATTGGCAGGAAAATCTCAAACATTCCATGCAGCAACATCCTCACAGACACATCCCCTAAAGCAAGGGACATAAAGGAAAGAATAAACAAATGGGACCTCATCAAAATAAAAAGTTTCTGCATGGCTAAAGAAAACAGCATTAAAATGAAAATAGAAACAACTATATGGGAAAACATATTTGCCAATGATACCTCAGACAAGGGCCTGATCTCCAAAATATATAAAGAACTCACATGACTCCACTCCAGGAAGACCAACAACCCAGTTAAAAAATGGGCAAAAGACTTGAACAGACACTTCTCCAAGGAAGACATACAGAGGGCCCAGAGACATATGAAAAGATGCTCAGCATCACTAGCCATCAGAGAGATGCAAATTAAAACCACAATGAGGTACCACCTCACACCAGTCAGAGTGGACAACACAAATAAACAAATGTTGGAGAGGATGTGGAGAAAAGGGAACCCTAGTACATTGTTTGTGGGAATGCAGACAGGTGCAGCCACTGTGGACAACAGTATGGAATTTCCTCAGAAAACTAAAAATGGAACTGCCTTTTGACCCAGCAATTCCACTGCTGGGCTTATACCCTAAGAACCCTGAATCACCAATCCAAAAGAATCTATGCACCTCAATGTTCATAGCAGCACAATTTACAATAGCCAAGTGCTGGAAGCAACCTAAGTACCCATCAGCAAATGAGTGGATCAGAAAATTATGGTACATTTACACAATGGAATTCTATGCAGCAGAGAGAAAGAAGGAGCTTCTACCCTCTGCAACAGTATGGATGGAACTGGAGAGCATTATGCTAAGTGAAATAAACCAGGCGGTGAGGGACAAATACCATATGATCTCACCTTTAACTGGAACATAATCAACAAAAGAAAAAAGCAAACAAAATATAACCAGAGACATTGACGTTAAGAGCAATCTAACAATAGCCAAAGGGGAGTGAGGAGAGGATAGTGGGGAGAGGGGTTTTCAGGAACTACTATAAAGGACACATGGACAAAACCAAGGGGATGGGGGTGGGGGAGGGAGGTGGGTTTGGCTAGGGTGGGGTAGAGGGGTGGGGAGAAAATGCAGACAACTATAACTGAACAACAAGAACAAAAAATGTTAAAAAAAATGTTTGTGCCAGTAGATACATATTCAACGAATGTTTGTTAAATTAATGAATGAAAAAATATAGATGATATTGTGAAATTTGGTGACTAGTAGTAAGAGGTTAAAGGGATAAGACAAACTGGAGAGCTGGGTGACGGCAAGAAAGTACTGAAGGATATAGGGATGACGGTGCAGTAGAGCACAGATGACTGGGTCTTCTTTTTACATACTGTCTGATGAAATCCTGGGCACAATAAACTTGACTCCCCTAGGTTCTTTGATTGGATAATAACTTCAAAATTAATGAGATGTTACCAAAATAGGAATATAAAATTTTTATTTTTTCTTTTGGTCCCCATTTACATGGTATGATTCATGTAATAGTGTTGATTATAATTTTCTATCCTATTCATTGAAAATAAAATATTCTACATGATTCTTGAGGTACGCTAATGAAAAAAGACACCACTGACTTTAGCAGCATATTAAACTTAGGAATTGACAGGTACTAGTACTATCTTTTACTCCTGATTTTATGAAGGACCCAAATATGAGTAGAAGTCACAGACATAGCACTGAAGAAGAAGACACAGAAACCTGTATTTCCACAATTCAACTCTGGGAGTCCCTAGATTTTTCCCTTTTTTATGTACTGTTGCATTTGTCCAGTAAGTCAACACTGCCAAAAGTTTTGACAGAACAAATAAAATCCATTAAGTGACACTTTAAATAACGAACGTGCTCCATGGGTGAGGAATTCACAAAATGTTTTTACCACCTCTCGAGTACGGCCGACATTCCCGTGGGACACTGGACAGTGCCGACCATGTCTACAATAGAACGCAGTTTATAAGGAGTCACACAGTTAAGACTGACTGTAGATGTGGTAAATTCACACTGATTGGCTGCATTCCTTCGCTGGCAACCATCTTTAAGTTTCCAGTAATACTATGCTATGGCAACAAACCTTCAACTAAGAGAAATTTTAAGAGTGGAAACACAACAATGCAAAAGAAATGTTTCTTTTTCCAGCCATCTCAATTTTCCTCTTTAAATAGAAATCAACTCAGAAAACTAGAGTAGCTAACCACTATTAATAAGCACTCCCCATTCATTCCTTGGTGAAGCCTGAAAAATCAGGTATCAATAAAATGTACATATGCACATTCAAAGCAAAGCAAACATCCCCCTGCTGCTACGATTCTGATTCTCACGTCACTGATGTTGGAAAGAGGCCTTAAGAAAGGCCAGTGTTTATCTCACTGCCAACTCTATTTAGGCAATTTTTTAGTAATATAGTATCAAAACTAAAAATCTGAATTAAAACACTGAAAACTATTTTTTAGAGGACTGTTACTTGATTTATGTCTCCTACAATTTATTTTTAGCAACAAGCAGGCTGTACCAGAATCAAGTAAAATAAAAATTGGTAATTTCTTGGGTCCACATAAACTCCACGGTTCCTCTCTAACTCTTGGAAGAAGGAAGTAATCTAAATAACACAACATTTTCTTTCTCCAGCAGCAGTAACAAAGAAGATGTGACAATCATCATTTTATACTCTTCTGCATCTGGGTCTGAGACCTCTTTATATTTCATTAGGTTTGTGAGAAATGAGCAATTCAGAAAAATAAGTACTAACAGAGGTGGACTGACAAGGCTGTCCTTGAACTTCGAGCTCTGGTACTTTCTCTTCCGAAAAATTGTTATTTCTGCATTGTTAGGAAGTCTGGATAACAGAATAAAGAATGTGGTAGGAGGGCTGTAGAAGCTGTCCAGGTTTTGAAAAAAAATTTTCTGAAAATTTTTCACATGGAGAAAATATTAATTCCATTTCATTAGAGAAAACAGCAATCCCTTCAACTAGTATAAAGTCACCAACAGAGAACAGAGCATTTAGGGCTTTAGCCCTTTTTCTAAGATCACATGAACAATTTAAATAAAACAGCTTCATATTGTTTCCTTAAGATTTCAACAATAAAAATGAAAGTTTACTGCCATCTAAACCAAAAATCTTAATTCTCATTTGCATTGCTGAAAAATAAATCAGCTACTTAGAGGTAAACAGAGTAGTATTTCATTAAGTAGAGGTACATTTTTTGTGGACAAAACATTATTTCCATAAGATCCCTGGAAAATGGTTACGAAGAAAATATTGGCAAATGAAATGCCAGTTTTTTGAGCTCATCATAAGTTTAGTATTAGCTTAAAGAGAAAAGTAAAAGGGTGGAATTAAATGTCTGGCAATCCAAGAATACTAAGAGGGAACTCATAAGCATCACACGAGTGTGTAGGTACACACGCAGACACAGACAGGATTATTGTAGCCATAATAAGAAGGCTTAACATTTGTATACTGCCTTTAGAGCCTATGAAAACACCTGTGGGGATAACAACTTACTCTATACTGATGAGGCTACAGACTCTTAGAAAGAATACAGAACTTACCCTAAATCAAACTAGTAAACAGAAGAAATAAAGTCCACATCACTTAAACTGCTGGTTTAATACACTTTACAATAACACTTATTGCTTCTTTGTTTATTTATTAAAGAGGGTGGAGATACAAGGAAGGGACAAATGAGTGCCAAAATAGAGCTTAGGACACACCACACACAAAACCATCTCTTGGGTAGGATAAATCCTGCTGTGTGAATTTCTCTAGGAAAACATGTTTCACGGAAAACATCCAGGAAGGTGCAGCCAAGGAGAACATAAACTGTGCATAAAAATCAATGCAAAGCCACCTGGCTCTCATGATTTCACCTTTGGCCATTATCTTGGATGACTGCCTCTATCGTCAATAACTTGGTTTATCAAACTTCTCAGTAGGAGATAACAGAGTAAGGGCCAAAACCCCAAGAACTCATTACAAGCAAACTAAGTATCATCTGCTACAGATCTGCCACAGAGATTCCAAGAGTACTTCCCAGTGTGGCAGTGGTTGTTCAGTTCAGACAGATGTATATAAACACGTCTACTTTGAAAACCTCCATCTACAGACTGGTACTCATGTCTGTGGTTCAATTTTAGTGCTGAGGTTTTCTTTCTTTTCCTCTACAGTTATCAAATTTTTTCATTTGATAACTTTTGAAAATATAGACATATTCTCTTTGTTGATTGAAACAACAGTAATAGAACAATAAAATAAAAAAATAAAGAGGAAAAAATGATCTAGCCGTAATTCGGAAACATAGGTATTTCCTGAACTTCCAGGACAATATAACCATGCACTCTTATCAAAAAAATTTCAAGAGGAAGAAACTATGATAACAAAAAAGACAAACACAAATGCATTAAACTACTCGTGTATACAGAGATTTCTTTTGGTCATACCACTGCATGTAGTTATTTCCTGGGGGCTTCAGTTTTCCTTCACAATATTTTAAGTTGTTGTCTACTGACCCCATCTGGTAAAATTACAGAGGAAGTTACAGGGGCTGAAGCTTGTCCCAAGTCAACTTTTTATAGTATGTAAGGAAATTTTTTTTTAAGAAATAAGAAAATAGGAGATCAGGGCAAAAGAATCTAAGGATTCTTAGCTTTTTATTCTTATATAATATATAGGATGAGGAAGAAAACATGTAATTAAGAAAAGGCCATGTCACTGAGTTATAATAACTTTAAATTCTAGCTAATCCTCACTTTCACTTCATGTTACACGTAGAATCCTCATATTTTTACTTCCATAGATTTGTAAAGTTCTTTATTTTTTCAAGTATACTAAACATGACTCCACCGAAGGGATATTTTTTAGGGCTTTGAGTATTGCTGCTTTTTGCTTGTTATTCTTGAAGATGCTTGTTGGTGTTCTCATTTTTTAATTAAGAGTTTTATTAAAACTCAGATCTTTTTTGTTTCTGTTTAATACAAGGATGAGATAATTATTTCAAAATTGTATACAACACAGCTAGGTAAGATTTTAAACAACATAAGGTAGTTTAAAATTTTAACTACAGGATTACTAAAAGTAGAGAAATATCTTAAACTATGTGAATCGGCTTTCAGATATAGGTTTTAATCATCAACCATTCTTACTATGAACATTCAGAATCTGATTCTACTAAAGGGGGTTAAAATTACAAGGAGAAACTGAAGGAAAGTTTTCAAAACACAATGAGAGCTTCATTTATACACCAACTGACTTATTCCATCTTTGTGAAGGTGGCTACTACCACATTAATACGGAGTTTCAACTTTTCTTCTGAACAGTCATCCTCTGCGACATTTGAGTTTTCAGACTTTCTGTTATTTGAACATATTTGAGTAATTTCCATTAATAAGTGGAGTGAAATGCAGAATAATATTGAGTTGCCATTACTCTGACTGCATCACTCCTTTATCTTAAAGCCTGTTTCATACATCTTTCTAAGATCAAAAGAAGGAGAAGTCTAAACACGGAGATCGCTGCTATGGCAGGGTACAGCCATTTAACTTCTTTCAACAAGCCAGAGATGGCAGAATTCTCTTTGAAGTGGCAGCCCTGTTGGCCTTTGAAGTCCCTTGTCAATTGCAGAATAGCTCCGGTGGGGTGTGTTCTGTAGCCAGCTGTCACCACGAAGGCAGACATGACGTATTTCCAGCAGTCTCACTTCAGGGTCTGTCAAGTGACTGATTTCATAACCAGTCACCATAACAAAGGAGATTCAAACTCACTGATGTAACAGCAAGAGTCTATAAGAAAACTCATTAGGTTCCTCTCAACAGAGCTTCATTTAAATACTGAACGATCACACAACGGCAAAGAGAAAATGATCGTGAATTTAACTGTTACATCTCCTAGGATCCTTGGATCATTAAAAAGTACTCCCCATATGTTTGTCAACAAAATGTTTTATAATAACATTGTACTTTTTAAAAATGAAATATCTTTGAACAATAGTAGCTTCAATCTTTCAACTGACAAAACAGATGTCTTCTGCAGAAATCAGTAAACTACTTAAAAGAAGAGTTTATATTGATAATTTACAACTGGGCTTTTTTATAAGACTAAATGATTCTATACAGTTCTGAGAAACATGTTGGTATTTGTAATACTTTTAGACCACACAGCCACTCACCTCAGAAATCTGCATCACTAATGACACAGAAATCAGTTTAAGACTTTTAAAGGTAAGTAAAGAAAAACTATAAATGTGGCCCATTATAGCAAGGAAAGAGTCGTAATAATATCATAAACCTATTTTTAAGGAGAGGAAAGATGAGACACATGTTGAAAAACCTAATGTCAAATTTACCAATGATCAGAAGTATTAGTCCCACTGGAAGGAAATAAAGTAGGATCACAGAGATTTTCAAACTAATTTAATCACACTTTATACCTGGTTTTATTGAAATTTTTGAATTTTTACATATTTTTATGAACATAGCTTACTGTTATTTCAGAGCTGAAGACTAGATGCTACATAAGACTTTCAGAGAGCTCCCACTAGCCAAAAGATCAACAAGAGCAGAGCTAGAGTGTTGCATATTCATCCTATGAGATACAATAAGTCTTTTGTTACCCACTGAAGGATAGGTAAACACAACGATGATTTCTAAAGTTTCTTTTTCTATTCTGGCTACCATGCTTTAAAATCAAGCTCTAAAAATACATTACTTGTAAATTACTAATATCTATTCTAATTCTTTAAATCTACAATTCTGAAATCTTTGAGTTTTTTGGTAGGATAAAGTGCTTCATCAAATCCTATGGAAAGGAATTGTAACAAAGATTAAAAACTTGTAATAATTCAAATATTTTTTGGTAAGTACTATAAAAATTGCCATTAAACCTCTAACTGATATAACGTGATGCTGCCATTATTAAATGGTGCGAACATTCAGGGAGGTGTTCAGAATAAAATTTCATTCACTCACTCAATAAACATTTACTGAGTGTCACTATGTGCCAGACACGATGGTAGGTATTAAGGATATAACAGTAAACAAGACACAGCCCCTGCCCTCAAGGAGCTTTCATTCTATTGGAGAAGATTGAGACAGTCCAAGCAACAGACAGTAAGTAAGAATTAACAAAGTGTTATAAAACAAATAGTATAGGGTGCTGATGAAAACACGGAGAGACATAATACTCAGACTCGGAATTTCAGAGAAGGTTTTATGAAAGCAGAAGTAGGATTTATCCAAACAAGAGGAGAGGGTAAAGCTGAAGATATTGCTTCATAGAGAGGGAACACGTAATTTAAAGAATGCAAACCTTTCTTCATTCTTCTGGAAGAGGACCCAAGAGACCTTATGCTTTTCTTCTATCCAGGAAACTTTAAAAATGTATCTAAGAATTTATTGTTTAAATAATTAATTAATACTATTGTATTAATTAAGAAAGTAGTTACCATGGTGACTGGCAGTTAATTGGTAATCAATGTCAGTATCTCAAGTCTTGTAACTGTATTAAGAATAAGATGCTAATGTGCTTCTTGTGAGTCACATTTTTTAGTAACAAGCCAGTCACGGAGTCACTGACAGCTTAGTTTGCAGAAATAGAGAGAGTAGACAGGTACCCTCTCAGGTTATGCGTACTTGATAGTAACTGGAAGAAGCCTGCCTATGAAGGGCTAGCATGAAGTTAAAGCCAACATATGTTATCTCCCAAGTTTATATATATATATTTTACCTCAGAGCACTCTTCTGAGCTAAATCCATATATACAACTGCCCGTATAATGTCTTCATGAGAAAGATGACAAAGGCATCTCAAATTTACTATGTACAAAGCTGAATCCTTACCTTAAACTCCTCCTTCTGTTAGTCCCCCAGTTCCATAAAAACACTACCATCCACACTCAGGTCCTGTCAGCCTTGCACAGCTCCTTCCCTCATCTTCCACATGCAACCCACCAGCAAGTCCTGTTGAATCTGTCTCCAAATCAATCTCTCCATCTCCACTGCCAATACCCTACTGTGCTCTGAGTAACACAGTATCTCCCTAACAAGTTCTCCCTATTCTACCTTTGCTCTCCCGCTATCCTTCATACAGCTGTTGGAATAATCTTTCAAAAACATAAAATGGATTTTTGTTGCTTCTCTTAAAATAATTTAAAGGCTAACCATTATGATTAAGATAAAACCTAAAATCATTAAAATGACCATCCTATATAATCTGTTTTCTGCTTACCTATCCAGTTTCATGTCAAACCAGCTGCTCCTTCACTCATTTACTTACTCACTCTCTCATCTACCCACAGTAGCCTCCACTAACTTGGGTTTTATTTGGGTTCCCTTGAGCACACCATGATCTTTAGGTATCTGCACATATGGTTCCCCTAATGGCTAAAGTAAACTCTTTGCCATTCTTAATCTCACTAATTCCTATATGCTTTTCATATCTCAATTTAAATATCAATGTCTTAGCAACACCTCTCTAGACCATTCTAAATAAGGTCCCCTTGGTATACTCTTTTATAAAATACTATACTTTTTTTTTGCATGTGTCACAATTTTAAAGAATATGTTCGTATCTGTGATCACTTGATTAACTCCCTAACATATAAACACCATAAGGAAAGGGATCATATTTATTTTGGTCACTAAAGTATTCAGTTTCTCACACATGGTAGGCTCTCAATAAACAAACTGAATAAATAATTGAGGAATACAGTAAATTTGAATAAATGATTACCTCTGAAGTGATTAACCTCAATGTTGGGATGACATATTCTCATGATGGGCAAATGTCTCCTCCTCACTGCTATAACATAACCATCCTACTCCTTTTTCCTACACTAATCCTGTCACTCATAACTCTATCACTCATAATCCTATCACTTAAGTGATTAGTATTATATGAATAGGCAACAAACACAACACACAATTATGACATCTCTTGAAAGTGACTTAAATCCTTTACTAACCTCATCTTTCACTATTATTTCTTAAAGAGAAAATTACTTTTGACAAACATGTTTTTAGACCACAGTTGTTTTTCTAAAAAACAAAAATGAAAAATGGACCAACTACTGTATATCAGAAAGTGCTTGTACTTGTATATTTCAGTACAACTCTGTAAGGCTCAGAGAAAAACTAAACAGTAACTGCTAGGTATGTGTGTGTATATGTAGGAATCTATCCATCTGACACATTACAGAAGTCAGCTGTTCAATACAGTAGTCATTACTAGCCGTTATGGCCATTTAAATTTAAGTAACATTAAGTAAGTGTAAAAACTCAGTTCTTCAGGTTCTTTAGCCATGTTTTAAATATTTCATAGAAACATGTGGCTAGGGGCTATCATATTGGATAGAAGACACATTATACATTTCCAATGTTTCAAAGTTCAACTGGCCAGTGCTGCTATAAAGACTACAGAGGTTTTAAGTAACCACTAAGCACTTGCAAAGAAAAATGTACATTCATGGAATTAACTTGGTGTCAAAAGGAAAACAGTATTTTCGGTTTGGAATTCGAATTCCTTTAATCGGGAGTGGTATTCAGATACCATGTCCAAGCTACGGGAGTGTGCACTGCTACTGAGATAATCACTGTTAGATCTACGTTTCAGTACACAGGAAATGTGTGTGTGCACACATCTGTGTGTTTACGAGAAAAAAGTTATGAATATTCAAACAGATCTTTCCAATTCATATGTAAGATTATCAGGATCAAATACTTAAAATTTTTAATCCTAGAGTTTCTATGTCTTCTTACTTCTAGAAATAAGGTCTAACAGAAATTTTTTTTTACGTAGTGCTAAAAAAGTGGTTTTTTTCTTTCTCTCTCCTTCCCTTCCTACTTTCGTTCCTAAAGGAAACATAGAATACATGACTTTTGTAAAACAAAAATAGCTTAAGGATTGAATTTTACAGCACACATTTCTAACCCTTTACTAAAGCTACCCAAACTATATTTTTTATGAGGAAAACATAAAAGTACATCAAAAAATAATGGACAGGCTAAGATTCTACAATGACCTAAGACAGACTGACAGAAAACAACCAACCAGGTGATAAGAACAATGCCCTCTAAGCAACCTATCAGTTGGCTGTAGCATTCCTGGTTGATGCAGATACTACAAATTCTAGGCTGGGCAAGGGGAGGGGACAAGGATTTCCTCCCATCATAAGGATTAAAACTCACTATATGTAATTTCAAGGTATTTTAAACAATATATACAATGACAACAGAGCAGGGGGAGGATTTATTGTGGAAGGTGGGGATGGGTAAGGCAGGAGAGAGTAAAGGGGGAAAATGGGGACAACTATAATTGAACAATACAAAAATTATTTTTTTTTAAAGTTAAAAATCTTAAAAAAAACAACAACAATAAGGACGTCATCACTGGTTCTGAATCAACCAGGTAGGGCCTACAGATACTAAGTTTCTCTGGGTCCTTACAGTGGTCATAGCCACCTCTTCCCTTGGAGTTATTAAGGGCAGTGGCAGTAAGATTGTAAGTATCGGTAGAAGTTAATGTTTATTGAGTGCTTATTATATGCCAGATTCTGTTATAAGTGCTTTATTCATATAACTTCTGGTTTATGTGGCAGATACATCTTTCTTGATAGCTCAAGGAATTGACACAGAAGTAACTTGCTTGAGATCACAAGTTAAGTGATGAAACTGAAATTCCAACCATTGCTAGCCCAAGTACCACTTTCATAGCTACTATGTAGTATAGTTTCCCTAAAGTTCTGGAGTGGCCTTCTGAACTAGAGAAGCAAGGTATAAAATTTTTGTACCTAATCTATTATTTCTACCTTTCTTGAATTGATTCTCCTAACACTCACTATGCCTAATTTAAGTTTTATAGGGTAACAGTGGTTTCTCAGATGAGATGAAAAAACCTGAGAGAAACTGGTTTGAGGGTAGGAATCAAGAGTTCTGGATTCAGGTTGAGATATCAATTGGAGTAAAGATATGAAGTACACTTAGTTTGGATCTCAGCAGAGAAAACTGGGCTGAAAATATAAATCTGACGCAGTAAGAATTCTACTACTGATGATAATAATACTAATAACTAAACAGTAACTGCTAAGTATGTAGCACAGTTTAGCACAATTTCTTTGTTCTTATCCTCAAACACGTTTTTCCATCAGATTTTTTCATCTCAGAAAATGGAATCACCATCCTTTCAGTTGTCCAGCTAGAAATCAGAGAATTATCTTTCTTTTCTCTTTTATCCTTACCCATACATACCAAATGTTTTTAACTCTATTTCCAAAAGACATTCTGAAGCCAACCACTTTTCTCCATGTCCTCCACTGCCTCTATGTAATTCACTCGGTCACTGCCTTATCCACCCAACCTCTTCCTGGGCTATGAGTCTTTACATAATTTTGCTTGTATACCTCTTAAAAGAGTCGATATAATTATGATTTTAACTTAATGTTTAATATGTCTTTACCACATAAGTTTAAAGAATTGCAAAGAATGTAATTTCATGGGTATTTTTAAGGGGGATACATGGTAATGAAGAAAATACAATAAAAAAGAAAATAAGTAAAATTGCTTTTAAAAATAATCATTTTTTTTAAAGAGAATGTGTCCAATTAAATAGAAATACTATGGTGACTTGATATCCATTATTATATATTTAAAAACTATAAGAACAAACTATCCATGGCCAAGTGGCTCAGTTGGTTGGCGTGTTCTCCTACATACCAAAGAGGCCGCTGGTTTAGTCCCCAGTCCGGGCACACGCTACGTTGAGGGTGCCTGGTCAGGGCAAATATGGGAGGCAACTGATCAATGTTTCTCTCACATTGATGTTTCGATCTATGTCTCTGTCTCTTTCTCTCTCCAAAAATCAATAAAAACATATCGTCAGGTGAGCATTAACACAAAAGAAGAAACTATTCTTTAATGATTTAAGTTTTACATTTTCCTTTTTCTCTTTGACTTGTGTTTCCCTTTATCCCAGTTATTGTTCCACAGGGTTCTTTTCCTCCCAGAGGAATACAGAAATTAAGATTCCAGAGACACGTGGCTATCGTAAGTGAGGGAGGGATGTGTGACTGTGAAAGGGAATGATAAAGGAGAATCTGCACATCATAGGCGCCTTCTTATACAGTCACTTTGAGGGAGAAGTATGTTTTAGAAGCTGTGGAGCTGTGTACATGTACTTTTGGGAAAATATGCATTTTGAGGAGTGTGCGTACCTCAGTCTGGACTTCTGGTGCATAAGACTCTAATAACGCATCAGATCGTTGCTTGCAGTCTGAGCCCTGTTGAATCCATTTTCCAACTAGCAGCCAGAACAATCTTTTTAAACCATGAATGACAGGATTCATACCCTTTAGCAGCTTTCGATACTCTAAAAAACACCACCTTCTTACGATCCCTTACATAAGGCCCTAATACCTTGCGCTGTTTCTGTCCATCACTCATGCATTGGGTGTTCGCACACATGCCCAGGTTGTTCCCACCTTCCTGCAGTCACAAGTGCTGGCTCCTACCCATTCTTCATATGGCAGTTATCCTTCAGGACTCAGGCCAACTGTTACTTCCTCAGAGGACCCTCTCTGAGTACTCAATCGAAAACACTCTAACTTTGCCAACCTCTACCAAATTATTGTCTATTGCAGAAAACCTGTTCTTATCTTTACTAGCACTTGGTGAAGACTTGTAGTTAAATGTGATTTGTCACGTTAGTGTCCGTGTTCCCCTGAGGACTGTAAACTTAGAGGAGGGAATAGCTGCTTTGTTCGTCATGATATATTACCCAGGACAACCACAACACCACTGGATACTCAATAAAGATCTGCCCAAGGAATGCATCGGCAAGAAAACTCATGAATAAACACTGTTCTCTGCCTAAAATGCTTCACTAGTTCTCCATTGCCTTGAATATAAAGCCCGAATTCCGGAGTACAGCAGGTCCTCAAGTAATGTTGTTTTGTTCAATGTCATTTCATTATAACACTGATGAGATGCTGCAGAAACTTAACTCTTGTTGTATCAATTAGGCTAAGGTAAAATTGGTTTCATTATATGTAATTTCACTGAAAAGTCACAGAACCTATCAATGATATTAAGTGAGGACTTACCTTGTACAATAAGACTAAACATGCTTCAGCATGATCTGACTGCATGTGCTCCCCTCTCCCTTCCTCCAACCCTTCTTCCCTCCCATGGATCTTGCCATTCATTTCTGTCCTGAAATGTAGCTAGAATCACTACTTAAAGCTCCCTGGATGCTTCCAGCTTTTACCTATGCTGGCCCCTTTACATGTAATACATTGAATATCCTTCACCTCTTCTTTGTCTAACTCTTTCCTTTTACGACTAACCTCATGCATTAGCCATCTCTTCCAGGAAGCTTACTGACCTCTCTCCAACCTAGATTAGGTGCCTGCCCTTCCTTCTGTCCTCAAAGCTCCCTGTTCAGATCACTACCATGGTCCTTATCAAACTGAACCATAATTATAGTTTCATTCTTCAGTCTTTCCCAATAAACTATGAACTTTTTGAGGCAGAGGCCATATCTATTACCTTTTTATTTCCAGTGCTTAGTGTAGCAAGGAATTCAATAAATGTTTATAGAAAAGGTAACATAAGTAAAAGTATCATTATTTTATTTTGAGCATTACTGTCACTTAATAAAAAATGAGGGAAAGGAAACTTATAAATATTCAGATTAGTACAGGATTATGTTTATAAAACCAAAGAATTAACTGCCCACTATGGGAATAGATAAAAGTAAGAAGGCACTGGGGAAGCCTGGGGAGTGAAACTATAATTCTGTTACCACACATCACCGTCTACAGGCTACCCAGCTACTAGTGCTGCTTCAGCAGGGGTGACTTCTATTGGAGAAGTACTTGGGGATCATGGTGATAACTGCTGTGTAAGTGACTAGGGAGATTTGCAGCCAGTAGGGAATAGAGATTCTTGTTCTTAATAAAGCTTTAAGAATAAAAAAATGAGACACTTGGTAGTGGCCACTGTGTAGACCGAACTCCATTGCTCATGTGTCTAGCTCTGCCTCCTATGCAACCACATCTGACAAACCAGATTAAGAAATTTGATTAAGTCAAAATAAACATAGAAACACAAGAGAAAAAGCCACTGCCTTCAAAGGAAACAATCAAGTAAGAAAAACAAACAGGTGAATCATCCTGAGGTGCGTGTCACCAGCATGCACTGTACATTCCACAAGCACTGCCTTCTTATTTTACATCTTTTAGCTATTTAACTGGAAGGTGTAGAGATGTTGGATCAAAGTTGGATGACTGTGTGGCCCATTTTCACATTGTAGAATCAAGACCTACTGACAGTGAAGGCCATGCCTGCCCTCCCACCTGCCTGGCTGGCTGGCAGGGAGGGGAAACACTTGCACGTTAAAGGAAGCTGGGTGGGATGACAGTGAAATCTAGAATAAAAACCAAGCTGGTCCAAGGTATCCTGCAGGCTGCAAATTGCAGTTTAATCTAGAGTGACATTTCTTTTCTTTAAATGATTTCAATTATTGGAATGCACAATTTTTAATATGCAAATAAAGTTTAAAAACCTGAATAAAAAAGATGTACTCCTTAAGACATGCTCGTTAATCTATTATCATCTAGGAGATCATCAGCAAAATCTTATGATCTGTTTTTTTTTTAAGATTTTATTTATTTCTTTTTAGAGTGAGGGGAAGAGAGGGAGTGAAGAAGAGAGGGAGAGAAACATCAATGTGTGGTTTCCTCTCTCGTGCCTCCACCTGGCCTGCAACCCAGGCATGTGCCCTGACTGGGAATCGAAACAGTGACCATTTGGTTCACAGGTGGGCGCTCAATCTACTGAGCCACACCAGCTGGGGCGCCTTATGATCGTCTAGATCAAGGATATGTACTTAACATATAAGCCAAATAATGTCAAAATAGCAATTTGAAGAAAATGACTATAACTATTCAAAAGAGCTTCTAAAATAAAAATCAAAGCTCACATGGAAATGTTAATTGTATTGAGGGGCTACATTTTACTCATAATATTCAAAAACATTCTTTACTATAAAAATAAATCCAGCTTATTAAGGATATTGCTCCCCTACCTCCAGATAATTCTGAGAATAGTATCAGAAAAGAAATTTTACTCTATATTCATTTTAAGAAAATGGACTCTCACATTTAACAAAATATAACACCTGTCAAAACTTGAATAGAGAGAAGTTTCAAAATAAGAAAATCATGTGGAAAGGAACCCTGGGGTTTCCTCCTAGGATTATTCCCTTTTATCTCTCCATTGGCCAACACAGTTTAGAAGACATCTTCCTTCATTGGATCATTAGACAACTTCAAATTTGGGGCATGGGCTCACTACAGAGCAGCATACATGAGGAACAAAGAAACTCTAAGAGGATCCTATAAAGAATGTAGGAAAGGCATCAAGAAACATTTTCCTCTGACAGTTTTTCCCTGCTCAAACTTTAAAAGGTTCTGTACTTAATTTTAATAAGAGATGCAGTTCACAAACAATTTTACTTTGCACTTTGAGAAATCAAAAGATGAAGATCTCCTCCTTCTACTAGAGGTAGTCATTTCTTCTTAGGGGCTAAATTAGGCAAGAGACAGATATATTTTGGACCTGAGAAAAACAAGAATAATACCCCTAGCCAAAAAAAGCTTCACCCTATTTAAGACATTCCAAAGGAATACTCGATGCATCCAGTTAATAAACAGTGAGGTTAGAGGACACGAAACGATAAAAATAAGAAAAGAAGATGACAGCAGGGGGACAATGAAAGTAGTTCATGCAACCCAGAAGTATAAACATAAAAACGGTTTCTTCATACCTTAAAAACCACTTAAAGCCCAAATAATTGGCCTTAAGCAATATTTCACTCAAGGGCTTCAGATAGGCAGTGAGTAGCAGAATGGTGCAAAAAGTTGAACAGGAAAGATAAAAAGAAAAAAACATGCAATTAAAAGTAAATTACACATAGCGACTTTGGAAGATAGCTTCACAGTTCTTACAAAGCTAAGTATAGTCTTACCATACAATCGAGCAACTAAACTCCAAGGTATTTACCTGAATGACTTAAAAATTTATGCCTATACTAATGAACATAAATGTTTATAGAAGCTTTATTCATAATTGCCTAATATTGGAAGCAATCAAGACTTTCTTCAACAGGTAAGGAAACAAGCAAATTGTGGCACTTCCATACAGTGGAATATAATTCCAAGATAAAACAAAATGAGTTCTCAGGCCACAAAAAGACATGGAAGAACCTCAAATGCAGAGGCTAAATGAAAAAAGCTAGTCTGAAAAGCCTACATACTATGTGATTCCAACTAGATGACACTGTGGAAAAGGCAAAACTATAGAAATAGGAAAAGATCACAGACTCCGGAGACGGGGGAAGGGTGATTAGGTGGCACAGGTGAGTTTTAGGGCAGTACAACTATTCTGTATGATACTGTAACAGTGGATACATGCCATCATACATTTGGTGAAACCCACAAAACTATACAACTTGAAGAGCAAACCAAAATGTAAACTATGGACTAGTTAATAACATATCATTTTGGCTTATCAATTTTAATGTACCACACCAATGCAAGATGTTAATAACGGGGAAAACTGAGGTGGAAAAAGGAGTATATAGGAACCCTCTGTATTTTCTGCTCATATTTTATATAAAACTGATAAAAATGATTAAAAATTATAAACAGTTTTACACAACAATAGCTCTTAAAAAGAACACATAACAGTAGTCGATGGTCTATAATGACATGATCTATTATTAATTGCCAAAATTTCTACAGGTTATCTGATAAGTAAGATTTATAACTAAGTAATGATTTCCAAAGCAGAAAGAAATCTTTACAGGAATTTTAAAAAATGGGTTACATTTTGAACACTAAGGAAGTGTGTAAAAAAGGTAAAATCGAGCTAAAAGAAGATCCCTCCTCACTCTGGATCAATGGCTGCCACCATGCCATCTCTGAAGCACTCCACTACCCAAACTCTACTCCACTGTATGTTAGGAAATGTTCAAAAAGAAAGTGGACTAAGGCAGGGCACTGAAAGACAGTCATTCTGTGAAAAGATCAATTTTTCCTTCAGCTTTGCTAATACCAGTCTGTCTTTCTTTCTATACTCGACACTGCAGAAACTACATCCTCGTATCTAGCAGAGCATGAAGGGTTCCCTGTGGCACATACTCCAATATGTCTGCTTTGAAATGTACCCTTCTTCCTTGCTATGCAACTACCTCATCTCACAAAGGTACGGTGGTCTGATCAAGGAGGTTTCCCCCAAAGTTCACGTTACTCTCTCACTGAACTCTTTTTTACCTGTTTAACGTTTATATTTCTCCAACAAAGAAAGGGAAAAGAAATAATCACTGATAAATTAATTGTCATGAGTCTCTCTCTGTATGAGGCAAGCTCAAAACCTCCAATCACACTCTCATAATGCAACTTGAGATTAGAGTCTTCACACTGGTCAAACTGTTTCTCCCAATCACATCTCCCATCTCTCATTATCCTTCCTAGTAAGTTAAAAGTAAGGGTATGAGGATCTAAAAAGATGCAGAAAAATATAAAGAAAACAGCAAAGGAACTCTTTAATAAGGCACTTGAAAGGACATGCCGATCTGGGACTCGCAGGCATCACCATATCTACATCTTTCACACTTGTTATTAAGCTTCACTTGTGGTAACTTTAACTGCTCTTTTGAACAAGCCAGGGTATAAAGTAAATACACTATTGGCTATTTAAAATTCACATCTTTAATTCGGAAATGTTTGTGTTTTACCATTCAAATTAAAAGCAGGGTTGTGCCCAGTCTTATAACAAACAGACAAGTTCCACTTCATCTCATCAGGTATATAAGCATACGCTACAAAAACATATCTGAAGCCAGCCCCAAATTATCAATGCAGAGACCTCTGCATTAACACGAATCACTTCTTATGTAGCTATACTTCAATTCTTATTTAAGTCTAAGTACTTACACTTGACGAGCAGTTTTGGAACTCTTTACACATACGTATAGTTTCCCTAGACTACACTGCTGGGGTTTTACCTTTTGTTTAACCAGCTGCATTGCCAGTAACTGTATAAAACCGCAGACCTGTTTTTCAGCATTGGTCCTGGCTGACTCCTCTTGTGCCAGCACCATTTCTCGCTCTGCAGTTATCTGTACACTCTCTCTTAGTGCTTCTTCCAGCTCTTCAATTCTGTCATCCTTCTTACGGAGATTGTCCTGGAAAACGATGGAAGACTCGGTGAAGTAGATTAATTAGTTAACCCAAGGAGAGCCTATTTTTTCAACAAGTGTTATTTGCGTATTAAATTTTCTTCTCTTCGTAAGTAAATGTAGGCCAAAAAAAACATCATCATACAGGAAAAAATGAAACGACAGAAGAAAGGCATAAAGGAGGTTGAATAAGTAAATTATTAAGAGCAAAGGGTCAAGTTATTAAGCAAGAGAAACATGTGATGGACTCTTCTCCATAACATAGTGAATAAAATGGTGCTAGGCAGCAAAGGTAGCAAAGGCTTGATTATTTAGAAACACAAAGCTGTTTTTGAACGACTCTCTAAACTGGCTTAAAGCCAGCTCTGACGAAGCCTAACTAATACGACTCAAAGCCAAAGCATTCTTTTTCCCTGAAAAGTTAAGCCTAGATGAAAAGTTAAGTAAATAGCATGACCTTTCAGATTATATTCTTCATATAGACAATCACTGGCAAACTAATTTAGAAAAAGAGAAATGAAAAAGGAGTTTTCCTAATGAATTCAAGAAAGTAAAGTTTTCTCTTAATCTTATATGAGAAAACTGAAAGAAAAAAATTGATATAAATGACTGGTCGGGCTAAGAATAGGCAATTTAGTTAGCCAACCAAAACTCACTGACTAATACTTAAGTTTAAAAAGTAAACTTTGGGGAGGTAATTATGGATTTCTATCAGAAAGACAAGCAAAATCTTACAGGACTTTAAAAGATCATGTAAGATAGGAGATCTTAGAATAAGAAGGATAAATTAAGCAGTTTTCAAGTAGAATGAAAAGCTTAATTCATGAGGTTATTATAAGCATTTCCTCTTTAGATTCTTATAGAAGCAGAAGGTTAAGAATAAAGTGCTAGATTATCTTAACATATGAATCAAAAGAACAAGATTTGCTAAACCATTCTCAAACTTTCAAAATGCTCATATCAACAAGATATCAAAGGAGTTTGTGTTTTATTTATGCAATTCTCATTTGATTATACTGTAGTTCACTTTTGTAAGTACAAGGTATAAGAAAGTCCTTTTTGACAACTTTGTCTTCAGAAATCTGTAACTTGAAATCTGTCTGATTTTGAAATGTCAGATTTTTCTTTCTACCTTGAAGGAATGGCATCTACACTTAACATCTTCCCTAATAAAAAGCTGATAATTCTTTTGCTCTAACTTTTCTCAATTTAAAAATAAATGATATTTTGAAAAAATATTCACATTTCAGAGACATATGTTATGTTCATTTTTTTAAAGTTTTCATTCTTCTCAGATATGATGTCATAAAATACTCTGATTTAGTCCCATAAAGTAAGGTTCTGTTTTATGCAGAGAAATTTAGCTATATCAGAAAATGCTCTACGTTGAAATCTTAATGCTTCCAGTTTGCTTGCCATGGACCACAGAATACAGTGAGGGTTTCTAAAACGATGACAAACAGAGAGAGACACGGAGTAATGCCAATAAAAACTAAGTCCAAGGTAGTTTCTACTGATTCAGAGAAAATGAAATGTAACAAGAATCATGGGGAAGGAGATGAATGCAATGATCAGTTCATTCAGTCCTCTCAAATCCTCTCATAAATAATATATTTGTACAATAGTAACATGGGAGTCTGAATTACAATTGCTGTAAGCAAAAAAACCCATTAATGTTACTCATTACCAATTTGTGAATAACTCAATATTATTTCTTTGTTCAGTCTATTATATCCTTCACTCTTAAACTGACTTTTGAAGCTCTCCTGAGAGGATTCTGTTATCCTAACCTGAATTGAGGCTGAAAAAGTTATTCCAAGCAAAAGTGGTTATTAAGTGAAGATTGAGTCGAAGCACCTGCTCAGCTAAAGCCAGCCCAGTTATTCCAAATAAATTCCCAGGAACCAATTTCAAGCAAATGGGTTTACTTGCACTTCTCCATGGGCCAAAAAAACCCTTGTGACTTCATCGGTAAAACATTTTTTTAGAGAGAGGATGATTAGTAATTTGTCATAATGCAGATGATTAGTATAGGTTTTCATACTGAAAGTTTCCTCGATACAAGTGGTAAAATCAGCCTACCAGATGAGCTCAGTGGGCAAGGCCATTTACTTAAGAAAAGTTTTCTGGACTTAATGGCAGAGCTTGGTTCAAAATCTTTCTCTACAATAAAGACGAAGAACAAAAGACAAGTAAAATCACAAATGAAATGGAAAGAAGAGGACTGTTAAACAATATTTATGATATTACAAGTTGCATAACAACATCTCAATATACAACTACATAAGGAATCATCTGCTAAGGAAACCGTATTAAATCAGGGCAGTAACAAGAGAATGAAGCCATCAACGAAGCCCATGACTACTTAATCCATCTAAGGAGTAAAATTTGGCTCAAGTTTTATTTTCAGAATTTTAGTAGATACCTGCTAAGGTAAGACAAGGAAGTTTCCTTTGTACTAAATTACACCTTGAATCTATTTCACTTAATAAAATATTGAGCCAATGCCAGAAATCAACAAAACCTTTTAGTTCTACAAATACTGGAGCCCTAAAACACACTGCTAGGTCATATTTATAATTATTCTTTCTTGTCCTCATTCTTTCATGAAGATTAAATGCATTTTGCTGGACTTAGATTATATACACTCTATTTCTTTTTAAGTTTAGGATACTAGAGAAAAGAAAAGATCTTAAAAAGTTTTAGAAAGACCAAAATTGATCATTCATAAAGAATAAAAATTTGAAAGGCACTGAAATTTTTAAGGGCAACATAGAAAGCCAGAGGACATTTGAAGTAATACCTTCAAAACTCTGAGGGAAAAATGAGTTCTGATCTAGAATTCTATATCGAAATTATCAATCAAGTGTGAGGACAGACTGCAAAGTCAGGAAACATTTAAACCACATTACACACTCGGAAAGCTACTAGGGATGTGTGCTATCGCACTGCAGAACTAACCTAGAAAGAGGAAGATGTGGGATCCAGGAAAAGGAGCCCTGCTACAAGCGAGGGTGAAGTGACCCCTGAGGGTGCTAATAAGTCTAGAGAAACAGTAAAGTGTAGAGCAGAGAATAGAAACTCAAGGAAAGGTGTTTCCAAGGAAAAAAAAGTGGATGTACAGATCACCTGGGTTAATTAATAAGGGACAATGTGTTTTACAGCAGTAACAACGTCAGGAGGAACGTTAGAGTTTGAGAAAGGAAATTAGGAATAAACCAGTGATATGTACACTAGTAACAAACAGAAAACCCAAAGCAATTATTACCATCAGGAAAAACTAAAAGTACAATACAGGAAATATAATCATAATGTACCATGTGCCTTAGACACAGCAACGTAAAACTAGATATTTCTGTGTCACAAATATGGAAAGAGGGAAATGCGTGTGGTGGTTTGTGTAAAAAAGCTAATCCCTCATAATTCATAATAAGAAGTTAGTAGATCACTCATGTCAAATAAGAAAAATAATAAAATAGCAATATAAAAATATGATTTGGAAATGTGGCAGTAAATAGCAGAAGAAAATCAAACGTGATGAAAGGGTTATCTTAGGAGAGCAGGAATCGAGGTTAGATAGGAATGCGGTAGGAGATGACATAAGATACGTAGTATTACTTCACTTTGTACATCATATAAATATGCATTGTTCTGGAAAAATGAAAATCAGATTTAAAAATATGTTAAAACACTGCAAATACATTAATGAGAACATAAAGAACTTCTGGAAATACTTATGTATGTGGTGACTATTTTAGATAATGATACTCTAAACACATGGGTTAACTATTTACCGTGAAAAGAGAAAAGTATACTTGGTAAATAGATCTCAAGAAAGCTATCAGCAAAAAAAAATAAATAAAAAGGTTTAAAAGAAAAAAAGCATATGAACTGTGCTCTTCAGTTTTTTATTCAAAATTTCTGCATGCCACTAATTTGCATGAGTCAAAATTGTAAGAAATTCCTTCCCAGTCATTAGGTAACTATGGGATACTCCAAATAATATTTTTTAAAAGGACAATACATTGCAGATTATTATTCTGAAGATTCTGAAGATACCTAAGGTTTAAGTATCCCAACAGCAGATGTCTGAGACACAGCACCAAGCCAAGAGCTTTCGAAATTGTCTCCTGTCCCCTTTTCTCTGCAAGTAATTCACCCCCCCTTTTTTTAAATCATACCTACAAAAATAGTAGTGAGTACATTTTAGTGACAGAGTTTTACATGAATTTCTACCGACAAAATTGTTCATCTACACTACTCCTCTACTTAATGGTGTATTTTGGATTGAAGGGAAAGAAAAATCTCTAATCTGTTCAATGTCTGAACTCTGAGTAGAAGTGGCAGTTATCACCAACTTCTCTGAATATGTGTGAGCCAAGAAAATGTCCGTTGGTAAAGTACTGGACTTCGGATATTGTGAGACACAACAGATTTGGTTTACTTCTGCTCTCAGGTCCAGGCTCGAGGAAGTAAAGGGACGTGCTGAAGCCCCTGGGAAGTGCTCCTATACCAGCTATAGCCTAAAGGCCCTGAATTAGTGCTGCACAGTCCCCACTACACTTTTTCTTTCAGAAAGTCCACATTCAGCATTCTTCAAGTTAATGAACTAGTCATGCCATTATGAGCCTGTACTCCTGGAGAAATCTACACAGAACCTCTGATACCCCTGATTCCTTCTATCCTTAGGGTATTCCACAGGTTTGAAGGCCCTGAGGCATTCAGAAAAAGGAAGATGACTTATTGGAAACAAATGCAGATACAGATTAAAGCTAAGGTATGACATGTCACACTTAAGTTTGAGAAAATCATTCCCATTGTTTATATGCATTATTGATTTGCTGCTAACTTGAAATAAGGTCTTTTAAACTTCTTCAGCTAAATTACTGGCGCTGTTGAACATGATGGCCACTAGCCACATGTAGGGTAAGGGTCGTCAAGAAACATGTATAAAGGACTTATGGACAAAGCCAAAGATGGGTAGGATTGAGGGTGGGAGGTGGGTGGGGCAGGGGAAAGTGGAGACTACTGTACTTAAACAATATTAAAAAAAATAGATGCAAAAAAATAAATAAAATATATTTTAGGCAATAAATAACAAAGAAAAACCAAATTGAGATGAGCTATAAATCATACTAAATTCTGAAGACTGAGTACCAACAACAAAGAATGTAAAATATTTCATTAATAATCTTCATATTAATTATACATCAAAACAGTACTATTTTAGATATACTGGATTAAAAATACATTATTAATTATTAATGTCATCTGTTTCCCTTTGGGTTTTTTAATAAAGCTATTAGAAAATTCAAAATTATATATGTGCTGACATTATATTTCTATTGGACAACGCAGCGATAGCAAGAACAGTTTTTACACATGAAATGTATCCATAAAAGGCTATACAGCATATCATGTTTATATAAATTCATAACTTTTCTCAGCTCACAGCCATCTAGCACACAAACATGAGTTACACAGGTGAGAATCCTTATGGCAAAAACTGCCAAAAGCTCTAACAATTCTCAGCACTGAACATCACTGTGGTGTTAACATTAATAAACCAAATTCAAAAGCACTTACTCTTCTGTCAACAGAGAAAACCAAACTGTGGATTTAAAGGAAAAAATATTCAGGCATATGGAAAATTACTTTAATACTTAGCACATAAAATGCCTGTATTAGTTGTTTATTGTTATATAACAAGTTACCTCAAAACTTAGTAGCTTAAAACAACAGTGAACATTTTTTATCTCACAGTTTCTGTGGGTCAGGACCTCAAAGGCAGCTTAGCCAAACAGTTCTGGTTCCAGCGTCTCTCAGGGGGTTAGAGTCAGGATGTCAGCCAGAATTCAGTCCTCTGCTTCCACTTACAAGGCTGGCAAGTTGGTGATAGCTCTTGGCAAGGAGCCTCTGTTCCTCTCTACAGGGCTGCTTGAGTATCATTATGACATGTCGCCTGGCTTTCCTCAGAGCAAGTGATCCAAAAGAGCAAGGCAGAAGCATCAATATCTTTTATGGTCTAGCCTCGGAAGTCAAATACCATCACTTCTGACATTTCCTATTGTTCACACAGACTAATCCTGACACTATGTGCGAGAGGACTGCACAAGGGATGAACACCAGGAGGCAAGGACGACTTGGGGCCATCTTCGGAGATGGTAACCAAAATACCCAAGTGTGTAACTCCAGTACAATGACACTGGATTATCAGTGAAGCAATGAAAAATGAAAACTGTGAATATCAAAACTGCTTCTGCAAGAAAATATCTGTTAGGATAACAGGGCCTTTACTACGAAGACACAGCTTTTGTTCCATGATTATACTAAAATGGAACCCAATGATACTACATTATGATGGACAACAAACATACCTAAAATGTAAATGGCAGATATTAAGGAGACTTTGCAAAAGTGAGATATGAACCAGCATATCACTGAATATGAATTCATCAAAATATGCATTCTCTCAGGAATTATTCAGAATAAAATCTGCAACTGGATTGAATTCTACTTACAGGTCTTTTCTTGTGATTATGGTAAAAATCACAATAATCCAACTTAATTCATTAATAGATCAGTACTAAGAATGCTCAATGATATGCCAATCAATCAAAATTCAATTAAAAATATATTTGGCAAATGTTTAGAAAGTTATACAATAGAGGTTTATTAGTAAGTTTAGTTCTCACACTTTAGTGAAGTTTCTATCATTTGGGAATCAACACGTTTTTTAAGATGAAAATGAAATATTCATAGCCTTATCTGCCCAAATGACCAAAGACTCTCTTTAGATTCCTGTTTCTTCACGAATTTTCATAATTGATTCTACTCTTAAGGAAGGAGGGAGGAGGAGTCACAAAATTTAGCCAAAAATGAGTCTAATTCAAAATTACAAAGAAAAGAATATTTGTACTCTTTCAAGTTAGTCAATTTTCTAGCACACATTATTTGGAAGAAACGTATTAAATTGGCAGCCTGAGGCGAAAAGACTACAGTATTTTTTGGACTATAAGATGCACTTCCCCCACATACTGGGGGGGGGGGGGGGGTGCGTCTTATAGTCCGAATGTAGCTTACCTGGTTTGCTGGCATTGGAGCGGTGGTGGAGCAGGTTTTTCTCCCCCTATTTTCCTCCTCTAAAACCTAGGTGCGTCTTACAGTCCAAAAAATATGGTAAGTAGAGAAACACTTCAATTTCATTCACCTGCTCTAACTTGAATATTTCACTCTGTTTAACCAGTTCAGGCAACACCAAATTTAGATATGTTCTGTGTGCTACAGAAAACTCACTTAATGGCTGTCTGGAGACAGCAGAGAAATATGCTTTATTATTCTGAATAGTTCATTAATCAACATCATCCATTAATTATATCATTTAAAAGCAGTATCTTAAGAATTATACTTCAACTGCTATAAATTATGTTCGTATTCATCAAAACTAACACAGACCAGTTTTCCTACTACTGAATTAGGTACTAAAGCCTACTTACGCCAACTATACTTATTAACTGAAGTCAAATGAGACCGCTTCATTCACAGAGTATAGGGATTACAACGGGAGGTTTGTGTGGCCAAAACTAGTAGTTTTGGAGGGATTGCAGAGAGTGAGAGAGAGGAACTTGGAAGCAATGAAAGAAGCCCTCATGTCCTTAAATAAGAAGATTTCTATATTCAAGCAAGATTAAGGCAAAAGCTGTGACAGCTGTAACTATGACTTCACTCAGGCAAGTGAACAAGAAGATGGGACCCTTTAGCAAATCTCGTAATACTACTCCCCTAACACATAACTCTGAACTTCGCTTCCTGACATCAGCTCTGTGAACATTTAGCTATATACCATTGCAGCTGTAAGAGCTGAGTCTCTACTGCCTTTCCTTCAAACCCAACATTCAATAAGGAAAGCAAAGACAAAAAAAACAGCAACTAGCCCTGGCTGGTGTGGCTCAGTGGATTGAGTGCTGGCCCGCCAACCAAAGGATGGTGGGTTTGATTCCCAGTCAGGGCACATGCCTGGGTTGTGGGCCAGGTCCCCAGTAGGGGGCACGAGAGAGGCAACCACATTTATGTTTCTCTCCTCTTTCTCCTTTCCATCCCCTCTGTCTAAAAATAAATAAATAAAATCTTTATTAAAATTTTTTTAAAAACAGCAATTAGAAATGAATCTTTTGTTTTCTTCAAACATCTCCTTTAAAGTAAAAAGAAAAAAGCCTCGATAATACCGTAACATAAAAAGAAATCACCTGATAACAAGAGCTCTTATTAAGCTTTTCCCTTTTTCAGCAGCAGAAAGAAGGTCACTGCAGATTTCCATAGATTACCCAAGATAACAGCTTCCGACATTTACTCTTCCCTTTCCCAACTCTGACTGGGCCATGGTTAGGGAGGTCATTTATTTGGGTTAATTTTAAGAGCTGCTTCCTTTGGAGTAAACACCACTTACCAGAGAGACTTTAACACGTTCTAAAAGTTACTGATGTTAACTGCTATCCATTATCCTTAATGTAAAGAGACAGCAATTCTTTATTACCCTCAACCCGACTGTTTATTCTTCCTCCCTCTTCCCCATCCTTCAAGTATACATATACATGCAGAAGATTTCATTAAAATCATTCAACTTGTCAGAATTCAATTACCAACTGCTCAGATGTTTGGTGGTGGGGGGAGGATTGAAGCCAGATGCATTGATGCAGTCAATTTCAAGAAAAGAAAGCTAGCCTAACACAGAGACAGAACTTGGTTACATACCAACTACTTTTTATTTTAAGGAAATGCTTTGGATTAAAATGTTTTCTCCCCCTTCTCTTTAAAGCTCCTCAAATATCTCCCCCAGCTACAGCAGAATTCTGATATAACCTCAACTGTTAAATATGGGAGCCAAACAAAAGCAGATGCATTTTGTTAAAGAAATGGAAACATACCTATACAATGATGTGATATATGTGCATATTCATAACTTTTACAAGAATCCCACATATATTAGCCAGATTCTCATCTTGAAAATCCTGACAGTTGGGTACCAGAAACTCAGGCAAGGACATGGGGTTTACCTCATGTACGACATGTCTCCTCCGATAGGTGTGCTTATAAAAAGAACGAGCATACATTTTCAAAGTCTTTACCAAAAATCCCAAAGATAATCTTTTATTTATAACAACAAAAACTGATAGGGTCCATAAACAGTTGACTCTTGCATTGAGGTCTTGGCAAAGGGGGGATATATATATATATGCCTGCTTCTGCTTTCTCTTAAAAATAAAAAGAATCCTATTGGAGACTTCATTTTCCAAATGCAAGGGTGGAGTTTCCACAATAAGACAAAGAAAAGGATTAAACCATTTCATTTTATTACAGTGAGTACACAGTACTTACAGAACACAGAATGTTACTGCCAAATATAACTTCAACCGTTCATCATTTTATGGTAAGCAATCTTGTAATAAGCTCAAAGAATGCGGCCAAAAGTTCCCATAGAATAGGGCTAAACTTAACTCTAGGAAATGGCTGAGCAGGCTATACATTAGTACTATCGATAAACATTCTTTCTGTAAATTTAATTGCCTATCACATGGAATTAAATTTTGGCCAAAAGGAAAAGTATCTAATGTACACTTCAAACACTGCAGTTTTTAAAAATAATTTTAAAACTTGTTTTGCTCTTTTTCTAAATGGTAAAAAATAGCACAGTTTGAGCTAAAAGCTTTAAAAAGTTGCAATACATGCCACCAATTTGAGTAGATGCTTCACTTGCAGAAAAGCAACTTTCAAGTTAGTTTTAGCAACTACCCACAGGGCTGTAAAATGAGACACTGATCTGTATGTACACTCCTCTAGTGTAATCCTAACTCCATTTAATACCTTGTCAAGAACACCATAAAAACCCAACCAAGCCCATATTCTAGATAGAAAGAGTCCTGTTTTGCCAAGGAAAAAAATAATTAAAAAGGCAGAAATTATATAGGATTAAATTTTTAAATAGGCCAAGGAGAAGGTCTGTTAAGAAGAAACCAAAATTTGTTTTTAGAAAAATAAGAACATTAATATATTAGAGGTATCCAGCATGTTATTCATCACATACTATTTCTAGAAAGGTTTCCTTAAATAATTGTCCCCATGATCAATGTGAAAACCAAGGATAAGTAGTCTTCATTTCAGAAGGGAAAAAATCTTCCCAAAATAAAAAAAATTATTTTTGTAGATAGGATAAATCAAATCAAATTGTAAAGAAAACCACAAATGTTTCACTAATTCTGCATCTAAGAGAATATTCCTATATATATAGTTGCTTCCCCTATTTCTATGTCAATTGTTTTCACTGTCTTTGAACTTTATTCATAGAATCATTGGTCTAAGGAGAGCTGACTCCAAGAGCCACAGTGTTCTTTCAGCAGTCCCATTCATCTCTCTGACAGTATCCTCTCTTAAGATTATATTCAGATACTTATTTTTGTTATAAATTAAAACAAAGCACCAATTCACTATGAATATAACCCCCTTGTCCAGTCCGGTCTATCTTGCCTTATTACAACATGACTAAAACCTACAGTTTTGTTAAAAGATAAAGTGAGTGCTATTGCTTAAAAAATAAAAATATATAAGGTAAATATTTTCAACTGAGAGAAGATGACATTTCCTTTGTTAAAATATTCAAGGCCCTTAAAGGGAAACCTATGAAATTTTAGAGAATATTAGGATGTTAAATGTAATATCATCATACAAAGTTTTTTCTAAATTTTATTTTTATTATGTATAATAAAACTATATTATATATAAATAAAACTATAATTAATTATAGCTGTAATTAATGAACAGCTACCTCTGCAAAACATTGTTTAAGAAAAACAAAAATGAAATTTTAAAAATAGCCCTTAATTAACCTAAGGCCAATACAAACTAGTTGAAAAGGGAAAAGAAGAATTATTAAATTACACAGGAGCAATTATAAAACAATAAAGTACAATTAAACATAGAGGCTGAAGAACAATGGATAAAACAATAACAATACAGGGTAGAGTTCATCAACAAATGTTAATTTTAAGCAGTGAAACTGGAAATCTACAGGAATAAGATTGTGTGTTAAGTAGAAGAGCATAAATTAATTAGGAAACCAATAAAATGTATTTAAGGAACACCAATCCCAGCAGACTGCCTAGAAGAGAGTAACTATGCTGGCTGAGTATCTCCTCTAAAAATGAGACTGGAAATACAGCTGACCCTTGAACAGCACGGGTTTAAACTGCATGGTCCATTTACTGGTGGATTTTTAAAAATAAATATATTGGATAATTTTTGGAGATTTGTGACAATTTGAAAAACTTGCTTCTTCTAAAAATAGCTAAAAAATACTAAGTTAAGTATGTCATGAAGGCACAAATAGACAATTCATCTTGTACCAGATAATGTAAAGGTACAATGTCAATAAATACAGTACTGCAAAGGTATTTTATATTCCTTTTTATTTTCATAACATTTTCTTTTCTGTAGCTTACTTTATTGTAAGAATACATATAATATACAAAATATGTTAATCAACTGTTTATGTTATTGGTAAGGCTTCCAGTGAACAGTAGGCTATTAGTAGCTAAATATTTGGAGAGTCAGAAGTTTTATGAGGATTTTCAACTGTGAGGGGGGGTGTCAATTCCCCCAACCTCCACATTGTTCAAGGGTCAACTGTACTTACAGGGTTTGGAAGATGGGAGATTTCAAAGGCCAGGCTAATAGGTCTTTGACATCTATCGATGCAACTGACATCAATAAGCATTTTTTAAATAGAGAACCAACTATGTACAAAGTAACCAGACATGGTTCCCAAACCCAGTACATGGGGAAAACAACAGACAAAATCATTAGTAAATAATACAAAGATAAAATAAGGCTTGAAATCAAAACAGAAATAAACTCTAATGGAATTTATAACAGAGGGTGTGATTAATTCCAAATATGAGGATTTAGGCAGGCTTCACAAAGGAAAGAACGTTTGATCTGAACATTACAACATGAGTAGGCTCTGAATGAGAGATTTTCTAATCCCCAAATCAGCATAAGTCAAATCAGCTATGATTATGTTTCCATATATGAGTAATGCTTATTTGGGAGGCTCTTGTTGCTGGGATTTACCAACTTTCAGTTCTTCATACAACAATTATTCTCTCAATTGCACTGTAACACACCTTTGATGTATCCACACAAAACAAGGTTATAATGAGCATATCCAATGTTCACAGAGAGGGGGAAAAACACATTTCTAATTTGTCTCTATATCCTTGCAGACTGAAAACTGAATTTAACTATACAGAGCTTTGCTTTTTTAATTTTATTTTTTTAAGTACAGTTTACATTCAGTATTATTTTGTATTAGTTTCAGGTGTACAGCATAGTGATTAGACCAGCATGTACTTTACAAAGTCTTCCCCCCAATATTCCCAGTACCCACCTGGCACCATACAGTTATTACAATATTATTGACTATATCCCCTATACTGTACTTTACATCCCCATGATTATTTTTTAACTACCAATATGTCCTTCATGATTCCTTCATCTTTTTCACCCAGCCCCGCAAACCCCCCTCTGGCAACCATTAGTCTGTTCTCTGAATCTATGAGCCTGTTTCAATTTTGTTTGTTAGATTCCACATACAGGCAAAATCATATGGTATTTGTCTTTCTCTGACTGACTTGTTTCACTTAGCATAATACCCTCTAGGTCCACCCATACTGTCACAAATATTAAGATTTCATTCTTAAATTCCTGAGTTAGGAAAACAAAGTTTGGCAAAACTAAATGCAGTTTAGAAAAGGCACTATAATAGTAAAAAATATGTAATAATCACCAATATGTGCCTCATTATTTTTATTGCTCATGTCCTATGAGTGAATAGTAACTGGAATTGTAAATAATTTCAAAGTCAGTGTGTATGAGCCATGCTAGAAACACTTTAAAAAACCATTGTATAATCAAGTCTTAAAATAGTCATGTAAACATCTAATAAGACATTGTAAGACCCAAAGACCTTGTGAGCACATTCTTACTTTCAGAACAGGTTGTCAAGCTAGGCTCACTGGGTATTTTCCCAGCCCCAGCTCTGAAATCAGCCACTTTTCCAAGAGATCTTGGTTCATTTTAGTGGAAAAAGGTATATAGAAATGAAATTCTGATTCCCCCTTTCCCCCCCCCTTTTCCCCAACCACTCCCATGGATAAATGGTCTCTTTAGTTTCTAGTCTATCCTTCCTGTTTTCTTTTGAAAATAAGATCAGATATGTCTGTACTTTGTTATACCAAGAGTAGCATGCTCTATCTTTTGTGCATTTTTTCCAGCAACTTGACAGAATGTTCTGGAAATCACTTTATATCAGTTTATTAGAGATATTCCTCATTCTTTTTAAAAGCTGTCAGTGTAGTGATTGGGGGGGAGGGAGGAAGGTATGGGGGGATAAATAGTGACAGATGGAGACTTGACTTGGTATACAGATGATGTGTTTTAGAACAGTGTGCCCGAAACCTGTATAATTTGGTTAACTAGTGTCACCCCAATAAATTCAATAAAAAGGAAAAAAAAGAGGATCATCAATCACTAAGGCCTAGAATGTATTGTCATTTGTCCTGAAAACAGTGATTGCCACAGCAGCTCTGGTGGGCATGATTGAAGGACATCAGTGTGCCCAGAAACTGCAATGTAGTCTACAAAGGTAGGACAAGTGCAAAAAGCAGGGCCAGAATTTCTAAGGCTCAGCTGATGGCAAACTGAATTTCTTTTTCAAAACCAGTGGTAAAGTTGTATGTGGATGCCCAATACATGTGAGCTGAAAGAAGAGATGCTTGCAAAAATGGAAGCAGACAGTTCCAGAGCAACCACAGTTTTGCTTTTTGAACTAAGGCCATACCACAGATGAGCTACAAATAAGGCTGGTAAATCATGTCTGCAGCTATATAGACTTTGTTTGAATTTTAAAAATTGCAACAAAACTTACAAACAATACCTTCAAGGAAAGTTCACTTTTTTATGCAGCAACTCTTGAAGCAAATCATACAATGAATGATTTATCATTAAAGTGAAACAGGAAAAAAAAATACTACAGCACAAACAAAAGACATTAACTTACAATTCAGGACACTTGGACTTTAATCTTCAGTCTTTATTAAAAAAATCTATGTAACTTCTAATTATATCATTCCGTCTTGTACTGTTTTAATTTATTCATTAGTGAAGTGTAATTGGACCAAAAAGATGTTTTTAAAGCTGTCAAGTCTTCAATGTGTGGATATATCATAGGGGACTCAGGCACCCTCCTACCCAAGGGCAGTTAGGTTGTCTCCAATATTTTGCAAGTACCAACAATATTGCAAAAATCCTTGTGCATATGTCAGACACATCTAGATCAGGAGTGTCCAACCTGTGACCCACCGGCCACATGCAGCCCACGATGGCTATCAATGTGGTCCAAGAGAAATCGTAAATTTACTTAAAACTCTGAGATTTTTTTGTAATTACATGTCACAATGTCACATAAAGTCAACATACATATGCTCTTGCTATCTGTACGCATGCGTGGCTTCAGTATTACTGTGGTGTGAAGCTTCCAGTGTGTTATCTTCCAAGTGCAGACAGTAGAATTGACACCACTGGACGTTATGTGTGCTTGTGGTGACTTAACAAGGCAGCGATTATCAGTAATACTTCAATCTACGATTGCAACGTTAGGTGCTGAATATTATTCACAAGTCAGGTAAGCATTCTTATTTGATTATTAAAGGTATTTCCACCCCTCGGGGGCGTCTCACACATCGCCCACCACGCTTTACAATTGGCCCTCTGCCTCGCCCTGCATCGGCAGCTGAGAGGGCTGTGGAGGGGCCCAAACCTTGCTTTCTAGTTTCCTGTCAATTAATTTTCACAATGAAAGTAAATAAAGACCCTTTATCAATTATTTTTTTTAATCCCAGGATGGCTTCTACAACATCTGAAAAGAAAAAAGAAACCCCCAAAAAGAAAAATTACAGATGAAGGAAGACTGCTCAACAAAAAGTGGACAAATGACTACTTTTTGTCAAGGCAAATAGTAAGGGACTCTGCTTACTTTGTAGGGAGTTTGTGCAAGTTTTCAAAGACTATAACTGGAAAAGGCATTATATGCAAAAACATGCTGCCAAATTCAATGCGTATGAATGCATATGAAGGATTGTGTCATAAGGACAAAACAGCAGAACTGAAAAAAGTCTTGTCTTCTCAACAAAATTTTTTTAAAGAAGTTGTAACTCGGACAGATTCCATTGTAAAAGCTAGTTATGTGGTAGCATATTTAATAGCAAAAAAAAAAATTTACTAATGGTGAGTTTATTAAGCAATGTATAGAAAGTGTGGCAGATATAATTTGCCCTGAAAAAAAGGGGGGTATTTCTAATCAGTTGGTCTCACCAGACAATAGCCAGGAGAATTGAAGAAACTGGAAAATCTATCAAAGAAGTTTGGAAAGCAAAGCTGCTAATTTTAAATTTTATAAAGCTCTGGCAATGGATGACAGCACTGATGCGACAGATACGGCTCAACTTGTCATTTTTATTAGAGGTAATGATGACGAATATAATGTCACTGAAGAAAAAGCTTCTTTAGCACCATTAAAAGACAAAACTATATCAAGAGATTTATACGAAGCAATATAAAATATGTTAAAGCAATTTTCTTTGTCCACTGTCAACACATATGGTATAGTCACTGATGGTGCCCCGGTGATGGGAGGTAGGAGAGAGAGACTTGTAAAATTAACAGAAGGCAATGCAACTGCCGCTCAAAACTCATGTTTGATGAAGTATCACTGCACAGTACAGCAAGAAAATTTATGCACAAAAGCTTTAAAAATGGATAATGTCATGCAACTCATCATCAAGACTGTGAATTTCATAAGAGGCAAGGGACTGAATCATCGCCAATTCCAAGAATTCCTTAAAAGTACTGATGCTGACTATGGCAACATCATTTACTTTTTGGAAGGAAGATGGCTAAGTCAAGGCCAAATGTTGACAAGATTTTATGATTTGTGACATGTTATCAAGTTGTTTATGGTATCAAAAAACAAATTTGTGCCAGAAATTGATGATGAAAACTGGCTTACAGATTTAGCATTTTTAGTGGATTTAACCTCTCATTTCAATGAGTCAAACATGCATCTTCAAAGTGAAAACCAACTTATCAATACCATGTTTCAAACCATAACAGCATTCCAAATTAAACTGAGATTATGGCAAGATCAAATTAAGGCAACAATTTTATGCTTTTCGACACATTGGCTAAACACAGTCCTGTGAGCAGCGAAAAATACGCAGACTTGCTTTTTGATTTGATACAAAAATTTGAAAACAGACTTCAGGATTTCTGGAAAAATAATCAATATTTTGCTATATTTTCAGTTGACATAAATATTACCGGCCAGTTTTCAAATGGAATGCACAGAGCTGCAATCTGACACTCAACTAAGAGAGAACTTTGATCGTGTCTCTTTATTGCACTTTTACAGGCCCTGTCTTCCCAGAGACAAATATCCCTTGCTTCACAATCATGCCTTACTCATATCATCACTATTTTACATTTGTGAGCAACTATTCTCAAGGATGAAACACATTAAGAGTAAAATTAGAACCAAAATATCTTATGAGCACCTTGAGAACTCCCTGAGAATTGCCACTACTTCTATCAAACCAGATACTGATGCACTAGTTTCTCAAATACAATGCAAACATCCCACTTGTTTTATGATGCTTTCTTTTCTTTTACTTTTATAATAAAAAAAATTTAAAGAAATCAATGATGTGTTGTTACTTAGATATGTACATTTTCTGTATTTGTGATCACAAACTTGGGACCTGCTCAGTGATTTTAAAAGATTATCAAAAGGGCCGCTGCATAATTAGGGTTATGTGAGGACTTTTTTGTTTATCTGTGGTGGCAGATATCATGAAAATCATGCACGGACCTTCCTTTTGCTCCTCATTTTTAACTGGTGTTTGTGTATTTAATGTGTGGCTCAAGACAACTCTTCTTCCAGTGGGGCCCAGAGATGCCAAAAGGTTGGACACCCTGATCTAAATGTTGGGCAGCTGGGTCAATAAGTAACTACATATGAATATAATAATTATAACCCACATAAAAAATCACTTTTAAGACTGTAATAATTTTTAAGAGTGTAAAGAGGCTTCCAAAACTGAAAAGGTTACGCCTAGTTAATACAAATCATAGTAATATCCAAAACACCAAGGTACAAACAGGATATACTTGAGTAGCAATGTGGTACCTTTAGAAAGGGCATTCACAGTTAAAGCCAGGATAAAAAAAAGCAGTGTTTCAAGTTTGTGGGGGCACTAGAATCCCTTCATCGGGGGGTATCATTTTCATTTTATATATAAGGAATTTGTTTAATCTCTTCAGAATCCTTTTAATGTGTTGAGCCAAGAACAAAGAGCAAAGTAATTTATTTCCAAACTCACTTTCTGCCACAAAGGAATACTTTTAGTTCCATCTAAAATATTCAAAAACTGGAAAATTGGAAGGAAACAGTTGTCTTTTCAGAATACTTTCAAGATAAAATATGGAATTTTGAATTAAAAATAAACCACACAGTACAGCAAGGACAAACGCTAAGTGCAACTATCATGAATAAATCTCACATGACATGGTCTCTAACTCTATGGCAGCAGGGAACAGTTTTGTGGAAGACAACTCTTCCACAGGATGGGGTGGTGGGATAGTTTCAGGATGATTCAAACACATTACATTCAAGCTCGCCTCCTGCTGTGTGGCCCAGTTCCTAACAGGCTTGGACCAGTATTGTCTGTGGCCTGAGATTGGGGACCCTTGTCACAGATGATGCTGAACAAAAGACATCACAAAAGAATGAGCAGAATGACTACATTTATATAAAATAAAAACATGCAAAACTAACCTATACTTTTTGATATATACAGAGGTCACTATAATGATTTCCTCTAATCAGTAAAATGATTTCCTCTGAAGAAATTGAGGAAATAATGTGTGGGAAGTAATGTATCTATATGATTTCTGGAAGCCATTAATATCCTTGACATTATCATTATATATATTATTTACATTGTTATATAATTTTTATTTTTTAATTGAATTTATTGAGGTGACATTGGTTAATAAAGTTATATAGGTTTCAATGCTCATGAATTAGAAGAATTAACATCATCAAAATGTCCATATTACCCAAAACAATTTATAGATTCAACACAATCCCTATTAAAATACCAATGACATATTTCACAGATATAGAACAAACATTTCAGAAATTTATATGGAACCATAAATGACCCCGAATAGCTGCAACAATTTTCAGAAAGAAGAACTAAGTAGGAGGGATCACAATACTTGATATCAAACTGTATTAGAAGGCCACTGTAATCAAAACAGTCTGGTACTTGCAGAATAACAGACACATAGACCAATGGAACAGAATAGAGAGCCCAGAAATAAACCCAAGTCTCTATGATCAATTAATATTTGATAAAGGGGGCAGAAGCATAAAATGGAGTAAAAATAGCCTCTTCAACAAATGGTGGTGGGAAAGCTGTACAGCTACATGGAAAAAAATGAAACTCAATCACCAACTTACACCATACACAAAAATAAATTCAAAGTGGATAAAAGACTTAAAGTCATGACACCATAAAAGTCCTAGAGGAAAACATAAGCAGGAAACTCTCAGACATTCCACGCAGCAATATTTTCACTGATATGTCCCCTAGAGCAAGGGACATAAAGGAAAGAATAAACAAATGGGACCTCATCAAATTAAAAAGTTTCTGCATGGCTAAAGAAAACAGCATTAAAATGAAAATAGAAACAACTATATGGGAAAACATATTTGCCAATGATACCTCGGGCAAAGTTTGATCTCCAAAATATATAAAGAACTCACATGACTCCACTCCAAAAAGACAAACAACCCAATTATAAAATGGGCAAAGGACCTGAACAGACACTTCTCCAAGGAGGATATACAGAGAGCCCAGAGACATATGAAAAGATGCTCAGCATCACTAGACATCATGGAGATGCAAATTAAAACCACAGTGAGATACTACTTCACACTGGTGAGAATGGCCATCATAAACAAATCAACAAACAACAAGTGTCGGAGAAGATGGAGACAAAAGGGAACCCTAGTGCACTGCTGGTGGGAATGCAGACTGGTGTAGCCACCATGGAAAACAATATGGAATTTCCTCAGAAAACTAAAAATGGAACTGTCTTCTGACCCAGCAATTCCACTGCTGGGATTATATCCGAAGAACCCTGAAACACCAATCCAAAAGAGCCTATGCACCCCAATGTTCATAGCAGCACAATTTACAATAGCCAAGTACTGGAAGCAACCTAAGTGCCCATCAGTAAATGAATGGATCAAAAATCCATGGTACATTTACACAACGGAATACTATGCAGCAGAGAGAAAGAAGGAGCTCCTACCCTTTGTGCCAGCATGGATGGAACTGGAGAGCATTATGCTAAGTGAAATAAGCCAGACGGTGAGGGACAAATACCATATGATCTCACCTTTAACTGGAACCTAATCAACAAAACCAACAAGCAAGCAAAATATAACCAGAGACATTGAAATTAAGAACAAACTGACGGTAACCAGAGGGGAGGTGGGAGGGGACAGATAATGGGGGGAAGGGGGGCAGGGTTTTCAGGCACAACTATAAAGGACACATGAACAAAACCATGCGGGGGGGGGGGGTGGAGCAAAGGAGGGAGGTGGTGCTCTTTTCATTACATTCAATGAATTATATCATGTGTCTTGCATATGGCCATCAGCTATCATTATTCATTACTTTGATCCTTAATATCTATCACATACTGAATTACCTTGGAAAAGTCACTCATCCATTCTAAATTAATTTTCTTTATATGTAATATATAAATAAATACGATTACTTATCTCTTAGATTATAAAAGGAGGAAATAAGAGACTGCATATGAAAGCACTTTTGTTGTTATCATACCAACTGACAGAAGATTAAAAGGGCACCTTCTGGTTTATAAGGACAGACTGGTATTAGAAAACATTAAATTGGAAGGGGGTGAGGACCAGGGCAAGACAAATGAAACAGTTAAAGGGCAAACAAAAAGAAGGGCTTATCTTATCATAAAATGAATATTTTCTACAATTAAAATAATAATGTGATCAAGTTCAAGAAGGGAGGTTGAAGTAAAACCCTAGAAACAAACTAATTATTAAACAATTTCATACACTATAAAGAAGACAATTCCAACTTCTGAGTAAAGAAACAATTCCCAATAGTGTAGTGCAATTGTTAGCAATGAAGAAAAGCTAAGACTGTCACTACACAGAATACCCTAAAATGTTTTAAATTAAAAAGTAAAAGTAGCCCTGGCTGGTGTGGCTCAGAGCAGTCAGTGACTGCTGGCCTGCGAAAGGTCGCTGGTTTGACTTCCAGTCAGGGCACATGCCGGGGTTGTGGGCCAGGTCCCCGGTTGGGGGCACGTGAGAGGCAACCAATTGATGTTTCTCTCCCACATGGATGTTTTTCTCTCTTTCCTTCTCCCGTCCTTCCTCTCTTTCTAATAGTACATAAATAAAATCTTTAAAAATATAAAAGTAGGAAAAAAGTTTAGAACAATTTTAAAAGATTTATAGGTAAATATTCGCATGTTCTCAAAAAGGGTGCAACTGAGCAAAACAATTCATGAAAAAAAAAGCCACCATAAGAGAGATAAGACTTGAATTAAACAAATGAAAATTGAAGACATGAAAAATACTGGGCTGCACTGATAACCACAGAAATATAAATTCAAAGAAACATTAAATATTTTGCAGTCATCAGCTCTCTCTCTCTCTCTCTCTCTCTCTCACACACACACACACACCCATACACACAGAGAAAAAGAAGAGAAAATTGACAGTGGCAATTACTGTTGGCAAGGGCGAGGGAAATTGGTATGCTGCTTTTTTTCACAAGTCAGTGCATTTGAGGAAATTTATACTGTTTCTATAAGGAGTATGTATTTTATAATCAGTAAAAGTCATATAAAACAAAATGAAAACAGGCATTAAGTGGGATTTTCATGTCTGAAATGAATATATTGATAGCCTAAACATGGCTTCTACATACTAGATAGCGCCTCCAAATCTCTCCAGGAAAAGATCTCACAATTATGCACTGTGACACACTGTATCACTCAATTAGAAGTTACAATGAGAGGGAAGAAAATCTGGCAGTGGCTTAGCAGTCTCAGCAGAAGTTTCAGAGGTTTCTAGCAAGTTGATAATATTCTTCTCTTAAAACTTAAACCTTCATTCTGACAGGCTCGAGATCCCAGGAATCTCAGAATCATGACCGAGCCACTTAGAAAGCTGTATGCATTTATGTTAAATAACTCAATTTCTCTGAGTCTACTTCCTCATCATAAAATGTGCACAAAATTGCAGCTATGATGGATCAGTGTGAGGGTTAGAAACGATCAATGCCCAGGGCCTAGTTTCAAGAACGGGGCACATAATTGGCACTTATATAGTCACTTAAGCTAACACTGATCCTAACCTAACACTAATTCGCATTTAACTGCCACTATTGTTGTTGTACCTGTTTAACTCAATCTGTAAATAATTAGGTTCACACATCAATCATCACTCCATTGAAGTAGAAAAGTAATTTGTGTCCAGCATGACTGTGAAATAAGTTCTCTAAAATGGATTTTTAAAAAGGAAGGAAATAAATGAGAGAGGAAGGTAGGGGGAAAAGGAAAAGGAAAAGGAAGCATGAAAAAAAGAAGGAAGTTAAAATACAGACACAAACCAAGACTAGCAATGCACTTTAATAAAGAAAAATAGCAAATAGTTTCACTGACCACTCTAAAGCTCAACAATATCCACTGACATTGAACTTACCAATTAAGTCTGATCAACTTGAAGCAAGATGAACTTTCTCCTATGCTGAGGTGTCCTCTCAAAGCTGTGGAATAAAACTTGTCTTTTCTATTTAAAGCCATGCCTTTAGTACTAAACAGATGGTCTGAGAGGAAGGCAGTAAGCAGGGTTAGAAAGAGGAAAAAGAGGAGAATACCGATGAAGGGAAAACAACAGGCAATTCCGGATCACGCCTCTTTACCCGATCCTTGCAGATTCTCCCAAGTTCTCACCTGGAGCTGTGCAGAGCTATCATTGAGACTGTCCTCCCTTCGCCGAGCCTCCTCTAGCATCTGTGCACTCTTCTTCTTTTCCACCTGTTCCTTGTGCTTCAGATTTGCTACCTTCTTATTCTGGTCTTTCACTTGCCTGTTGATAAGTGGGGAGAAAAATCAAGCTATTCATATACATGCATAGAAAAAAATGTTTATTTAGTTTTACACCACTGTCACAAAGGAACAGCTGAAAACCAACAAAGAGTTCTGGCCATGAAGTGGTTCCAACCATTTCAAGAGCTCTCCTACTAACAGCAAAAAAAAAAAAAAAAAAAAAAAAAAAAAAAAAAAAATTGCATTTCAGCAAGTACTTTATGAAGCACAATGAAATTCTAAAAGGGGGGCACCAGATAGTTTGGAATGACATGAAAAAGAAACCAAGCCAGAAATTGATGTTGGTCAAATGGCAATAGTCTCCTGACAGCAATGCTATGAAATAGTAGAATGGCTGATTAAGAAAGGTTTTGTGATACAACTCTTATTTTACTATTATTAAATCTTTCACTTTCAAAAAGCATGAGAACATTGTACCTACTTCTGAAGCTCCCTATCCTATATCACTGCCTCCGCACTAAGAATAAATAAACTATATCCTAAAAACTTTGTGTTTATAATCCCCTTGCTTTTACTATGGTTTTGTTACACATATGGATCCTTTATTTTGCATTTTTTGAAATTTATATATAAAGTTTATTAATAAACGATTTTTCTTTTCAATATATGTTTTGAGACCATACTGGTTAATGAGTGTAGTGTAGTTTTTTTTATCCACTCCATTTTCAATGCAGTATAAAATGATATATGTCAATTGTCTTAACACATTCTCAAGTCTGTGATACAATAAAGAGTTGTACTACAAAACCTTTCTTAATCAATCATCATTCCACCATTTCATAGCATTGATATCAGGAGACTATTTCCATATTGCCAACATCAATCTCTGGCTTGGTTTCTTTTTCATGTCAGGTCTAAACAACAATTGGGTTGTTTAGTTTTTTATTATTACAAGCAATGCTGCAAGGTACATTCTGCTATTGCCTGTGCTAGGGATTCTCCAAGGTACAGGCCTACAAACTGAATTGCTAAGTCGTGTTGTAGGTATACCTTCAGGTTTACTAATTATTTTCCAAGAAGTTACATTAATTCATACTTACACTAGTAGTACAAAACAGCACCTGTTATACTTCTGCATATTTGCTAACACTTGGTTCTATCAGACTTTCTGAATTTTATCCATCTGGTAGATATATATAAATAATATGTCATATAGTTTTAAAATGCATGTTCCTAGCTTCTGAGGATGAACATCTTTTCATACAGTATTTGATTATTCCTGTTTCCACTTCTATGAAATAGCTATTATGTGCTTTGCCCATATTTCAATTAGGATATCTTTCTTAATGACTTATAGGTATCATAATCCTTCATCTGTTATATGTTTCACAAATACTTTCTTCCCATCTATTAATTATTTATTTGATTGTTCAGGGGTGTCCAACCTGCAGCCCAGGATGGCTATGAAGGCAACCTAACACAAAATCATAAATTTACTTAAAACATTTTAAGATTTTTTTTGTCATTATGTGTTTTATGTATTTAATTGGTGGCCCAAGACAACACTTCTTCCAGTGTGGCCCAGAGATGCCAAAAGGTTGGACACCCCTGCTTTATGGTACATTTTCATTTATAAAATTTTAAATTTTAAATTGTTCCAAGTGTACCAATCTTCTCTATGGTTTTAAATTTTGTGACTTTTTAACAAAATCTTCCCTGTTCTAAGTTCATAAAGATATTGCCTGAAAATTCTGTGACTTAGTCTTTCACATTGAAGTCTTTAATCCACTTGAAACTTAGATTGTATATGAATGAGGTAGAGATATAATTTCATTTTGGGGGTATATGGTCTGAGGAAAGAATAAAATTTCATTTTTTGCATTGATAACTAATTGTCCAGGATTATTTATATGCATTGCTACTTCAGTTGTATATAAAGTTTCTACACACATTGTGTGCCTGTCATGTGGCTGTGTACTCTGGTATCTTTGTATATTTTGCACCAAATCTATACTACCTCAATTACTACACCTTTGTAAGAAGTCTCAATACCTCTAAGGCAAGCCTGCCTACCTTCTTGTGTTACAAGACTCTCTTGACTGTTCTTGCCCCTTAATACTTCTCCTACAAATTTCAGAGCCAGCTTGTCAAGTTCCACTATGCCAACCAACCAACCAACCACAGTAAGGAAAACCCAACAGCAGCTTTTTGGGATTTTGACTGAAATTGTACCAAATCTATCTATCAATTTTGGAAAAACTGACATTTTCGTGCTCTTAACTCTTTCAATTCATTAACACCATATATTTCTCTAGTTATTTAGTTCTTAAAAGGCTTTCAACATAGAGTTAAGATTCAATCAATAAAAGACTGGCATTTATTTTATCCATAGTACCTATATGTTTTGTGGTCATTTTAAATTCCAGACACTTTGTCACTCTACATGGTGACATTTTTAAATTCCTCAGACAAAGTAAGCATTCTTTAAAAAGTACTTTTGAACAATGTAAATAGTAATAAAATTAACAACATGTAATTCCTCGTTATCATCTAATACTCAGTCCATATTCGAATTTCCCCAGTTGTCTTAAAATTTTTTTTAACACTTGCTTGTCTGAATCAAAATCCAAAAGATTTGAAACACAACAGATAGCGTTTGGTTTGTTAAATCCTGTAAGTCTATATTAATCTAAAGAAAAGTTTCTCACCTCCTTCCCTGTCCTGTTTTTTAAATGCCACTAACTTGTTAAAGAACATGAGTTCTGTAAAATGCCTCACATTTTGCTTCTGTTTGCAAATCTGTTTGCTTCTTCATGGTGTCATTTGTTCCACATACTTTTTCTATTTTAGATAGTGAAAGTTGTCTTTAACAGATTCAATTCAACATTTTAGGTCAAAACACTAAATAATGGTGGTGTGTACTGCACACTGCCTCCGTGGTTCTTCATCAGTGAGTAGTAAGAATGAAGGCAGCGACAGCCTGGTCTCTTCCTCTGTGCATTACGCTCACCCTTCCATCAACTTTTGATCTCTAGGCTCCTGCACCAATGAACTTTTCCTGACAACATTATTTCAATGACATTTTTAAATTAAATGGCAGGTAGACATGTAGTTGATTTCTACATATAGGTTTTATATCTGGCAAACTGGCAAATGTTCCTGGTAATTCTAATAATTTTCCTGTGGATTCTTTTGGGTTTTCTGTGTAGACAGTTGTATTATACATAATGAAAAATCTTTATACTTTGTTTTTCTTGTCTTACTGAACTTGCTAGAAGTTCCAGAACCATGATGAAAACAATTAGTGACAGTGGATATCTTTGTCTTTCTCCTGATTCTAAAGAAAATTATTTTTACATTTCACCATTGACTATGACATTCGCTGTATTTTTTTTCTTTGAAAACTTTTTATCTATTCCTTGTCTGCCAGAAGTTGCTATTATTTTAGTTGTAATTGAGTGATGAAGATATTGACAGCTTTCGAGATTTTCTAATGTTAAACTAATTTTATCATGAGATAAACCTGTATTGTATTTTGCATGATATTTACCTCTATAAATTTCTTAACTTCCTTCCAACTCGATTATACATTTATAAAATCAATGAAAAATCTGGTACTTTTATTGTTCTGTGTAATGAAGGTTTCACAGAGAATATAATTAATAATACTGTCAAAAACAAAACTGTGAAATCCTCTGTATAAGGCTTTAAAAACACATTTTCTTTTGTATAATTTGGATATGATTCTATCTATAGGCCAAAAAATGTCTTTTAATAATTTCTAAATACTTCTTCAGTGTAGAACTTTAACTGAGAAGTCATCCAAAATTAAACAGTAAGTTAATGACAGATGGTAAGATAAAGTCATTCTCTGATAGAAGTGGCATTAATACATTATTCAAAAGCTACGTTTCAGATTTTTACTTTCTGGCATCTTGACTGTGTCTACTGAAAGATTCAGCCACAGAAAATATAATAAAACCAGCTGTCATTGGAAGAAATAAAAATGAAACTAATGTCTATATTTGAATCTCCTCACTGCATAATTTTCTGTGTGAATACTTCCAATTTTATTAATCTGATATCAATCATATCAACTAGTAGAAAAAAAAAGACTGAGACCTTTGCATTGAAAAATACAAGAAAAAATTATGTTTTCATGAATCAAATTGCACTTTATCAAAATTAAATTCCTCGTAACACTGGTTTATTACATGCAAAGATTTTACTGTTTTAAGGGAGAAAAAAATTTTTCAAGCTGTACAAACTCTTTTCACCTTGCATCTGAGAACTGCTCCAGAAGGTGCTGGCCAGCGCTGACACGCCTGCAGCAGGGCCTAGTTATTTGCAGCAACAGGACACATAAAATAAGAAACCTACCACTGAGTATTTTTTGGAAAAAGGCAGATGTTACAGGCTAAATGTTTGATCCAGTCAAAGTCAATTGCATTCTTCAGCACTCTTTATCATAATTCTATCTGAGAATGAGTGACTTTTTGCTCCCAACTTTACCCCCAACTCCTAGAACTAGGTCAGGATATTTTCAGTTGTGTTTCAGGAAAGAACAAAAAAATCCATTGCTCCCATCCTATCCCAACTACCAGCCCACTTGTAGGTGTTTTTAATTTTTTTTAATTTGACCTTCACAATATTGGGCATACAATTTTAATGCTTACGTCCTTCAAATCCAAAGAAAACACAAAATGCTAAGTAAAAAATATAGAATATCGGGCTAAATACAGAGCATGATCCTAAGTATATATAGGATGGAGCAAAAGTAGGTTTCTAGTTGTTCATATGGAAAATATAATTTAATTAATAAATAATACAAGAATAAACTCTGTGTTTTGTGTACTCACAACTGTAAACCTGCTTTGCATCACCCTGTATGTCTTAGTATGCATAATCAAAAAATAAAATATTAAAAAGGAAAAAAATTAGTATTTTAGTTTTTCTCTTTATGGTTTTATGCAGTTTCTAAATTTTATACAATACACATAAAATATTTTTCAGATATTTTAGAGTTTTTTTAATGTAATATGGTTGTATCTCAGAATAGGTCATCTAAATCAGACTACATAGAACACATTTGAGTTTCCCTTATTTATTTGTCTTGATTTTCAATTTTCCATTTCCTATTCATATTTTCAATTTCCTTTCTTTAATTTAGTTTTGTGGCTATTAGTTCCATATTTTATTCCACAGACATAATTAAATAGGAAAATAAAATGATTTTATCAAAATCAGGCATCAAGGAAAGTATTGAAAATTGTGAGAGGATTAAAACAATCCCTTTCTGCTGGCTTTCCTCCCCACCTCCCTGCCCTGGGCGTGTGCAGGTGAGAGCGCGAGTGTACGCACAGTCCTGAGCTCACAGTGGAACTGGAGCAGGCGCACACACAACCTTCGTGCCTCATTAATACCCTTTTCTCAGGGAAAGGACACAAAAGGCAATAGCATCAAAACATGGTAATAAAGTGGGGGGCGTTTCTTGAATCCATAAGCAGGAATAAATATTCTGTGACATTAGAATCTGTGAAACATGGAATTTCCTTTACTTCACTTATAAATAGATCAATATATAATTGGATTTAAATCTGAGTTTACAAGAAAACAAGTTAGTAAATCTATACCTTAAAGTGCCACCAGGAAAAAAAAGGCTTTAATATTATAGCTTTTTTTTTAACTCTCTCAGACTGTGTTGTACCTCAATTAATTAATTTGAATAAAATTTTAAAAAGAACTTACATCTTTTATTATTCTTTAAGTAGGAAGAGAGGAAACTAAAGAGATTCACAAATAAATACTTTAAATCAGATTCTCAGCTTATGAGTTCCCAACAATAACAAACAGTGAAATGATGAATAGATTTAACTCTCTCCACAAAGATACGAATAAATTTAAGCGTAAGAAGAGAGAAAAGCAAAGATGGGAAAGGAAACAGTTTACTTTCTATTGGTCTCTGCCACAAGAAGTTTTATAAAACGTGGTCCACCATCTTGCTATTCAAAGTGTGATCCATGAACTCACTTCATCAGCGTGACTGGGGGTTTGTTAAAAGTACAGAATTTTAGGCTTACACCAGATCTGCTAAATCAGAATCTGCATTTTAACAACATCTCCAGGTGATATATTACAAATGCACACTACTGTTTAAGAAGTCGGTCTACTACACAGGCTATGCCTGGAAGGACCTGTCCCTGTTTACTTCATTGTTGCCTCTGCCTCTTGTTTCTTAAAATCCAAACTCAAATTTAGGCCATAACTACTACTGACTCTCTCCTGGCCCCGCAAACTCCCACGTCACTTTAACTAAATGTATCTTATAATCTGTTAATTTGTTCCCCCTATTACAGTGATCCACGTTCATGTCTTCGTACACCTAGAAAAATGCCTTCCTAGAGCTTAAAGTCTATGTTTGATACATTTTCATAGTTCACAATTCCTATCATAGTTCCTCAAGGTGTATAGATGCTCATTAGGTGGGGAGAAAATGGAGACCACTATACTTGAACAACAATAAAAAGAAAGTTTAAAAATGTTTTAAAAAATCTGTTAAACAAATGCATAAAAAGGAAACTAAGTATATCCCCTCTACTGACAAATTTACCAAACTATGTCTCTGAAGGAAAATACATTTTGTTTAATATTCCAAACCCATGCAAACACTGAAAAATGAATGCCTTCCTTATCTCTCAAACACCTAAGAAAATTATTAATTGGGAAAGAAATTACTCTTCCTTCTTCAAAACGTATTCCCACTCTATCTAGAAACTATCAATATTTTTGTCAGAGACTACACTTCTACTGGCTGTTTTGCTTTGTCAAAAAGAGAGATCTTTAACACTATTATAACCCTACCATAAAAATCTCCCACACAAATTTAAGAAACAACAGAGTGCTACTATAGTCAAATTTTAAAAAACATAGTAAAAATCAAATTTGACTCATGTATTTGAATTGGAGGACAGAAGTTTAAGCTAGACAGCTGAAATACATTTATCAAGAGGCAAAATTCCATTGCTGAAGTATTATATGTTATACTCACATATAAACATCTATATTATATTAAAATGTTACATATAAGGAGAGTAAATGTTACATATAAATACATTGTACACACACACACACACACACACACACACACACAGTCTCTACCTCTCCTACCATCCTAAGAGTAACTCCATTCACATTCACTTAATATAAAACTTAAGATATAAAAATTTCATAATACTACCTAAATACCTAATTGGACTTAAAAATAAGAATTTCATATTATATCTGTTTCCGTTTCCCTATGATAACTGCCAAAAAAGCATTCAAGAGTATAAAAATAATAGTTTTACATATCATGTTTAATTAAAATGTTTTTGCATTATTTCAAAGCTGCTTTAAAGAAGGATTTTATTTTTATGGAACTGTATCCCTAAGAATCTAAAGAAAATAAGCCATATTAATAAAAGAAAAAACAGAGACATCCATGTAGAATGCAAATCACTAACAATGTAGGGTCTTATATAAGCACTTTTAACTTCTCCAAAAAATATCTTAGATGATCAATTCAACATAATTTAATTAGCAAGGGAGTAGCCTGATAACTGTCCCATTCCACATTTAATTTCATTATTTCCATGTTTGTTCTCACTGCCACACTGATCTCCTCTAGGGCAAGGACCTTATGTTGTATATCTCCATAGATGTTATTAACAAAGCCTGTCTCATAGCAGTTACTCAGTTTATTGAAGTGTCTTTTAACAGAAAGCTCTTTTCTTATGTTAGTCCTCAGAATAACTCTATTACCATTAATTCAACAAATACTTCATGAAAGCTTGTATGTGCTGGATACTATCTTTGGGAATATGGCAGTGAACAAAAGACAAAAATCTCAGTCCTTACTGATAACAGCCCACAGGAAATATATAGAAAAGAAGTAAAATACACAGAATGTCAGCTAGTATTAAGTTCAATGGGAAAAAAATAAGACAGGGAAAGAAATAGGGCGTGTGGGGACGGAGGATAAGAATGGTTTTAAATGAAGTGCCCACGAAGAGCCATGCTGTGAGCGTAACACTTAAGCAAGCCTGTGAAGGACGCGAGGCAGCCACGGCTGTGCATGTACTGAGGGAAGAGGGTTCCACAGAGGAAACGGCAGAAGCAAAGCTCCTGGGTAAGAGTGTGAGTGGCCAATGGGAGTGAAGTAGACAGAGAAACAGTGGACTGGTAATGAGGTTAAACAGGTAATGAAGGGCCTCCAGCAAGAGTTCGCAAACATTTTTGTAAAGGGCCAGGTAGTAGATACTTTTACACTTTGTGAACCATATACTCTATTTGTGTCACATATTCTTTGTTTTTCTCCAACCATTTTAAAATGTAAAAACCATTCTTAACTTTCAGGTTCTATAAAAATAAAGTGCAGGTGGGCTGTAGTTTGCTAATCCCTGCTGCAGAGCTTTTCAGGTTGCTGAGGTCTTTTTGCTTTAGGAAGCAATTGCTTTGTACCACAAAGTACAAAGGAATAGCCCATAAACACTAATAAAAATAAGTAACCTAATAAAAATTCAAGTTATCAACTAAGGCAAAGCAATATACTTGTTTATAACTGAAAAACCAGTAAGCATTTTCAACTCAATCGTCAAATTTTCAGAAAAGAGTTGGCTTTCACTTATTCATTTAGCAAATATATACTGAGCCAACCAAGGGCCACACAGTTTTAAGAAAGAACCTCACTGCCCTTGCAGAACTTATTTCCAAAAGGGAAATAAGCATCCCACTGCACAGTGACATGTGCCACGGAAGAAGTAAAAACAGGCAATGTAATGGAGATTGTGACGTGGCAGAGCAGCATGTTTAGCTGCAGTGGTCAGGGAAGGCATCTCCGAGGAACTGCCGTGAAGGACGTGACAGTGAGCCGTCCATATAGATGGGGAGAGAAGGCAGAGAACACAAGTGCACATGCTGTGAAAGAACTCGGCTGACTTAATAAAAAACTTGGTATGGTAAAGGGAGAGCGGCAGGTGGTGGGGTTGCAGAGGTGGCAAGAAGTCAGATGGTGCGGAGCCTTATTCACCACGTCAAGGGGAGAGCATGCCAAGGTTTTAAGGAAGGAGTGACAGCATCTGCTTTAAGTTTTAAGAGTTCGGTCAAGCTGCTACGGAGAAGAGACCAGCAGAGGAACATGATACAGAAGCAAGAATACCAGTTAGAATGCTACTGGGGTGGTTTGAGCAGGAGTTAATGGTTCACTGCAGGAGGTAGAGAAAGTTTCAGACCTATTTGTGAGATGTGACAGGACTTGGTGATTGATTTAACGTGGGAAGTGGGAGGAGAGAAGAATCAAGAATTGGTTGGTGATTTATTCCCCATTAACTGAACTGGGGAATATTAGGGAAGAAGTTTTGCTCAGAACAAATCAAGAGATCTGTTCTGAGCATAGTTACATATGTCATATAATTTATTAGTATATTATTCCAGAGGTCCTAACTGCTGTGAGGTAAATAAATTAATTTGGGAGCGATCAAGATATGGTTGATACAGAAAGTTATGAGACTTGAAGGCATTCTGAGAAGTTACTTGTAAAAAAGAGAATATGGCTGAGAATGGAGCCCTTCAGGGATCTAGGAGAATACAGTGGTACCAGAAATGACAATGGAGAAAAAATGAAAAGTGAAAAGATGGGGGGAAACAAGGGGAATCTGCTGTCAGAGATGTAAAATGAAACAGTGTTTCAAAGAAGGGAGTGTGTAGAATGCAGCTAGGTAAAGTAAGGTGGGAAGAGAATGACTTCTGGACCTATCAATGTGTGCATATGTATGTGTGTGTGTATTTATATATATACGTATATTACTGATAACCTTGACTAACGCAGTTTCAGGGAAGTGATGAGAGGAGATTTTAAAAATAGATAAAAATAGCTTCCTGCTTTGATGAACCTGAAGGTGAGGAAATGCAGATAGCAATTACAATTAATTTTCTTAACAAGATTTGCTGAGAAGAGAGAAATGGAGCACCAGCTAGAAGGGGATACCATTTCAAAGAAAAATTTTTAAAGATGGAGGATGGAAATCTTAAGGCACATTCATGAATGAACCAGGAGACAGCAAAATTTTGAAAATAAAAGAGAAGGATAATTAAGGGAAAGGCATCCTTGGTATAATTTGTGAACTTGGTTTTACTACAACAGTCGTTGCATGTTTTCCAAATTGTGTAAAGAATCCAGCACTGTTGATATGTTCAAAATCCATTTATAAAGTCTGAAAAAACAAAGACCAAGGATATGGCACGATGCTATAACTGTAGTGCACCATTAAATCTGAATATGTGGGAGAGAAACAATGAGCCAAAGAAAATCCCTGTCTTACAATGATGATGCCTTTTTGGACCTATTGGGCCAGAACAAATACATTGTCAATTATTTTACTAAATATTTATTTATTTTTAGACAGAGGGGAAGGGAAGGAGAAAGAGAGGGAGAGAAACATCAATGTGCGGTTGCCTTTGGTGCGCCCCCAACTGGGGACCTGGCCCGCAACCTAGGCATGTGTCCTGACTGGGAATCAAACTCAAGACCTATTGGTTTACAGGCCAGTGCTCAATCCACTAAGCCAGAAAATCAGCCAGGGCTTATTTTCGTTTATTTTAAAGCTGGGGCGGATGCTGCTGCTCTGTGCGGCTCACTCCAGATTTCTCCCTGATTTATTCATAACGATAAAGGAAAGCACCGAGCCTTTTTATGGAAAGCATCTGTTTCTTTTATGCATTAGCTTAATTTCTATCACCACCTAAAACAGGAAATACAACCCTAGACTTTTGAGTAAAATTTTGGTTCTAGAAAAAATAAATACATATATCCTCATGCCCCACCTCTTTTTTTCTCCCTTTTAAACTTTATTATTCTTCCCCAACACTCCAACTTCATTCAATTTTTTTCTCCCTTTCATATCTTTCTATTTATAAGCCTAAGGCCTCAGAGAATCAGGCAGGAATTCAGGCCTACTTGGTGGAAGTCAGACCTATGGAAATGGCTGGCCCCATGACCTAGGGAAAAGTATGTTCTAGAATAACTAGCAAAATGAAACAGATAATAAGGTTTTTTATTTACTGCTATCTTTTCTCTCTTTCAGTCTGAAAAGTGCTCTTGCAGACATTAGTCCATTTATATTCCCCTCTCCCAAGTTATGTTTATGTTGAATGTTCTGCATACTACAGTTTAGTCATATGGCACAAAAGTATATTAAACTGTATATGCAGAGTGTACCCTCCATACTTTTTCACCTGGTGATTTCACAGGACTCAGTTTAGTAACTAATTTACCTTGGACAGTTCACTGTAACATGCACAACAGAGGTAAGAGATGAAGGCTACTGTGGGAACCAAGGCATTAACACAAGTGTTAATAATGAACAGATATATTAAGCAGACAACGATAACAGCTTTTTTATGATACAAATAAACGCTAGTAATGAGAAAACTTTATAAGTAGTTTTCTTATAGATTCTGGTTAAAATACAATGAAAATCATTAAATCAATTGGATAAAAGATAATCACTAAAGCATTCCACTGAAATGTAAGGAAAGAGTAAAATTTAAAGTTTTCTGATTTTGTTAATAAAGGATGGGCCTAGAGAAAAAAGGCAAAAATGCCAAAATTTTAACTTATAAAACTAAAAATTTACAGGGCAATTTATTTTCATTACAAAAACACTGACATTCCACTTCCAAGGAGCCCTTAACCAACAGAATTGTGATGGTATGTAAAACATAATTTAATTTATAAAAATGCAATATGCAGACAAATTTTAAGTTTATATTCTCTTTTTGTGTTTGTTAGATTCATACTGACTACATAATAAAATCAAAATTCCCTTAATAAGCACCAAAGACCCTTACAATCACATGTATTTCTATTACTCCTGCGCACTAGTTTGTTTTTTTTCTTGTTGTTGTTGTGGTTGTTTTGCCTTTTCAGATGTCTAACGTCTGTACCCTTTCCCTTGCCCTTTTTCTGCCTAGCATACAAGTACTCATTCTTCAAGATGAAGCTCAAATGGCAGCATCGTGGCAAAGATTTTCAGAATTTCCCCAGGCAGAACTGCTTCATCCCCATGACTGAAGGGTCTGTATCTGAACTATGGTGTAGTATATTATACTATAATCGCAAAGGAAAATATTTTCTAGACTTCCTATTCATAAATTTATAATACTTTAAAATATACAAATATTAAGTCTAGAATTTACAAATTATATGTAAGGTGAACTAAAATCACAATGAAATTGAAATTACCAACATTAATTTACTGTGCAGTTAAATTACTGCTCACCATGTACCCATCGTACTTACCACTATGGTCCAAATTTGTTCAAGTCATAAGAAGATTAATTTGTCCCAAAACTTTTATCAAATTGCTAAAAATAAGTTTGTTTCATACAGTGTACTATAACATCATTTGAACTTTGCTTGAAATAAAAGCAACATTATATACTGGTTCCATGATGTTTTTTTCTCATTGGCACAAAACAAGTACGTAGTCACACTTGAGCACATCAAGACCATAACCGTAAAAGTGGATGATGCAACTACATGTGCAACTTAGTTATATTAACCCATATGATCCAAAATATGTACATAAATAATATTTTGACTGCATTTGGGTTGGGCAAAAAGTCCATTTAGTTTTTTCTGTAAAATAAAAGATACATTTTTCATTTTCACCAATAAATTTATTGATTTGGATATTTTGAGTACATTGGCTATCTCTCGCAGGGTAGAATGTGATTGTTCTCAATTAATGTCTCGATTTGATTGCTATCAACTTCAACTGGTCTACCCCGACCAAGGAGCATCATCATCCAAGGAGAAATCTCCAGCATGAAACTTTGCAAACCACTTTTGATACACTCAATCAGTCACAGCACCTTCTCCATATACTGCACAATCTTTTTTGTATTTTTCAGCTGCATTTTTACCTTTCTTGAAATAACAAAGCAAAATATACCAAAAATGTTGCTTATTTTCTTCCATCTTCAATATTAAAATGGTTACACAAAAGTCCACCAATTTTGGTAAGTATTTTTTAATGCATGTTGATATGACAGCTTTTGCAATACAGTCTAACAAAATTGTTTCGAGTGAAGTTAAAGACAACTAAGTGCTGCTAAAAGCTCTCTTATGGAAAAAACAAACTTTTTGGCCAACCCAATAACTGAAATGGAAATACAAAATCAACATCTGCATGGTAAACTTGTAAGTCTCAAAACATGTTCACGATTACCAGGGACAAGAAGACCATTGATGAAAATATAATGATGGAGAGGTTAAAACCAAAGGTTTTAAGGATTAGAGAACTCTGGATCAAATACTGACTCACCATTCAAAACCTATGTAATCATCAGCTTCTTTAAAAATCAGGGTTTTGAAAAATCTTTTCAATTTGTGATATAGGAATAATATCCATCTCTCACAGAGTCGTTATGAGGAATAAAGAAGATAATGTCTAGGAAATGCTTAGCATGGGATTTGGCACATTGTAAGAGGTTAGTAACATTCAAACTCCACCCCCCCCACATTTATTTATTACATTTTCATATATGAATTTAAATATCTAAATTTCCCATACAATAACCTCCAGAGAATCATGGAATATGCTTCTTTTACCACTTTTTAGGTCAGGGGTAGAGCAAGTTGGAGAGAGAGAGAGAGAGAAAGAGAGAGACAGTGTGTATGTGTGTTAGTGAATGTTCTGTGTTGAATATTTAAATCTAAATCTAGCACTATAATAGGTAAAACACTACAATAACTTTTGTAAGTTACTCATCATATACCAAGCACCTTAATGTTTATAATTACATTATTTCATTTGTCATCTTATTCAAAAAACTTTTATGAGGTTTTATTAACTCTGCTTTATAGATGAAAAGACCAAACCTTCAATAAAAGTTAGCAATTAGCTAAAAATCACAGTAAACCTAATTAACCCATATAACCCTGTTTAACTAGTACTGAAAGCCCAGGTCTGCCTCTCTGAAACTACCACACACTTTAACTTCTCTGCTACAATAATTATGAGCAAAAACTGTTTATCAGGATCTCTGACACCAAACATTGAATGAAGATGGCTTACAAAATACATAAAAGATAAATTAAAGGTGAAAACTTATAGCTTTATAGAGTTATTACCTTATGTAGCTGCCTTTTTCTTCAGAAATTTCATCATTTGGTGTTTTTTCCTTTCTCCAGAAGAGCAACAAATCCTGGCACTCTCATATTGATTTATTTTATTTTTTTCAAGTGAACTCTAAGGTTAGTAGCATTTCTGTGCACTTCATCTTTTAAAAAGCTACCACTTTCTCTGCATTTGAAATGATGAGTGTCACAGAATAAGCCTTTAGTTCTTTCATAGAATTTGTCTCTCCGTTTACATTAGGTGGTAGAAGTGAAAGTGTGCTGTAAACTATTAGATGATAAATGTAAGACACTATGACTTTATTTTACCTTTATGTGGACAGGCAGAAAAGAAGCCTAAGATTTTTAGACAGAAAGAGTCAGGGAATAATTTTACATATAGAAGAAATTATCTCAAGGCCATAGGGTTACCAGAAATCTAGACCACGTGCTAAGTTACAGGTAATGAAGACAAATGTCAGTGAAGGATAGAATCAGGATTACCAATGAATTAAAAATAAGTTTAAGGCACTGCCCAGGAGAAAATGGGCTCTGGAATGCAAGAGGATCTACATTTGTCTAAACTTTGATAGTCTGCTAAGTTCTTTACATTTTCAGTATTCACTAAATAGACAAATACTTGGTTAAAGTCACCATCACATATCAAACACTAAGCACATAAATCCATGAATAAAAATAGTTCCTGCTCTCAAATACCTTCCAGGCATGCAAGCAAATACAGTGCATACTAAGTGCTTTGAGAATCTACAGGAAAGAGAAAAAGATCAGATTCAGCTTCCAGCCAAGATGGAGGCATAGGTAGACACACTGTGCTTCCTTGCACAACCAAAAGAAGGACAACAACAATTTAAAAACAAAAAACAACCAGAACTGACAGAAAATCAAACTGCATGGAAGTCTGACAACCAAGGAGATAAAGAAGAAACATTCATCCAGACCCGTAGGAAGGGCGGAGATGGGCAGCTGGGGTGGAGAGGACTTGCGGCAAGGCGGCAGATGGTGGACCCAGCGAGGTGGCGGACTGTGGAGTGGGGCAGACCAGGCTGCAGCTAGCAGACCCCACAAGGTGGTGGCTGTCGGACCCTGCGCCCCACATTTGTGCATTGATAAACCGGGAGGAATGGCGGGGGAGCAAAGCAGACTGCGCAACCCAGGGCTCCAGCGCGGAGAAATAAAGCCTCAATCCTCTGATTGAAAACACCCATGGGCATTGAGGCGGCAGCGGGAGAAACTCCCAGCCTCACAGGAGAGTTCATTGGAGAGACCCACAGGGGCCTAAAGTGTGCACAAGCCCACCCACTCAGGAATCAGCACCAGAGGGGCCCAATTTGATTGTGGGTAGCAGAGGGAGCGCCTGAAATCCAGCAGAGACTACAGCAGGCGCCATTGCTCCCTCTCAGCCCCTCCCCCACGCACAGTATCACAGTGCAGCAACCAGCCTTACCCTGCCCTGGTGAACACCTAAGGCTCTGCCCCTTTATGTAACAGGCGCGCCAAGACAAAAAAAAAAAATGGCCCAAATGAAAGAACAGATCAAAGCTCCAGAAAAAATACAACTAAGCAACGAAGAGATAGCCAACCTATCAGATGCACAGTTCAAAACACTGGTAATCAGGATGCTCACAGAATTGGTTGAATTTAATCACAAATTAGATGAAAAAATGAAGGCTATGCTAAGAGAAACAAAGGAAAATGTACAGGGAGCCAATAGTGATGCAAAAGAAACTGGGACTCAAATCAACGGTGTGGACCAGAAGGAAGGAAGAAACATCCAACCAGAAAAAAATGAAGAAATAAGAATTCGGAAAAATGAGGAGAGGCTTAGGAACCTCCAGGACACCTTGAAATGTTCCAACATCTGAATTATAGGGGTACCAGAAGTAGAAGAGGAAGAACAAAAAATGGAAAACTTATTTGAACAAATAATGAAGGAGAACTTCCCCAGTCTGGCAAAGGAAATAGACTTCCAGGAAGTCCAGGAAGCTCAGAGAGTCCCAAAGAAGCTGGACCCAAGGAGGAACACACCAAGGCACATCATCATTAAGTGACCCAAAATTAAATGTAAAGAGAGAATCCTAAAAGCAGCAAGAGGAAAGGAGAGAGTTACCTACAAAGGGATGCCCATAAGACTGTCAGCTGATTTCTCCAAAGAGACCTTACAGGCAAGAAGGGGCTGGCAAGAAATATTCCAAGTCATGAAAGGCAAGGACCTACATCCAAGATTGCTCTATCCAGCAAAGCTTTCATTTAGAATGGAAGGGCAGATAAAGTGCTTCTCAGATAAGATCAAGTTAAAGGAGTTCATCATCACCAAGCCCTTATTATATGAAATGTTAAAGGGATTTATCTAAGAAAGAGAAGATCAAAAATAGGAACAGTAAAAATGACAGCAAACTCACAGTTATTAACAACCACACCTAAAACAAAAACAAAAACAAACTAAGCAAACAACTAGAAGAGGAACTGAACCACAGAAATGGAGATCACATGGAGGGTTAACAACAGGGGAGTGGGAGGGGGATAAAGGGGGAAAGGTACAGAGAATAAGTAGCATAAATGGTAGGCAGAAAATAGACAGGGGAAGGATGAGAATAGTATAGGAAGTGTAGAAGCCAAAGAACTTATATGTATGACCATGGACATGAACTATAAGGGGGGAATGTGGGAGGGAGGGGGTGTGCAGGATGGAGTGGAGTGAAGGGAGGGAAATGGGACAACTGTAATAGCATAATCAATAAATATATTTTTAAAAAGAGAGAGAATCTACAGGAAAGAGAGCTAACCTAGTGTGGGTGTAGGGGTGGTGGTGATGATTAGGAAAATGTTTTCTGAAAAATGATATATGAACTTTCCTAAGGGATCAGTCCAGGTTATAGGCAGAGAAAACTGTATGAACAGTACGAATAAAGCCCTGATGAAAAGGAAAATGTGTCACGTTGGGGAAAAACCACATTTGGTATGACTATCAGCTTAAATTTGGAGAAGCAGCATAGAGACAAAGGAAGCTAAAGGTAAACAAAGCCAAGTAATTATGTCATGCTAAGCAAGAAATCTATAGTTTATCCTAAGTGTCTAAGACTTTTGTAGGGAAGTCTTAGATTCCATAATAATTAGACTTCTATAATTTAGAAACAAACCAAAGGGGAATCACATGGGGGGAGGGGTCAAACAATTAGATACATTTTACAGTAATGAAAAGAAGAATCAATTTGTGTCTTAAAGTTGCATCAATAAACTGGATTAATAATGAGAACAGACAAGCTAGTACGGTTTATATGTAATTAACCTCCTTTAAATTAGGTAATGATAGCCTGTGGTAAGTTTTCCTCTCACAACACATTCTATAAAAATTTGTTTTGGGGAGAAGAAGATGGTGAAGAGGTAGGAGCTGAGCCCACTTGCTCATGCACCCAAATGGGACACTTAGCCGATCTTCTGAAAAACAAAGTGAACAGCCAATAGAATCTTAGCTGATTTGAAGTTTGGAAGCAAAAGTGTGCAGCGGACCTTCGAAAAGGGCTGTGAGGAGGTTTTACAGGCAGCCAGGGAAAGTCCCCAGGCATGGTGCCAGAAACCACACACAAGCAGCGTCTGAGAAAATCTGGGTCAGTGATAGTGAAGCAGGGTGCAGCCAAGAGGAGGGCCCCAAGAAGGGATTTGTAATGGGGTCCAGGACTCGGGATGTCCAGGAAATATTAGAAAAATGTATGTAGGATGTCCTCACCCCCACAAGCCTGAGCCAAGGGGGATGGGACACATGGAACAGGGCCATTCAGAGCTGTTTTGGGTAGCAAGAGCTTTGCAGCTAACCCCTGGCACAGTCATTTAACATATCTATAACCTTTAACTGGTTTCATGGATGTGTTAAATAGCTGTGGCCCTGCTTCGAGCCAGGGAGATGGGAGTGACTTCCACCCAAGATGGGACTGGGAAGCAACTCCCCCTGGTTACAGGGCCTGTGTGAGAGCTTGGAGATGATTGGCTCCATGCCATGGGGCCACACCTGCCCAGACTTACTATGGCAGCCCAGTAAAGCTGGAAGAATACGGGGATGCTGGCAGGTGTAGCTGACTGTAGGAGGAGTCAGAAATGGGGCTGCAAAGGAAGATGGGCACTGGGATTTAAACCTAGGCCCGGCAGCCATAGAGTAGAGGAGACCATGCGGCTCTGAAGGAGGAGGAGACCAAGCGGCTCCAAAGTAAATGGGGAGGAGGACCACAAGGTTTTGGGGGAGAAAAGAGTAGACCACGTGGCTCCGAAGAAAATAGGGAAGACCACGCGGTTCTGAAGTAAATAGGGGGCCACCAGGTTCTGAGGGGAAAGGAAGACCATGTGGTTCTGAAGTGGGGGAAAAGGACCACGCGGTTCTGAAGGAGAGTAGAGAGGACCACGAGGTTTTGGGGTGCTTCTTTTTGCCACACGGCTTAGGCAGCAGGAGAGACTTTGCCGGGAAGAAAAGGGGAGGAAGGACTCTTGCTGGTGGGCCATGAGAAGGTGCCACATGGCTTTGGATTAACTGGAGATTGCAGCAGCCACACAGCTGAGGTGCCGGGAGCCTGAATCACGGACTTCTACTTCTTTTCCTGAGACACGGTACCCCGGACTGGGCACAGGGAGAGGGAAGGACTGTGCATCTGTGGGTATTCTAGAGGACTTTAGTATCTTATTGAAGACATTAAGTCATTATTCTAAGTTTGTGTAACTTTTAAATAAACAATTCCTTTCCTTTTCACCAGTCTCTGGCATTGAGAGATGTCTTTCCTCTGGCGGCGGGCATTGCGAACCTAGCAGGTGGGCGTGGGGGAAGGAACCTCCAGAGACAGAAAGGGGGAATCCTTTCTGTAATAATTTATCGTGAACCACCCCCTGCCCTTGCTCTGTAACAATAGCACTAGCAGCTCCCTCCCATCCCAGGGCGGAACAACCTGAATGTGTAAAGTCATGGGGCTGGGCGGGGGGGGGGAGTGGCGCAGCGGATTACACACAGCAAACGTGCACACAGCTGGCAGCACACTCAAGCTGGAGCAGCAGTCGCCAGCAGGGACTATGCCAGAGAGTGGAGAAGATCCTGGCAGCACCTGGAGCTGGGAGAAGAGGTAGGCAGTGACTGGCTATGACTGAGATAGACTCTTGACTTACCAGAGAGTTGGAGTGTGTGGAAAGCTGGTTAGTAGCTCAGAGTGACAGTGGTGCCCACAGAGACTTTTCTCAAAAGGGAAACTGAGGTGTACTGGACAGGGACCTCGTGTACGCAGCTGCCCAGGCAACAAGGAGGGAGGATTGTGGGCATGATTTGCTCCCACTCAGTGCACCTCAAAGATTGATCAAGAGGGTGCAAAGTGATGTGGTTTATCGGCGTTAGCCCGGTGCAACTGCACAGAGTAGAGAGTGCGGGTGCACAGTGCTCTGAGGGTGTGGGCTGGAAACTGTGCACCTGTGATTATTGTAGCCCAGACTGAGACCCCTTCCTTGGCAGAACCACCAGAAAGAGAAAACTGAGCCAACCCCTCACTGCCTGCAGGAGCCTGGAAGATCTGCACAACCGGCCTGGCAGGCTTAATAACCAGCAGGGGGTTTCCTCTTCAAGAGTAAGACATCAAGGCTAATGCCTAAGGGTCCCACTTTGAACTCCCAGCAGGGAGACAAAGTACACTGGGTCACAGGGTCCTATTTCACTGAGGCATCAAAACAGGAAGTTAAGAAAGGGTACAGCAGGGGGGATTTAGGACACTGCCCAGACTTGGCTCGCACACAGAGCTGCAGACAATGCCAAGCACAAGAAGAGAGCTGACACTCTTACACAGATTGTCCCCTGCTCCCCCACTCCCACTGGTGAAACGGACAGCTATTTAAGCCTATACATTATTGGAAATAAACTGGGACAGACTAAGACTGGAGGTGTAGGGGCAGGGTAAACGCGCACGCACAATTTTCCTGGAAGACTGAACAGTGCCACCAAGGCAAGGCTCAGAGACCTCATTCTCTCAATCATAACAGAAGCTCCCTCTAGAGGCAGGTAAAGGAGATACAGACTGTGTTGCCAAAAGATGGGTACCCACAGGGCCTGGAGCTGAGAGAAAACCAGAGACGGATCCAGAAAAAAGTCAGAAGGTGAACACCAAAAGCTGAGACAAATTTCACCTTGCTGGTCATCACAACTTGCATGTTGTTTTTATTTCTCTTTCTCTTCTTTTTAAAATTTTTTTGTTTTTTTATCTCCCTTTCATATTGCATTTTAATTTTTCTTCTTTTACTTCACTCGTATTCCAAGTAATTCACTACTCTTGGTCTTTTACTTTTCGTTCTTTATATTCAGATATCCCACACAGCAACCTATTCTGGCCTTAATCCATTTTGCCATCTTCTTGAACTTTATTACTGTTGTTGTAAACTTTATTTTCACTAATGCTACACGATGTTCCTATCCCCCTTACTGTCACTATTTCTCCTCTGTCTAACCTTGCATAAGAGCTGTTCTCTCTTACATCAGCTCACAATCTTTTTCCCTTCTTCTAAGAGTCTTATTTCCTTTCCCCCTTTTATACACAGTGGTTAGTTGGGTGAAATACCACAGTTATTGTTGTACTTCTCCAATGGAACTCTTCTTTGTTCACTATTTGTTTGTACTTTAAACCCCACAGAATACTCTCCCTGTCTTATTCCATTTTGCCTTCTCCCTGACCCTGATCAGTTGAGTAAGGAATTTTATTTCATTTTTCTTCCCCTCTCTCAACCTTGGCTTTACTCCTTACTCTTGTTAGTTCGCTTACCCCATCCTCTCAAAATCACTTTTCTTTACAGTAGACATTTCATATTCACTTATCTCTTTGTACAATATTCTTATTCCCCGTCCACCTTCATTAAATTTCACTCAGCTGTCATTGGGATTGACCCTACTGTGGTTCTTCTGCAATTTTGCCCCTATTGGACCAGTATCTTTTTAACTGTACTTCAAACCTAGTAGTATCTTAAGAATCTTAAAAGCAGCAAGGGAGAAACAGATAGTAACATAGAAGGGAGCTCAGATAAGGCAAGCAGGTGACTTCTCAATAGAAATACTAGAAGCCAGAAGTGAATGTCAAGAAATATCCCAAATAATGGAAAGCAAAGGCCTGCAATCAAGACTACTCTACCCAGCAAGGCTCCCATTTAAAATAGAAGATGAAATAAAGAGTTTCCCAGACAAGAGAAGGCTAAAAGAATACACCACTACCAAACCAGCATTGCAGGATAACTGAAAGGGTCAGCTTTAGGAAGGTAAAGGTATAGCGTGAGAAAGAGAGGAACACAGGTAAAAAAGGAAAAAAGTGGCAATGAATAAGTACCTATCAATAATAATCTTAAGTGTTAATGGATTAAATGCTCCAATCAAAAGACATAGGGTAGCTGAATGGATAAGAAAACATGACCTGCCCATATGCTGCCTACAAGAGACCCACCTCAGAAAAAAAGACCTACATAGATGAAAGGGAAGGGTTGGAAAAAAATATTCCAAGCAAATGGACAGGATAAAAAAGCTGGGGTACCAATACTTATATTGAACAAAACAGACTTCAAAACAAAAGCCTAAAAAGAGACACTGAAGGACAGTTTATAATATTCAAGGGAAGAATCCATCAAGAAGACATAAACATTATAAAAATACATGCACCCAACACAGGAGTACCCAAATATGTAAGAAAAGTTTTGGAGGATTTCAAGAAAGATATAGACAATAATGCCAGGGGATTTTAACACCCCACTGTCAGAATGGGATAGGATCATCCAAACCAAGTATCAACAAGGATATCAAGCATTGAACAATGCCATAGATCAAATGGACTTAACAGATATATACAGTACCTTTCATCCCAAAGAAGCAAAGTACACATTCTTTTTAAACGCACATGGAACATTTTCAAAGGTAAGACCACATAATAGGACACAAAACCAACCTCAACAAATTCAAGAAAACTGAAATCGTATCAAGCATTTTCTTAAGACCACAAGGGACAGAAACTAGAAACCAACCTCAAGGAAAAAACTCAAAAACACTCAAATTTATGGAGATTAATTTAAAAAATGCTATTAAAAATGAATGGGTTAATAATGAGATCAAGGAAGAAATAAAAAAGTTTCTGGAAGCAAATGAAAATGAATTCACAACAGTCCAAAACTTATGGGACACAGCAAAGGCAGTCTTGAGAGGGAAGTTCACAAGGATACAGGCTCACCTAAAAAAAGTACAAACATTTCAAATAGACAAGCTAACCCTACATTTACAAGAACCGGAGGAACAAGAACAAAAAAAGCCCAGAGTAAGTAGAAGGAAGGAAATAACCAAGATCAGAGCAGAATTAAATGACATAGAGACTACTAACACAACAATCCAAAGGATCAACAAATCCAGGAGCTGGTTCTTTGAAAAGACAGACAAAATCAACGAGCAGACTCATCAAGATAAAAAGAGAGAGGACCCAAATAAACAAAATCAGAAATGAAAGAGGAGAGATTACAACTGATACCACAGAAATACAAAGGATTATAAGAAATTACTATTAACAGGATGCTAGCCAAGATGGAGGCGTAGGTAGACACACTGTGCCTCCTCGCACCACCAAAAGAAGGACAACAACAATTTAAAAACAAACAACAACCAGAACTGACAGAAAATCGAACTGTATGGAAGTCTGACAACCAAGGAGTTAACGAAGAAACATTTGTCCAGACCAGTATGAGGAGCGGAGACAGGCAGCCAGGTGGAGAGGAATCGAGGCAAGTCAGCGGCCAGAGGACCAGGGCAGGCAAGGCGGTGATGGCAGACTGGCGAGGTGGTAGATTGTGGACTAGGCAGTCCCACATTCAGATAAACTGGGAGGAACAACTGGGGAGAGAGTCAGACCGAGCAACCCAGCGTTCCAGTGCAGGGAAATAAAGCCTCAAACCTCTGATTGAAAACACCTGTTGGGGGTTGAGGAGGCCAGAGAAAAACTCCAAGCCTCCCAGGAGAGTTCATTGGAGAGACCAATAGGGTCCTAGACCGTACACAAGCCCACCCACCTGGGAATCATTACTAGAAGGGCCCAATTTGATTTTCGGTAGCGAGGGAAGTAACTGAAAACCGGCAGAGAGCTGAGCAAGTAGCACTGTTCCCTTTCAGGCCTCTCCCCCACATACAGTGTCACAACGCAGCCACATGGGTTGCCCCACCCTGGTGAACAACTCAGGCTCCACCACTTACTACGTAACAGGCATGTTGAGACCAAAAAAAAGGCCCAAATTGAAAGAACAGATCAAAGCTTCAGAAAAAATTCAACTAAGCGACAAAGAGAGAGCTAACCTCTCGGATGTAGAGTTCTGAATATGGTCACAAATTATATGAAAAAATGAAGTATATACTAACTGAAATAAAAGAAACTGTACAGGGAACCAACAGTGACAGGAAGGAAACCGGGACTCAAATCAATGACGTGGACCAGAAGGAAAAAATAAACATTCAACCAGGACAGATTAAAGAAACAAGAATTCAAAAAAATGAGGAGAGGCTTAGGAACCTCCAGGACATCTTTAAATGTTCCAACATCCAAATCTTAGGGGTACCAGAAGGAGAAGAACAAGAGCAAGATATTGAAAACTTATTTGAACAAATAATGAAGGAGAACATCCCCAATCTGGCAAAGGAAATAGAATTCTAGGAAGTCCAGGAAGCTCAGAGAGTCCCAAAGAAGTTGGACCCAAGAAAGCACACACCAAGGCACATAAATTATATTACCCAAGATTAAAGATAAGGAGAGAATCTTAAAAGCAGCAAGAGAAAAGGACACAGTTACCTACAAAGGAGTTCTCATAAGACTGTCAGCTGATTTCTCAAAAGAAACCTTGCAGACAAGAAGGGGCTGGAAAGAAGTATTCAAAGTCATGAAAAGCAAGGACCTACATCCAAGATTACTCTATCCAGCAAAGCTTTCATTTAGAATGGAAGGGCAGATCAAGTGCTTCCCAGATAAGGTAAAGCTAAAGGAGTTCATCATCACCAAGCCCTTATTATATGAAATGTTAAAGGGACTTATCCTAGAAAAAGAAGATCAAAAATATGAACAGTAAAATGATAACAAACTCACAGTTATTAACCACCATACCTAAAACAAAAACAAACTAAGCAAACAACTAGAAGAGGAACAGAACCACAGAAATGGAGATCATATGGAGGGTTATCAACAGGGGAATGGGAAGGGAAGAGAAGGGGAAAAGGTACAGAGAATAAGTAGCATAAATGGTAGGTAGAAAATAGACAGAGGGAGGATAAGAATAGTGTAGGAAATGTAGAAGCCAAAGCACTTATATGTATGTCCCATGGACATGAACTAAAGGAGGGGAATGTGGGTGGAAGGGAGTGTGCAGGGCAGAGGGGAATAAAGGGTGGAAATGGGACAACTGTAATAGCATAATCAATAAAATATATTAATTAAAAAAAAGAAATTACTACCAACAACTATATGCCAAGAAATTTGAAAACCAGGATGAGATGGGCAAATTTCTAGAAAAATATAATCTCCCAAAACTGACTGAAGAAGCAGCATAATGCCTGAACAGACCAGTAACAGCTGATGAATTTGAAGCAATAATCAAAAAACTCCCAGCACACAATAGCCCTGAACTGGACAGTTTCACAGGAGAATTTTATAAAACTTTTACGGAAGAACTAACCCCAATCCTTCTCAGGATTATTCCAAAAAATCCAAGAAAAAGGAAAAGTCCAAAACTCTTTTCATGAAGCCAGCATCATTCTAATTCCAAAACCAAATAAAGACACAACAAAGAAAGAAAACTACAGGCCAATATTGCAGATGAACACAGATGCTAAAATCTTCAACAAAATATTGGCAAACTGCATCCAGTAATACATTAAAAGGGTCACACACCATTACCAAGTAGGATTAATCCTGGGGATGCAAGGATGGTACTACATTTGCAAATCAATATATGTAATACAACACATAAACAAAAGGAAAGACAAAAATCACATGATCATATTAATAGATGGGGCAAAAGCATTTGACAAGGTACAGCACCCATTTATGATAAAAGCACTAACCAAAGTGGGAATAGAGGGAGCATTCCTCAACATGATAAAGGCCATATACTAAAAACCTACAGCCAACATCACACTCAATGGGCAAAAACTAAAAGCTTTCCCTGTAAGATCAGAAACAAGACAAAGGTGTCTGCTTTCACCATTTCTATTCAACATACTATTGGAAATCCTAGCCACAGCGATCAGACAGGAAAGAGAAATAAAAGGCATCCAAATTGGAAAGGAGGAAGTAAAACTGTCATTGTATGCAGATGACATGATAGTGTACATAAAAACCCTACAGACTTCACCAAAAAACTACTTGACCTAATAAGCAAGTTTGGTAAAACAGCAGGATTCAAAGTCAGTATTAAGAAATCAAAAGCACTTTTATACACTAACAATGAAAGATCAGAAAAAGAAATCAGGGGAAAAAAATCCCATTTGCTATAGCAACAAGAAAAATAAACTGCGTAGGAATAAAGCTTACCAAGGAGGTGAAAGAGGCTGTACTCAGAAAACAACACAACACTGAAGAAATTAAGAAAGACACAAACAAATGGAAGAAAAACTATACCGTGTTCATGGACTGGAAGAATTAACATCATTAAAATGTCCATACTACCCAAAGCAATTTATAGATTCAATGCAATCCCTATTAAAATACCAATGACCTATTTCACAGATATAGAACAAACATTTCAAAGCTTTATATGGAACCATAAATGACCCCAAATAGCCTCAGCAATCTTGAGAAAAAAGAACAAAGTAGGAAGGATCATAGTACATGATATCAAATTATATTACAAGGCCACTGTAATCAAAACAGTCTGGTACTGGCAGAAGAACAGAGCATAGGCCAATGGAACAGAACAGAGAGCCCAGAAATAATCAAACCCAAGTCTCTATGGTCAATTAATATTTGACAAAGGGGGAAGAAGCATAAAATGTAGTAAAAATAGCCTCTTCAACAAATGGTAGTGGGAAAGCTGTACAGCTACATGCAAAAAAAAAATGAAACCCGATTACCACCTTACACCATACACAAAAATAAATTCAAAGTGGATAAAAGACTTAAGTATAAGTCGTGACACCATAAAAGTCTTAGAGGAGAACATTGGCAGGAAAATCTCAGATACTCCATGCAGCAATTTTTATACCAATATGTCTCCTAGAGCAAGGGACATAAAGAATAAACAAATGGGATCTTATCAAAATAAAAAGCTTCTGCACAGCTAAAGAAAACAGCATTAAAATGAAAAGAGAACTAACCATATGGGAAAACATATTTGCCAATGATACCTCAGACAAGGGTTTGATCTCCAAAATATATAAAGAACTCACACGACTCCATCCCAGGAAGACAAACAACCCACTTAAAAAATGGGCAAAGGACCTAAACAGACACTTCTCCAAGGAGGACATAGAGAGAGCCCAAAGTCACATGAAAAGATGCTCAACATCACTAGCCATCAGAGAGATGCAAATTAAAACCTCAATGACATACCACTTCCTACTGGTCAGTATGGCCATCATTAATAAATTAACAAACTGCAAGTGTTGGTGAGGTTGTGGAGAAAAGGGAACTCTAGTGCGCTGTTGGTGGGAATGCAGACTGGTGCAGCCACAGTAGAAAACAGTATGGAATTTCCGCAAAAAACTAAAGTTGGAACTGCCTTTCAATCCAGTGATCCTACTGCTGGGACTATACCCTAAGAATCCTGAATCACCAATTCAAAGAAGGGGAGAAGGGGAAAGCAAAGGAACACAAATAGAGGACTAATGGCACAGACAATGGTTGGGCAGGGGGCAGTTGGCTGTGGGAGTGGGGCCGGTTTGCAGCAAGGGTATTGTTCAATGGGGAAAAGGCAGGACAACTGTAACTGAACAACTATGAAAAAAAACCCCACTAAGTCTGCGATTTAAATATTGAGAAGAAATATCGGACAGTAGAAATGGGAAGGAGATCTTTGTTTCAAAATGCCTCAACTTCATCTTTCTACTTACAACAAACATTTTAGCATTTAAAAAGCTAAGTGGAATCTTAAAATATCAATATAGAAGAAATATGTGTTCTTTTTTTCATTTCCTAAACATACACAACTCTGCATTGGGATTCTACTTTGCACTCTCTATTAACATTGGTATGAATAAATAAAGTCAGTACAGTGTTTTAAAGAAGCTGAAATGTTTCACACCATGCTATGATATCCTGGGTCAAATAGGGCTCCATGAAAAAGGCAAAAACAACTGATTGTAATAGATCCGTTTATTGATTGCTTTCCTCATGCCAGTCACTGCTGTAAGTGCTCACTGTATTAACTCATTCCATGTTCACAACAACCCTTTCGATTAGATAATTATCCCAGTTTTACAGATGAGAAATCTACCTAAGAAAATTCAAGCACTCTGAGGTTTCATAACTCATACTCTAATTCCTAGACCACCGTGCATAAAATATAAAGAGCTCTGAGGTTGAAACGAGAAGACATAGCTTCAAATCCAAGTACCATCACTTACTAGTTGATTGACCCTAGAGAAATCATGTTCCCTAATCATAGTTCCTCATCAGCATAATCTGGCCTGTGTAACTCATATACTAGCTGTAAGTCAAGAGACAGGTGTTTCTATAAATAGTAAATATATACGATGTTATTATTATTAGAAAAGAGCTGTTACATAAAATGATATGGTATTAGTACTATCATTTTATGAACCCTCTCAGAAATTCTCATACTTTAATTTACATTCCTAAGACTCATGCAAAATGAGTAACTTTTAAAAGGAGGGTTTCCAATTATTTTATGCCACCTTTACTTTCTAATTTACTTACTAATGAAGATGTAAAGCTTCTACCATAGTGCCTCTGACACACGAATAGCAGTAGCGGTGGATGGTTTTGTTACCATTAGTTCTACCCTCAGCAGAATCACAAAACAAACCCAAAATTTAAAGGTGTGAGTAGATTTGTGCATGTGAAATAATTTAAAAGTTATATAAATCCATACTGTGGCAACTTTCCCTCCATCATTCATGCTGCAATTCATCCTGCTAGTTAATATGCTATTAGCCAGAATGTCTCTGGTGAAATATTAATTAAATTAAAACAGTATTTTTTCCCCTCATTCCCCTGGTGGTTCCTTTCATCTTCGTTTGTCTCATTCAAAACCTGGCCGGTCTAATTCTTGCTTCCGACCACTCATACTGTTTTGAGACAAAGAACTCTGAGTCCACTCTTTTGGTAAATCTAAAACTCCTGACATTTATGCACTCATAACTAGATCTCTACACATTGCTCTCCTGGAATAACTTCTATCATTTCAGATCAAAACAGTGTTAGCATACAATGGTCTACCACGTCTTTATTTTAGTACAATCATACTGACCTTGAGGTGAGACTGAAGAAAACAGCATATCCAGGAAGAAAATGTGAAAGAGAAAGTTAGAAAGAATTAATAAGGACAATATTCAAAAATAGTATTATTCATAGACACAGAAGAAACATACAGCACAGGATTAGAGAAGGGGGAGAGGTCACAGATTACTAAAAATTAGTAATTTCAGGTTTTCAACTCTCAATAAATGTATTTTTACAGTAGATAACATCACTGTACCTTAATGTAATTTTCTAAAGAAAAAAACTTATCTAAAATTTACCACTTCCCAGGACAGGGAAAAATTTATTTCTTAAACACAAAGGAAAAGAAGAGAAAGTCAGTGCTCCCCATTTCCATTTAAGTAGCTAACTATGATTTTACAACTTTGGTTAGCTTAGTCACCATACACCTGACTACTCCTTTACCCACACCACTCCATTTCTCGGATCCAAGTTATACATGAACAAAAGCATAAAAATACTGACAACTTTGGTTATTCTGTAGATTCAGCAGGGCTGTCAAATTCATTTTCACCAGGGGCCACATCAGCCTTGCAGTTGCCCTCAAAGGGCCAAATGTAATTTAGGACAGCATAAATGTAACTACTCCTTAACAGTTAAGTGAGAGCTCGGTACTGCCACCAGGTAGAAACAAGGTGCCGGGACGGACAGAACCAGATGGAGGGCCAAATCTTTGTCACCTGTGCTGAGAATTACAGGATTCTAATTTGTTTGGAAGAATTTGATATAATGCTCTCAAATGTGAAAACTAAAAATATTTTTCCCAATCACAAACAGTATTTCTCATTCAAATCTACCAAAGTCTGCCTCAAATGATGCAATCTAAAAGTAATGAGGAAGAAAAACATAAGGCTCTATAAACATCAATTCATTTCTAATACTGTTCAGCAGCGAAAGAACAAAATAGCCATGCTTAATATTCCTACACAGCTTCAAACCTCTGAGGTTATTATTTTTTATAATAACAGGCAGTTTACCTTTTTAAAAATTAATCAATCTCACTGAAATTAGTATTATCCTCCAAAGACTTAGATTTTTAACTGTCAGTGTCATCCAGACTGTCTCCAGGATCTAAATTTTACCTTAAGTGTATTTCATGAACACTAGCACCATTTCAATTTGTACATTAATTTTTTGTAATGTTTCAGTACTTTAAATGAGTTTTTACAATCATGAGAATAATCAAAAAAGATTTATCATCTCCATTATATAAGATAAAAAGATGAAAAACAAATTAAAAAATTAACTTCCTCACAATCACACTAACTGGTAGATCCAGGATAAGAATGTAAGTCTGCTGACATAGCACCTGGGTGTACTTCATATGTTCTGTGATACTTACAGATTCCTGTCTATAAAACTCCAAGACTCTTTGGCATATAGAAAACAGTGTACAATACATGCTCAAAGTCAAAAAGAGGCCAATCTCAATTGTTCACAATGACATTTTTATTTTTACTGGTTATGGAAAGAAAAACTAAACTCACAGATTGGGTATTATTTTCAAGAGCTTGATAACTATAAATCTTATCAACAGTGGTATTTTTGGAGATGCACATTTAAAGGGAGATAAACAAGCGCCCTCCCCACCCCCCAAAAAAGGAATAAAAAGAACTTCAGGGCTTTCAAAGATTAAAGGCTTAGAAGAAAGTATGTCCTTTCTGCTCATTTATTAATCTCTCTGCTAAATTTTAAAGTACCCCAAAATGAAACCTATGTCCATTAAAATCCCAGTTTTTGTATTCCTACAAATTGGGAAACACAATAAATCCACATTTTAAATTAATTATTAGGTTATACAATAGATTCTATTATTCTTTTTTATTATTATGTTTTTTTATTTTTTATTTTTTACATTTTTTATTATTCTTTAGATCAATGAAAATTCCTAACTTTGATACACCGAAGGCAATGCTTGATAATTAAATTACATGAAAATTAAATTTCTCTACATATAAAAATTTCTAAATAAGTTGAATCTAATCTAAATGACCCTCATATTAGAGTAAATTGAGGATTTCTGCTGCAAATAGAATTAGTTTTCCTGTATTATGAAGCAAATACAACATTGCATAGTGGATAATTCTCCCAGTACAGCCGATGACATGAGTATTTAGCTAAAAGGAACAGCATGCATGAAAAAGCAGACAATGAACAATTCTTTTAGGAGTCTGAAAGGATGCTAATATCATAGTTCTACCAGAATTTTAGTACATTACTAAATAAATATGTTAAACATAATGTCAAAGAAAAGCCCACTCATTATGAATCTTTTTAAAAACCCTCTAAAATGGTCACTTTAGAAGAGAAATTTTCTATTACATTCAGGGTTGGTGAAGTTAATCCAAATTGATCCATTTATGTGAGGACATGGCAAGTTCTAGTTTTCTGGGTTTTTTCCCTTAAGTTGATCTATAAAGACTATCCAGAACCACCCGGTGATGACTTTCTTGAAGTGTCTAATTCTCAGCTACAGTGCCCAGTTACTTAAACACACACTAATCTAGATGTAATGCTATTTTGCAGATATAATTAAAACCTGTAATCCATTTAAGTAAAAATTATCCCAGATAATCGAAATGAGCATAACTGAAACATTTTCCCAGGAGAGAAAAAATTCTGCCTGCAGACCACAATTTTGGCCCATGCCCACGGGAGTTCTATCCCACTAGCGATTTTTTCTTCTTGACAGCTTACCATACAGAGTTCATACTTGCTTAGCCACCCCGGACAATAATGCAAGACAACTACCTGTAATAAATCTTTTCACATATGTGTACATGTATAAATATACACACACATATACTATTGTACAGTTCTTTGTAATAAATGTGTACATATGGTGCGTATGACATCCATGTTTGTATGTGTGCATGTATGTACACATCTCTCTTACTGGTGCTGTCTAGTTGAAATCCAGCTGATATACATCACAGTATGGAATATGAGTTTAGAAATAGTAATTCTTGGATTTAATTGGAAAAAATATTTTATATTTGCAGATGTATGGGTGGACTTATAAAATCTTCTTTTTAAAGCTGCAGTAGGTCAAGACAGTGGTTCACCACTAGGCCACCTTCTGACAGGCACGAATACAAAAGCAATCTAAGGGACTATTCATTGTTCACAAGATTACAAATAGGTCCGAGAATTTTTCATGATGTAATCTAAACCTTTTAATATTGGGTACCCTTACATAAGACATACTAAAAAATTTTTAAAGAATACTAAGAATTTTCTTTAGTTCAATAATTGTAACTGTCTGCCTTTATTTTTGCACTTAGATGGTTGCTGAACATCCTTTAAAAATTAATTCTACCTCCTGAATTATGATGCAGCACACAGTTGCATCAGCTAAGAGGACTGAAAAGGGCATTCCAGCATAAGAACCACCACACAAACATGGGCTAGAAAAATAGACTAAGAAAATTATAACCAACAGTATCAGAATCTTACCAAATACACAAACAATGATCCACAAACAATGTACCTAAGAAGTACAGTTAAACTTGACACACAACCAGCTGTTCTTTAACTCTGATCAAGCAAAATCTCCAGCGAGCCCCAGCAGCAGCAATTCAGTTAGTACAGCACTGTGCCTCACACAACACTCACTTTCCCGGGAAGTCCCAACCAAACCTCCTACGGTGCAGGGACAGAAACCTGGCATGGAAGGTACCAACTGCGGGAGCCTGGCTTTCTGAGAAACAGCATGGCCACAAGGGAACACGCATATAAACGTGTAGATACCAAGACTCCAAAGGAATACGATCATGATAAGAAAAATCAAAAGAAAGGTAAAGAAACTCAAATTATAAATCACTGGGCCACAGACACCCACACAGGAAACAGTACAATGATGACACAAGAAGCAAACAGTGAGAAACATGGCAACCACATGCACGCACCTCAGTAACAAATCTGGGAACAAAAGGCTTTACGTAACTCCAACCGCCCTTGACCATCTACTCCTATCTTAAACTACTTTGCTCAGTAACAAATTACAAAGCCAGTAAGCAAAAACTGAGTTTAAAAACTGTTTCTTTTTCTGGTAGCCAAGAAACTTTGTGTCAAATCCTAAAACAAAATTATAACCTTGCATGATCAGTGACTTATCAAATGTGTGGTACATTCCATGGAAAAGGTAGATCATTTATAACTCAAAATTTGGGAAATACATATCTAATAAAAGCTATAGAGGACATATGGACAAAACCAACAGGGAGGGTGGAGGCAGGGGAGGGAGGTGGGTTTGGCTGGGGTGGGGTGGAGGGGTGGGGAGAAAATGCAGACAACTGTAATTGAACAACAATAAAAAAATGTTTAATTAAAAAAAAGAAAAAAAGAAAAAAAGTGAGTATTTTCCAAGAAAAAAAAAAGCTATGTGGATATCAAATATAGATTTAATCCTATTTCTTACTCTTATTCAAATCATATCCATCTGCCAAAGGCAATACTGGGTCCAAAATGAACTGAAATGTTTGTCAAACAAGTGGTAATTTCCACATAGATTTCCAACCCAAGAAATCAAACCAAAGATTAAAACTTTATCAAGGAATTTCTTTTCTGAAATATTGAAATATATTTAGTGGGACTTCACTAATCCATCAAGAGTGTCATATTTAAAATCTATGCAGTATTGCTACTGATTTCAGGCTGACACAACAGTAATGAGAGGCATGCATTCATGAGAGTATGTAAGGGGAGTGTGTGCACGCACACGCATGTGGGGGAGATGCAGAGCAAACATGAAGGAAGACACACAAAAATGCATATAATGTAATCTTGAGACTCTTGTAATTGTTAATTTTGACAAAGAATTTATCCATTTGTCATAATATAACCAGAAAATATAAATAAAGTTAATATCAAGATAAGAAAGCAAGTGAATGGGTAATCAGACCATGTTATTCACACTTTCAGAAAAATGAAAAAGAACTGTAGGATCAGAATTCTTTTTCACTGGGAACATTCCAATTTGTTTTTTTCATTTCTTGAAAATCAAAATTCTACTGATACAGAACAAGAGAAATAATAATTTCTAGGGGAAAATATCAGGTCTACCAGTAACCCAAAAGTTTAAAATTTAATAAACAATTTATGAAAGTAATCTAATACTTCCCAACCTTCGGGAAAATACAAATAAAAATATCCCTAAGAATCAGGCTCCAAGAAGCCACACAGATTAGTGATTTCATTCCGTCACTGTCCGTCTGACTGTTCAGAAAAATATGGGTGATAAATGAAGTTCTACTGGAAGAAGTATTTCTATGCACTTCTGAATTCATGCTAACTATATGGCAGGTGTAAAAGAAGAGGTCAAGAGGCACGTGCTTAATTTTTAGTACAGTACATCCTAATAAGAAAAATAGACAAAAGAAATTCCAAGAGAGCTGTCTGGCTGGATCTGTTCAAACACCGCTCATTTGGAAAAATTCAAAGTCAGAGATCCATAAATATCATATCCAAGTCTCCTAAACTGTCCTCAAAATATCCTCCTTCTTCTAAATTTGGCCTATTCATCACTGGTATAATAATCTGCTTTTCTATAATTCAGGTTCTAAAAGTCTAAAAATGTATAGCCCAAATAGCATCAGCTCAACAAAAAAAGGACTAACCAATAAAAAAATATTAACTCTTTGAACTTGAGGCTCATTTTCTCCTTAGGTAGATAAATAATAAAGAAGCAAGTGGCTATTTGTGCTCTTTTGTGCAAGTGGCTCTTTTGATTTGGAGTAAAAAACTTAATTTCTTAATGAATACTTTCTCTCTAACCAATAATGTTGAAGTCCATAGCTTCCCAATTTATTCCCATTCTGTGTTGCCTTTTAAAGATTGCAGCGATGAATCTACACTGACTTAGAAAAAAGTAGTAGATAAAAAAGTAACATCAAGCATGCAGGAACCTAAATTCACAGAGGCAGACATACTAAAAAGCATGCCCCCAAAAGTACATGTTTTAAAACCATACTTTAGCCATCATATTTAGTGAAAACCCGTTCAGCTTTCCTTTCCTTACCTTTCCAACTCAGCAATCTTCTTATCTTTGTCATTCTTCTCATTTTCCACCTCCTTCAAAATTTCCAAGAGGCGGTCAACTTCTGCCTGGGCCTTGCTAGATTCATCTTTGTACCTGGCGATCTCTCTCTCCAACTGTTGTATTCGGTCACTCATCTCCGGACTAGCTCTGGCTTCCAATGTTGCCTCGTGTGCCTACAAAGAAAAGTGTTCAAATTCTATCAGATATACATACAAGAGCAAACCATGGAGAGAGAGATATATATCAACTTCAATATGGTATTATCCATTTTAATAAGGTATTATATCAATTCAAATTCTATCAGATATGCATGCGTACAGTGGACAAACCATGTATGTATGTATGTATCTATGTATGTGTGTATATATATCAATTTTAATAAGGTATTATCAGGTATCTAATAGCTAGTCTTCAATTTACAAAGTTTTTCTCTGCTTAAATATTACATAGATAAAAATCTACCTTTACACCTCAAGGAACTAGAAAAAATTAGTAGAAGGAAGAAAATATAGATCAGATCAGAAATAAATGAAATAAAAACTAAAGAGAATAGAAAAGATCAATAAAACTAAGAGCTGGTTCTTTGAAAAGATAAACATAATGGACAAACCTTTACCTAGACTTACCAAGAAAAAAAAAGAGAGCACTCACATACTGAAGATCAAAAATAAGAGAAATTACAAATGATACTACAGAAACACAAAGGATCATGAGACTACTATGTAAAATTATTTACCAACAAATCAGACAACCAAGAAGAAATGAATAAATTCCTATAAACTTAAATTTTCTAAAGTGAACAATGAAGAAATAGAAAATCTGAATAGACTGCTTACTAAGGAGGAGACTAAAACAGTAGTCACAAACCTCCCAACAAACAAAAACAACAGGCCCAGAAAGCTTCACTGGTGAATCTACCAAACAGTCAAAGATTAGGGACCTATGCTTCTCAAACTCTTCCACAAAACTGAAGGGGAACGAATGCTTCCAGTCTCATTTCACAAGGCTAGCATTACCCTAATATCAAAACCGGACAAGAACACCGTAAAACTAAAATACAAATAATTCTGGTTAACATAGACACAAAAATTCTCTACAAAACATTAGCAAATCAAATTCAATAATAAATTAAAAGGATCATTCACCATCTACATATCAATCAATGTGATACACCACATTAACAAAAAGAAAGATAAAAATCACATGATTACCTCAATATATACAGAAAAACTATTTCACAAAATTCAACATCCATTTATGATAAAAACTCTCAACAAAGAGGGTACAGACAAAATGTACCTCAAATAAATGAAGGCCAAATAGGACAAACCGACAGCTAATATCATACTTAATGGTGAAAAGATGAAAACTTTTCCTCTTAGGTCAGGAATAATACGAGAATGCCCCTCTCACCATTCTTATTCAACATAGTATTGGAAGTCCTTGCCACAGCAATTAGGCAAGAAAAAAAAGTAAAAGGTATCCAAATTGGAACAGAAAAAATCAAATTGTCACTATTTGTATATGATATGGTATTATACATAGAAAATTATAGTCTCCACCCAAAAATTGAAGTGAATCAGTAAAATTGCAGGATACAAAATTCATATAAAAAAATGTGTTCCATTACTACAAACAAATGATAAACTACCAGAAAGAGAAATTAAGAAAACAATCCCATTTACAATTGTATCAAAAAGAATAAAACATTCCCTGGCTGGTGTGGCTCAGTGGATTGAGTGCCAGCCTGCGAACCAAAGGTTGTTGGTTCAATTCCTGGTCAAGGCACATGCCTGGGTTGTAGGTCAGGTCCCCAGTGCGGGGCACATGAGAGGCAACCACATACTGATGTTTCTCTCTCTCTCGTTCTCCTTCCCTTCCCCTCTCTCTAAAAATAAGTAAATTAAAAAAAGAATAACACACCTAGGAATAAATTTAGCAAAGAAGATGAAAGACCTAAATACTGAAGACAAAAGACACTGATGAAGAAATCTGAAGACAAAAATAAATGTACAGAGATTCCATGCTCATTGATTCTAAGAATTAATCTTGTTAAAATACTGATACTACTCAAAATAATCTACAGATTCAATGCAATCCCTAACAAAATTCCAATGACATTTTTCATAGACCTAGAATAACTCTAAAATTTGTATGGAACCACAAAATTCCCAAATAGGCAAAATTACCTTGGGAAAAAAGAACAAAGCCAGCGGTTACCCTGCTCCCTGATTTCACACTGTACTACAGGCAGTGCTGGGGATGCTCTAGACCCAATACTGTCCCCAGTGTCTTTCCACCTCCTCCTTCTGCAGCAGCAGCAGCCAGTTGTACTTAGCAGTGGCAACCTGAGGCTGCTGCCAGGCAAGTCCCCCAGGGTGGTGCTCAGCTGAGAGGGGTACTCAGCACCCTGAGGGGGTGTTTGTAGGGTGGGGATGACTAGCTGGTAGCCCTGGAAAACCTCCCACACACCCACACCCATACATCCCTTGAATTGCAGGCTGCCCCTCCTAGAACAGAAGCAGTGAGAGGATGTATGAGCCTTTGAACAGTACGCCTGGGGAGAAGAGTAGGGATGGAAATGGCACCACCTCCTGGGTTCCCTGAAGTTTCCAGTTAAGACTCACTGGCCAGAAAGACTAGAGTTAGAAGATGGCAGCCAACTAGTTGGAAGTGGAGATTTTCAGCTGATCTTCCAATAAGTGACCTGAACAATCAACAGAATCTTAGCTGATATTAATTTTTGAAGCCAAGGCATACAGAGGATGCTTTGCACAGTCCGGTAAGAGATTTTATAAGTTGAAGGGGAAATACCTTGCATGAGGTGCCTGCAGCAGAGGAGAACAGACAAAAAATGTGGCTTAGGAGCTCCCACCCCTCCTGGAGCCCGGGTCCTGCACTGGGAACACCCAATCCTATTAGGAGAGACTTAGGAGGATATGCAGAGTCTGGGAGATTCAGGCTGTACACACAGCAAGCAGCACGTCCACAGTTCCAGCACCAACAGGGTGAACTCAAGAGAAAAACTCTATTTCCTAAAACTATTGGAGGCACTGGCAGGCTGCGGACAGCCCAGATTAAGAGATTTTTTGCCTTTTGGGGAGGTAGAGTGCATGTATAGCCAGGCAGTGGCTCCGCACTACACTGTGGGTGCTACATAGGGACTTTTTTAAAGAGGGGAGCTGAAGCATGGCTGGGCAGGGACCCCACGTGTGTGTGACTACACTGCCAGCAGAGGCCAGACTGAACGTGCAGTTCATGGCCACTGAGTCCAGCTAGCCAGGAAGAGTAGAAGGCTGTACAGCAAAGGGATTGTGGGGCCCCACCTGGCATGGCTGGCATTCAGGGGCTGCGTGCAAAACAGAGGGTTTTTGTCTGAGCCTCCTGCAACAGAACTGAGCTAGTGCTGAACAGGCAAGAGCCCAGCGCCTGAGATTCTTTATAGCCAGGCAGGGCCACTCACACCTCAGAGTACAAATCTCTGGGAAGGGGAAGGCATACCCAACCCCCATCTGCAGGACTGTAAACTCCGCAGAACAGTAAGGCCAGGGTCAAGAATCCCATGCCAGGTGCATATCCACAGGGGAAAGAGAATCTCCAAAAAGCCCTTAATGAACTTTTATCAGACACTATGCTGGCTCTTCCTTGGGCCCTATTCCACTGAAAAGAGCAGAGCAGAGAGATTAGAAATTGGTGCAGCAAGTGGGGATCGGGGCCCTGCCCAGCCTTGGCTCTCACACAGAGCTGCCATCAGCACCAAGCAGGAAAGAGCTGACCCACTTATACAGATTGGCCCCTCACATGAAACAGCTAATTCATCAGAAACTATACATTATTGGAAATAATCTGGAACAGACTACAACATGTGGTACAGGGACGGAAGGACACACCCACCACCTTCCCTGAAGACTGAATAGTGCCTCCCAGGAGAGAACCTGGAATTACACCCTCCTGATTGCACCAGAAGCCCCTTCCAGAAGGCAGGTGGAGGTGGTGCATGCAGTGCTGTCAAACTGTAGATGAACCACCCCTGGGCCTTGTGATGATAAAAAGACAGCAAGGCAGAACAGCGAGGAACAGCCAAGCCTAAAGGAGACAGTCACAGACTATAGATTGCCTGTAGCCTCAAACAGGCTGCCTAAAGCTAGACTGGGACACCAGCTGACAGTACCAGGGACAGATCCAGGAGGAGAAGAGAGTAGGCAAACAAACATTAGACTCTGCTGAGACAAATACCACCGTGTTCTTTTTCATTATTTGCATTATTTTTTTTCTCCTGCCTAACTTTTTAACATTGTTTCTTTGTCTTCAATTTTATTCCTATTTTTTCACTATTTTTTATTTTATTTTATTATAATTATTTTTAATTATTATTTTTACTTTAGTTTTATTTCAAATCTCGTATTTTACTCTTCCCTTCACTTACTCAATTCTGCCTTCATCTTCTCTTTCTTATTTTTGTTTTAGATTTTGTTTTGTTTTCCCTTTTTACACCTTGTTTCTATTCCATACCCCTCCATTCTCTCCAAACCATCTTTCTTTCTATTAGTCACCTCACATTCTTTTTCTTTGTTATAATATCCTTATTCTCATTCCACCTTTATTAATGTTTGCTCAGTTGTCATTGATATCGGCATTGTTATTGCATTTCTTCAATTTCATTCCTAGTTGTTCACTATTTGTTTTTAATTTAACTATACTGTGAAGCTATATTACTCAAAATGGTATGGTATTGATATAAAAAGAGACATAGAGATCAATGGAACATAATAAAGAGCCCAGAAATTAACCCATGAATAGATGATCAATTACTATACAACAAAGAAACCAAGGCTATACCATGGGGAAAGGACAGTCTCTTCAATAAATGATACTGGGACAACTGAACTGTTAACATGCAAACAAATTAAATTAAACCACCTTCTTACATCACATTAAAAATTAACTCAAAATGGATTAAACAGTCAAATGCAATACCTGAAACTATGAAACTGCTAGAAGAAAACATAGGTAGTAAACTCCTTGACATCAATATTAGTGATGGGTTTTTTTTGATCTGATTCCAAAGGCAACAACAACAAAAGCAAAAATAAGTAAGAGGGAGTACATCAAACTAAAGCACTTCTGCATAGTAAGGAGAAACATCAACAAAATGAAAGGCAAACTACTGAATGGGATAAGATATTTGCAAATCCTATATCTAATAAGGGGTTAAGTCCAAAATAATAAAAAAACGTGTACAACTCAATAACAAATAAATATCTAATTCAAAAATGGGTAGAAGATCTAAACAGACCTTTCGCCAGACGAGACATACAGATGGTTCTTAACTTCAATAAGAACAATCTAACAATAGCCAAAGGGGAGTGGGGAGGGAATAGTGGGGAGAGGGGATTTCAGGAACTACTATAAAAGACACATGGACAAAACCAAGGGGGAGGGTAGGGGTTGGGGAGGGAGGTGGGTTTGGCTGGGGTGGGGTGAAGGGGTGGGGAGAAAATGCAGACAACTATAATTGAACAACAATAAAAAAAAATTTAAAGATCTAAAAAAAAAAGACATACAGATGGTCAACAGACACTTAAAAAGACGCTCAATATCATTAAATCATCAGGGAAATATAATCAAAACCACAATAACATATCAGCTCACACCCATCATAACAGTTATTATCAAAAAGACAAGAAATAACAAGTGGTGTTGAGGAAGAAAAAGAAAAGGTACGCTGTGAAGTGCTGGTGGGAATGTAAACTGGTATAGCCACTGTTTAAATCAGTATGAAGATGCCTCAAGAAATTAAAAACAGAGCCATCATATGATCTAGCAATTCCACTTCTTGCTATCCATCCAAAGAAAATACAGACAGTAATTCAAAAAAATAATATGCAAGTCTATGTTCACTGCAGCATTATTCACAATAGCCAAGTGTTCACATGAAAACAATCTATGTGTCCATCAGTGGACAAAAAGATAAAGAAGAAATGGCGCGCGCGCACACACACACACACACACAGAGGAATACTACTCAGCCATAAAAATAGAATAAAATCTTGCTATCTGCAACAATAAGAATGGGCCTGGAATATTATGCTAAGTGAAATAAGTCAGAAAAAAAAGACAAATACTGAGTGATTTCATTTCTATATAGAATCCAAAAAAATAAAACAAGCAAATAAATAAAAAACAAAACCACACTTACATACAGAGCACAAGTTGGTGGCTTCCTGAAGTGAGGGCAGTTGGGGCTGGGATGGGGCTGGGATGGAATAAAATATTACTCAGCCATAAAAAAATGAGGAAAATGCTGCCATTTGTAACAACATGGATGAACCCAAAGGGCATTAGGCTAAATAAAATAAGCCAGACATAGAAAGACAAATACTGTATCATCTCACTGGTACATGAAATCTAAAAGACTGAACCGACAGCAGCAGTGTAGAATGGTAATTGGCAGGGTCTGAGGATGGGGAAAATAGGAAGATGTTGATTAAAGGGTACAAAATTTCAGTTATAAGATCAGTAAGTTCTGGTGACCTAATGTGCAGAATAGTGACTGTAGTTAATAATACTATATTGCATACTTGAAATTTGCTAAGAGAATAGATCCTAAAAAGTGCTCTCAACAACCTAAGTGCCCACTGATGGATAAATGGATAAAGAAAATGTGGTATAAACACATACATGCACACACACAGGAATGTTACCCAGCCATAAAAAATAAAATCTTGCCATCTGTAACAACATGGCTAGACCCTGAAGGCATTATGCTAAATGAAATAAGTCAGACAGAGAGAGACAAACACCTTATAATATCACTTACATGTGTAATCTAAAAAAATTCTACAACAAAAAAATCAAGCTCATACATATAGAGCAACACTTTTCCATCTCATGGCACATGTAAACTAATTACTCAAATTCTGCAGCACACCGAAAAATACATTACATGTTTTGCCAATCTGACCAGAAAATAGGTATAACTTTGATTCACTCACACAGGATGGGTATTGTTGTACTGGCTGTTGTCATTTTTTTTGTTTGAAAATATAAGGGAAAAGAGTCAGGTATTGCATGTTTTTAAAAATTCTTGCACACACCAGTGCACCCACCACAGCACACCAGCTGAAAATTTCTGATACAGAGAAAAATGTCCATGGGTAGAAAAACAGGTAATATCAAAGTTGGGGAAAGCCATCTCTTCTCTTCTACCCAAAGAGAACTTTATGTTTATCATGAACCTATTTATTAAGCGTAAATTATAAGAGACCATATAAATGGCCAGCTATGGCATCATCATGATAAAAGGAGATTAAAAATAAAGAAACAGAAAATGTGTGATTGTCATAAAAAGGGAAGTTTAGAATGTTAATAAAGCATTGTTCTTGATATTTACTGCTCAGTTTTATTAATCCTAAATATATCTTACAGCTTTATCTTCCATATTCAGGTATTACCTAAAAAATTACCTCCACCTTTTTAGTGAGGAAAAGAAATCCCAACTACCAAATCTAAATTGATTATAACCAGAGAATCCTTGATCTCAAAAAAAAGTAATTTACTATTTACTCAAAAGTAACTTTAAGATACTGATTTTCTTCCTTTCCTTAGCTTAGTAATATGATTTTACTTTTGGTATACTTTGTATGACGATTCATTATGAGGGTACCATACTGAATATACCCAATATATGAAAAGAGAACAAAACTTGAAGTCTTAACAGCAGGCGGTACCCTTTTTTCATTAGTAAACATATGAACTGGACACAGCTGCTACAACTGTTTAAAAGTCTCAGTCTCAGTTCTTAGAAACTTGATAGCTCATAGATAATAAATAGGAAAGTGCTTTGAAAATGATACAATGCTATATAAATATTAGGCAAATATTCACCATTGCAAGTCACTATCACTGTTAAATTATCTCCTTCTTGGAAGCCTGATGCTAATGGAAGAAAAGTATCAGATAATCGAGATTATTACATTGTGGTATTGTATTTCATCCAGAAGGAAGCTTCATATTTTAATCTTCTTCTAAACTGTCAATTTTCTAAGAGTTTTGGGGTTCTCAGGAGTAAAATAAACAAAACTAGAATATGAATTCTAAGAGAATTAATCAAGGTAAAAAGTGGTATTTTGAACTTTAGGGGATTATCATACTATACATATCATAGAGTTTTCTACTATGTTCTTATTTAAAGCAAAGCAAGAAAATAGAAAATTTTTCTTTAACCTTTTTCAATTGTGATTCCATTTTCAGACACTCCTCCTTCTTCTGCTCCAAAGCAATCTCTAGTGTCTTTAGCCGGGAGTCTTTTTTCAGTCCTGAGGAAGCCAGGGAAGAAGCATGTTCTTTCAGCTCCAAGAGTGAAGCCTAAAAGAAGCAACACATCCAGAATAAATACTAACTATAAACAAAATGGAGAATTAAATTTTTTAAATTATTTTCTTGGTGGCTTGTAGTTTCTTTCCATTATCATATACTGACATATTTCTATTTCAAGAACATGAAATATAAGACAATATTAACTTTAGCATTCAAGTCCTAACTAAAGATGAATTGCCAAGAAACACCAATTGAGTAATGATTTAATGAGTTCAATCAATACACACGCACTCCCACAAAATAAAGGGGAAGTAGATTAAGCTTTGTGAATGTAAATAGTCAGCCTCAGTAGTCACACTGATTTAAATACTATAAAACACTTTTCCCTTTTACAAGAAAAATTCTACTAGAAACTTAAGTTGCCATAAATTTTCTTAAAGATATTAGGGAAAAAATCCTGAGGATATCCCTAAATCTCATGCATTACTATCTGATCACAAGGCATTAGCCATTTTTGTTATTTAGGTCACATTAATAGGATTCCGTAAAGCCAAGATCAAAGTAGATTAAGTCACTTAGTCGATATTTAAGATTTCTCTGCCAGACGCAAGGTGCACTTTAAGAGCTGCTGCAAATAAATTGTTGTTCTTTTGCATATTCCTTTCATCTATCACCTTTCTTACCATTAGCACAATACTTCTCCAAATGTAACTGGGCTTCAGTTATGTTAGGATTTTTTTAAATGTCATTAACAAGGAAGAAATCAATTTATAACATACTGAAAGAAGGTAAAAACAGGAAATAAATGATCCAATCTACTATGTCTCCGAAAAGCTTCCTTAAACACACCTCAAGGTCTTCCCAAAAGGCCTGCTATAATAATATTAAGAAAATCATCCATTAAATACTTTTTAATATGCATTATGTAAACACCAACAACAGATACACACAATGCACTAAGCAAACCAAAAAATTCCATTTTGGTGATCTTAACCTCTTTCTCTGAGAGGTCGCCTTGCAATAGGCTGACTTTTTCTTTCAAGTCTTTAAGGTCTTTTTTGTAGTTATCAATTTCCTCTTGCTTCTCTCGCTCATCTCTGTCCCGCTGCTCCTTTAAGCGTTCAATTGTCCGCTCCTGGTGAGAGAGCACATCAATAAATGAGAAAATTCCTTTCATCCTTGTACCATGTGGACTATAATTCATCTTTTAGCTCATAAAATTTCACACTTCCATCCTCCATTCAAAAGACAGTGATAAGTTGTCAATAGTTTAAAGAATTCATCCTTCCTACCTATCTTGCTATAACAAAGATATACCTTTGTTATTTTTATCCCCTCAGGTTTCTTTTCACATAATCTCAACTAATTTTACAAATCCCTAAAGTATGTATTCTTTTGGAATAATCCAATTTATTCAACTCCCAAGTAACCAAACACACACACACACACACATACACCCTGGCGACAATAAGTAACAAATATTTGTTCTTTATAGATAATTCACATGTTGTCTACAGGCAACGGAAACAACTCACAAATCAGACACCACAAGGAGGGTGGAGGTGCTGGGAAGATTATGATGTGCTGAGTTTAAAACATAACGAATGCAAAGAAAAGAAAAACCATTAAAGCTTTTTGTCAACAGATACTCAGGAAGTTTGAAAGTTATGTAATTTAAGTACATTTCTGGGTATTATTTGTGAATATTTTCAGTAATCAAGCCTTGATTCCTTACACCTCAGTTTGCTCATGAAGCCAAAATACAGCAGCAAGGCCAACACTAGAAAAGCAGCAAGTACATTCATTGTATTAATAATTAAAACCCACAAATATATTAGGTACCAATACAACATAGTAAAGGAGAACTAATTATATATTGTTTACTAACAGTCAGTGTTTGATATTCCCACATCCCCAAATTCTAGTTGACCATATAAATAAAAATATTCCTTTTCTTCACAAGATCATAAATGGGGAACATATGGCTAACTGTAGAAACTTCAGCCACTGCCCTCTAGTGTAGCATCCATCTTGCCTAGCAACATATACTTAAACTGGGAATAATTAAATAGGTTTTCTTTTATATTATGTGTGTCAGCAACAGCACAGGGAGCTCTTTTCCCTTTTTGCCCAAAGGGATTTTTGCTGTGTTCTAAATCCAAGTCTCCTCACTAGAAAAAGTATTAGAATAATGAGAAGGCAGAAGAAATATGTCTATGAACAATCTGGACCAATCACTCACTTTCTCTGCCAGGGCCTCCTCCAAAGTTGTCAAGGCAGTGTCGGTGTTGGTGGTATCAGCCTGCAAGGATTTGACTCGTTCTTTCAAGCTGCTCATCTGCTTTTCCTTATCTCTAAGCTGCTCTTGAAGATTTTCAATCTGAATGTGCACAGACAATTAAGGAAGAAAAGATAAAATAAATACAGCTAGACAGTAAGAAAAACAAATCAGCTATCTAAAGGAAAAAGTCTTCTTAAATACTAGTGTTTAGATTTTTATATCATTTTTTATCTAAATAGCAAGCATTTTCTTTTTTCTTTTTTCTTTTTTTAATCCTCACCTGAGGACATTTTTTTCCTTCCTTTTAGAGAGACGAAGGGAGAGAGAAAAACATCAATGCTAGAGAGAATCATCGATTGGTTGCCTCCTATATGTGCACAGGCTGGGGACTGTTTGTAGCTGGACCGAGATCGAACCCAAACCAAGTTATGTACCTTGACCAGGAATCGAACCTGCAACCTTTTGGTTACTGGATAACCATCTGAGCCACACCGTCCAGGGCAACAAGCATTTTTGATGAAATTTCTCATTGTAGTTATTCCTTCCTTCACATTTATATGCATTCATTTACATGCATTCACATTTATATGCATTCATTTACTCAAAAAAGTATACTCTGAATTCTCTATTGCATGCCAGACATTAATGATACAAAGAAAAATGAATAGACCCATTTTTATTATGTTATAAAACGGTAAGAGAACTTCCCATTAAATAGCTGAATGCAAGCTCTGGGTGGGGTTGTGAGCCATCCTAAAGAGCAAAAATTCTATTCTAGACAGATGGATTAGGAATTTTTTAAGCAAAGAAATGATCCGGTCAGTTCTACATTTTATATAGATATTTCCGCTAGCTATAAAGAAAAAATTTAAGAGGTCTTGCATAAAGACATGGAAAACAATTAGGAGACTGTATCAATTCAGGTAAGAGATTTTGGAGATAAAATGAACTGAGATAGATGGAAAAGAGGGAATGGGTTTGAGAAGCATTGTGGAAATAGCACCTTTTTTAAAAAAAGATTTTATTTATTTATTTTGAGAGAGAGGGGAAGGGAAGGAGAAAGAGAGGGAGAGAAACATCAATGTGGGGTTGTCTCTCACATGCCCCCTAGTGGGGACCTGGCCTGCAACCCAGGCATGTGCCCTGACTGGGAATCAAACCAGCAATCATTTGGTTCTCAGGTCCGCACTCAATCCACTGAGCCACACCAGCCAGGGCTGGAAATAGCATCTTATCACTAGGAAGACTCAAATACACATAATGAAAAGTACAAAGCAAAAATATGAAGGTGTTGTAGAGATTCTTTTTAAAAAAAAAAATTATTTTAGAGCAAGGGGATAGGAGAGAGGGAGAGAAATGTTGATGTGAGAAAGAAACATCAACCTGTTGCCTCTCCAATGCACCCCAGCCGGGGACCAAACCTGCAGTCCAGGCATGTGCCCTGACAAGGAATTGAAACACTGACCTTTCGGTTTTTGGGAAGACACTCAACCAACTGAGCCATACTGGCTGGGCAAGAGATGTTCTTTTTTTTTTTTTTAGAGAGGGGAAGGGAGGAAGAAAGAGAGGGAGAGAAACATCAACGTGTGTTTGTCACTTGTGCACCCCCTACTAAGGACCTGGCCCACAACCCAGGCATGTGCTCTAACTGGGAATCGAATCAGCAACCCTTTGGTTCACAGGCCAGCACTCAATTCACTGAGCCTCACCAGAAAGAGTGAGAGATTCTTTTTTTAAAGATTTTATTGATTTATTTTTAGACAGAGGGGAAGGGAGGGAGACAGACAGGGAGAGAAACATCAATGTGTGGTTGCCACTCATGTGCCCCCGACCAGGGACCTGGCCCACAACCCAGGCACGTATCCTGACTGGGAATCGAACAGCGACCTTTTGGTTTGCAGGACAGCACTCAGTCTACTCAGCCACACCAGCCAGGGTGAGATATTGTTAATAAACTAGAGAAAATATAATAAGGCAATTATTCTAAAACACACAAACTTCATTCATTCAACATAAACTTGAGCTCCTGCTATACACCATTTTTATAGGTATTAAAGATACAGAAATAATCACAACAGACAAAAATCCCCACCCTCAAAAAGAGCTTATACCCTAACATGGTAGACAGTGAAAAATTAGTGAAATGAAGACAGTATGTGGGATGGCCATAAGTTCCATATAGAAAAATGAAGCAGGTTTTACTTCATTTTCAACAAAAATGGAGGATGTAATCATATCCTTCTCGAGCTAATACTAGAACTAGCAGGTTTAAACTACATAGCTTTCGGAAAGCAACAAAAATGCTACTTCCTTTGGGAAGACTCTCTTGCTCTTACCCCCTAAAAATAAGATGATCACTGTCTGCATTCCATCACACTTATACATATAAAATCCCCATCCACAGACACATTTATCCCCATTCTCTCATCTATCTACACACTCACCTCCACTCTTACATCTATCTATATGCTATAACACAAATTCCTAAGCGTATTCTAATTATTTGTTTTATACGTGTCTCCACAAGTAGACTGGATCCTCCCCATTCACCTCAGTTTTCTATTTTCATATCTGGCACACATCACATCTGTAATAAATATTGGTTAATTAGTAAATGAATAATATATAAACTTAGACTTTTATAATGGTAGTTAGGCATACACATAAACTCCTGCCAAAAAAGGAACTAGAAAAAAACCCTAGATCCAACCTTCAGATAATTGCCTGTGTTAATCAATTTAGTATAAGCTTTTTAAGGGCCTGCTTCGTTCCACAGAGGAAGAAAAAAGAAGTCCCCGCCTAGAGTGAGTGGAATTAGAAACAGAAAAACAAAGTATCTGGCAAATTTAGAACGGGTGCCATGAACAGAAGTTAACCACTGATAAGCCTGAAATGGGTTCCAGTCTGTTCCACTGTCAATAAAAGCCCAAAGCCTATCATTAGAGAAAAGACCATCATAAATGAAAAGCATTAGTTTTCCTTTAGTTTAATCAGACACTGCTACTGGAATCTCAAATGTATCATTACTTAGGCTGAGATCTCACAACCACTAGAGAATTTTCCACCCAAAAATCTAGTGCACACTTCATATACATACAGAATGCAATGCCCTGGTGTTTACGTGTTTAAGCGGCTGTGCAGGTCATTCTAGTTGGTAAGATATAAACCTTATATACAAAAAAAAAGATATGCTCATACTGTTGATTAGAATTTCTTACCAAGAAAGAGCAGTACAGAACCATTATTTAAAATAAAATTTCACAGAACCAAGTTTTAAATACAAGAAAACAGAGATTTGTTTTATGGGCTCACCTAATATACAAATAGCCCCTACATGCATGGTAAAAATAATACCCACCTTTCTCCTCCATTATTAGTATCTAAGAAAGAAATCACTTAAATTGTAAAAATTCCACATATATAATTTCTGTGCAGTACAACTATTAAAACAATTCATTACTCTTTGCTGGCAAAAACTTTTCCTGATAATACTCAGGTGCAGAAGCTGCTAAACTAGATAAAATCCCCATTAATCAGCTCTCCCTAAACTATTTTCTCCTTTAATTACCTAAACAGGTTGACTGTTGTTGGGCTGGAGGGGAGGAAAAGGATTTCTATTCTTGGACTCCTATGTACTTTTGAAGAGGAGGAATTCCATATTGAAAGACACTAACAAAATGAAGAAAGGAGAGTGCACACTAAAAATACCTTTGGGCAACTTACCATCAGGGAGGAAGACTTGAAATAGACATGTATGTGCAAACTAGCTGTGTAACCATGGAACAAACCCCAAAGATGCTGAGTGTGATGTGTGAAAGGACAGGCATGTACAAAAATACTGTTTCCTTTATCCAGCTTCATGATGGATAACAGCTGAGCCCTACTGAAAGCTCCTGTTACATATATTCACTTTGCTTACGATTCAAAACTGTGTTTTGATCATGGATCTGTGATTTATATGTGTTGCTAATGAGCTGGTATATGAATGCTACCATATTATTCTTGCCATGCGTACTTTTTTCAACCTAATGTTGAGGTTGTAAAAGCTGCTCATCCTAATAGTTCTGTATCTTATCACTTCAGTATTTATTATTTAATTTCTATAAAATTTATAGTGGAGATCTTACTCCATACTAAGTTTAATTATCCACAGGATCTGAAATATATAACTTATAAAATGTTTTGAATACAACAGCCAGAAGAAAAACTGTATGTTATTCACATACTTGGATAATAACGATAAAAGATGATTGTTTGAAATCATGTTAAGTGGAAAAATACTCCTGTAAATATGCTCAGAATATCTACCCCAATGCCAGAGAAACTCAGCTCTCCATTTCGTAGGTACAGAAGACACAGACTCTCTAAAATACCAACATGACCCCAGTAACAACAAAAAGTAGTAACAACAGTGGTGGTGGTGAAGAGGGCTACTGGTGATGATAACAGGGGCCACTAACACTTAAAAAAAATAGTATGTACATTGGCAGGCACTGTCTTAAAAACTTAATATGTAACAACTATTTAAACATTACCACAAAACTAAGGTAATTACTAATCAATCTAGCTACAGAATCCTACTCTTAATCACTATACTATGAATATGTTTTATGATAAAAAAATCACACAAAAGTGACTCGAGCATCTTTCCATAAACTATTCCTTATTATTAAAGACCATTTATTAATAAACACAGGATATTATTACTATGGCCATATATTAAAATATTATCCCCTTCTAAAGCAAAGAATAGAGGGTAGAGGTAGCAAACCACTGCAAAGGCAAAAGTACATCTTCCGGGGGGGAAAACATGTATTTAAACACAATACACTAAACACAAGTCTCTTTGGTGGAGAGAGCCAAAGACACCTGATATCAGTATTTGAGCATCATGATATTAAAACAGTCTGTATAGCGTGCCTTTCAAGGGGTAGAAGTAAGCCAGTTTATTTATACAAACTTGACAATGAAATAGCTAAAAAGCTTTTCTTATTTTACTTAAATAACTTATTGTTAGTAATAATGAAAATTAATAAAGTGATTATTGCATAAAATGATGTATTTTATAACTCTATGGGTTTTTTTTCTACTTCATTCATAACCTGTTTGATACAGGAAGTAATCATTAAGTACCTATCAGTGTGTATTCAATTTCTACACGAGTAAAGTTTTGTAGCAATCAAAGGAATTGGTGTTTATTGTATATGTCTGTGTTCTTGATGATAAATAGGGAGGGGGAGGATCAACCAGGTTTATACATACCATTTATTATCGTAGAGAAGAACTAACAATGTAGAATTCAAGAAGGAAGTATTTTTTAATTAACCATTTAGAGAAAGAACACATTTTCCCTAAAATGACCTTTCTAATTATAATATAGTTCTGTTAAATGGGTTGAAAAAATAGAAATAATTATTATATTAGATAGAGTCTTTCTTCCCCTCACACAATTTTTATTTTACAAAGAGAGAGTAAAACCAATGAAACCAGAGGAAGACTAATGCTGAATGCATGCTACATATAAATTACTCATACAGGCATACCAATTCCACACTGGGACAGATTTCTTGACATCTTTTGTTTTGGTTTTTACCAGCACTGCCAGTTGTCACAAACTATCATGCTTCACTGTGGGTGATCTATTTCTCCTAGTCAAGTGGAACTCATTCTTCTGCCTTTGAGCCCCTAATCACTGACATAAAGGTAGAAGAGACTTCCTCTATGATACAGTTCTAAGGACAAAGAATCCCAAAACACTTCTTGAAATCACCTGGCCACTTTAAACATCATTTAAGGGAAGTAATTTTTTGATGATGCCTCCACAGTTCTAAGCAGCCATCGGCATCAAATTTGTTATGTGAAGCAAGTTATTCAGAAAAGCTCTCACCTTTATTTTCTTGGTTAATAATACCTTTCAATATCAGTGGCAGAAGTACAGTGTTGGGAACCACCCTGCCTAGCTGCAGAAGTTGTAACCCCCCATGGCTAAGGCTGAGTGAGAGATCTTGAGACCCTAAGCCACTAAGGAGACAAAGCTTATCTTCCCAGTAGGGGCACCACCTCTGCCCCCTTTACTTCACCCTGCTTGGCCCCAGGTGGATGACTGGTTAGCTAATGATAGGTAAGATTCCTCAAGGGATGGACGACCTAAGACAGGCATGGTCACGATGGGGCCATTAGGGAAGGACTTGGGGGACTACAGAAAAAGGGGGTGATGGACCCTCACCCCTCGGCTTTGACATAGTCTGAGTCCTCATTCTTTCTGTAAGAAATCTCCTAATCTCTTGGCTGCCCTACTTCTGCCTGACTTAAGCCAGAAACAATGCCAGGGTGGGTGTGGCCCTGTGCTGGAAAGGGCAGGTTCCCCAGGGCGAAAAGGCCTAAGAAAGAATGCACAAAATCCTGTGAAACCTGCTTTGCTAAGAAAGCCCTCAATTTAAATGATAAAGGTCCAAGCATGAAATGAGTTTGTTTCTCAAAGTTTTATGGCCCTTTGGCTATATGACCCTGACTCAGAATAAGCCCTCATAGTTCTTTGAATGTTATCTATTGTTTGATCATTACTGCCTGACAATGATTGATTGGCTTTACCCCCTGTATTCCTATGCAAATTAAACCCAGTAACAGCCCATTGAGGAACAGGCTCAAGGCCCTTCTCCTCTGAGAGACTGGCTACCTTTCCTCCCCAAACAGATAATGTCTTGGTAGACTTATTCTCATCCGCAATGGCCGTGGGGGGTGGGGGGATGGGGCGGGCTCTGCTGGATGAAGCTCCACATCAGTCTGGATGAACTAATTGGCTGGAACAGAGAGATCCACAGTGATTAACAGAATCTAAAAAGGAAAATTTCACTGAGTCCCCTAATATTCAGGCAATTGTATGTCTACCATGCTACACTCTGGGGATATGCAGAAACTAGGTACAATGATAATTTACCAAAATAAGCAGGTTCTGCCCAGACTATTTATAGGATGGGGCAAAAGTAGGTTTATAATTACTTGTATGGAAAATAATACAATAATTAATAAATAATAATATAAGAATAACCTCTGTGTTTCAGTTACAACTGTAAAGCTATTTTTGCCCCACTCTGCATATTTGCCTCTAAATTTTACTTGTCCAATCATTAGAAGACACAAGAGTAATAAAGTCAGGAGAAACTTTACGCCATGTTTTAAATTCAATTTAGGTTGTTAAAATCTCCCATATCTCCCATATATTCTCAATTACGGTTTATGGTCTTTGGTAAGTCCAGCAAAGATTTTGATTGGCAATCAGTTCTTACTCTGGTTTCCTTTCCCTCTCAGTTGTGCTATTCTTTCATGGTGGAAGTTACAGAGTGGAAAACTGTAATGAGTAAACACATAACTATGTCCCATTGGACCAGTTACTTGATTTTTCCAATTACCTATAAAACCAAAGACCACTGATATCCCTTTTAATTCTAAAATACAACTATATTTTTATAATAGGGAAAATGAGAAAAATCAAGAATACTATTATTTTTATCTTAAAAGCCATTCAAATTGAACTATACAGGAAATCTAAGTATGATCTTTAGGAAAATTCATCCATAGTCCACTGCTCCAGCAGATTTTATTTATTGCTGGGAGGAAAAATAAGTTTCTTAATAGACTTGCTCATGGGACAGATAATAGATCCAAGGACCATTTACATTAAAATGAATGGATAATATGAAGCAAAGACTGGTGAGACAAAAGGTCACTGCCAGTCAAAATCTCCTTTGTAGACAATTATGGAAATGGCTCAAATGCTTGTTTTTGTATCTGGTAGGCATACAGACCTGCCTGCACTAAAACTGCTCAGAGACAAAGAGGACCCAAAAATCCACAAGGGCAGTCCTTCCGAGGTGCAGCGACGGTGAGACTGCACTTGGGACCTCCATTCATATCGACACGAGTGGTACCCCTGGGGCTGTACGACCACGATGGTGACCTCCGCAGATGTCGTAGAGCTGCAGCTCACTGCATTTCAGTGATGGAAAAATCGGTATTTTTAAATAACTAAAACAAATGCACTGGGCTTAATTTAAAGGAAAAAAAAGCAACCACTATCCTGTTTGTTTATTAACAATAACAAAGTTGAGAAAAATGAAATAATTAATAGAAGGCTAGCTAAATTATATATGATCTGGATGGAATATTATGCAACCGTTATAATTCAAATACATGAGAATTAAATAAAAATATTTGAGAGAATCTTATCAAATTTAATAAAATGTTTCAGAAATTTGGTTTTCTAATCTGGAAAACTCCTCTGTGAACAAAAGTGTTAGGAGAAAAAAGTAAGGAGGTCTGGTAATTACAGGAAGATAAAGGACAAACTACAGGTCTGATGCTTGAAGCTATTTTCTGTCTGGTTAAAGTGTACATATTGGTGTGACAGAGAAGGAAAAGCACAAAAAGCTATTTCATCCAATTTTGATTTAACAACTTCTTCAAATTGTTATTTCAACTTCTCAACTAGAGTTGACAGGTACCTGAGATTCTAACCAATATCCAAATGGCTTTTCCCACAGGTGAGAAGGCAAGTTAATTCATGCCAAATTATAAGCAGTTTAAGCAGAAGAAAATATTGACTGTGCGTTGCATCAAATCTTTGATCAAGCAGTCTTTTTTCAAATTTTTTGTCCTTTTCTGTAACAGATACTTATCTAGGTATTTACTACTCTGACAAGTTCCTGCTACAATGTCTCCTGAGATACCACTAAGAACAACCTTTGTCACAAAAGTGGATTATATATTGACTTGTTAACTACCATTTCTCAAGTTTAAAATGTTCAAGTCAGGGCATTCTGGACTAGAGCTTACAAGACGCTGAGAATATTAATATGGCATACTATCAATAGAAAATGATACAGATAAACACAAATCCTCAAATTTTTCAATAAGCTACCTAAAAGCCCAAGAAAATTTTGTTTTAACAAAGAGACAAAACTACTTATTGTTGTACAAAGCATTACAATGTAACCCTCTGAATAGTTCTTATTTACATTATACCCTAGAACTCAAAAATGAAGCATTTATCCAAAAGATATGTTCTCTCTGGTCCAATCCTATTGCCTGCATGATAATGTTGGTACAACATTTCTACATTTCCCCAGGTGAAAAATACAATGCTATTTAAAAATACAACCATCCTTATCCCAGGGATGCATGGTTGGTTCAACATATGAAAATCAATCAGTATAATGTACTATATTAATGAAGAACAAAAACCACATGCTCATCTCAATAGATACAGAAAAAGCATTTGAGAAAATCCAACACCTTTTCATGATAAAAACACTCAATAAACTAGGAAGAGAAAGGAATGTCCTAAACCTGATAAAGGGCATCTATGAAAAACCCACAGTTAACATCATACTGGTGAAAAATGAAAGACTGTCCTCAAAGATAAAGAACAAGATAAGGACACCTGCTCTCATCATTTCTAGCCCTCACGGCACTGGGCAATCAGGGAAGGGCCATTAAGGAAGAAAAAGAAATACTGAAAAAGAAAAAGTGTCACTATCTCTATTTGCAGATAGAGAATACTAAAGAATCCACTAAAATACATATTAGAACGGAATAAATAAACAAGTTTAACAAAGTTGCAAAACCTAAGATCAATATTCAAAAATCAGCTGTGTGTCTGCATACAAGAAATGATTAATCTTATAATGAAATGAAAACAATTCCACTTACAATAGCATTAAAATGAATAGAATATTTAAAAATAAATTTAAAGAAGTGCAGTACTTGTAAACTTAAAAATGCAAAACACTGATAACAGAAATTAAATACAACATGAATCATTTAAGGACATCCTACATTCAGTTGAAAGGTCTGATATTGTTAAGATGGCAATATTCCCCAAACTGATGAACATACTCAACACATTATCTATTAAAGTTCCAAATGCCTTTTTTTTTTTTTTTCAGAAATGAACACACTGATCTCAAATTTCATATGGAATTATAAGGGACCCTCCCAAAAGCCGAAACAATCTTGAAAAGGAACAAAGAGGATTCATAGTTCCCAATATCAAAACCTATTACAGAGCTCAAGACTGTGGTATGGCATAGACATATAAATTGATGGAACAGAATCCAGAATTCAGAAATGAACGTGTCTTTGTTCAACTGATTTTTAGCAAACATCCCAAGACAATTCAATGGGGAGGGAAGAGTCTTTTCAACAAATGGTGATGGGACTAACTGAATATCCACATGCAAAAAAATAAAGTTGAACCCTTACATGATACCATTTCCAAAAATTAAATTGGAATGGATCAAAGACCTCAATATAAAAACTAAAACTATAAAACTCATAGTAGAAAATGTAGGAAGAAATCTACATGACCTTCAGTTAGGTAATGTTTTCTTAGATACGACACTAAAATCATAAACCACCAAGAAAAACAAAGAAAAATTGGATTCATCAAAATTTAAAACTTCTGTGCATAAAAGGATAAAGTGAAGACATAACCCCCAAAATGGGAGAACTATTTGCAAATCATATATCTGATATGGTAGAACCTCTGGAATATATAAAGACTTCCTAGAACTGAACAATAAAAAGATAAATAACAATTTTAAAATGGATGAAAGATTTGAAGAGATATTTCTTCAAAGAAGATACACAAATGGCCAACAAGTAGATGAGAAGATGTGAAACATCATCAGTCACTATGGAAATGCAATCAAAATCACAGTAAGTTACTAATGCACACCCATTAGAATGTCTATTTTTAAAAGAAAAATAACAAACAGGAATGCAAAACTATGTTGTGAAGCCACTTTAGAAGTAGTTTGGAAGTTAAACATGAATTAACATCAATCCCATTCCTAGATATATACCCAAGAGAAACAAAAAGATATATTCATACAAAACCCTGTGCATAAACATTCATAATATCTAAAAACTAGCAATAACCCAAATTTCTATAAACTGATGAATAGATACAAAATTTGGTATGTTCATTACAATGGAATATTAGCCACAAAAAGGAATAAAATACTGATACTTCTACAACATGAGTGAATCCTGAAAATATTATGGTAAAGAAACCAGACACAAAAAGCACATATTGTGTGATTACATTTATATGCAATGTCCAGAACGGGAAACTCCACAGAGACAAAAAGTTGTTAGTGGTTGCCAGAGGCTAAGGGGTTGTGACTATTAACAGGTAGAGTTTTCTTTTGGGGATCATGAAAATGTTCTGGAATTATATAGTGCAACGGTTAACCTCATAACTATACAAAAAAAATAACTGAATTACACAGTTTAAAATAGTAAATTTTATGGTATGTGAAGAATTATATCTCTTAGGCAAAAAAATATCCTAATTAATCCCTTACTGCTAGCCTAAAAGTCAAAGTCCCACAGTATCAATGAAGTGTGAAACTACTTAAGCCTATGATTTATTCCCCAAATAACATAAATCAATTTAGCCAACTGTGTCTGTTTTTAACAGATTTAGATAGTCTTTTACATTCAATGTATCATCTCTGCACATATTCAGTCTGGTTATTTTCTAGATGGCAATCTCTTCCATGTTGCATCACTAATATGCAAAAGTTTTCAGTTGTGCTTCTCACGTAAGGTTAATTTCCAAAATAAGTATGAGGCATAAATTCATCTTCTGCTGTCAGTCCATCCTTTCCATACACCTTATTCCTCTGTACCCTTTTCCTATAAATTATTTTAATACCCTGTGATAATTTCTGAATTAGGTAAAACAATTGTAAATTGTTCAGAATTCCTTCTGGTTTGAGGTGACTTCTATTGGGAGCAATGAATGATAGAGAAGCCCTATGAATAACAGATTAAACACTGAGTTGAATGTGGAAATAGAAAAATTCCTTTTTGTTCTAATAAGGCTGCAACATCTCAAGACAACTAGAATAAGAAAAGAGAACAAGAGCCTTATCACATACCACACACACACAAAATCTCACCCTCATATTCTCAACTCTTTACCCAACATTTTATTCAATGGAAGCATATATTGTGCAAAAATGGCCACAATATCGCCAACCTGGCATGCTCTTCTGCAATGTGGCACTGACACTCCTCCATTAAGAAGTGGAGTCTATTTCTTTATCTCCCTAAGTTAAGGGAAGTTCTGTGACTATTATGACCAACAGAATACAGCAAAAGGAATCCTCTGCCATTTCCAAATCGGTTCCTAGCATAACCTTTAACTGACCAGGCAGCTTCTGCTTCTATCACCTATGACTGTAGAAGTCAGGTGCCACATAAGAAGTGACTAATCTCACCATGCTGAGAGATGCCCAGGGCATGTGCACAAGCCCTGAGGCAAAAGATGTCATGTAGCCATATAGCCAGAGGCCAGGAGTACCTGGGCAGAATGTGTGCAAGTGAAGAAGCCATCTTAGCAGTAGATTATCCAACCGCAGACACCCACAGCTGTAACCAAAGGATCAGGGACAAAGTACCCAAGAGAGCCCCTTTCTGAACTCCTGACTCACAAATAACTGAGCACAATAAAATTATACACCTGAAACTTATATAAAGTTATTAACCAATGTTACCCCCCAAAATTTAACAATATTTTAAAATAAATAAATTAAAGGTAATTTATAACATGGTAAACTGAGATCTTCCCTTTTTCAGGGCATAATTTTTCAGTCATTATAAAAATGTCACTTGTATAAGATCAGCTTCATTTTAAAAAGAGTTATCTATTGACAAACCAGAAGTTAACTTAGACTTTGAAAGTTAAACCATCTATTGGGATGGCCAAAAAGTCCATTACATTTTTTCCATATGATGACACTTAGTTGTCTTTAACTTCATTCAAAACAATTTTGTTAGATTGTATTGTGACAGCTGTCATATCAGCATGCATTTAAAAAAATCAAAATTGGTGAATTTTTGTATAGCCATTTTAATACTGAAAATGAAAGAAAATATGCAACATTTTTGACATATTATGCTTTATTATTTCAAGAAAGGTAAAAATGCAACTGAAACACAAAAAAAGATTTGCGCAGTGTATGGAGAAGATGCTGTGACTGATCAAATGTGTCAAAGGGGTTTGCAAAGTTTCTTAGTACTGCTGACATTTTGGCCAAGTAATTCTTTGCTGTGGGGCTGTCTTACACATTGGGAGATGTTTAGCAGCACCCTTGACCTCTTCCCACCAGAAGCCAAAGGCAGGAGATAGCTGACATACTCAAACTATCCAAATCAATAAAATTATTGATGAAAATGAAAAATGTGTTTTATTTTATGGAAAAAAAAAAACATATGGACTCTTTGGCCAATCCAATACCTCCTTAAGGTTTACTTGAGAAAAAGAGGGTAAAAAAATTATATGAAGCAAAATAAATCCATATAGAGTATATTCTCCAGTAGAAATATCATCATCCATCAGACTTCATTCACTATGCACTGTTTTTTTTTAACAAAATGGTATTTTAAGAATTAAGCTATGTATATTCTCCATAGAAAGAAAAGGGAAAATTCTAATATCTAAGTATATTAAGTTTCCAAATTTGACTGGGACCTGACTTGGTCTTCTTCTCTTATCTTCTTCAACATTGGGTTGTAACTTAAAAAATAATAGCTTTTAGAAAGCACTACAATTAATCCTTATGGAAAAAAAGAGCAACATTTTAAAAACAAAATATTAATGTTCTCTGAATAAATTAGTAAATTTTGTTTTTAATGATAAAACATATTCTCTTTCCCATTTTATGATATGGAAGAAATAAAGAAACTAACACTGCCTTAGCCAAGATGCCGCAGAAAACAAAGAGAATATGTAAAGAACCTACTCTTTCTGACTTCCTACCAAAACAAAACAACAGGACCCTGAAAGAACCAATCTAGGAACCCCCCCAGCACTCCCGCCTGCTAAAGCCCGCCTAATTCTATGCATGAACCGCTTTCTGCTACTATTAAATCTAAACTCTAAATACCAAAACCCAGGAAACTGGAGAAGCAAGCAAAGTAAAACAAACAGAAGTTACAGAAGTACGGAAGGAAATAATACAAAAGGGAATGATAGTAACATCTGCTTCAGCAAATTAAACTCCAAGCTACATTATAATTTACAATCAATCAAGAAGCTGTGCAATTTTAACACAGATTTTGAATGCAGCTCAGATCTAAGTGCTCAATTACATTTTCTAGGTCAGTGATTTACTATAAAGATAATAAATTTACTATTAACACAAAAACTATTTTAAACCTTAGGGGAGAACCCTGGGAAGAAGGAGGGAGCCCAATGCTAATCCCATTATACAGTATGGTTGGCCATCTGCTATTGTCCTGGTTCTTTCTCTGACCACAGAGTTATTCCAGTACGTACAAATACATACACTACCTAGAAACCTAGGAGACTATGGGTGGGAAGTGGTGCCCAACAGAGCCAAAAATAGTCCTGGGTATGTGACTCACAATCTAGCCATATTCCCAGCTGCTACTGTTCTCAGAAAACAATGTTTTTAAAAACGCATATATAATATGCCGAAAGTAATGCCAAAGCCTATACTATTCCCTGGTATTTCTCCTTAAATATTAAAATGTTATGCAGCTGCCAGAAAAAACCAAAAGGTTGAAAGCAGAGCTACCATTGCCCTCTTCCTCATGTGTCCAAATCAAGAAGCAAGGTAGGTTAAGCACTGTGCAGAATTAAGACATCTCTCCAGGAATATCTGAAATTCTACCAGAAAAGTTATATTTCAATATCCTATTGTAGATAAATCTCAAACTATTGATTTTAAAACATCTTCAGGACAAGAGGAAAGAAATGTTGAAATCTATTTATTAGTTTCCTAAACAAACTTAAAGGACAATAAAAGTGAGTATATTTGCTGAAATCTTTATCAATATATAACACTAGGAAGAATTTTCCCAGTGACTGCATGAGAGTTCATAATGAGAAAGAAAAAGGTATTCATAGAGCTCTACTAAAAGTTTTCAAAATCCGTATTACAAAATGTTGGAAGAACAAAAGTAAAATTCCAAGGCATGTCACTCTGAAAAGGAACACTACACATTTTCATTCACACTGCTCTCTCCGCGTGGGATGTCAGACCCCTTCCCCATCGGCCTAACACATTTTCATTCACTTGCAGGACTCAGTTCCTAAGACTTACTTAGACTCTTCACTCAAGGTCAAACCTAAAACTTCTTGCTTTGTCCTCCACAGTAGAACATTCGCATCATAACGTCTTTAATTCCCATGACTCTGAGAATCTGAGAACAGAAACCTTATCTTATTTGTCTTTGTATTTAGCACAGTGCCTCGTACACAGCAAGAGGTACTATGTTGAATGCATGAATGAAGACAGTTCAGGAAGACTGGGAAGCCCACATGAACATAATTTTTAATATACAACGATAAATGTACACAGTAAAGGGGAAAAGGTAAGAGAAAGTAATATTCCAGTGTCACAAATAAATACACTGCTTAGAAAGCTAGGAAATGTGTGGTGGTGGTGGTCCCGAGACAGCCAAAGATAGCTGAGTATATCAAAGGGCCTCATAATCCCGTCATCACTATAAGAAAGAATTGTATGGAGTGACCACTCCAATTGACTCAATTTTTTTTATATCATAACCCAAGGGTATTTTTTCAGTGTTTTTTTTTTTTTTAGAGAGAGGGGAAGGGAGAGGGAGGGAGGGAGAAGAGAGAAGAGAGGGAGAGATGAAGGGAAGAAGGGAGAGGGGAGGGGGAGAGAGACAGAGAAGCAGAGACACAGAGAGAGAAACATCAATCAGCTACCTCCCATAGGCACCATGACGGGGGGTCGAACCTGCAATCTTTCAGTTTATGGAATGATACTCCAACCAACTGAGCCATACTGGTCAGGGCAAACTGACATATTTATAAGGGCCTGGATAAAGAACAGAGAAAATTGCAGATTTATAAACAGGCTAGACAGACTGGGCTTACAAAAAAAAAATCTACAGCCAACAGAAAGAGTTTTTTAAATTACTTTGATAAATATGTATATATCCATTTGACAGACACTTTTTATAATATACCACAAAAGTCTATTCTGGGCCTGTTCAACACTGTATCACTTACATAAAAGTATAAAGAATATGCTCGTAAATGGATAGAATGCATAAAAGTGAAGGAGATAAAAAGACTATATAATCAAATCATGATTTAACAAGATCCTCAAAGATTAGGGTAACTGGCTTAACTTAAGTAAAATTTAGTAAGAATAAACAATATTAATACCTGGCATTCACAGTATGTAACACTTTACAAGTTCCAACATGCTTTCATACATATTATTTAAAAAAAAAAAAAAAAAAAAAACCTGAGGTGACTATTATATCCTGTCTGTAGATGAAGAAACTGAACCTTAGTGAGTTTCACTGAGTTGACCAATATAACATTTCAGCTACCACCACCAACAGAACATTAATAACATCCTAATCATCTCTTTTGCAATTAGATCCAAAATTCCACCTGGACTAAAGTATGGAGGAAAAATGAATTTAGACAAGTATCTCCCATTAGAAAAATTAATTGGGACCAATAAAAACAATGAAAGAAGAAGAAACACTTGCCCCAGGAAAATAAGGTTTGAGGGCTGTCAAACAGCAAGTTTGCAGTATCTAAAAGGCCGCCCTGCAGGACTGCACTTGTGCAGTACGGCCTAGTACATCTCAACCAGCCAATACTGTACGTAGCCCAATTCTGGTTCAAGAAAGAGGGTCAAAACTTTCCAAGTCATTTATGTATCATAGTTAAACATATTTGACCATAAGCTAAATAAATCCATTTGCCAGAGGCTTTATAAGAAGAATTAAACAAACAGACAGTTGGACTCCATCAAATCAGACTCTACATCAGTATCAGACGTTGTTTCAAAATGCATAAATGAACTTCTAGGAAAAGCTGGTTCTAATTTCAGGATTATAAAATTATTTCTAAGAACAATTCTTTTTCAGTGAAGATAGACAGGTATGGACAGGGAGGTTTTTTCCTAAGCATTTTCATTATTTATATTTACCGTATTTTTTCAGACTATAAGACACTCTCCCCCCACTTCCAAATTTGGGAGGAAAATGGGGGTGCATCTTATAATCTGAATGTAGCTTCCCTGGCTCACTTGCAGGGTGGGGGGTGGCGGCAGTGGAGCAGGGTTTTTTTTTTTTCCTATTTTCCTCCTTTAAAACCTAGGTGTGTCTTATGGTTCAGTGTGTCTTACAGTCCGAAAAATATGGTAAACAAAAGGAAACATATAAAGTATATAATAAACACCCTTTCACCAACCATGCAAATGTAACAAGTTGCTGTCTCCAGTTACTGTAAATATTTTAATATTATGTTGCATACTGTAACATGTTATATACTACACAATACTTAATGTCTATACTTATGTTGTATAGTAATAAATTAAACATATGAACACATTCCCTATCTAAAGAATATGAACATTACCTAAACCACTTTAAAATTTATACATACATATATATATATATATATATATATATATATATATATATATATTTTTCCTCCTTATCTCATCTTTCTGCCTTCCCTACCTCCAGAAGAAATGACTTTGCGGAATCTCTATCCTACATATTCCCTTGCCTTAAAATAAAAAATAATATGTAATATTTGACAGAGGACACAAAAACATACAATGGACTAAAGATAGCTTATCCAATAAATGGTGATGGGAAAATTGAACAGATACATGCAAAAAATGAAACTATTCTTATGCCACCTCCTTATGCCACACACAAGGATAAACTCAAAATGGGTTAAACACTTAAATGTTAACTCAAAGCCATAAAAATCCTAGAAGCAGTCAAATCTTAGATATTTCTTGTAGCAGTATTTTTTCTGCTCTATCTTCTCAGGCAGGAGAAACAAAAGAAAAAATAAACAAGTGGGACTACATTAAACTAAAAAGGTTTTGCACAGCAAAGAAAATATCACCAAAATAAAAAGATGACATACTGAATGAAGAGAGTAAATTCACCGATATATCTGATAAGGTCTTAATATCTAAAATTTATAAAGAACTCAAATAACTCAACACCAAAACAACAAACAATCCAGCTAAAAAATGGGCAAAGGACCTAGCAGACACTTCTCCAAAGAGGATATACATATGGCCAATAGACATATGAAAAGATGCTCAACATCACCAATCATTACAGAAATGCAACTTAAAAGTACAATGAGGTATCACCTCACACCTCTCAAAATGGCAATAAATCAATATACAAGTGCTAGTGAGGTTGTGGAAAAAGGGGAATCCTTCTGCACTGTTTGTGAGAATGCAGATTGCTGCAGCCACTGTGGAAAGAAAGCAGTATGCAGATACTTCAAAAAATTAAAAATGAAACTGCCTTATGACCCAGCTATTCCACTTCTGTGAATTCATCCAAACAAACCTGAAACACTAATTCTAAAAAACATGTCCATCCCTACGTTCATCACAGCATTATTTACAATCACCAAGATCTGGAAGTAGCCCAAGGGTCTATCAGTAGATGAGTGGATAAAACAGCTACGGTACATTTACACAATGGAATATTACTTGGCCCTAAAAAAGGAAATAATTTTACTCTTTGCGACAGCATGATCAACCTGGTGAATGTTATGCTAAGTGGAATAAGCCAGTCAGAGAAAGACAAATACCATATGATTTCACTCATATGTGCAATCTAATGGACAAACTGAACTAACATGCAAAACAGAGACAGACTCATAGACAGAGAGCAGGATGAAAGCATGGGGCTAGGATTGGGAAGTAGAAGGATCAAGCAAAAAACAAAAAGAATTCATGGTGATGGACAACATTGCAGTAATTGTGGCGGGGAGGGAGGTGGCTGTAGGTGGAAGAGAGTATGGGAGGATAAATGGTAATGGAAAAAAATGAAAATGAAAAAAAAAGTTCCATTGTGTGACTATACCACAATTTACTTAATTTATTTTTCTGTCAATGAACATCTATGCAGTATTTCCTCAGTTTTTGTTTTCTTTTGTTTTGAATGCAAACAAGGTTACTATGCATTCCTACACAGGTACAAAGTTCATCAATGGAATATGGATCTGGGTATGCTTACTTTTACTTTAATAAAGTTAAGTGCTTTCCAAAGTAGTTATATCAATTTAAAACCCCCATAACACTGAGTGAGAAATCCAGTTGCCATGTTCAGCAACACTTAATATTGTCAGATTCCTTACTTTTTGCCAACATTGCATAAAATGATAGGTATAAAATGGTTTCTTAATCTGGTCTTATTTTACATTCTCCTGATTACAGTGAGGGTACTTTACTTCTCATATTTATTTGCCATGTGTAATTCTCTGATTTTATATATTTTATTAATACATACATAGGTTGTAAAAGTATAAAAATATACATCCTCCTGACCTAAATTATGGGGTGTGCATAAACAGAATAGAGGGGAATACTATCAAGAAAAGATATGCCAAGAAATTGCAACTGTATTTGAAATTTTGTTTTTTTAGTTTATTATATTTTCTTCCATTACCATTTAGTCCCCTTATACCCTCCTTCCCCCCAAATCAGCACACTGTTGTCCATGCCCATTAGTCCTCTCTCCTTTTTGCTCAATTCCTCCACCACCTAACCACCCACCAAAAGCTGTCAGCCTGCTCTCTATCTATGAGTCTGTTACTATTTTGCTTGTTAGTTCAGTTTGTTCATTAGATTCTACATATGAGTGAAATCATACGGTATTTCTCTTTCATTGACCTGGTAAATAATGGAAAATTATCTAATTTCTTGCTCACTGTTTATTTAAATTTGAGTGCATATTGACCATCTTTTCATAGGCTTTTCTTCATTTTGGAAACTATATAATTCATGTGTTCTTCACATTTTTCTATTAGATGGTTTATTTTTTCATTATTGATTTATAGTTCTTTCCCTACTGAGTAAAATTGCCTCTTTCCTTGTGTTTCACAAATGTATTTTCTTACTTGTCATTTTCTTTTTGATTTACTTTAGGGAACTTCATTCAGAATTTATGTGTCAAACTGAGGCGTCTTTGCTCTACATCCTCTCAATTATAGGTCATGCTCTGACAGTACTTCCACACGCAAACATTACTACACAATTCACACATCCTTGCCGCTGTTCTTTTTAAAGTTTCTTTCTACTTTACACCTAAAAATTGTTTATTAAAATGTATATATTGGTGTAACGATTTAGTTTTATATTTTACATGCAGCCATTATTTACCTATCAGTAGAAATTTTAAAAGGTTTGGTTACAAATGTTTGATGAAGCTGAGTAGAAAAACACTCAATATAAACGAATACAAAAGTTTTGGAGAACAATTTGTCATCTTGCCATCTATCAATTTTTTTAGATGCACACAATATCAAATCATGAATAAAATGCATATATATTATTTGCTATGCCATTATAACAAATATAAACAAGATAAAATGTATAAACATCTAATTGTACTTAAAAATTACAGGACATCAGTTAATCAAATTAGGACACAACTATGACACTGAAAAGCATGCAGACAATAAAAACAATGACAATGTCACCAATCATCACAGAAATCCTAATTAAAACCACAATGAGATATCACCCCACACCTCTCAGAATGGCTACCATCAATAAATCAATAACCAGCAAATGCTGGCCAGGATGTGGAGAAACAGCAGTCCTTTTGCACTGTTGGTGGGAATGCAGAGTGGTACTGACACAGTGCAAAACACTGTGGAGATACCTCAACAAATTAAAAATGGGTCTGACCTTTGACCCAGCAATCTTACTTCTGGGAATATATATGAAGGAACCCAAAACACAAATGTCAAAGAATACATGCACGCCTATGTTCACTGCAGCGTTATTTACAATCACCGAGATATGGAAGCAGTCCAAGTGTCCATTAGTAGGTGAGTGGATAAAACAACTATGGAACTTTTACTAAATGGAATACTACTTGGCTATAAAAAAGAAGAAAATTTTACCCACTGCAACAGCATATATGGACCTGGAGAACATTATGCTAAGTGAAATAAGCCAGTCAGAGAAAGACAAATGCCATATCATCTCACTCATGTCTGGAATTTAATGAACAAACTGAACTAACAAGTAAAATAGAGAAAGACTGACTCAAAGATGGAGAGCAGGATGACACCTATGGAGGGGCTGGGGTTCGGGGTGGAGGGATCCAGCAAAAAATAGACACATGGACATGGACAACAGTGTAGTAATTGTGGGAGGGAAGAGGGTATAAAGGGAATAAATGGTAATGGAAAAACAATACAATAAAAACAATGAGACAGGACTACTGGGCAAGATGGAGGCATGAGTAGAGACACTTTGCCTCCTTCCACAACCAAAAGAAGAACAACAAATTCAAAAACAAAAAACAACCAGAACTGCCAGAAAACCAAATTGTATGGAAGTCTGACAACCAAGCAGTTAAAGAAGAAATATTCATCCAGACTGGTAGGAGGGGCGGAGACAGGCAGGTGGGGTGGAAAGGAGGCATGGCAAGGCAGTGGCTGAAGGACCATGCAGGTGAGGTGGTAGCTGGTGGTCCCACATTTGCATGCGGATAAACCAGGAAGAACAACTGGGGAGCAAAACAGACCGGACAATCTGGGGTTCTAGAGTGGGAAAAGAAAGCCTCAAAACCGCTGGCTATAAAAACCTGTGGGAGTTGCGGCAAAAGGAGAAAACTCTAGCCTCACAGGAGAGCTGGTAGGAGAGACCCACAGGGTCCTAGAATGTACACATACCCTCCCACCCGGGGATCAGCACCAGAAGGGCCCAATTTGTTTGTGGGTAACGGGGCAAGTAACTGAAAGTAGGCCAAGAGCTGAGCAAGTGGCACTGTTCCCTCTCAGACTCCTCCCACACACAGTGCCACAACACAGTGAGGTGGGTTGCCCCACCGTGGCAAATATCTAAGGTTCTACCCCTTACAACATAACAGGTGCATCTTAGGCCAAGATGAAATATGGCCCAAGTGAAAGAACAGATCAAAACTCCAGAAAAACAACTAAACGATGAAGAGATAGCCAACCTTCAGGTGCAGAGTTCAAAACACTGGTAATCAGGATGCTCACAGAAGTGGCTGAGTAGGTTCACAAAATAGAAGAAGTGAAGGCTATGAAAAGTGAAATAAAGGAAAATGTACAGGGAACCAACAGTGAAGGGAAGCAAACCAGGACTCAAATCAACAATTTGGAGCACAAGGAAGAAATGAACATTCAACCAGAACAGAAGGAAGAAACAGGAATTGAAAAATATGAGGAGAGGCTTAGGAACCTCCATGACAACTTTAAACATTCCAACATCCAAATCTAAGAGGTGCCAGAAGGAGAAGAGGAAGAGCAAGAAATTGGAAACTTATTTGAACAAATAATGAAGGAGAACTTCCCCAATCTGGCAAAGGAAATAGACTTCCAGGAAGTCCAGGAAGCTCAGAGAGTCCCAAAGAAGCTGAACCCAAGGAGGAACACACCAAGGCACATCATCATTACATTACCCAAGACTAAACAGAAGGAGAGAATCTTAGAAGCAGCAAGAGAAAAGGACACAGTTACCTACAAAGGAGTGCCCCATAAGACTGTCAGCTGATTTCTCAAAAGAGACCTTACAGGCAAGAAGGAGCTGGCAAGAAGTATTCCAAGTCATGAAAGGCAAGGGCCTCCTACATCCAAGATTACTGTATCCAGCAAAGCTATCATTTAGAATGGAAGGGCAGATAAAGTGCTTCCCAGATAAGATCAAGTGAAAGGAGTTTGTCATCACCAAGTCCTTATTACATGAAATGTTAAAGGGGCTTATCTAAGAAAAGAAGAAGATCAAAACTATGAATAGTAAAATGACCACAAACTCACAACTATCAACAACCGAACCTTAAAAAAACAAAAACAAAAACAAACTAAGCAAATAACTAGAACAGGAACAGAATCAGAGCAATGGAGATCACATGGAGAGTTATCAGTGGGGGAAGGGGAGAAAGGGGGAAAAGGTACAGGGAATAAGTAGCATAAATAAGAGGTAGAAAATAGACGGGGGGAGGTTAAGAATACTATAGGAAATGTAGAAGCCAAAGAACTTATATGTACAACCCATGGGCATGAACTAAGGGGGATGAAGGGATTGCGAGTGGAAGGGAGTATGCAGGGTAGAAGGGAATAAAGGGGGCAAATGGGGCAACTGTAGTAGCATCATTAATAAATATATTTTTAAAAAATGAAATATTAAGTGGACTTATTTAAGAGAAAGAAGATCAAAACTAACAATAAAAAGGCAATAAATACCTATCAACCACTGAATCTCAATAAACAAACTAAGCAAACAAGAAGAACAGAGACAGAATCATGGATACGGAGAGCATTTTGATGGTTACCAGATGGGAGAGGGTGTGAGGGAATGGGTGAAGAGGCAAGGGGATTAAGTAGTACAAATAGCCCTGGCTGGTGTGGCTCAGTGGATTGAGCAATGGCCTGAGAACCAAAGCGATGCTGGTTCAATTCCCAGTCAGGGCGCATGCCTGGGTTGTGGGCGAGGTCATGCCCCCAGTAGGGGGCACACAAGAGGCAACCACACACTGATGTTTCTCTCCCTTTCTCCTTCCCTTCCCCTCTCTTTGAAAATAAGTAAATTAAATATATTTTTTAAAAGAAGTACAAATGGGTAGTTACAGAATAGCCATGGGGATGTGAAGTACAGTATAGGAAGTAAGAGTCACTGAAGAATTTATGCACATGACCCATGGGCATGAACAATGGTGTGCAGATGTCCGAAGGAGTGTGGTGTGCTTGGTGGAGGAGTTAAAGAAGGAAAAATTGGGGCAACTATAATAGCATAATCAATAAAATGTAATTTAAAAAAATAAAAAAATTTAAACAAATGTTAATCATAGAAACATACAATCTTTCAAAACTGAATTAGGAAGAATATGAGAATCTGAACATAGAGATTACATCTAGTAAAATTGAAGCAGTAATCAAAAAACTCTCAACAAACAAAAGCCCTGGAGCAGATGGCTTCACAGACGAATTTTACCAAACACTCAAAGAAGAACAAAACCTATCCTTCTCAAACTATTTCATAAAATTCAAGAAGAGGTATGGCCCCCAAGCTCATTTTACAAGGCCAGAATTATCCTAACTCCAAAACCAGAAAGAAACTACAAAGAAATAAAATTATAGGCCAATATTCCTGATGAATATAGATATTAAAATCTTCAACAAAATATTAGCAAACCCAATACAGCAATGCATCAAAAAGACCATACACTATGATCCAGTGGGATTTATTCCAGGAATGTAAGGTTGGTACAACATTCACAAGTCAATAAATATGATTCACCACATAAACAAAATGAAGACTAAAAACCACATGATCATATCAATACATGCAGAAAAAAGCATTTGATAAAATTCAGGACCCACATATGATAAAATTCTTAGCAAAGTGGGAATAGAGGCACAACACCTACATATTATAAAGGCCATATACAACAAACCCACTGCCAGCATCATACTCAATGGGCAAAAACTACAGGCATGTCTGCTTGTTCAGTACTACCATAGTACTGGAAGTCCTAGCCATGGCAATCAGACAAGGACACAATATTAAAGGCATCCAAACTGGAAAGGAAGAAGTAAAACTATCTTTATTTGCAGATGACATGACACTGTACACAGAGAACCCCAAAGATTCCACCAAGAAACTACTAGAACTGATAATGAATTTGGCAAAGTAGCAGGATACAAAATTAATATTCAGAAATCAGTTACATTTTTATATGCCAATAACGAACTAACAGAAACAATCCCTTTCACAATTGCTTGAAAAAGAATAAAATACCTAGGAATAAACCTAACCAAGGATGTAAAAGACCTGTACTCAGAAAATTATAAGACACCAAAGAGAGAAATTGAAGAATATGCAAGTAATTGGAAGCACATACTGTGTTCATGGATAGGAAGAATTAACATTATTAAAATGTCCATACAGGCCAAAGCAATCACAGGCCAAAGCAATCAATTGATTCAATGCAATTCCAATCAACATTCCAATGATGTATTTCACAGAACTAGAAGAAACATTTCAAAAATTATTATAGAGGCCAGACTTTTAGAATGGCTGTACAACTCTCTCCCCCAAAGAAAGTTGAGGATTATTTTTTCTACTAAAAATAACTGCTGGCACATCGAAAGTCAGTAGCAAAGTTATAGCAACAGTCTACAGTAGGAATAACATAAGGTTTGAAAGCAAGCCAAAACTCAAGTTGTATAACATGTTTTGCAAAGCTAAGTGTTTCAAATTCCCCAGTTAAGAAGCAATATAGTGACAGTTTCTTACAAGCTAAACATATATCCAGCTGTCGCATTCCAAAGGAGTCGAAAGCTCATGTCCACACAAAATCCTGCATGTGAACATGTACAGCAGCTTCATTCATAATAAATAAAAATTGGAAAAAAACAAGATGCCTTTCTTCAGTTAATTATATTAAAAAATCGTGGTACATCTGGACAATGAAATATTATTCAGAGATAAAAAGAGAGCTATCAAGCCACAAAATAAAATGGAGAAATTTTAAATGCATATAGTAAGTAAAAGAAGCAAGTCTTAAAACAGATACATACTGTGTAATTCCAACCACACGACATTCTGGTAAAGGCAGAACGACAGAGACAGTAAAAAGATCAGTGAAAGCCAGGAGTAGGGAAACACGAGTAAGCGGAGCACAGGAGATTTTAATCCAGTAAAACTGTACTGTAATGGTGGATCCATGTCATTATACAGGGTGGGGCAAAGGTAGCTTTACAATTGTTTGTATGGAAAATAATACAATAACTAATAAATAATAATATAAAAATAAACTCTGTTTCACATGTGCACAACTATTCACTTATTTTTGCCCCACCCTGTACATTCAGCAAAACCCACAGAATATACAACATAAAGGCTGAAACCTAATGGCCTTTAATAATAATGTATCAAGCCCTGGCTGGTGTGGCTCAGTGGCTTGAGTGCTGGCCTGTGAACTGAAAGGTTGCCAGTTCAATTCCCAGTCAGGGCACATGCCTGGGTTGCAGGCCAGGTCCCCAGTTTGGAGCATATGAGAGGCAAACCGATCAATATATGTCTCACACACTAATGTTTCTCTACCTCCCTTCCTTTCTCTCTAAAAGTAAATAAATAAGATGCTTTTAAAAGTGTATACTTATTTTTTTAAAAATAATAATGTCTCAATATTGGTTCACTAATTTTAACATATGTACCACAACAATACAAGATGTTAATAATACATAATAGGGAAAACTGTGGTCAGAAAGGAGGAATTGCCATATTTTCCCATGTATAATGCACAGTTTTTGCCCTAATTTTTTAGGGAAAAATAAGGATGCCCATTATACATGGGTAGTGCTAAAACATGGGAGCACATTATGCACAGCAAAACACGGTATATGAGAACTGTCTGTACTTTCTGTTCTATTTCTCTAAACCCTGAAAACTATTGTACAAATGAAATCTATGAATTTAATAGCAAAGCAATGTGGGGGATCTCAAAGGTACAGGAAAGGGAAGATCCCAGAGGAGTTTGGCTGGGAGTCCTAGCTGAGGTTAGACAGAAACGGGAGGTAAGAAATAGGATCCAGAAGGGCAACCCCAACACCACAGCCACTAGCTTGGCCGGGGAAGGGACCTCTGAACAAGTGCTGCTCTTGGTGAACTCACACTGACCCACATTTTGGATCACTTATCCAAGCTCAGGCATTCTTCAAGGTTTGGTAACTGGAATGTTTATCTCTTAGGAATCAAAAATGGCCAGTGGAAAGGAACCAAAATAAACACCTCACTATGTGTTGAGATTAACCTGGGAAACAGTGTGAGCTGTTGACTGAATGCTTCTCTGAATCAACAGGTACTCTAGTATTAGAAGCTCACAGAAGGCAACCTGAAATCCAGATTCTTCTCAGAACGGAATGGGACAATTCTGAATATATCATCAAAAAATAAGAGTCTCAAGCTTTGGAAAGAGCCAAAATGTCAAAAGCAAGAATTTGCAGAGCTTTGCTCACATGGCTGTGACCACCCGATAACTATCAAACAAATTCAGCACGTGCCCCTCAGAACTCCAGAATACTGATAAATCTCAGGATTCATCTGATTTAAGAAAAACCTTCCTGAGAGTCACCTTGATGTTCTTTACCTAGTCAAGTCTGAGCATCTTTTCACTGTGTCTGTTCATATGATATATATGCCCCCCACCAGTGTGAAATGGAAGGTGACCATGGTCTTTCGGAAAGACACTATGAATGAAGTAGCTTTAAGTGTGGTAAACAAAGCCACCTAGAATTCCCCCACCAAACCAATCAGTGGAAGGCCTTTACCTGGAGGCCTGCAACAGATCCTGAATGCTCAGAACCCCAGAAGCTTGTGATACAGAATCTCAAGATCTCTCTTGCAGGGGTTCTTTGAATAACCACACTGACCATGGTCTTCTCCAATGCCTTTGTGCTTACCACCATCTTCCTTACCAGGGAGTTCCACACTCCAGCCAACTATCTCATTACCTCCCTGGCCATAACCAACCTCTTGAGTTTCACCCTGGTCACATCCTTCAGCATCACATATACCAGTGTATCCACACCTAGAAATTTGGCCAAATCCTATGTGACATCTGACTGTGTCCTGGCACCTATGTGCTGCATGCCCCTCAACCTGCATCACTGCATCATTGCTCTGAACAAGTACTGAGCCATCACCCATGCCGGGCAGTACAATAAACGCCAGCAATGTGTCCTCCATGGTCACCATCACCTGGGCCATCTTCATCTGCATGACCACCCTATTGCTCTTCTGCCAAATCTTCCACACTAACCACTCCACATGTGTTTGTCTTCTCCATCCCGTGCACATGTACGTCATCTTCAGCGTGGCCTCCTGGAGCCACCGTCACGTCACCACAGCCCAATTCACCACAGGTCACCCTGCTCCCACAACCCTAGGCTCCATGAGAGGAGCCACACTCAACCACCTCCCTTTGTTTGCCAACCACATGAAAATCAAGTTTGCTAATAGTATCCTGGAGAAAGAGTATCTTTGCAGCTCAAGAAAAGAAAGCCATAATGTAAATAATTAGAGCTCTTTTGAGAACCATAAACTGTCTCTTGGGAACTGTAACACAAAGCAAAGTCGTCAATTCAATTCCCAGTTAGGGTACATACCTGGGTTGCGGGTTTGGTCCCCGGTCTGGGCACACATGAGAGGTAACTGTTTGATGTTCCTTCCTCACATCTATGTTCCTCTCCTTCTCATTCACCCTCCCTTCCCCTCTTTCTAAAAATACATAAATAAAATATATTTTTTAAAAAGATGGTGGAGTAGGCAAACACTGTGCACACCTTCTCCCATGACATCAAAATTACAACTAAATTATAGAACAACCACCCTTAGAACCACCTGAAGACTAGCTAAACAGAAAAATTAACTGAGGATATAAAAAAGAAGTCACGTCGAGACTGGTAGAAGGGGTGAAGACACAGAACAAGCTGATCCCACACCCACGTGTGGCAGTTAAGAACTGGAAAGGATGTCTTGGCTGAGGAGTTACCCCCTGAGAAGTGAGGGGTCCCAGCTCCCGACGGGGTTCCCCAAACCTGACTACCAGTACAGGGAGAGTCGCACAATACCTGCCTGTAAATATCAGTGGAAACTGTGTCTGGGTGAGAAGGGGGGCTGCTACAGACCTAGGTGTCCTCCTAAAGTGCCGGAACACACACGTCCTCACATACATACACTCACCCTGGGCTCCAGGAAAGAAACAGCCACTCATAAAGTACCAGGAACATATGGAAGGAACTGAATTGTCTGCACAACACCAGGGTGGGCAAAAGTAGGTTTACAGCTATGAGTACACAAAACAGAGTCCATTCCTTTGCTGAGCTCCGCCCCACACACAACCAGCAGTCACAGACTGGTGCCAAATCTGAATCTACATTAACATGGCTAACACTGCCCTTGCCCCACCCTGGTGATTCCCTGAAACTCCGACCCACCCAAATCACGCACTTGCCCAAACCGCTTTCAGTGGCTCTTCCACACAAGTGGTTGGCCTCAGCGCACACTGTGGACTTTCTTAAAACATCATACAAGCAGCAGCTGGCTTTGGTGTGCCCTGTACCTCTTGCTAAGCGGCCCTAAGTCAAGCACTAATGTCAGCTGACCTCAGTTCACAGCACGATATCTCCCACGAGCTTCCAAGCCAAGCACAGGCAGCTGCCAACTACACACCACTTCGTAGCTCTTTCCAGGTGGCCCTGGGCTGTCGATAGGCAGCAGCTAACCTACACCAAAGCCCCTCCCCAGGGTCCCCAGAACCAACATGCCCAGTGACAGACTTCAGACCAAACTAGAGCACCACTCGATTAGCTCCAAATGAGAAGGCCAAAGGGCAAACTCAGCAGGCACCAGGGACCTACTATAGTGAATCCCACTCCACACAACATGTCCACTGTAGTCATGGCCACTCCTCACAGCCACATCAATCCCATTTACTGACATGCCAACAGCAACCAAGGCTCAACTACAACAGAAAGGGACACACATCCCATAAAGAGACAACCCTGGAGAACCCGGTTCAGGTGACCAGGAAGACTGCGCCATAAGGCCACTCTGCCAACACTGGGAGACACAGCAAATCTACTTAATAGAAGCAACCACAGGGAAGAAGCCAAAATGGAGGGACAAAGAAACATGTCCCAAATGAAAGAACAGAACAAAACTCCAGGAAAAGAGCTAAACAAAATGGAAGCAAGCAATCTTACATTTACAAAGGTCACAATACTGTTTGTAAGGATGCTCAGTGAACTTAGGGAAAAACCAGATGAACTTGGTGAGTACTTACATAGAGGTAGAAAGCAAAAAAAGAAACCAGTTAAAAATAAAGAATACAATAACCAAAATGAAGAATACATGAGATGAAAACAACAGCAGATTAGAAAAAGCAGAGGATCAAATGAGCAATTAGAAAGCCAAGGTAGCAGAGAACACCCATTTGGAACAGCAAAAACAAAACAAGAATCCCCCTCAAAAAAAAAAATGAGGCTAGGTTTAAAGGACCTATGGGACAAGATCAAACACACTGACATTCACATCAGGTGTACCAGAACAAGACGAAAGACAGCGAGCAAGGGACTAAGCACCTATTTGAAGACATAATGACTGAAAACTTCCCTAATCTGGTGAAAGGAATAAACATACAAGAGTCCAGGAAACACAGAGAAGGCCAAACAAAATAAAGCCAAAAAAACCCACACCAAGACACAGCATATTTAAAATGCTAAAAGTTAAAGACACAGAGGGAATATAAAAAGCAGCAAAAGACAGCTATTTACCCGCAAAGGGGCTCCCATAAGACTGTCAGATAATTTCTCAGCACAAACTTTGCAGGCCAGAGCGACTGGCAGGATGTGTTCAAAGTGATGAAAAGTATATACCATGCTAATAGACAGAAAGAGTCAATATCCTTAAAATGTCCTTATTACCTAAAGTAATACACAGATTCAGTGAAATCCCTATTGCAATACCAATGGCATCTTTCACAGAACCAGGAAAAAAATCCTCAAATTTATACGGAATCACAAAAAATCCCCATAGCCAAAGGAATCTTGAGGGAGAAGAACAAAGGTGAAGATATCACACTACCTGATGTCAAACTACACTACAAGGTATAGTATCAAAACAGCATGGTACTGGCATAAAAAGACACATAGATCTATGCAACAGAGTAAAGATCTCAGAAATAAACCCACGCTTATATGGTCAATTATTTGACAAAGGAGGCAAGAATATACAATGGGGTAAAAACAGTCTATTCAATAAATGGCGCTGGGAAAAACTGGATGGATACGTACAAAAAAAATGAAACCAGACCACCTTCTTACACCATATACAGGTATTGGCAAAATAGGTTTATAGTTGTTCATGTGGAAACATACAAATTAATAAATAATACAAGAATAAACTCTCGTACTCACAACTATAAACATATGTTTGCCCACACTGTACAGCAATGAATTTAAAGAAGATTAAAGACTTAAGGCTTAAAACCATAAAACTCCTAGAAGAAAACATAGATGATAAAATCTCTGACATTTCTCTCCTAGCAATATTTTTTCAGATATATCTCCTCAGGCACAGGAAACAAAAGAAAAAGTACACACATGGGACTATATCAAACTAAAAAGTTTTTGCACAGCAAAGGGAACCATCAACGAAACAAAAAGACAGCCTACTGAATGGGAGAACATATTCACGTATGACACAGCTGATGATAATATGGAAAATCTATAAAAAATATATACATCAAAAAAACAAGCAATCCAATTTTAAAGTTGGCAGAGGATCTAAGTAGACACTGCTCCAAAGAAAATATACGGATAGTCAGCAGACATATGAAAAGATGCTCGACATCACTAATGATCAAAGAAATGCAAATGAAAACCACAATGAGGTATCTCCTCACACCTGTCAGAATACCTATCATCAATAAATCAACAAACAACAAGTCCTGGAGTAGATATGGGAAAAGGGAACCTTCATTCATTGTTAGTGGGACTGCAAATTGATATGGCCACTATGGAAAACAGTATGCAGGTTCATAAAAATTTTTAAAATACAACTACCACATGAACCAGCAATCCCACTTCCAGTATTTATCCAAAGAAATCCAAGACACTAATTCAAAAAGACACAGGCATCCCACTATTTACAATAGCCAAGATATGGATATAACCTAAGTGTCCATCAATAGATGACTGGATAAAGATGATGAGGTACATACATACTGGAGTATTACTCAGCCATTAAAAATGATGAAATCTTATCATTTGTGACAACATGGATGGACCTAGAGAGAATTATGCTTAGTGAAATAAGTCAGACAGAAAAAGAAAAAAATACCACATGATTTCACTTATATGTGGAATCAAAAAAAACCAAAATAAACAAAACTGATAAATACAGAGACCGATAGATACAGAGAACAAACTGGTGGTTGTCAGGTGGAGGGAGGTTGGGAGCTGGGTAGAAAAGGTGAAATGATTAAGAAGCACAAATTGGCAGGTACAAAGTAGTCACAGGGAAGTAATAGGGAAGTACAGAATAGAGGATATAGTCAATAATATTGTGATACCTGTGTGTGGTGTCAAGTAGATACTACACTCACTGGGAGAATGACCTCATCAGTTATATAAATGCCTAACCGCTATACTGTACACCTGAGACTAATATAATATTGAATGTCAACTGCAACTTTAACAATTTTTAATTTAATTTTAAAAAGAAAAATAAAAAGTATTGAAACTAGACAGAAATGGCAGCAGTACACTGAATGCTTCTGAATTGTATACTTTAAAATGATTTACTCTGGTATATGTGAATTTCACCTCAAGAAACAATAAACACATTAAAAAGTTAATTTAAAACAATGCTTATGGCCATCTAATACACCAAAGGGGGAAGTGTTGTAATGGGAAAAGCTGCATTTTGAAGTAAGACCAACCTTGTGTCAAACTATGAAGATAGCAATTTTTAAAAGCTAAACAAATTTGTACCAATTATGTCTGAAGTTTGTTTTAAGTTTCTTTTTGTTTTGTTGATAGGAACAGAGAAGCATGGGGGACAGGATGGCAAGATGTAAAAGTGTTTCATTAGTGAGTACTGAAATTATTTAATGGGTCAGGGCTAGCATTTTTTTTATTCCTTTAAGAAACGGTTAAAGATAGTTGAGTATTTTCCTAAAGTTAAAGTATATTTCATGGAAGGTTCAGCTATAGCCTCTAAAGATCTGTACTACATGTGGATGAATGTGTCCACTGAGCCACATGTCAAATATATCTTACTACGTGTCATGGCCTAAAAATTTAACCTCTGGTTTGAGACAGAGCAATTGGTATCTAAAGACACTGCCTAACGCATGGATGGATTAAACAGGGTTACAGATAGAAGTGGCTAGTATAAGCACTGCCATTCTATTTTTGGAAACTGTGATTATTTCAGGATAGTAAGTTTTAATTCTAATTTCTAACCTCCACCACAGTTTAAAAAAAATGTTTAACTAGTTAAAAATAAGGTATGTATCACTTCCAAACAGCTTTTGGTTTCTAACATATATGTTTGTTACTTGGCAAAATCCACCAACATTACAAAAGGACTTTCACCCAAGAATTCTACTTCAAGGAATTTACCTATAAATATACTCTACATATGTATACGCTAAATATGTACAATACTTTTTAAATGCAGCATCACTTTAGGTAAAAGTAGAAATTTTCAGCAAACTAAATATCCCTGGTAGAAACCTTATTAAATACATTATAGCCCATCCACACAGTGTTTTCAGCAACGGTGGGAAAGCCCTTGGAAGGAGTTCCAAAATATATTAACAGAAAAAAAAGGAAAGGAACAGGCAATAAGGTATGGTAACATGTGTGGTAAAAGAAACATTTTTGCTCTATACATATTATGCATAAAATATTTCTGGAAAAAAAGCAAAAACAGGTAAACATAAAAAAGAATATTTCTGTGTACAGTTAGACTGTTTCTGGAAGAATATTTATAAGAAACAGGTAAGCGCAAGTAAGCAGTTGGGAGAAAATGGTGAGATACACACACGCATAAAAATTTAAAACAAATCAGCATCAACTAACAAGATATATTTAACTGATATTTAGAGTGATCAAATTTTTATGTTTTCTTATAAAAGTAAATGGAAGCCAAACTAATATAAAATAGGACAAATATAGGACATTGTCCTCTGTATATACAAGAAAAACTGATCTTGAGGTTTAGAAAAAAGTTTTATTTCTTGGCTATTGCTAGAAGTTAAAAATAAACTAGGACAATATCAAATACATCTAATCTATCATATCATCTCAATATAGATGAATAATAACTACCAGTATCCACTATAACTGTTACCTCAAGGGCATCTGTTAATTAAGCTAAAAAAGGAAAAATAATTAGTACTTATTTATTCCAAAACTAGCCTCTTTCCAATAATGACTAAGGTAAAAAGAAATTCTTCCTTTCCTTGACACATGGACACTATATGTTAATTATAATAGTGTGTCTTCCATTCAAAACGATAGTGTTATTAATCCCATAGATAAGCTATAACCATCCCAAGTCCGTGTACAGGACTAATGCATGTCACTACAGTTCCAGGACAGAAGCAGAAGAATGTCTGTGCACACTTCGGCAATTTACAAGGCACTTTTCAGAAATAAGAAATACTTTTCAGTATTTCATGCCAAATACTAGTGAAGATAAAAATAGTGTTTACTTAATAATTTTAAAACCTGAATATGCAGGGCAGTTTTAAGAATTTGCCTACTACAGTAACAGTTCCAAGTACTGACCACAAAAATATAAACAGAGAAATGGAAGACTTTTTGACAACATTTATGTGTAACTCAGTGGTACGTATGCATGATGTATGCCAGATGAACACGGAACCCCTGCGCTTACCTTCTTCTGAAGAACATTAACCTTCCGCTCCTTCACATCCAGCATGTCCTTGAGGTCATGTATCTCACCAGCTTGTGTTCCCTTCTCCTCAGCCATATCCTGAATTTGTTTTGTCTTCTTATTCAGCATGGTTTCCTTCTCTTCCAAACGCAATCGAAGAGCATCCACCTAAGAATTGAAGATTTTTACAAATGATAAATGGAATTCCCTTCAAATACATGTGCATAGTTGCCTAAATGATACTTTTAGAACAAAGTTTCATTAGAATCAAATAGTACTCCAAAAATAATTATTACTCTTTAGAAATTAACCCTAAAATTGTGTTAGTGCTTTTAAAATAAAAGTAAAATTTACATAAGTTAAATTACCACCAGATGACAGCAGGATAAATACATCTGAATCGAGAAGACAAAATGGAGAATTGTTATAAAGCTGTTGAGTTTTGTTGTTTCTATATAAAAGTAGCACAATCTAGAACTAACTTTCTCAAACTTAATGTGCATAAGAGTCACTTGCAGGGTTTAAACAGATTTTGCCTGTCCTAGCCATCAGTTTCTGATTCAGCAGGGTTGGGGCTCAAGAATTAATATTTCTAATTTCTAAGTTCCCAAGTGATACTAGACTGCTTTATAAAATCTAATATTTCAAAGAAACCATAAGCATCACCAAGCATGACACTTGTTGTATAAGATAATACAACCTAGCTACAAGACATGCTTTAGGACAATCCCATAATGCACTTAGATATCTGTACAAGGCAAAGCAAAGGTCTACTTTCAGATCACAAGACTAGTCAGCTGAAGTCTGGTATCCAGTTCCCTTTATCCCCAAAGTTTCACAGCTTCTGTTGGATATCACTGTAAAACAACTAGACATCTAATGATAGAACTTATTTTTAAATCCACCCACAGCAAATTTCATTAAGCATACTCATATATCAAATTTTTTTTATTTTTGGTTTTTTGCTTTTCCACTAAGAATTTATAATTCAGTGAATAGTTACACATTTGATTACAGTAAAAAAGGGTGGTAGATTTCTTTCATATTAAGAAAGTGCTGCTCAATGGGAATGTGAGTCATATATGAAAGCCACATTTGAAATCTTAAATTTTCTGTGGCAACAGCTACATTAGAAAGGAAAAAGGAACAGGCAAAATTAATTTTAATAATATATTTTACTTAATCTAACCTATCTACAATGTTGTCATTTCAAATATGTAACCCATATAAAAAACTATTAATGAGCTATTTTGCATTCTTTGTTTCATACTCAATCTTCCAAGTCCAGTGCATACTTTACATCACATCTCGGTCCAGACTAGCCGTATTTCGAGTGCTCAGTAAATGCATGTGGCTGGTGGCTACCAAACTGACAGTGCAAATCTAAGATACCAAGCATGTTTCTATAAAACATCTTTAACCTTGAACATGTCCTATGTTATTGTTTGTATCTGAGTATGGATAAATCAACAAAATTAAAACAGGTAATACGGGTAATGACTCACATTTAGACTACAGCGAAACTCTCAAGAAACATCTGCTATTGTAACTAAACTATAAGGTATTTGAGAACCGATACTGTGTGTACTGATTGCTCAGTATTACAGAAAAGTTCCTACGTGACTAGTCTCATTACTGCTGTAGTTAAGTCACTATGTACTTACAAATCACAGCGAACTATGCTGGAAAGGACAATATGTAAATTAACCAGCTTTCACTCTGTTAAACTATATTTCTACCAACAACTTAAATGCCATCAAGCCAGAAATTGGGGAAGCGATACCTTTAGGTCCCACTTATAAATCTTCACAAGTCCTATCAATAAACCCTCTTTCACCTCTATATTCCTCTACTTTAATAAATAATACATGGTTAACCATATTATGTTCTGGAAAGCTCCACCTAAGAACTTTCAAACTCTGATAATCTTATTTTTGAAACAATTATTTTCTTTCTTCTATGCCTACTAAATCTACTCTTTGCCCTCAAGGCAACCTCTGATCTGTCATCCCTATCTTTTTCGTTACTCATCTCTATTCTGGTCTCACTTGTTTTTCTCCCAGCCTGAGCAACCCTTTCAAACACAGCCCCACATCATCTCCTTTTTTTTAGTCATGCTTCTGTATTAAACCATTTTCTTCTTCTGTATCAAATATTTACTTCTGTATTAAACCATTTCCATTCTACCCTCTGACTTCTGAACCCTCCTGTATATGGTCATGCACTCGTATGGTTGCCAACTATATACACAGTATATTAAAAATCCTCACAAATTCTATCCTCAAGCATTCTTCCTGTGGAAAATCTCACTCTCCCATGGCTATCTGGGAAACTAGGACTCCGAGAGGATAGCAGGCCCAAGATCTCAGAGCTATAAATAAGTGACAGATGAGGAATTTAAGATTAAATGGTCTGTCTACAGATTCTACTATCTTAATCACTAAGTCTGAATTACACTCCTCCCTCAGAGCTAGACAAAAAGTACATAGTATACTATTTCATATATCTAAAATTCTAGAAAATGTAAACTACCTGCAGTAATAGAAAGTAGATAAAGGGTTGAAGGGAATGAGGAAGGATGAGGGGAGTAGTGAATATCAGGGAGGGGCAGGAGAAAGGATCACAAAGACGTACAAGAAAACTTTAGGGATAATATTATATTGATTGTGGTATTGATTTTACAGGTATATATGTCAAAACTTCCAAGTTGTACATTACAAATATATTTTATGCAGTGTATTTTATGTCAATACATTTGTGAGGTTTTTTTCAATGCAAAATTAGAAAGCATAGTACTAGTACAGGAATAAGGCAATAGACCTCTGCAACGGAACTCAACTACAGATCCGCATACATATAAAACAGAGAAGACACTGCAGTCAGTGAATAAAAGGACAGAGTATTCATGAATTGTTTTTAGAGAACTGGCTACCCATACTGAGAGTGGGGCGAAAATCCCTAACTCATAGGATACACAGACATGAATTCTGGCTGAATTAAAGGTTTATATAAGAGAAGCAAATCTTCAAAATTTCTAAAAGGAAATATAAGAAAATACTTTTAGGATATTGAGGCATGAAAGGATTATTTTTTTTTAAGTCACAAAAGAGATACATCATAAAGAAAAAATACTGGTAAATACAACTATGTTAAAATTCGAAACCTCTGCACATCGTGATACCGTTTTAGTGTTTATCATTTTATCTAACAGAAATCAGACAGATGGTTGCCAGATGGGAGAGGGGTTATGGGACTGGGTGGAAAAGGTGAAGGGTTAAGAAGTACAGATTGACAGTCACAAAACAGTCGTGGGGATGTAAAGTGTAGCACAGGAAGTACAGTCAGTAACAGTGTAATGACGGAGCACAGTGCCATGTGAGTACTTGCAATGTCAAGGGAACCACTTCGCAAAGTATCTGATTGTCTACACGCTATGCTGTACACCGGAAACTAATACAAAATAATACTGAATACAAACTGTAATTGAAAAAAATAAAATAAATGAGTAAAATGTAGATATTTTGTGAACTGGCCAAAATTAAATATGACCCAATATTAAACTTCAGTTTTCAAAATGTACAACCATTTACCATTGCTCCCAAAAAAGTAAGTACTTAGGTATAAATCTAACAAAACATGTATATAATCTACCTGTTGAAAATTACGAACAGCTAATGAAAGATATCCAAGAATGCTATACGAACTGTCAACTGGACACGTGTCAAGACAGCAGATTACCTAAAGTTTTCCTCAGGGACAAGGAAACAAAAGAATATTTAGCAGTGATGTAAAAAAAATGTGTTTTACTGACAAATAGCAGACAGTAAGTCAAGCCCAGTGAATCCAAGAGATGTTATATGAAAAAGTTCCAGTTTGGGTGCCTGAATTTAGCACTGAAAACCTCAGGACAAGAATTAAAATCCAATGCAAAGTAAAGATGGATTACATGATTACCACTGAGTTCTGCAATGGTCTTTCTAAGTGCAAGATAACAAAAGTCTTTTAAATTTCCCTGTTGCTTTTCATGAAATACAGAATTTAAATGTACTGGTCCAGAGATCTGAGATAGAAAAACCACAAAAACCACTTAGCTACTACTAGATTAATTGCTCTGAATTCTAAACTGATTTTTTGGTTTGGAGTGAACTAAAATTCATAGTATAATTTTGTGTGAGGTCCATATTTTGCAAACCACAAAATATACACTCAAGAAAGCACATCAGAGACTAGCAGGACACACAGTCATCACCCTAACACCATTGCTGGCAAGAGGAGTAAGACCTTGTTTATTCACATCAACTGAGCTGCAGGAACAGCATCCACCCAGCTTGCCAAACATCAAGGTCTGTGGCAAATACGTTATGCCAACTTCAACAAAAACAGATTTTCCTCTACGATATTTTCAACAGACATAAATAGAAAAGTGTCTACCCTGCTGTTTTGGCCTCTCACTTCTGATAATAAAACTATTATCTCAACCTATCTTAACCTTCTGGTTTTTTACATCAATAAACAGATCTATCTAAATGCAATAATTATTGCATGGAAACAGTGGCCTGTTTCCTGGAATTCCTCTCATGGCTTTTCAATATGATTCACTCCCCTCCTAATTCACTGACCACAACTTTTCAGTTTTCTTCACTGGACCCTCTGTATTTCCCCCTCTTCACATCTCACCTCATACAACTTCCTCCGCAGAAACCAATTCAATCCTAATGCTTTAACCACCACCTCCCTGACAGCTTCCAAATCTTTATTCCTAGCCCAACCAGTTTTGAAAACCTGAGAGTCTAACAAAACTTTCTTCTTAAACCAAATCTTCCATTGACTATTTAGTTTAGAATAAGAAACTTACTTTTAAAGTACCTTTAAAAGATCACCTAATGTGTTCAACCATTAATCTAAGTTAAATCTGAGTGATATCTACTGTTATTTTTTGTATTTTGCCTATATTTGACAATATTTCATAAAATTTCATAAAATTTAAAAAAAAATCTAAACTCCAAATTTTAAAACTAAGGAAATCAAATCCCAGACAAAATGACTTGCCCAAGATTACTAAGTATAATTTCCTACCACCACATTTCCCACTGTTCCCATCTAAAAAGGAGGCTGAATGAAGGACATTGGGCCATGGGGTTAACAACATATACAAGCAAACCTTTTTTTTTAATTTATTTTTTTATTTAAGTATACTTGGTATACAACTTCATATCGGTTATACTAGTTTGGGATGTACAATATAGTGCTGCAACATTTTTATACCTTACGACGTCATCACCCCACTAATTCTAGTAATTGTTTGTTACCATGTAAACTTACCACAATGTTACTGACTATATTCCCCTTCCCCTTTTCACCCATTCCTCCACCGCTCTGGCAACCAGTCCTTTGGGTCTCTCTTCTGTGAGTCTGCTTTTATTTTGTATTGTTTATTGTAGATTCCACATATAAGTGAAATCCTATGTTATTCGTCTTTCTCTGCCTAACTTATTTCACTTAGCATAATACCCTCTAGATTCATCCATGTCACAAATGGCAAGATTTCATTCCTTCTTATTGTTGTGTAATATTCCATGGTGTGTGTGCACGTGTGTATACATTATTTTTATATGTACACACATATACATACACATACACATGTATATAAATATGTATGTATTTTTTACATCTTCTTTATCCACTCACCTATCAATGGACACCTAGGTTGCTTCCATATCTTGGCTACTGTATATAATGCTCTAATAATCATAGGGAAACATTTCTCCTAAGAAAACATGTATTAATAGATGGCCAACAGACAAATGAAAAGATGCTCGACATCACTAACCAACAGAGAAATATAAATCAAAACCCCAATGAGATACCACCTCAAACAAGTCAGAACAGCTATTACTAAAAAGTCAACAAATAACAAGTGTTGGCAAGGATGTGAGAAAAGGGGCCTTCTGTGCACTGTTGGTAGGAATGCAAACTGGTTTGGCCCCTATGGAAAACAATGTGGAGATTCCTCAAAAAGCTAAATACAGATATATCATATGACCCAGCAATTCTACTTGTGGGTATTTATCAAAAAGAAAAAAAAAACCTTTTTAAAAGGCTATTTCAACAAACTACATTAAGCTCTCTTTGAAGCCATATACATGACAAAAAGCTGAAAAGCTCAGAAAAATATAAAAAACACTATTTCACAGTACACAGTTTAATTATACTTTGTTTACCACAAAGCTGCAAATTTATATAATCTAAAAAACCAATGTCAACATCATCTCCACCGACTTTCCCTTAAAAATTTATAGCAAACAAACACACAAACTGGCTATACAAAGTGCATTCTGTAATAAGCTATGCATTCCCAGTGGAAATGTCAATACTCTTGGTCTCTACAAATCCAATAAAGCCTTCAGCCAATCTAGCTCTATCTTGACCTTTTTAAGCCAACATGGTCAGTAATACTTCCTCCTTCTGGTATCAGAATTAATATCAACTAAGCCTTAAAGCCCTCTCTATGTGAAAACCCTGAGAATCACAAAGAATTTCTGCACTGGAAGGACCCTTAAGGTCACCTAACTCAATCTCTCATCTAAAATCTGAATCTCTGTACAATATTCCTTTTAAGCAGGCTTTTCAAGTATTTTAACACTTCCAATAAAAACCAGGCTCATGGTTCTTCTCTAGACTATGTCCATACTCTGCTTTTAATGGCTATAGTAAAAAAGCTATCTCATATCTTCAAGTAAAAAAAAAAATGCATTTCTGTAGTTTTATCCATTGGCCCAGGTTTGACCCCACAGGCCACATTCTCTTCCACTTAACAAGCATTTAGATACATACAATCATGCACTCCAAAGAGTTTCCTTTTCCAAGCTACCTTCCAGTGTTCCTTGACATGCCGTGTTGTCAGATGCTTTGAGTCTAAGCATGCTTAAATATGCTAATGTCTCTTAAACCACTGTACCTAGAACTCAGTATTTTAGATGTGGTCTAATCACCTCATTTTTATTTCTAGATACTTCTAGTACAACCTAAGATTAGATAGTTTTGTAGGGTTTGGGGAGGGAAGGGCAACAGCTACTAGGATTACTTAAGTAGACTTAAAAAAAAAAAACCACTAAATTATTTTTGGCATCTCTTTTTTTCAGAGAGAGAGAGACAGAGACAGAGAGGAAGGGAGGGGGGGATAGAGAAAGAGAGAAACAACTGGTTGCCTCTTATAGGCACCCCAACTGGAAATCAGACCTGCAACCTGGGTATGTGCCCCGACCAGGAATCTAACCCGCAACCTTTCATTCAGTCTATGAGACAACACTCCAACCAACCGAGCCATACCAGCCAGGGCATTGCTTTGCTTGTTTTCGTCTTTATCATTTTGTTTCATTTTGGTTTTTGCTAGTTCTTTGATGAAGAAAAAGGGATAGAAAAACAAAGATTTTTACAGTCACCCTTTTAAATTTTATCCTGCTTGACTTAGCCCACTACTTTGTTCTTTATAGATCTTTTGGAATGCTGAATTTCTTATTAACATGTGCATTATGTACTCTTCCCCCCATATTTTCTTCAATTCATTAATAGAAATATTTGACAAGTATCAAGGTTAGAGAGATGAGAGATACTACCAAACACTTACATATAGGATAACGTACATCATTAGACACCATCTTTTGAGAAAAGACATTTTACAGTTATGAAGAAACCTAATTATCATCTTTCCCAGCTTACATTTCCTCATCTTGTCTGCACTGCCTTGCCAACGCCTTGAAAAGTATAGATCTACCGTATCTGCCATATATTCCTGATCTTCCAGACTTCCTTCCAAAGAAGAATATAAAATGAGTCTGAGATGACCTAGTTTTAACAGTGATTTTTAGTAATCAACACTTCATCTTCAAGGCTCTCCAATGTTCCATTCTAAAAATGGACTTAGGAAAAAATTACACTGTGCATAGATGTGGCAATACCATTTCTTACCATTTTTTTGAAAATTAAAACAGCATTTCCCCAAAGCCAGCCTCAAAGACCTCTCTTACCTTCATGATTCTCAGTGATGATCAATAACAGATCAGTGACTTCATTTGCCCCTGGGATCTAACTGTCCTAGCCAAAAAGACAAAAACTTTCATAGCACTTCTCAAACTGAGGAGACTGTTATGTTAAAATACAAAATCTCAATACATAATAAAATAGGTAATGTTGTAATAAAAAATAAATTTAATCCAAAATTTTAAAAAAACACACAAACTCTGATTCAACAGATCTAAAGTAGCTCAAGATTTTGTGTATCTAACCAGCTCTTAGATGAGCCAATACTGCTGGCGTTTAAATCACACTTCGTGTAGCGAGGTTGTAGATCTGTTGGATGCTTTCTTACAGTATCTCTTCACACATTTCACGCTTCATTTTCATTTTTACACTCTTGAAATGTACATCTACCCTATTCAGCTCCATGATGTTCCTCTTGATGGGAAAGACAAAAATAATCTGGATGCGAAATTTCACCTGCCCTATCATCTAGCAGCACTATACCGACAAGTAGCGGCAAGTGATAAGGTTTTCCTTTTATGATCTTTTCCCAAAAATCTTCACTTTTATTGGATAAAACCTCATTTGATTTCAGAGTTTAGGTTTAATGGTACCATTGTTGTTTGGAATCTGCCAAATTATTATATCGATATATGATTATTTTCTATTTGTTATATTAATGTCCTTTTTCAGCTGTTATTTCCTGCTAGATACAATTTTTGTCTTTTTAGAAGTTCTTTATATGTGGACCCATGATTAGAAAACTCTCTCAGTTTTTATTAGTCTGAAAAATGTCTTTATTTTATATCTAGTGAAGAATGACACTTTAGCTAGATACAGAATTATGAGTTGCCAATGTTTTTCACTAAACTTTGAAGATTTTACTCTACCATATTCTCACTCCTGTTGTTGAAAAGCCTGCTGCTGTCCTAAATGTTAATCATTTAGGACAATCAAATATTAATTGAGTATACAGGCAAGGGTTTACTTCTGGGCTCTCATCTGTTCCATTGATCTCTGCGTCCGTTTTTATGCCAGTACCATGCTGCTTTGACTAGTGTAGTCTTGTAGTATAGTTTGATACCAGGTAGCATGATTCCTCCAACTTTGTTCTTTCTCAAAGTTCTTGTGTCTATTCAGTCTTTTGAAGTTCCATATAAATTTTTGGATTATTTGTTCTAGTTCTCTGAAATATGCCATCAGTATTTTGATTGAAATTGAGTTGAATCTATAGATTGCTTTGGGTGTATGGACACTTTAATGATGTTAATTTGTCCTGTCTATAAACATGGTATATGCCTCCACTTATTTGTATCTTCTTCAATATCTTTCTTCAGTGTCTTATAATTTTCCGAGTACAGGTCCTTTACATCCTTAGTTAAATTTATTCCTAAGGTTGTGTGTGTGTGGTGTTTTTTTTATTGCTTTCTTGGTTTCTCTTTCTGATGGTTCATTATTGGTGTATAAGAATGCAACTGAATCCTTGGCTGGTGTGGCTCATGGGATTGAGTACTGGCCTGCGAACCAAAAGAATGCAACCGATTTCTCGATATTTATTTTGTATTCTGCTACTTCTGAATTTATCAGTTCCAGTAGTTGGGTTTTGGGGGGGTTCTTTTTTTGGGGGGAGGTGTTGGTGTAATCCTTAGAGTTCTCTGTGAACAGTGTCATGTCATGGACTATTGGTTCAGGATAGATTAAATTCTATAGGTGATTAAGAAATCTGTGGTTTTAAGTTTATTCTAAGCTAGGCTTTTATCTATGAAATCTATTTGGACTAAGCTGAAAGTATGTCCCCTAAGAGCGGCTATGTATATTCACACTCAAACCTGCTTGAGAACTTTTTCCTCCAACTCAAAGGCTAGGTGAGGCAGTTTGTAATACTGTCAACTAATGTTGGCAGGAGAAATTTTTGCTCATCCACCCTTTCTCAGGAGTCCTGGATTTATGCAAGCACATCAGTTTCAACCTTCTACCCTATTCACGGCCAAGGTCTATCTGCTACCCACACATCACCATTGAAATCCAAGCTCCTTGGTTACCGAGAATAACAACCCCTCAGAACAATTTAGTATTGTGCCCTTGTTGACAGATGCTCAGTGTTAGAAGGCAAACAAACATAAGTATCTGCTCTGTCACAGTTATCAGCCAAATCAATTCTGAGATCAATGTGATAACAGACCAGATTCAGCTTACCCTCACAGTAGTTATACAGTCAGAATTACTGCTTTCAAACTTTTATCTACTTGGAGGAAGAACTAAATTACTCTCATCCCTCAATTCAATTAAAACTATCATTGGTCCAGGCAAAGGTCTACTATTGTTTTATTTTTTTTTCATTCATGTCCAATATCTATTCTGCCTTCACTACACAGCCACGCTGATGTCTTTAATATGTTCCTGAATATGCAGGTATCTTAGAAACATAGTTTATTTTTATACACATTATTTATATAAATGTTGTGTATCTCTTTCTGTTCCTTACTATACACACACACACGCACATACACACACACACACTCCTGAACCTAAGAGGTTAACAGATATACACACATACCTCCCTGGTCCTATGAATATTTCTGGATCATTGATTTTGTCTGTCACATAGTATTCCATGGTATGCATCCATTGTATTTTACTTTTCTAATCTCTCTAGTAATAAGCACTTTGATTGCCTTCAATTCCTGCACTGCAGTTAATATCCTTATATATGTCCTCATGTAAACCAATGGAAAATTTTCTCTGGGGAATATATTCAGAAGTTGTATTACTGGGACCGCCTATGTCATCTATGTTCCTGTTAGCCCAAACCTTCACAAGTAATACATATCATTTCATTTTCTAATTTTTATCACTTTGATGTATGGAATGTAGTATTCCATTGTCTTTGAAATTTACATTTTTCTATTTACTAGTGAGATTGAGGATCTTGTGCTATATCTGTTAACTACTTAGGTTTCTTTGTCTTTTAATTGCCTATTCAAATACTTTCCTCCCTCCGTACAGTCTCTATCTTTTCCTTACTAATTTCTAAGCTTCCTTTTTTAATTCTATGTCTCAACCTTTGATATTTTCAGAGGTACTGAAAATATTTTCTCCCAACCAGTCACCTATTTTGTTAACTTTTTCAATAGTGTTTCTTTCTTGAATAGAAATACTTAAATTTGAGGGAGTCACTTAAGATATCCTACCTAAGATGTAACACGGTTGTTGATTAACTGTACAGTTCCTCCTTCATATTGAGGTCTTTAATCAATCTGGAGTTCATTGTTTTATCTGGTAGGAGGTGGGTGGCCAATTTTATTCTCTGTAGAGTACACCAGTTTTCTAACACTTGCTCAGTTCTCACTAGCTCATGATACGCCCTCTTCACGGGTCTTCCCACCCGTTCTCATGCCAGCACCACACTGTCCTGCAGTACAGTGTTTGGTGTGGTTTGCTTTATCATTCTGTGGTATACTGTCAGAACTAACACAGCAGGTTTCCCACTTTTCTTTTTCTTCAATTTAATGTTATTTGTCCATATAATTTTTAAAATTTTTAATTGTAAGAAAAACAACATAAAATTTGCCATCTTAACCATTTTTAAGTGCATAGTTCAGTGGCGTTCAGTACATTCACGTTGTTGTGCAACCAATCTCCAGAACTCTTTCCGTCTTGCGAAAATAAACTCTGAACGATTAAATAGTCCATTCTCCCCTTCTCCAACCCAAAGCAACCACAATCCCACTTCTATCTCTGTGAATCTGACTTTTCTAGGTATCTTATATAAGTGGAATCATACATCTTTTTGTGACTTATCCATGTAAATTTTAAAATATAAAATGAATTCTAAAAAAAAAATAGGGTATTTTCACTGGAATTCCAAAAAAAAAGGAAGAATGAAAGAAATTATATTAACTTAGGGAGAAGTGATGTTCTTACAGTATTAAATTATATCACCTGTTGATATGGTATATCTATTTGTTTTTCTTTATATCCTTTTGTATAGTCTTAGAATTTTTGCATTTTCTACTTTTGGAATAACAAATTTTAAAAAATTGATTATCAATTTTTAATGTTTCATAAACTTCTCCCAGAAGTCCATCTGGGCCTTCAGATTTGAGAGGGAGTTAGGATTGAGGCTGATTACCATTTTAAAATCTATGATTGTTGTTCATGTTTTCTATTACCTCTTGAACCTACTTTGTCATTTTTCCATGAATGTGTTTATTTCTAACTCTTCAGCTATTAGGAAATAATTATTTATAATTGTACTTTATTATTTTTAAACTCTAGTACTAGTAGTTATTTCTCCTTTATCATTCTGTAAGACATGTTCCTATCTGACCAGCGTTTTTATAACTAACTTATGGTTTGGTTTGGTTTGGTCCTCTGTTGATTTATGACTTAATACCAACTACTTACTATTTCTTTGGATTTAATTCTGTTGCTTTTTTCCCCAGTATACTAATTTGCTTATTTGCTTTCATTCTATCTTATGGGGTAAAAAAAGGTAAGGGATTAAGAAATACGAATTGGTAGTTACAAAACAGTCATGGGAATATAATAAAGCACAGGGAACAGTCAACAGTATTGTAGTAACTACATATAGTACCAGGTGGGCACGTGAATTATCTGAGAGAACACTTTGTAGCCTACATGAATGTCTATCCACTGTGCTACACACCCGAAACTAATACAAAATAATGATGAATGTAAAATGCAATCAAAATAATGATTTAAATACATAAATAAATAAAGATATTTCCAGCATCATTGTAGAGTGAGAAATATCCATCATTTCGCCCCTTAACCTTGCAAGTCAGACAACTATAGCTCAACAAAGGATACCCTAGTCAACATACAAACACGCCTGCAAGATCCATGCTATCAGAACATCTAAAGATAAGGGTATTGGAATGAGTAGGGGAGGCAGAACGGTGGAGGGAGCATAAGAACAAGGATGGTGGCCACAGATGCAGCTTGGTGCAGCTCCAGAGGTCAGAGGAGTGTAGGGTTGGGGCAGCAGTCCCCACCCTACAGCCTGGAGCCTAAGAGAGGCAGAAGCAGCTTCTCTCACAGAAAAGGCATCTCAGTTCCCTCTTGCCCATTCTGGCAGAACTGGGTAGAGGTGGCTAGGAAACTTTAAAGAAACCAGCAGAGATCATAACCATTACTGGCAGGAATTGAACTGCAGGATGTCCACCTACCCTGCCTCTCCCCCCCCACACATACCCTACATATCCTAAAAGAGCTGGGGAAAGCCAGAAACATAGCAGAAAAGGAGATAGCTCTGGGAACTCACAAAACCAGTTCTCCATAGCCCACCACATACTCCCCACCACTGGGATGTGCTACATAACGAAAGGGAACTGGTCACAGAGAGTACACCCAATACAGCACTTTCCTTCATCACAGCTCTCTGGCCCACCACAATCCCAGAGGCACAAATAATACAGGTAAAAGGAAACAAATACTTGTGCTTCTTCACCATCTACTGGAAAACAAAAGAAAGTACCCTACCTATCAACCGTCCAGAGCAAAACAACATCTACATAAGAAAAGAGATCACTACCTCATATGTGAACACAAAAAATCAATCCATCAAATTACTATGAAAAACCAAGTTAACTTGGGAGTACAGAAAAAAAAGTCTCCAGAAACCAAACTCAACACCTTGGAAGACTGCGACTCAAATGACAGAAATCAAGGCTGCAGTTATAAAGAACCACAACAATATACGAGGAAACTCAGAAATGCAGTTCAATAAACTCAGGAATAAAATTAATGAACAAAGTAGTACTTTATCAAAGAGACTAAAACTATAGAAACAAAAACAGAAATTCTGGAGCTAAAGAACTTGATAAATGAGACAAGGAATGCATTTAGAGAGCACTGGAAACACAGCAGCCCAGGTGGAGAGAGAATTAGTGAACTCAAGTACACAAACCTAGAAATGAGCCAGCAGAAAGAAGAAAATTAAAGAGGTAAAAAGTGAAACAACTCTACAAGAATTATCTGACTACATTAGAAAAAGGAACCTAAGGTAATATGTATACCAGAAGGAAAAGAGGGAAACAGGTAGCTTACTCAAAGAAATAATTTATGAGAATTTTATAAGCCAAAGGGGAAAAAAATGGACTTTAGAATAGAGAAAGTTAACAGAATACCTAATTATATCAATGCAAAAAGATCATCTCCAAGACTGATTTTATACAAACTGTCAAAAGTTAACGGCAAAGAAAGAATTCTTAAAGCAGCCAGTGGGGGGAGGGGAAGATTGTAACCTACACACAAAAATAAAAGCATTACATTACCAGATTTCTCAGCAGAAACATTACAAGGCAGAAGAGAGCAGAGGGAAATATTCAAAATATTTACAGAGGAGCAAACAGCTGTGGATACTATATCCAGCAAAGTTATCCTTTGGATAGGAAGAAGAAATAAAGGCTTTCTCAGACAAATGAAAGCTGAGCAACTTTGCCACCAAAAGACCTGCACTACAAGAAATGTTGAAAGGAGCTCTTCTATAAAAAACAAAAAGGTGAAAGTATGCAAAACTCTGAGTCAGATAATTAATGGACAAAAGCATGAAACTGCAAAATCTACTTCAGAAGGGGTTATTAAACATTCAATTACAACAAAGTTTAAAGGGGGGGAAACAGGACATTAACTACACCTACACCATGTTGGTAACAAATATGTAGTATAATAAGGGCTAACTTATGCTGATAAAATCCGAAAAGGGAAAAGGAAAACAACTAAAAGGTATGGATGAAGGAAAATAGGAAGCAATCAAAAAAAGGATTATTGTATGCATGAGACGTTATATACAAACCAACTTAATGGTAACCACGAAACAAAAATCCAGAGTTGAAATAATAAACATAAAAAAAGGAGAAATGGAGAGGGAAAAAAATCATAGAAAAGTGCCAACTAAAATAGTAGGCAGAATCACAAGGAAAAACAAATGATGGAGATACATAACAACCAGAAAACAAAAGACAAAATAGCTGTAGTAAGTCCTTATACACCAATAATCACCCTAAATGTAAATGGACTGAACTCATCAAAGAAGCAAGTCCCAACTACATGCTGCCTGCAGAAGACTCATCTCAGCTCCAAAGACAAACATGGGCTCAAAGTGAATGGGTTGAAGATGATACTGCAATAAATGGCATCCAGAAAAAAAGCAGGTATAGCAGCATTTATATCAAAATAAATAGGATTCAAGATTTTAAAAAAGGAACAGGAGACAAAGATGAATATTTTATAATGATAGAGGTAGAAATTCATCAAGAAGGCATAACACTTATCAATATAATTTGCACCCAACTTGGGAGCAGCCAAAATATAAAAAGCAATTACTAATAGACCTAAAGGAGAAAATGACAAAAATGCAATTATAGTAGGGTAACTGAGTATCCAGACACATAGTCAATAAGGAAATACTGACCTTAAGTGACACTTTGGAGCAAATGGACTTGATCAATATTTTTAGAACTTCCATTTTCCATCCCAAATGACAGAATATACATTCTTCTCAAGTACACATGGAACATTCTCAAGGACTGACTATATAATGGAGCAAAAAACTAGTCACAATGATACTAAGGTTGAAATCATACCAACTGTATCTTCCAACCACAATGGTATGAAACTAGAAATTAAATACAAGAAGAAAGATGGGAAAACCACATATGTGGAGATTAAACAACATCCTACTGAACTATCAGGTCAATGAAAAAATAAGATATCAAAAAATATATAAAAATGAAAATGTACCCTGGCTGGTGTGGCTCAGTGGATTGAGCGCTGGCCTGCAAACCAAAGGATCGCTAGTTTGATTCCCAGTCATGGCACATGCCTGAGTTGCAGGCCAGGTCCCCGGTAGGGGATGTGCGAGAGGCAACCACACGCTGATGTTTCTCTCCTTCTCTTTCTCCCTCCCTTCCCTTCTCTCTAAAAATAACTAAATAAAATCTTTTTTAAAAAATGAAAATGCAACATACCAAAGTCTTATAACAAAGGATTTACAGCAGAAGCCACATTGAGACTGGTAGGAAGGGCAGAGAACCAAAAAGGGCTGGCCTTTTCCTATGGGCAGTGGCTAAGATCTAGAGGGGTATCTCAGCTACAAAGGCTCCCCCTGAGGAGCTGAGATGTCAACCCCATACCATGATCCCCAACCTAGAGCACCAGAACTGGAAAGAGGTGTCCACATAATTGTCTATAAAAATCAGCGGGATTCTGTCTTCCAGGAATAGATAAAAATCTGCTAGAGACACACATACACTCTTAAAGGGCCAACACACAAAATATTGTTCACAGCCACTAACCCTGGGCCCCAGTGGAGGAAGGTTGGAGCAGAATAGAGTCATGTAACAAGAGAATGGGGTATGCAACTCTGTGGAAAGAGCTGAAGACACAGCCAGGCCAGGCAAAGGCAGCCACTAACTGTGTATCACTTCATAGCTCCAAACAGGTTGTCCAGGGCCAGTCACAGGCAGCATCCAACATTGGTCTGAACCAAAGGCCCACCCAAGAGGCCTCAAAACCAACACACTCAGTAACTAGCTTCAGACAACATCACAGCAGAATCCAACTAGCTATACAAGCTACATATCCAAAGGGAGATCTCAGCAACCACCAGACCATGCTGAGGCAAATTTCACTTTTTGTGGTCAGCACCTTCATAGTAGCTCCTACACTGTGGTATGGGTCAGTCCTCACAGCCAATAGCCTGAGGGACAGCCACACGAACAGGCCAATAGCAACGAAGAATAAATTACAACAGGAGGCCCCATATAACCCATATATGAGACATTCCTGGAATATCCAGCTCAGGTGATTAAAGAGATTGCTCCACTGGATTCCACAGGACACCAACTACCAAAGGTCACCCTACCAAGACAGGGAATCATAGCAGATCTACCTATTATGTAGAAACAAACGTAAACAGGCAGCCAAAATGGGGAGACAAATATGTGCCAAATGATATACTTGAGAAATCGCTAGGAACAGCTAAATGAAATGAAGGCAAGCAATGTACAAGATATGATCTCAAAAAAAATGATGATAAGAATGCTGAAGGAACTAAATGAGAACTTCAACAAAGAGACAGCATGCAATAGAAACCAAAAAAAAAAAAAAAAAGAACCTGTCAGGAATCAAGAATATAATACCTGAAACAAAGAATACACTAAAAGGAATAAAGCACTATGAATGAAGCTGAAGGAAGTGGAGAACTGAATCAGTGATTTGGAAGACAAGGTGCCAGAAAATATCCAATCACCACAGAAAGAAAATAATTAATTAATTAATTTTAATTAATTAAAGGTGAGGATGGTTTAAGAAACCTTTGGAAAACACAAACTATAACAACATCTGTAGCACCAGTATACCAGAAGAAGAGAGAGAGCAAGGAATTGAGAACCTATATGAAGAAGTAATGACTGAAAACTTTCTTAACCTGGTGAAATACAAAGACACACAAATCCAGGAAGCTCAGAGAGTCCCACACAAAATGAACCCAAAGAGGCCCACAACAAGACACATCATAATTAAAATGGCAAAGTTTAAAGACAAAGAGTGAATCTTAGAAGCAGCAAGAGCAAGACAGTGACTTACCTACAAGGGAGCCCCCATAACACAGTAAGAATTTCTCAAAAGAAACATTTCAGGCCAGAAAGGATAGCCACATAATAGACAAGTGATGAAAAGCAAGGACCTACAAGTAAGACTACTTTCCCAGCAAGGTTATCATTTAAAATTGAAGGAGAAATAAAGAGTTTCCCAGGCAAGAGAAAGTTAAAGTAGTTTTTTACCACTGAGTTATAATTCATTTTTACCTGTATTACAAGAAATGTTAAAGGGTCTTCTTTAAATAGAAAAAAAACAGGAATATAGTTATAAAGAACAAAATGGCAATAGATATGTACCTATAAATAATTACTTTAAAAGTAAATGGCTTAAAGGCTCTAATCAAAAGACACAAGGTGAGTGAATGAATAGGAAAACAAGATCTATATACATTCTGTCTACAAGAAACCCACCTCAGAACAAACGACACACACAGACTAAAAGTAAAGAAATGTAAAATGATCTTTCATAAAAATAGAACCTGGGGTAGCAATACTTATAATACACAAAATAGACTTCGAAATAAAAGCCATGGCAAGAGACAAAGAAGGGAGTTCTGGCCAAGATGGAGGTGTAGGTAGATATACTTTGCCTCCCTGCACAACCAAAAGAGGGACAAAAACAAATTTAAAAACAAAAAAATAACCAAAACTGCCAGAAAGTGAACTGTATGGAAGTCCCACAACCAAGGAATTAAAGAAGAAACATTCATCCAGACTGGTAGGAAGGGTGGAGACAGGCAGCAGGGGTAGAGAAGACCCCCAGAAAGGCAGTGGCTGGTGGACCGGGTGGTTCTACATTTGCGTGCGAACAATCTGAGAGGAAAAACTGGGGAGCAAGACAGACCGTGCAACCCAGGGTTCCAGTGTGGAGAAATAAAGTCTCAAAACCTCTCACTAAAAAAACCTATGGGGTTTGAGCAGACGAGAGAAATTTCCCGCCTCACAGGAGAGTTCATTGGACAGACCCACAGTATCCTAGAATGTACACAAACAAACCCACCTGGGAATCAGCACCAGAAGGGCCCAATTTGCTTGTGGGTAGTGGGGGAAGTGACTGAAAGCCAGACAAGAGCTGAGCAAGTGGCACTGTTCCCTCTCAGACCCGTCCCCCACATACTACGCCATAACGCAGCAACAGGGGTTGCCCCACCCTGGTGAACACCTAAGGCTTCCCCCCTTACAATGTAACAGGTGCACCAACACAAAGAAAATATTGCCCAAATGAAAAAACAGATCCATCCTCCAGAAAAAATACAACTAAGTGATAAAGAGATAACCAACTTATCAAATGCAGAGTTCAAAACACTGGTAATCAGGATGCTCACAGAAATGGTTGAGTATGGTCACAAAATAGAGAAAAAAATGAAGGCTATGAAAAGTGAAATAAAGGAAAATGTGCAGGGAAACAACAGTGACAGGAAGGAAACCACAATTCAAATCAACGATTTGGAGCAGCAGGAAGAAAGAAACATTCGACCAGGACAGAATGAAGAAACAAGAATTCAAAAAAATGAGGAGAGGCGTAGAAACCTCTGGGACAACTTTAAACATTCCAATATCTGAATCATAATGCTTTTCTGGATGCCAGAAAGAGAAGAGGAAGAGCAAGAAATTGAAAACTTATTTAAAACAATAATGAAGGAGAACCTCCCCAATCTGTCCAAGGAAAGGGACTTCCAGGAAGTCCAGGAAGCTAAGAGAGTCCAAAAGAAGCTGGAACCAAGGAAGCACACACCAAGGCACATCATAATTACATTAATCAAGATTAAAGATAAGAAGAGAATCTTAAAAGCAGCAAGAGAAAAGGAGACAGTTACCTACAAAGGAGTTCCCATAAGACTGTCAGCTGATTTCTCTGAAGAAACCTTACAGAAAAGGAGCTGGAAAGAAGTATTCCAAGTCATGAAAGGCAAGGACCTACATCCAAGATGTCTCTATCCAGCAAAGCTCTCATTTAAAATGGAAGGGCAGATAAAGTGCTTCTCAGATAAGGTCAAGTTAAAGGAGTTCATCATCACTAAGCCCTTATTATATGAAATGTTTAAGGGACTTACCTAACAAAAAGAAGATGATCAAAACTATGAATAGTAAAATGACAACAAACTCACTACTATCAACAACTGAACCTAAAACTGAAACAAACTAAGGAAATAACTAGAACAGGAACAGACTCAGAGAAATGGAGATCACATGGAGGGTTATCATTGGGGAGGGGGTGGGGGGAGAATGGGGGAAAAGGTACAGAGAATAAGAAGCATAAATATAAGTACAAAATAGACAGGGGGACGGTAAGAATAGTATAGGAAATGGAGAAGCCAAAGAACTTATATGTACAACCCATGGGCATGAACTCAGGGAAGAGAGGGAATGTTGGTGGGAGTGGGGTGCAGGGCAGAGGGGAGTGAAGGGGAGAAAAAATGGGACAACTGTAATAGCATAATCAATAAAATATATTTTAAAAGAGAGATAAAGGAGGACATTACACATTGCTAAAGGGATCAGTCCAACAGAGGATAAAACCCTTGTAAATATTTATGCAATGAAAACAGGAACACCCAAATATACAAAGCAAATTTTGATGGTCATAAGAAAGAGACTGACAGTAAATAAAGTCACAGTAGGGGATTTTAACCACACATCCCCCCACACACACACTGACATCAATAAACAGATCTTCCAGACAAAAAATCAACAAGGAAACATCACCCTTAAATGACACACTAGATCACTGCAGAGCCTTTCCTCCTAAAGCAGCAGAATATACATTCTTTTCAAGTGCACATGGAACCTTTTCTAGGATAGATTAACATTTTAGGATACAAAACAAGTCTCAATAAATTTAAGAAGACTGAAATCATATCAAGCATCTTCTTTGACCACAATGGTGTGATACTAGAAATCAAACACAAGAAAAAAAACTGAAAAACACCCAAACACATAGAGGCTAAAGACATGTTACTAAACAATAAATGAATTAACAATGAGATCAAGGAAGAAGTCAAAGGATACCTTGAAATGAAAGAAACACAACACCTAACACCCAAAGTTAGTGGGACACAATGAAAACAGTCTTAAAAGGAAAATTCATATAATTACAAGGCCTACCTCAAGAAACAACAAAAATATCAATAAACAACCTAACTTCATATGTAAAGAAACTAGAAAAAGAACAACAAAGCCCAAAGTCAGTAGAAAGGAGATAATAAAGAGCAGAGCAGGAACAAACAAATCATATCTAAAAAAACAATACAAAAGATTAATAAAGCCAAGAACTGGTTCTATGAAAAGACAAACAAAATTGACAAAGCTTTAACCAGACTCATCAAGAAAAAAGAGAGGACCCAAATAAATAAAATCAGAAATGAAAGAGAAATGACAGCTGACACCAATAAAATACCAAGGATTGTAAGAAAATATTACAAACTATATGCCAACAAATGATATAATCTGGATGAAATGGCTAAATTCCTAGAAACATACAATCTTCCAAAACTGAATCGGGATAAATCAGAAAATCTGAATTGACAGAATACAGCTAATAAAACTGAGGCAGTAATGAAAAAACTCCTAACAAACAAAAGTCCTAGGATAGTTTCACAGGTGAATTTTACCCAACATCCAAAGAAGAACTAACACTATCCTTCTCAAACTATTCCAAAAAATTCAAGAGAAGGGAAGATTCTCAAGCTCATTTTATGAGGCCAGCATTATTCTAATTCCAAAAGCAGATAAAGGCACTCCAAGAAAAGAAAATTATAGGCCAATACCCCTGATGAACATAGGTGCTAAAATCTTCATCAAAATATTAGCAAACTGAATCCATCAACACATTAAAAAATCATACACCATGATCAACTGAGATTTATTCTGAGGATGCAGTATTGGTACAGTATCCACAAATCAATAAATGTAATACACTACATAAATAAAATAAATGAAAAAAATCATACCATCATACTATCAATAGATGCAGAAAAAGCATTCGATAAAATTTAGTAGCCATTTATTGTAAAAACTCTCATCCAACTGGGAATAGAGGGAACATACCTCAATGTAATAAAGGCCACATATGACAAACCCACAACCAACATCATGCTTAATGGGCAAAACTAAAAGCATTTCCCTTAAGATTGGCAACAACAGGGATGTCTGCTTTCACCACTCTTAGTCAACATAGTACTAGAAGTCCCAGTCACCACAATCAGACAAGAAGAAGAAATAAAAGGCATCCAAACTGAAAAGGAAGAAATAAAACTGCCATAATTTGCAGGTGATATGACACTGTATATAGAGAACCCTAAAAATTCCAAAAAAAAAACACCCCACTACAACTGATAAATGAATTCAGGGAAACACAAATACAAAACAAATACCCAGAAATCAGTTGCATTTTTGTACACCAATAATGATCTATCAGAAAGGGAAACTAAGAAAACAATCCCACTAACAATTTCATCAGAAGAAAAATACCTAGGAATAACTTTAACCAAGGAAGTAAAAGATCTTACTCAGAAAATTATAACACAATGAAGAAGATACAAATAAATGGAAGCATATACCATGCTCATGGATAGGAAGAATTAACATCATTAAAATACCCATACTACCCAAATTAATCTATAGATTCATTGCAATTCCTATATATTTATACAAGTGTATTTCACATAACTAGAATATTCCAACAGTTTATATAGAATCACAAAAGACCCTCAATAGCCACAGCAATCTTGAGAAAAAAGAACATAGTTGGACAAATCACACTACCTGATATCAAACTATACCACAAAGCCATAGTAATCAAAACAACATAATGCTGGCATAAGAACAGACATATACAGATCAACAGAACAGAATAGAGGGCCCACGAATAAACCCTCACCTATACAATCAATCAATATTTGACCAAGGAGGCAAGAACATAAATGAGGTTGAGAAAATTGGACAGATATGTGCAAAAATGTGAAAATAGACAAGCTTCTTACAACATACACAAGAATAAATTCAAAATGGATTAGAAACTTAAATGTAAGACTCAATACAATAAAAATTCTAGAACACATAGGTAGTAAAATCTCAGATAACTCTCTTAGCAATATTTTTTTCTGATCTACCTCCTCTGACAAAGGAAGCACAAGAAAAAATAAACAAATGGTACTACATCATAATAAAACGTTTTTGCACAACAAAAGAATCCATCAACAAAATGAAAAAAGACAACCCATTGCCTGAAAGAACATATTTGCCAAGATACATATGATGTGGGGTTAATATCCAAAATTTATAAAAATCTCAACACCAAACAACAAACAATCCAACTAAAATATAGGTGATGGACCTAAATAGACGCTTCTCCAGAGAGGACATACAAATTGCCAACAGACATGTGAAAATATGCTCAATGTCACTAATCAATGGAGAGACACAAATGAAAACCACGAAGAGATTTCACCTCACACCTGTCAGAAGAGTTATTAGCAATAAAACAACAGTATTGGTGAAGATGTGGAGAAAAGGGAACCCTTGTGCATTGTTGGTGGGAATGCAAATTGGTGCAGCCACTGTGGAAAACAGTATGGAGTTTCCTCAAAAAATTAAAATTGAACTGCTGTATGACCCAGCGATTCCACTTCTGGGAATATAACTGAAGAAACTCAAAACACTAATTCAAAAGAATATATGCATCCCTATGTTTATTGCAGCATTATTTACAATAGCCGAGATTTGGATGCACTCCAAGTGCCCACCAGTAGACAAGTGGAAAAAAATCTGTGGCACATTTACACAATGGAAGGCTACTTGGCTGTAAAAAAAGACGGAACTCTTACCTTTTGGAACAACATGGACGGACGTGGAGAGTATTATGCTTAGTGAAATAAGCCAGTCAGAGAAAGACAGCACATGATTTCACTTATATGTGGAATCTAATGAACAAAATAAACTAACAAAATTAAAAAAGACTCACAGATATAGAAAACAGAGTGTTAGCTGTTACAGCAGAGAGGGTTTGGGGGGCTGGGTGAAAAAGGTGAAGGGATTAAGAAAAAACAAAATTAAAAAACACTTCATAGACACTGACAACAATATGATGATTACCAGAGGGAAAGGGGTTGGAGGGAGGTAGAAGAGGGTAAAGGGATAAGTGGTAATGAAAGGAGATTTGACTTTGGGTGGTAAACACACAATACAATATACAGGTAACATATTAGAGAAATGTATACCTGAAACCTATAAATTATATTAAATAATATCACCCCAATAAAATAAAAAAAACATAAAATAAAAAATTTAGGAACAAGAAAGTGGGCATAAAATAGAAAAATACCAGAAAACATTGTAACCAATGTTGAAAATCCCTAGGTCACTGGGATTAGCCTCAAGTCTTTAGTAATGCGCTAATTAAACAATTTACATAATTCTTAACTGCAAAGCAAGACAAATGTCTTGCCTAACCTATACCAATACTCTGAATATTAATCAATAGAGATCAAATAAAATTACCTGTAAACTCTAGGGTATCTAATTTTAACCCACTGATATTTAATATTTCCCTCCAAATTCAGATGAGACCTACACAATTATAGATCTATTCTAGCCACATTAACTTTAAGCAGTTGGTATTATTATTATCATATTTAAAGATAAGAAAATGGAGTATTAAAGAAGTAAAATAACTCATCCAAGGTCACATAACTAATAAATATAGAGGGGTGTGTTACAAGCCAAGTCTGACTCAAAGCCGATGCTTTTCACCACTATGTTCCTAAGTCCTTACCACCTCTGTGCAGGTCAACAGATTTAAAGAGGGGTTCATGAGAGGAAGCAGTTCCATGGATACTATCTATTGTGCACTGCCCAGCACGAGACAACCTCATTCCCTGGACCCTGAACAGGAAAAGAAAATCAGGTCTCTTCCAATAACCCTCTTTCCTTAAATAAGTTTAAAATTTTAAAAACCTCCTTGGTCCACATTCTTTTTTCATATGTAATTTGAGAGTTAGATCAAAGTCTAGGATAGCTGCAGAGAGAAAGACAGAATCAATTAATATCAAATGACAGAAATACACGGGAATTTTCAAAGAGGTGATTCGAACTACCTTTTATGGGCTCTAACGTGAAAAAGTTGCTTTGGAAAGAAATGACTCCTGTCAAGTGTCACTTAAGGAAAAACACTAAATGCTAATAAATAGGTACATTACATTTATATAGTCATCTCAAATTCAAAGGGAAGTTAGCGTATATAGTGTTATATTTTAAGATTAGACAGATATATTTGAGCAGTTGTCCCAGTAACTTATGAGGTAATCAATGAAATTCAGTTACACTCACAGTGGCTAAAAACAAATATAAAAATCATTCAAGAATGACCTCAAATAGTCTTTATTCTCTATGGTACAAGAGACCAATCACAAGCCCATCTGTGTGAGACCTAGTAAATAAAAACATTATTTGAGAGGGACACAAAGATAAGGATGGATTGCCGAGAGTAAAAAGTCATTTATTAGAATGTGACAAGCTTTTAAATGTTTGCACTATCATTAACTGCCTGGTTCTCTGGTTTGCACACCTGTGGCTTCCATCTAAAACTATGGCAGCACCAAACTTGAAAGTAGGCTCATGTGTAAGACACTAGCTCCCTCTTCTGACCCCTTTCAAGTATTGCATGCACACCAGTTACTGAAGGGAATAACTTATAAATCCATAAATTAATAATATCTAAGGTAATATTTCCCATATAATTTTATATTTGAAATTATCTAAATAAACCTAAACTTAGCTTAATAAAAATAGGAAAGCAGATCTTTTCATTATTCTATGGAAAGAAAACCAACTATGTTCCTTAATGTTTTAAAAGTTTATATATTAGCTGATTTTATCACAAAAGGACTCATGGACATGGATAACAGTGTGGTGATTGCTGGGGGGAGGAGAGTATAAGGGGACTAAATGGTAATGGAGAAAAGAATACAATAAAGATTAATTTTTTTAAATTACTATATTATAATAACTAACATACGTAGACCTCACTGTGTGCCAGGTCCTAGGTATGAATAAACTAGTTTAATCCTAACAACAACCTCATGAGATAGGCACTCATCTTACAAGTGTGTAAAGCGAGGCACAATGAAGTTAACATGCCCCCAAATTTTGCACCTACCTGGGTAGTAAGTGGTAAGGCTAAAGTTGAAACTCAGCAACTGTGACTCTTATTAACTGTGAGTCTTAATTATACCCAAAATATCTCTCTGAGGTAGAATGCAGTTGAAATAATAAAATAAAACATGGTAAAATAGAATTTTAAGTTGTAAGGAAAATTACAAGTAAGTCATCCAAACCTCTCATTTTCAACAAAATCCCAAATAGAACAAAAACATTACATGAAATAGTCTTGGTCATTTTCACATTCCTCCTCACTTGAAAATTCTGATCTTCTAGGTTTCTATGATGTTTTCATGCATTCTTTTCACTCCCCATTTCTTTTTCCTTCAAACTATGCCCTTACTTACCTAGATCTGGTTCTTCAAAGGAAAAGGAAAAACTAAACCATACTGTATGCTTTATTTTTCTTCTGTAAAGCAGGACCACTTACCTACTCCTACCTCAGTGAAATACTAAGATCTTTTAAAAACATGTACATTATTTAAGACAGTAAATCCAAACAGCATTATCAATTCCTTCTCACGGCAAATTAAAACACTCTCATCTGTCTGGAAATTCTTAGAGTATTCCTACTTACAATCAGGGCTGACAGACCAGATAATCTAAAATCTCTAAAAATACTAACTTTATTTTCAAATAGGATATGAAGGTACATTATCTAATGATCTGCAGTTCAAAACGAGCTCTACCTAGAACATTTCTAGATTCCATAGTTTGCCTACATAAAAAGTTATTTATCATACCAAACATTCAGAACATGTAATGATCGAAACATGGGGTAACCAAACTCACTGTCTTTCATGACCAAAAGATTTACCATGGGTGAGAACAAAAGCTTCATTTAGATTTCTTTTTTACAACTATGTTTTCATTTCACAGTGTTAATTTAAAGTACACTTAGACGTACAGATTTAATGAAAGTCCAAAGTATTAAAGACATATAAACTGCAGGAGTTTTAATTTGTTAGATCCAAAAACAAGATGGTTCTATTTTACTATAATAACGGATCACATTGCCAAAAAATTTAATAAGATTATTCTTATCTCCCAAATCTAAGCATAACAAAAACAGCACAGGTAACACACAGGAAAAGGTGCTGAGGAGCCAACTCCCTGCAGATCCCAGAACCATTTTTACCTCGGTCTGCAGGATGGCAGCCCTTTGTTCCTTAGCAGTCAAGGACTCCTTCAGCACTTCGATGTGTTGCTTACTGTCTGAGAACTGGTTCGTGAGAGTTTCTAGCTTTGTCTGTAGAGCTAGTAGTTCTGTGTCCTTTCTGGAGAGCTCCTGCTTTACCTGACCAATCTATGGAAAAAAAGAAACTCTGTAAGGAAAGAAGAAGTGAAACAACCACCTCTGATCTGGATCTCTGACAGATCTAAGTCACAACATATGAAACTAAAAGCAGCACTAATTCATCTGTTTGCATAATCTAACCTTAGGTAACCACCCCCCACCAATAAAACCCATAAAGCTTATTTGACTAATAAGGAAATTTCCACTTTTCATTTATTGTGTCTCCTAAACATTTTTGAAATCCCTCAGAAACAGAATGGAAGGAGAAAAACCCCCATCAATGAGATGACTACGAGACCGCAGTAGACACACGAGCAACACCGCTCTGATAAAACGGCTTCTGCTTCGTGAAGTCAGCGCCTTCAGAACATGAAGCAGTGTTAGTGCAGATGTAACTCAGAGGGAAAAAAGTAAGGTCCTAGTATTGCTATCTAAATTTAAATTCAAACACTGACACTGATGTATTTTTATTTTTTCATAAATCTTTTTCTCAGTCTCAAACAAAAGTTTACATAAAATCCTTATCGTAAAAGCTACTTTGTATAATAAGACATTATAAATGTGTGCTTTTTAAAAATCCTAGAATTTTGATGAGGTAGGAGTATTGACCTAAAAGAAGATTCCACTTACAAAGTTGTATCACCTACAACACGTCATTCCAACTAAGTGGAGATGACCTAAACAGAGGCTGCAGGAAGCTCGTTCTGTAGGAATCTGCACGTGTGATTTCACAGAGTAACCCACACGTCAGCAGGTGCCGTTCATTCTCCTATAAACTTCTCATCTTAACTTAGAGAACACTTATTTCTAACATCTCCTTTACATTTCTGTGTTTCTAAGAATTTTTTAAACAGTCTTTTATTCTAAATGTAAGTCTAATTCACAGAAGTCAGATCTAATTTTCCATTATGTATACTGCCTAGCAAGGTAACTGTGCACTGAAAGAGTAATTATTTGAAGTATAAATATGACAAGAAGCCAGTAATTTCAGTAGTGCTGATGAAACAAAAGGTATTTTTTATTTTTTTAAGTAGAATGTATGTATTTTATTGTAATAACCTTGGATATAATGGGCAAAGCTTTCCAGAATAATTATCAATGAGGAAATATATTAATTAAAATTAGACTTTTTAAAAACCAAAAAAATAAATTTCTAATTTTCTCTACTGTTTCAGCAAGGAGACAAGCCTTTTTCTCATGTGTATGAAATCTCCATTTACAGTTATAGTTTTCAATCAACAAATACCTGTGTATTTGTTGCATGCAAAGCAGTTGAGGATCTAAGTACATCAGTGGAAGGAAACTGTAAATGGCAACTATTTTCACCCTGTTATACAGATATGCAGCAGGGGTTACCACATCCTGTAATGGTACAGTGTCTCTCATGACACTCCTTTACCAACAAACATCAAACGTTAGTATTATCCTAGCCCAAACATACACAATGCACCAAGAATGCACCTGTATGAATGCTCAGGAGGAGTGTTCAAAGTGTTAACACTTCCTCAGCTGAACAACTATGTATGGCTTAAAGATTATTCAAATTTCTCATCATGTGATCAGAAATAAATTGAAAATGTCAGTTTCCGCTGTGGCCAGTGTGGCTCAGTTGGTTGGAGCATTGTCCTGTACACCAAAAGGTCATGGGTTCAACTCCAGTCAGGGAACATGCCTGGCAAGGGCTCGGTTCCTAGATGGGGAGTGTACAGGGGGCAACCAATTGATGTTTCTCTCTCTTTCTCTCTGGAATCAAACAAACAAATCTCAGTTCCCTATCATCTGCATTATTAATCTTCCAATAATGCTACACTGACCATAAAAACTGAGAAAAATAAAGAAAATATTCTAAATGTAAAGCAGAGTTTAGAAGCACAAATTCTGCTTAAAAGTTAGGAATATAAGACTTTGCAGTCACTTACACATGAAGATGAGTATGTCTTTTAGTAATTATTTTACCTCTCTAAGCCTTGGTTTCCTAATCAGTAATACGGAGAGAGTAAACCAGTCCCACTGTATTGCTCAGAGATTAAATAAAATAATGTATGGAATGTGTTGTTTGACACACACAAAAAAATTAGTAGTTGCTGAGAATAAAAAAGAGAAGCTATGGATTAACTTCTCCTCTAGATAATATATGGTTACCAACCAAATTAGACTCTTTCAGACAAAATGTTCCCCTTCTCTATCTGTAAAGTGGTTCATAAATAGCAAACACACCGAATTAGCATATGGTATTTTTAACGCTACTTTCCAGTCTTATCCCACAATTATTTTAAGAAAAACAGTTTTTTTCTGACACTTGTGTACCAAATGTGTACACAGACTCGTATAGGGAAGTAGAGGGAAGAGCTTATGAGCACAGGTTCTGGAACCAGATTACTGACATAAAAATCAAACTCTGCCTCTTAGAGCTGTGCTTCCTAAGCACCACTCTGTTACCTCAGTTTCTTCATCTATAAATTGGGATTGATAACAGACCTATGTTAGTGCATTATACAATCTTATAGTCAGTGCTCAAGTGTTAGCGATTTTATTATTATATTTTGTAATGAATTTTAAGTTCCTTAGAAAAAAGAATGAACTAGGTTTAGAGACTTTTAATAAGTTTCATGCTAATTCTGATTTACTAGACAACTGTAAATAAGTTAATCACTTTCAATATATCTGTTCTAAAGAAAGTAACATTTGTTGCAAAATCACCAAATGGGGACCTAAAGATGATGTCTACACATGCAGATAAAGCACTTTACTCAACAATTTCAAATTCAAATGAATACTAGGTGATGGACCTGGGACAGTTGCATATTTCTAAGAAGAAAGAGAGACTACCATTCTTACAAGCCAACAAGTCTCTATAACAGGAAAGAAGCTGAGAAAAAATAAGCTTTGAAGTACCATCCATACAGCGAAAACAGCAACAGTAAAGAACCAGGTACAGGGCTTTCAGAACGTGTGAGGGCTCACTGCACACAAGTGACATATGGTTCAAACTGCCAAACAGGAGCCGGTTAAAGAGCAGAGCAGGCTGGTTAGTGCCAGTACTGGGCAAAGCTGCCAACCATAGAAAACAGAAGTATAAGCCACCCAGAAGCCAGAGCCAGCAGGGTCCCACTGTGGGATCGCTGCACACAAAAGGGTAAATCTTACGGCAAAGACCTCAGCCTGAAGACCAGCCGCTCTCTTTTTCAGCTCCTCCCCTTGAGCCTCTTTCGAACTTAGTTCCTCCTTCAGTTGCTCTACCTGTCACGACATTGTTATTTTTTACTCATGTGTCAACTTCGGTCTTATTACCTGCTTTTGAGTCAGAGCAGTAACTGGAAATAACAATTACATATAACACAATCAAATCTGTCTCCCTAATTACCTCTTCAAAGGTAGATGGTTTCTCTGTTTTTGCAAGGTGTTTTAAGTGAACTTGAATGGGCTAATCAGCAAATGGGAAGCAGCACTTACACTCTAGTAAATTTGTTCTCGAATATAGGGCTAAAACTCCAAACTAACAGTAAGTTGGATATGTGAATCTGTAAGTTTCAAATTAACATGAAATTGGCAGCAGTCATTGATAACATTCTTAAAATAATAGAGAAATATTCTAAAGATTTATATGCCAGGTATGCGTAACATAGAAAGAGGCCACAAACTGGAGTTGGAATTATAATTGTATCATTCCTTTAAGAGTTTTCACTTCTGAGAAATCAGGGAACTGATACAATTAGTATATGGCAGGGGGATACTCATTTTCTAGGTAATATTTTATAATTACAATTATAATTTTTAATTAAACCACACAAACCTGATAAATTAGTAACCTAATAACTAAATCTTCCAATTTGCCTAAAATGGCTTTAGATATAAGAAAAGAATATTGTGACTGAATTAATAATACAGACTGATGTGTCTCAGTGACACCGATCTTACTTTATATATACCTCAGTCACTCAAGGGGAACAATAAACCCGATACAAATGGATCTTCTCCAAGAGAGCAAAGGGCTTTCCTTTACAGAACTATATTTGAAGAAAAAACATGATTTTATGTAAGCCATTTCTGAAAATAAAAATTTGAGGGGTGCGCTGGGTTCACCCTCTGAGGGTTTTGACTTTTAAAATACTTCACAAAAGGTAGAGAACGAGGCCCAGGCTGGGTAGCTCAGATGGTTAGAGCATTATCCCCATATGCCAAAGTTGCAGGTTTGATGCCCCCTCAGGGCACATATAAAATCAACCAATGAATGCATAAGTAAATGGAATAATAAATCAATGTGTATTTCTCCTTCTCTCCCTTTTTCTTTCTCTCTCCCTAAAATCAATAAATAATTTTTTAAAGAGGCAGAGAACTAGATGTCTCACTTGACAGAATTATTTTAGAAGTATTCTTCCCTGAAGTCTGATAAAACAGTATGAAGTTCATCATCATCTCTTTAAAATTACAGTATCACACACCATTACCTTATTTTTCATAAATTTAGAATGACTCCGATAGACCTCCATTTGCTTCATTTCTTCCTCCCGTTCTTCAGTACTCAAAGCCCCATTAGATTTCAGCATCTGAATTTCCTCCTCCAAGTCTCGGAGACCACGTTCCATAGAGGAAATTTTTGAATCCTGAAGACAATGGAAGATTTAGATGTTAAAGTATTCACAAAAAATCAGAGAAGTTAAACAACCCAGTCGGAAAAATGTTAAATATAATAAAAAATAAAATATGCAGGAAAACTGCTGTCTAGCAATTGATACCTTGCTTCTAAAATATACCCGTTACGGTAATTTGGGTGAAAGGAGGGGGACTCATATCAGTAGCATGATTTTTCCTCTATTTCTTCCTCCCATCTGCACCCTTTCGATTAAAGTTGAGAATTAACTAAAGAATTAAAAGCAACAGAAAACTGGTTAAAGATTTTTTGTCCTTGATGCTCAATAAGTATCTAGTGACAATTTTTGTAATATTAACAGTAAAACCTTTTCTAGATATATCTTATCATTTTACTTGTGACTCCATACAGGTTTATTTCTGCCCACAAAGGAGGGGATGCATATGTGTAAGAGGGTTTCAAAGATTTATACAATAATGTGTATAATTATATTTATGATACTTAAGATTTTATAACATCCCGTTGCAGAAAGACAAAGGGATAAATAATCACATTAACAGTTACAGCTTATCATAATAACTTTTTAAAAAATCACTGTCCTTGTAAGTCATGACCTCCGCCAAGTATCTACTAGTAGAATATCCTTTTATATTCAATATCTTGGTTTTGTTTGTTGTATGTAAGATCTAGTAATTACTTTAGATGTCATCAATGACAGGAAGATCACTTTAGATGCTGTCAATTACAGAAAAACTCCAACACAGAACAGATACATTTATATCAATAGTTGCATATGCTTGTTCACCTAAGAAATAAAGACCTTAAAGGTAATCAATTAAGTATAGTTTTTATTTAATTTGGCATTTTAGAGAAACTGTTCCTTTACAAGGTAATTTCGAGACTGACTTCCTGTTGCACTTTAGCTCTAGGACTTGCTGGACTGACTTTCTTTGCTATCATAATTCTTAAAGCACCCAGTAAAGGGTTTTTGTCAGGAAACAACTACAACTAGCTATTTCAGGTCAGGGAGGGAAGGAGGAGCATGCACTCCTCTGTCTTGCACTACATTGCCTTTAAAAATATCACAACAAAAACTTTCTTTTACAAATCTATTCAAAGTAAACTTACATTTGGTTCAAAATTAAATGTATTAATCAGTACAATCACAGACATTGTAAACCTAAACCAGGATTTTTATTTGCTCATTTAAAATCACTGGCCTCAGACAACTACTTCAATTGCACTATCTGACGATTCACTTTTGAAATGACTATAAATCTTCCGGGAGACATCAGGACGTAGTCCCTCCAGAATGACTAAAACACTAGGCATATGCATCTGATTAACCCACAGATGAAAAAGAGTGAAACAGGGTTCACCTCTGACATTAGCCTGGGTGGCAATGACAGGGGGCCCACGGAACAAGGGAGTGTATTTCCAGTACCATCGGTGCTCCACACAAGGCAAATAGCCTTTAGCTAAGAACTCCAGCTCTGCACATCACAGGCAGATTCTACCTCTGCAAAGCCCCTACAAGGAGCTTGCCAAGAAACACTATCCATCATCTCCCCTAACCCCAACACAGACAGAGTGGCAGCCCTTGACCAAATCAGCACCCCCACTACCAAGTCATGTACCATAATAGCTTCTCCCCAAAAAGGGGCCATGACTACAGCTCTCAAAGCCACGAGGCAGGCATAGACTGCCCAGAGAAAGAACCTGCCAGGCTATTCTCTGAAATCAGGCCAGAAAATGAATGCCTGATATGCTCAGCTAGTTCCAGCCCCAACTCAACCAGTACCCAGGCTGGGTTTATTTGAGGATGGTTCTTCTGATGAGGTTTCTTACTCAGAATGTGTACTACTAAGGCAATAAATTCCCTATCATCTCACTGCTCTGTACTTTTCCAGCCCTGGGTCTTCCGTCATTAATCAACCAATCTCACTAAACTTACTGAAATCCTGTTCCTTATTAAATTTCCAATTACTCTACTTTTTTTTTCAAAAGTTGTCTCCCTATTCCAAGTAATACACGGCTTTCCCAAAAGATATACTGTCCCCAAACTCTTTTTGGTGAAGGTTACTAATCCCCCAGCACCACAAAGGAACAAGGGAAAAGTGTGGGCATCCTGGTTGCTTGATGCTGTTCCCTTTGACTTAAAGCTCATATTTAAAGCTCCTTTTTACTCTACCTTCCTCACTGCTGCCATCGAGGGACTTCCGAGTCACTTCTGCCCATTTTAAGAAGCCCTTGCCACTTGACTTCGGCACCAATCTTCCCTTCAAATGCCTCTTGCCCCCATGCTGCGATTTCAGTGGCTGAATTCTTTGACGTCCTTAATTCCAGTGACCCCCTCCTCCAGTCCATTGAGCTGTCTAGGTTACAGGACTACACTCTGGATCCTCTTGTTACCCAGGACTCTCTTCCCAGGCCTGTCACACTGTGACTCTCATTATCTGCTGGTCTTTAACCTCACAGAGACCTCCACTTCCCTAACTTTGACACTGCTCAAGTCCCTCATTCTAAATTCCCCTCCTTCCTATCTGGGCTATATTCCTGGGCTGATCATCCAAAATGACTCTTTCACCATCACTCTCAATTCATTTGCATCCCAATAATTCTGCTATATCTACCCAGTAGAACTTTAACCCTAGAGCCATACAGTAATTCTCTTGGGCTCCTCCACTGCTAAAGAAAAAAGAAAATAATAGAGAAAAAAAGGACAAAGAAGCATGAGAGGGAAGAGAGGTAGAGAGGAAAAGCGAAAGGAGGGAAGAAGGCAGGAGAAGGGACGTGGAAGGGGATAAGAGGAAAAAGAAAAAAGGGAGAGGAAGGAGGAGAAAAATTACATCACCTCAAAGATGATTTCCGGGCTCTTTCATTGTCTGTCAATTATCTTTCTTTCCCATTTCCTTTGAAGACTACTCTAGATCTTCAGAGTTCTCTCAGGCTCATGCCACTGAGTCAGCAACTTACCTATTTCGCTTGTGGTTTCAGCATAATACGCACCTGAACCCACTGAACCACCAGAATCTCAGAATCTCTTGTTTCTTAGGAGAATAGCTAAAGGTTAACAGAACTTAAAATAGATCCATTACCAATTAATACCATTACACTTCCCCATTTTGGCAAAAGATGAGTAAAATAATTCTGTGGATGCAGGCTTTAATAGGGATCAGGAAGTAACATGTATAAATAAACCAGCAGGAAATGTGAACATTGAATTAAACCTTTCTAAAGGTTCTTTACAAGACCACTAATTGTCTAACTACAAAGAATCCAGAATCTAATTTGGAATTGGTAAATCCTTCCCCATTGAGAATAAATATCTACACAATATAAACTAAGTTTTAAGAGAAAATCATGCAAATTAATAGAACAGTTCTTATAATTGCACTTGAGAAGCACCTACTTATATAAAACTATTTATATACCAAAAACTAAAAACTCTTGTGATACCAACAAATATTAAATGAAGGCCCACAATGTAAAACACAGTGTCAAGTTTTTAAGGGATATGAAGAAAGAGAGAAACAGAGAAAGAGAAAGAGAGAGAGACGTATCCCTACAGGTAAGAATTTTTTAGCTTTGTTAAGAAAGAACATGTTAATAAAAATAATAATAATGATAGCAGCAGCAGTAAACACTGATTGAATGTTTACTATGGGCCAGGTCCTTTCCAAAGTGTTTTACTCTTTTAACTAATTAAACCTCACAACAACCTATGGGATGGGTACTATTATTATCACCATTTATTGATAAAGAAATTGAGGTGGAAAAAGACTGAGTAACTTGCTCTGTGTCATTCATGTGATCAAATAAAGCCAGATTTTGAATCCAGGGAATTTAACTCAGAAGGCAAGCTCTGCACCACCAACTGCCATACTGCATAGCCTAAAGATTCCTAACTACTCATTATCTGAAAGCAGAGGTTTTCGAGGTATGGCCGTGGAGCCCTGAGGGTGCCCCCCAGACCCTATCAATAAGTCTGCATAGTCAGAACTATTTTCCTAATGATATTGGGTTGGTCAAAAAGTCCGTATGTTTTTTTTCCATAAAATAAAAGATATTTTTCATTTTCACCAATAACTTTATTGATTTGGATATTTTGAGCAAGTCGGCTATCTCCCATGTGGTATATAACACTGACTGTTCTCAATTAATGTCTCAATTTGGTCACTATCAATTTCAACTGGTCTGCCCGACGTGGGGCATCATCCAACGAGAAACTTCACAAACTGCTTTTGACACATTCAATCAGTCACAGCACCTTCTCCATACACTGCATCAATCTTTTTCTGCATTTCAGTTGCATTTTTACCTTTCTTTTTTTGTATATATATTTATTGATTATGCTATTACAGTTGTCCCATTTCCGCCCCTTCACTCAACTCCATCCTGCCCACCCCCTCCCTCCCACATTCCCCCCCCCATAGTTCATGTCCATGGGTCATACTTATAAGTTCTTTGACTTCTACATTTCCTATACTATTCTTACCCTCCCCCTGTCTATTTTCCACCTATCATCTATCCTACTTATTCTCTGTACCTTTCCCCCCTCTCTCCCCCTCCCAATCCCCTATTGATAACCGTCCATGTGATCTCCATTTCTGTGGTTCTGTTCTGTTCTAGTTGTTTGCTTAGTTTTCTTTTGTTTTGGTTTTAGGTGTGGTTGTTAATAACTGTGAATTTGCTGTCATTTTTACTGTTCATATTTTTGATCTTCTTTTTCTTAGGTAACTCCCTTTAACATTTCATATAATAAGGGCTTGGTGATGATGAACTCCTCGAACTTGACCTTATCTGAGAAGCACTTTATCTGCCCTTTCATTCTAAACGATAGCTTTGCTGGATACAGTAATCTTGGATGTAGGCCCTTGCCTTTCATGACTTGGAATACTTCTTGCCAGCCCCTTCTTGCCTGCAAGGTCTCTTTGGAGAAATCAGCTGACAGTCTTATGGGAACCCCTTTGTAGGTAACTGTCTCCTTTTCTCTTGCTGCTTCTGAGATTCTCTCCTTATCTTTCATCTTGGGTAATGTAATGATGATGTGCCTTGGTGTGTTCCTCCTTGGGTCCAGCTTCTTTGGGACTCTCTGAGCTTCCTGGACTTCCTGGAAGTCTATTTCCTTTGCCAGACTGGGGAAGTTCTCCTTCATTATTTGTTCAAATAAGTTTTCAATTTTTTGTTCTTCCTCTTCTACTTCTGGCACCCCTATAATTCGGATGTTGGAATGTTTCAAGGTGTCCTGGAGGTTCCTGAGCCTCTCCTCATTTTTCCGAGTTCTTGTTTCTTCATTCTTTTCTGGTTGGATGTTTGTTTCTTCCTTCTGGTCCTTACCATTGATTTGAGTCCCAGTTTCCTTCGCATCACTATTGGTTCCCTGTACATTTTCCTTTGTTTCTCTTAGCATAGCCTTCATTTGTTTCATCTAGTTTTCGAACAAATTCAACCAATTCTGTGAGCGTCTTAATAACCAGTGCTTTGAACTGTGCATCTGATAGGTTGGCTATCTCTTCCTCGCTTACTTGTATTTTTTCTGGAGCTTTGAAGTGTTCTGCCATTTAGGCCTTTTTTTTTTTTTTTTTTGTCTTGGAGCATCTGTTAGTTTAAGGGGCGGAGCCTTAGGTGTTCACTGGGGCGGGGTAATGCTGGTTGCTGCGCTGTGACACTTTACGTGGGGGAGGGGTTGAGAGGGAGCAATGGCGCCCACTCCACTCTCCACCGGATTTCAGTCTTTCACTCCTCTACCCACAATCAAACCAGGCCCCTCTGGTGCTGGTTCCCGAGTAAGTGGGCCCATGCACGCCCCAGGCCCCCATGGGTCTCTCCAACGACCTCTCCTGTGAGGCTGGGAGTCTCTCCTGCTGCCGCCCCAACCCCCACGGGCATTTTAAACCAGAGGTTTGAGGCTTTATTTCCCCGCGCTGGAGCCCTGGTTTGCGCAGTCTGCTTTGCTCCCTGCCGTTTGTCTGGTTTATCTAGTGCTACCCGCCACTCTGCCTGTCCGGTTCTCCACCACTCTGAGTCGGCCCTCTGGGTTTATCTGCGCGAATGTGGGGCCACAGGGTCTGCTAGTGGTCAGACTGCCTGCCCTGTTGGTCCCACGCTCCGCCAGTCTCGGTTCCACCTGTCTCGGTCCAGCCACAGCAACTCGAGTCCTCTCCGCCCCGGCTGCCCCTCTCTGCCTCTCCTACCGGTCTGGATGTATGTTTCTTTTTTATCTACTTGGTGTCGGACTTCCTTGACGTTGGATTTTCTGTCAGTTCTGGTTGTGCGAGGAGGCGCAGTGTGTCTACCTACGCCGCCATCTTGGTTCTCCTCCATTTTTACCTTTCTTGAAATAATAAAGCATAATATGCCAAAAACCTTGCTTTTTTCCTTCCATCTTCAATATTAAAATGGCTATACAAAAATTCACCAATTCTGATAACTTTTATTTTTAATGCATACTGATATGACAGCTGTCACAGTACAATCTAACAAAATTGTTTCAAATGAAGTTAAAGACATCTAAGTACTACTAGAGCCATCTTACAGAAAAAAAGGAAAAAAACAAACTTTTTGGCCAACTCAAATCTATGACTTTATTTGCCTTTTCTACTGTGTTAACATTTCCACTCAAGGTATAAAGCAATGGTGGGCAAAACCACTGGTGTCTTAGGACAACAGGCAGTAGCATCACAGAAAAAAAAGAAGAAAGAAAACTTTTTAAGACTGCTTAACTTGGCCCTGGTTGGGTAGCTTAGGTGGTTAAGAGCGTCATGCAGATATACCAAGGTTGCAGGTTCGATCTGTGTTCAGGGCACATACAAGAATCAACCAATGAAAGCACAAATGAGTAGAACAGTAAATCGCTGTCTCTCTCTCCCTATCTATCTATCTATCTATCTATCTATCTATCTATCTATCTATCATCTCCCCCCTCCCTTCTCTCTCTAAAATCACTAAATAAAAAAATTTAAACTGTTTAAAATTTTAGACTGCTTAACTTAATGTCCTAGGTTACTTCATCACTTTTAATAAATCTCAACCCTTGAGCACACATCTTTTTGATATTCTGTGTGATAAAATGGGAAGAGCTAGGCACTTCTGCTGCACGAAATACAATGACTATTCCCAGGAATGGCACTTGTGTGCTTCTTTGAGCTGAAAACGAAACTAGGTACTTTTCTCATGGAATACTGTTTCTACTGGAAAGAACATCTAACAGACAACTGTGGTTACTCAGACTTCGTATTTGGCAGACATTTTCTTTAAAGTCAAGGAGATGCGCTTGTCATCTTAAGACTATAAAGGGGTCCTGAGATCAACAGATTTGAAGACAGCTGACTCACAAAAATTGTTGGACAACCCTTTTGGTCCAATATGAGTTATGTGCTACAATTAAAAGGAACTGAGACTGAAGTTCTTTTAAAGTATAATTTTCATTAAGTCTTACTATTTCTTTTTAATTTACAAAATGAGTAAAATACTATTAGATACCACTTTCTAAAACTCTCACATGTCAGTGTATGATCACTTACATATGTACTGATTCACAAGATTATTAGATTCTCACTTACCTTCATTTCAATAACAGTTTGCAGAGCTTTTGTCTTGGCAGAATCAGGGGCATTCTCAAATCTCCGATGCATCTCCTATACAAGAGAACAACAACAACAAAAAAGTAAGCATCCTCTTCTTCACTCTCATCTAAAGTCAGGTGGGAGGAGAAGGAGTAATTGTGTACAAAAGATCATCATCTCAGCCTTCTAAGATACCCTGATCCCTCTCTGTCTCCCTGACCTTTCTCTGTGAAACAGGTATCCCACAGACTACATTCAGGCTCAGAAAGCATAGGAAGGCCCCAATCTGAACACCTCGTTATTTGCAGTTAGTCACAGACTCCAGCTACTGCAACAGTTGAAATTATAGGACATCCCCAGGTTGGTGTGTCAATCTCCACATGACTCCAAGAGATACAAGGAATATAATCAACTCCAAATAATCCAAAAAGAGAATTAGAAATATCCCCTTTTAAAAAAGAGAAATAAAAGCAGTCACAATCAGTCTGCACTGCACAAAGCTACTGAGAGCATTCGTGTAGACAACATCCTTTCCAAAGCACCCACCCCCCAGGGCAGCAACCACCTAGCTACCTATGATGAAAACCTCTCTCCAGGGGGGCTACAAGTAGAAAGAAAAAGAAGGTATGACTGCGGAATAAGTTTCCTAGGTAGTTCAAGTTTGGAAAATGTCAGAAAAACATGGCTATTTTTTAATCCAAATTTTAGTGAGTTCAGCTTTTGTAAGAAAGGAAGTGATGGCAGTAATATCACAATTAGGGTCTCCAAGCATCACCTGACATTACCAGGTGTCAGGCTATTTTCTTGTCCTGTTTTGTGAATGTCTCTGAGTTAGTCGGTACTTCCAAAGTATCCTGGGACAGAAGCTAGTGACCCCAAAGAATACACAGATGAATACTTTCCAGCTGAAAGTGCTTAACCATAATAAAAAGAAATGCATAATACTTTAATTATACCTTTCACCTAATTAATTTATTCTTGTCTGACCAGGAAGAATGGTTTGAGAGAAATAGAAAACGGAACTGCAAACTTCAGTGGATTACCTCTCCTGAAAGAGCAGTCGTAATGAACTGACAAAAGTTCTCACTTATAAGCAGTCAACAGTTTAAATACCAACAATTTCTGAACATACACATGCGCCATCTGGCTGATACTATGTCACAAATCACTATTAATACATACCACCCTTTTTGCCACCTCTCTTCCTAACTTAAGCCTTAAATACAGGGTCTAGCACAAATAACACCCCTTTTTTATTGCAAAATCTTTTATTACAAAATCATAAGCATGTAATTCTGTAACATAACAATATCATACTCAAGCACACCATATGACATTTTAGGTGAAATGTTCAAATTAAAACTATGAATTATCACACTCCTATTATTACCCTACCAACCATATTCAAGCAGGCCTTACTTCTGCCAGACCCTGTATATCCATCCCACTCATATGTTTAACAAACACCTCACACTCTACATGCCCAAGACTAAACTCTGGTGCTGCCCCCCAAACTTGCTCCATCCTTCCAGTTACTCGGGTTAAAAACCAATGAGTCTTCTCAATGCCTTCCTTTCTCTACCAAGCCACAGCCAGTCAGAAAAGACTGCTTGACTCTCTTCTTCCCATAACTATTCAAGCCTGTTCAAAAGTCAAACTCTCAAAGAGGCCTATTCTTACTGTTTAAAATTGTAATTCACCTCTGACACATACTTCCAATTTCCCTAACCTAGTTCTATTCTTTTCTTAGCATTTATCACTTTCTAGTAGCATATTACTTATTATTACAAATGTAACAACTATCTCAGGGGTCTTTTTTCTTTTTCATTCCCTCATATATACCAAGCATTCAAACAATTCCTAGCACAATGGTATACTCAAATATTTGTGAAATGAATAATTTTTTAAAACTGTATGATTAATATGTGAAAAGTGCTATGAAGAAAAATGTCCGTAAGAGAAAAAAGTGATAGATCTTGATCAATTCTAGAGATCTTGGTAAGTTTCCTAAGGAATAATTGAGAGCTGAAGAGTGAGTAGGAGTTAAGAGTGGACAAAGTTCAATTGTAAAAGGGCAAGAGAAAAAAGAACACAAAGGTATGTTCTCAGCCAACTAAAATGCAAGTTGTGAGGAAAAATGGAAGCTGAGAATCTGGAATTCTCCTGATGCTGCTCACATCCTCCTGGGAAGTCTTTGTTAACTCCAGAGTGTTCAAATACCCCAGCCTTCCAACTGCTGGTCTACGCCAGCTCTTTCTCTTTCTTCACTTCCCATGTGCTCTTCTGTTTTAATTGTAAAATATTTCAGACACACAAGATCCCTTTATTAACCTGGTTTCTTTCACCACCTCTCCATTCAAACTCATCAAAATTCAACAATGAATTCCAGGTTACCAAACCCAACGGACACCTCTCTGTCCTCATCTTCCTAGAACTCTCAGAGGCATTCAAAGCAGTGGCCCACTCCCTACTACAGACATGTTTTCTCTTGACTATTACGACACCACACTCTTCTTTTTCTATCTTTCTAGTTGTTCCTTCTCTTGTTTCTTTAGTAGGTTCTCACTTCTAACTTAGGCCCCTGAGTACCATAGTAACTATGGGATCAGTCCTAAACCCATTTCTCCTTTTCATTTAAATTCTCTAATATACTACATTGCTTAAAATTCAATTGAGATATTAGTGAATTTCTAGGCCTGCCTTCTGCTCTGATTTCAAGACTCACATGTCTAATTGCTCTTTTGCTATTTCTCATTATATATCTAATAAGGAATTCAAACATATTTTATCAAAAAAACCCTAAAACACCTCTTGATTATCTCCTCCTTAATTTGGTAAGTCTTATGAAAGATGAGTCTTCCCCATCTCATTAAATATAGCACTACCTCCCAGTGGCTCAAGCCAAACACCAGTGCCTCCTTTTATTCCTCTTAGATCTTCATTTCCCATAAGCAATTCAAAAAAAGCAGGTCCTAACTGTTCTATGTTCAAAATATTTCCTGAATTTATCTATTTCACTCCATTTCCAGTCTAGTTTAAGCCTAGATAACTACAAAAACCTCTAGTTACTTTTCTTCCAATTACTCTGTCCATTTTCAAGAGAGCACTGGGGTAATCTTGATAGAGCATCAACAAATCATGGTACTAGTTTCCTTTAAATGCTTCAGTCAGTTTCCCGCTTACTTTTCACTCCCCACAAAATCAACACAATTTGGGACTTCCAGCCAAGATGGAGGTGTAGGTAAATAAACTTTGTCACCACACACAACCAAAAGAAGGACAACAACAAATTTAAACACAAAAAACAACCAGAACTGCCAGAAAATCAAACTGTATGCAAGTCGGACACCAAGAAATTACAGAAGAAACATCCAGACCAGTAGGAGGGGCGGAGATGGGTAGCCAGGTGGAGAGGACTCAGGGCAAGGCAGCGGCTGTTGGAGCACAAGGAACAACTGGGGAATGAGACAGACCATGCAACCCAGGGCTCCAATGCAGGGAAATAAAGTATCAAAACCTCTGACTGAAAAAAACCTATGGGGATTGAGGCATCAGGAAAAACTACCAGCCTCACAGGAGAGTTCGTTGGAGAGGCCCACAAGGTCCTAGAATGTACACAAAACCATCCACCTGGGAATCAGCACCACAAGGGCCCAATTTGCTTGTGGGTAGCGGGGGAAGTGACTGAAAGTCAGACGAGAACTGAGCAAGCAGCACTGTTCCCTCTACGACCCCTTCCCCACATACAGCACCACAACACAGCGATACAGGTTACCCCACCCTGGCAAATACCTAAGGCTCTGCCCCTTACAACATAACAGGTACACTGAGACAAAGAAATATGGCCCAAGTAAAAGACCAGATCAAAGCTCCAGAAAAAATACAACTAAGCAACGAAGATATAGCCAACCTATCAGATGCACAGTTCAAAACACTGGTAATCAGGAAGCTCACAGAATTGGTTGAATTTGGTCGCAAATTAGATGAAAAAATGAAGGCTATGCTAAGAGAAACAAAGGAAAATGTACAGGGAACCAATAGTGATGGCAAGAAAACTGGGACTCAAATCAATGGTGTGGACCAGAAGGAAGAAAGAAACATCCCACCAGAACAGAAGGAAGAAACAAGAATTTAAAAAAATGAGGAGAGGCTTAGGAACCTCCAGGGCAACTTGACACGTTCCAATATCCAAATCATTGGGTGCCAGAAGGGAGAGAGGAAGAGCAAGAAATTAAAAACTTATTTGAACAAATAATGAAGGAGAACTTCTTGAATCTGGTGAAGGAAATAGACTTCCAGGAAGCCCAGAGAGTCCCGAAGAAGTTGGACCCAAGGAAGCACACATCAAGACACACCAGAATTACATTACCCAAGATTAAAGATAAGGAGAGAATCTTAAAAGCAGCAAAAGGAAAGGAGAGAGTTACTTAAAAAGAAGTGGCCATAAGACTATCAGCTGATTTCTCAAAAGAAACCTTACAGAAAAGAAGTGGCTGGAAAGTATTCCAAATCATTAAAGGCAAGGACCTATATCCAAGATTACTCTCTCCAGCAAAGCTACCATTTAGAATGGAAGGGCAGATAAGTGCCTCCCAGATAAGGTCAAGTTAAAGGAGTTCATCATCACTAAGCCCTTATTATATGAAACGTTAAAGGGAATTATCTAAGAAATTGAAGAAGATCAAAACTATGAACAGTAAAATGACAACAAACTTACAACTATCAACAACTGAACCTAAAAAACAAACAAACCATAAACAAAGCTAACAAGTAGAAAAGAACAAAATCACAGAATGGGTATCACATGGAATGGTAGAAAAGTTACAGGGAATAAGAAGCAAAAATGGTAGGTACAAAATAGACAGGGAGAGGTTAAGAAAAGCATTTGAAATGGAGAAGCCTAAGAACTTACACATAGGACCCATGGATATTAACTAAAGGGGTGTAGAGGGGCAGGGGAATGTTGGTGGGAGGCGGGGTACAGGACGGAGGGGAGTAAAGGCGCAAAATAAGTATCAAAACAATTGACCTTAACAAATAGAAAACTGGCCCTCCTGTCATAAACTATTTTAAAATTAGACAAAATGAATGAAATAACTTTGCCGATATTAAAAATCAAGCATCACAGGATTATGATCCTTGAGAGAAAAGAAACAAACAAAGTGATGGCCCAGATTGCTCTCTGGTATGTGATGTAAGGAGAGAAAACCCAAAAAGAAAACAGCAGTCTTGCAGACCTCAAAAGACAGGTTAATGCATGACTCCTAAAGACAGTGGAAATGTACAAAGCGGAATAAGAGAGAGAAGGCAACTAGCCAGAAAGGCGGCAGTGTCCATCTAATCTGACAGGGGTCCCCTTGAGTCTTTGGTAAAATACTAAGTGTGCATATACAGGGCAAGACTCCACAATGTCAGACAAAGAACAGCAACTGAGGACAAAACAACTACCAGAGTTACAAGTTAAGCAACTATCTGAACTGGGACATGGGGCTGGGAAAAATTCAAGTTCCAAATAGCCAAAATGGAGAGAACATCAGAGGCACTTAGAGATGCCACGAAGTCCAAGTCTTAGGAGCAGAGCTCACCCAGCTCTAGAAGGAAGGCTATCTAGACCAGATCCTAAAAGCAAGTCTTAAAAGGATCAAGTTTATTCACAATTACATTAACTCTTACAAGACAAAACACTTCACTAAGGAAGACAGTAAAATCCAGAACACATTAATCCATGACAAAAATCTGAACACATTAGTTCAGGCCACAATAACCTCTTACTTGAGTAAAAACAAATAACTCATCAGCTTCCTCCCAGCCTCCAGTTTTTCCACATTTAATCAATTCTCCACCCTGTAAACAACATATTCAACTGGGTACACAGTAAATATGTAATAATATTTGTTGAACAGATGAGTATAGAACTTTGAAATGTATAAAGTGAATACTGCTAATTACAAATAATCTTTATTAAAAGAAAACCTGTAACCTACACTTTGCATTTTTCATTTGGCATTTCTTTATCTACTTAAAAATATTAAAACTGCATTTCTTTGAAATACCTCATAATTCAGATACTGAACTAATTTTTAAGTATGTTTTACTGATTATGCTATTACAGTTTTCCCAATTTTCTCCCTTTAATATCCCTTTAGTACCCCCAACCCTCCAGCATTCTCCCCGCCCCTTAATTCATACCCATGGGTAGCACATATAAGTTCTTTGACTTCTCTGTTTCCTATACCATTCTTTACCTCTCCCCATCTATTTTATGACTATCAATTATGTTTCTTATTTCCTGTACCTTTCCCCCCATTCTTCCAACCCCTTCCCCACTGAAAACCCTCCATGTGATGTCCATTTCTCTGATTCTGTTCCTGTTCTAGTTGTTTGTTTAGCTTTTGTCTTAGTTTTTTCTTTTTTTTAGGTTCAGTTGTTGACAGTTGTGAGTTTGCTGTCATTTTACTGTTCATTGTTTTGATCTTCTTCAATTTCTTAGATAATTCCCTTTAACATTTCATATAATAAGGGCTTGGTGATAATGAACTCCTTTATCTGCCCTTCCATTCTAAATGATAGTTCTGCTGGGTAGAGTCATCTTGGATGTAGGTCCTTGCCTTTCATGACTTTGAATACTTCTTTCCAGCCCCTTCTTGCCTGCAAGGTTTCTTCTGAGATATCAGATGATAGCCTTATGGGAACTCCTTTGTACATAACTCTCTCCTTTCCTCTTGCTGCTTTTAAGATTCTCTCTTTATCTTTAATTTTGGGTAACTTGAAGATGTGCCTTGGTGTGTTCCTCTTTGGGCCCAACTTCTTCGTGACTCTCTGGGCTTCCTGGACTTCCTGGAAATCTGTTTCCTTCACCAGGTTGTGGAAGTTTTCCCTCATTGTTTGTTCAAATAAGTTTTCAATTTCCTGCTCTTGTTCTTCTCCTTCTGGCACCCCTATAATTCGGATATTGGAACATTTAAAGTTGTCCCTGAAGTTCTTAAGCCTCTCTCATCTTTTTGAATTCTTGTTTCTTCATTCTGTCCCAGTTGAATGGGTATTTCTTCCTTTTGTCCCAAATTATTGATTTGAGTCCTGGATGCCTTCTCATCACTGTTGGCTCCCTGAATATTTTGCTTTATTTCACTTTGGGTAGCCTTCATTTGTTCTTTCATTTTTCGACAAAGCTCGATCAGTTCTGTGAGCATTTTGATTTCCGGTGGCTTTGAACTCTGCATTTAATAAGCTGGCTACCTCATCGTTGCTTAGCTCTTTTTCTGGAGTTTTGCTCTGTTCTTTTATTTGGGCCACATTTCTTTGTCTCAGAGCACCTGTTAAGTAGTAAGGGGGTGGGGCCTTAGGTATTCAACAGGGCAAGGCAACCCCCTCTTGCTTCGTTGTTGCACTGCAGGGGCAGGAGAGGGTGCATGGGCAGCCAGAGAGGGAACAACACGGCTTGTTGCACCACTCTAGCCCCACTTTCCAATGAACTCTCGTGTGAGACTAGGAGTTTCTCCCACCACGGCAACCCCCGCTGTAGTCGACAGCCACTTCTGAGTCTCAGTTTACTGTTCAGCCAGCCCCGTCAGCTCGGTCCACCACCTTGCCACAGGTTCTCTCCATCCGCCTGGCTGCCCCTCTCCAACCTACTGGTCTGGTTGGTCTGGTTGACTGTTTCTTTAATTCTTTGGTTGCTGGAGTTCCATGAAGTTTGATTTTCTAGCACTTCTGGTTGTTTATTGTTTTTAGATTGGTTGTTATCCTCCTTTTGGTTGTGCGAGGGAGTGAAGGGTTTCTACCTACACCTCCATCTTGGCCAGAACTCACCCAGATACTGAACTACTTTAATTGATCTCTATCCCATTATCTAATTACAAATTAGGCAAATTTCCAACTGCTTTAAGGTGAAATTATTAAAATTTCATTTTAAGCCCTAGTAAGCATGTAAGCAAAACATAAAGAAAACAGAAACCATATGAATAAAAAAAAATTCTCCTATGCTAAGGGACTAGAATGCATTTTGAACCATGGAGGCATAAAGCTTTCCTATTAAGACATTTTAAAACCTATCGCTCATAGCATACTTCCATTCAGAGGCATGCACATTAAAGATCATTATGAACACATCTTGCAGTCAGTGAGCTGATAAAACTCCCCTTTCCCAATGAGCACATCAAGCCTCTGACTCATGCACTATTAATAATGATAAAAGACTCTGGAAATAGAAATGAATGTACTATTCAAACAAATGCAAGAAGTAGAACATGCTATTTGCTCACTTCATTTCATTTCCTTTTGGCCTGAAAATTTTCATTCAAACAAATTTAAAGTACAGGTAAAATTATCTGGCTCTTGTTACACTGTCAGCTGTGGCAGACAGTAGAAAATGTATTCATTTCCTCTCACTAACTTACTAAAGAATAATGACTAGTATAGAGTTAGAAACAAAATTTTATATTTCTCCTTCTTTAGTAATTTCTTTCTTTTTAAAAATAAGTCAAGTTTTACTTATACAACTGAGAGAAAGGATTATTTGTGATTAAGGAGTCCTACTCATGTCTGAAATTTCTTTTCTTTAAGTTTCAGGTATCAGTCTCTAAAACCCTTCATTCAAGGGCAGAAGCTCCAGATTGCTCTTCAATTCCTTTCATAGATTCAATCTTCCACACAAGTTCTAGGTTTTACTAAACTCACAACAAAGAGGAGACAGAAATAAAGAAAAAGAGAAAGGTAAACAAAAAGAATTCTCACTACTTTTTCTGTATCTTAACTCAGCCAAGGTCAGACAACATTGTACTTTAGCCTTTTACCATCTCTAGTAACGGCATTCATCTGAGAAAACATATCTTCTGTCAACATGGAAATGAGGCACAAATTACAAAAATAAGGGAGGACAAACAACCTGGATAAATAAAATACTCCTTTTCCAAAATCACTAGAAAAGAGCAAACTAATGAGGGGACTCCTTTTTCTTTTTAATTCTTCCTATTCTTATTTCTGTTTTTTTTTCTATATATATCTCTCTTAATTTTTCTCCTCCCCTCTCCTCTGCTTATATCTTACAAATGCCAATGATCCTGACAGGCATTCATCAGACATGTTAGTTAAGATGCAGGAATCCTGGCCTAGAACCTAGTCAAATAGTAAGACTTTTAACCTCAAACATTTCTGCAAACCCTAACATGATAGCAGTTGTGCTAACAAGGTTTGTTGACTGAAATATCTACAGACAAAAAATTAGCATGAGTGTAATAATATTTTAAAACAAAATCGTATTGTGTTCATCATATAGTACCTACATTTTTCAAAATAGGAGCTCATGTAGGTCTGACATATATTACTTTTTGGCCTATAGACAATATTTGATATGCATATGAATTGCAGATCTAAAAATTCCATAGCCTACTTAGGTGATGTCCTGCCAAAAGACTGAAAACAAAAATTCCAGTCTCAAACTTTGGTGTATAACAGAATCACCTCTAAAACTTGTTAAAACTCCATATGCACAAGCACCAAGCACTAACCAAGTCTTGCCTGCAATTCAGTATTTGTCCAATAGATGTCTTCACTATTCCATCAATCAAAAGAAAGGTACTACAATAAGTAATGTAAAATCTAACAGTAAGTAGTCACATAATGTAATTTCAGTACAAAGAGAAAAGAAAATGCCTAATTTAATTTTTTTCTTATTTAGTTTCTGGAGTATTCACCTATTATCTACAGAATCATGTTCATATACAAAAGAACAAACTAATCACAAATGTTCCTGGATATAAATGTCATTTTAATGTTATCGTATTTCATAAATCTAAGATGCCATTGATTTTAAAACATACCCATTGTTTTATGTGCTGGAAAGAAAAGGAGGAAATGCCTCCAAATAAATCATGATGCAGAACTTTATTATTCAGAATTTATATTTTATACCAATTGTTAAGAGTTCTTTTTTACTTATTTAGCCATAGTTAAATCATGTATCATTTTGAATTATTTTTATGACTTTCTCCATACCAATAACTTTTTCTTTCAATGTTGATTCACAGTGTAATATTCTGAAGACATACTCAAAAACAAATTAAAGTCAACGATAAATACCATGATGCTCACACCACCACCTAAAGTGATAACAGCACATGGCTGTGTTGTGAATGCAGAGGCAATCGAATCTAGGAGGACTGCTGCCTTGCCGACAAAGACTGTAAAATGCTACCAAGGGTTCAAGGTCATATTGTTAAAATGGGAGAAATTCTGAGTCTTACAAGTGATGAAATATAGATTTTTAAAAGATGGACAATGACCCAATAAGTAATAAAACCTATGATACCCTGGCATTGCCAACTCATTAAATTCTTTTTGCCTTTCATGATACACTAGTGATATAATGCACAACAGTCATTCCAAGTCACCATTCACTTAACCTAGACTAGAGCTATTTAAGTTTTTTAATAGAATTCCTTATTTGACTATCCCTTTCCCCTTCATTCTCAACACAACCAGAGTAAATTTCAAAAGCCAAACCAGATGTTATCACTATTTTGATTAAACACTGGGATGGTTTTCTCTTGTATTTTGAATAAAATTGTTGCATCGTCTCCAAGTATCATGAAGGCAAGTGCTCTGTCTCCTAGAGGGGATGAATTTTCTTTTATTCACTGCTATTTCCCTAGTGTTTTGCACATGGTTAGTGCCCAATAAATATCTAATGAATCTGGCCCTGGCTACCTCTTCAACCTCTCGTCTCATGCCAGCCTTCCCCTTATGCAATAAATTTTTGCCCTCTAGCCTCCTTACTGTTTGCTCAAAACAATTTCCCATCACACCTCTGAAATTACTAACCCTTCTTCATTAAACGACTTTACCACAAAGCTCAGCAAGACTGTCTCCTCATCTTTTGTCAGATCTCCCTTAAAGGACACCTCCCCAAAAATGCTTACCCTGTTTACAGAAATCCCCTTCGCCAAAATAATTAGATTTTACTCAATTTGTTTATTTTATCTCATGATTATCAGTTTACTGTCTCCCATCAAATTTTTGATTATCAGTTTACTGTCTCCTATCAAACTTTTTAAGTTCTAGGAGGGCAGAGACCAAGTGTTCTGGCATGAAAAAAATGTATACACAGTCCATATCCCAGGATTAAATATATTGTAGATTAAAGGCTCAACAGATATTTGTTGAATAAATGAGAAAGGAAAGGTGCTACCAAGTGCCTGTGGTACCTTACTGTTTTGGAAACGACCTTTAATTAGTCTAGTCACCTGTTACCAAGCTTTACCTCAAATTATCATTTCAAATTTTGTTAACTGTATTTTATTTTTTAAAGATTTTATTTATTTATTTTAGACAGAGGGAAAAGGGAGAAAGAGAGGGAGAAAAACATCAATGTGTGGTTGCCTCTCATGTACCCCATCCTGGGGACCTGGCCCACAACCCAGGCATGTGCCTTGACTGAGAGTGGAACTGGCGACCCTTTGGTGCGCAGTCTGGCACTCAATCCACTGAGTAACACCAGCCATGGCCTGTTAATTGTATTTTCTAACAGACAAATTTTATTCTTTAAGGTTCTTGCTATGGCAATAAAAGAGTCTTTCCTATCTCAAGATTATATTAAAAGTTTTTTACTTCCATTTTCTTCCACTGCTTTTATTTAAAAGTAGCTCTTTATTTCATCTGGAATTTACTGTAACTAAATAAATTTAATTATTATAACTATGTAACTGTTTTCCAAATGGATGGCCATTATTCCAAAACATTCATCATGTACTTAAAACTATATTATTTCTGGATTCTGTTGTGTTTCATTGACCTATCTATCGCTGTGCCAGTTTCTTTGGGTTTAAAATATATATACAGTATCATGATCTGCTTAACCAAGTGTTCCCGCATTGCTGTCCTTACAGAGAAACTGCAACATCACTTGGGCATGTTTCAGGAATACTCCCACTGGGGTTACACTGAATTTGTAGACTTGGGGAAAGTGGCATCTTTAATGTTCCTATCTACACTGCAAAGAAAATTTAGACCTATCCTTTCTGTTACCATTACTGATATTTACTCCATTTCCTTATTCTAACTGCACTGCTTAACACTTCCAGAATAATGTTAAATACTGATGGGTACAACCATCTTTGACCTTTTCCTGACTTTAAGAGGCATGTCTAGTATGTTACAGTATGTATGATGCTGGTTCTTAGTTTGAAATGTGTTTATAATATGTATTTATTATATTTATTAGATAATGCTATAAAGCTATCATTTAGTTCATATTTTTAGTTCATTGGTTTAGATTACAATCAGAATGTCTGCAACTTTTGTCTAATGTCTTGCAGACAGCCATCAAATGCCACAAGGTTCTCTTTTCATAATTGTGTGTAATATATTGAGCCATTCTGGCATTCCTGGAATAAACTCCTTTTGGTCAGAGTAGTACCATTTTATCATAATGCTGATTCCATCTGCTAACATTTTATTTGTAATTTCTCTATCTAAACACATAAGCAAAACTGGTTGGGGATTTAGTTTGTTTTCTATCTTTCATCAGGTTTTAATATCCAGGGGGAAAAAAACTGGACAGGCTATCCTTTCTGTAACCTGCAGGTTTAAACTTCTTTGCCTATATTTCAACTTATTCAACTAACATTTCTTGAGTACCCACTGTGTATTTTTAGACACTGGCAATGTAAAGATTAAAAAACAGAAACTTTTGATGCAAACAAAATTATGTGAACAATGAAGAAACATATATGTAAATATACTATAACAAGATTGGTTCCATCTATATATGTATACAAAGCTGCACAAGAAAAACTTCACAAAAGAATTGAAATTTGAGCTAAATCTTAAAGGTAATAGGAAAAACAGAAAGGAGAACAAACTTTCCCAACATTTGTTTCTGAAGCAATAATCTCCACTTGCTCTTAAATAATTTTAATTTCTATGACTGTTCCCTATAAGACAATGCTGTTGTATTAACGGCAACTGGAATTGCGTGTTGGTATGATTGACAAGGCCTGTATTTCTTTCCACATGACATACATAAGTGGGACTTGATATTTATAGAGCTTGTTGTTTGAAAATTAGTCTTAAATTTATGGCTTTTCTATCACTCTTACAAATTTACCACATTACTGATCATTCCCTGCCAGAAAAATACACTGGCTTTTCACAATACTTAACTATTCACTATTTATTAACCCCAAAATTCAGAAATAATGGGCACAGGTTGAAATATTCAGAAGAGAGGCAGTAAAAACGTAACCTCAAAGTCCATTATGATGCTGCTATAGTTTTCATGTTGCATGCTGTTCAAGATGATTATAATTTCTCTAACAATGTTCTACGACCAGACTCTGAGTTATCTCATTAAAATATAAAGTTTTTAAAGTAAACTGAAAGAAACTCAGAATGTGCCTACAACACAGAAGTTCACAGAAAATTTTCTAAAACAGAATGATGTGGTAATTTGAAGAGAATAACATATACATTGCTAAAGATTAATCATAACAGTATAGTACATGCTTGGGAGAAGGAACTGGTCCATCACTCTAAAAGACAAGATTATTCAAAGTTTCGAAAATACATACACTCTTTGAGCAAATTTATTTACAGGAATTTACCCTAAAAAATGATGTACAGGGATCAGTGCAGCACTATTTTATAATGCTGCAAAATTAACAGTGATCTAAATTTTTAACAGTAAGATACTCAAATAAATGCACTGGAACATTATACATGCATTTGAATTTATAAAACTCTAATGTAATGACAAAGGAAGACAGACAGTTAAGATAAATTATCAAGAAGAGCAGGTAACATTACATTATGCATAGCTGCACTAACACAGTAGCCACTAACAGCATGTAAATACTTAAATTTGACTAATTAAATTTAGTGTTAAATTACTTACATTTAAATAAATTGAAAAGTCAGTTCCTCAGTCACACCAGCCACATTTTAACTGCTAAACAGTTACACGTGGCTAGTGGCTGCCGTCTACTGTAGTGGCAGAGCCGATACACATTTCTATCATCACACAAAGTTATATTGATAATACTGATAAACAGTTTTCAATCTTTTTAAGGAAAAGAAATATAGAATTAATGAAAGAATACATACACAATAAAAATGACTGGAAATATACACAAAATAAAAACTGACAGTTATCAGTAGGTAATAATACCTTGGTTTAAGTTTTTGCTCATCTATTTTCTAATTTTACTATAGTAAACTACAATGGATTTACTGTGTAAAAAAATTGTTTTGAAGAAACAGTGAATTTGTCCTTCAAAAATAAAAATGTTTTCACAGTAAATATTTCAGACTTTTTTTGCAAAAGGAGAAATTATGGAACAAACTGTAAATTTAGAAGTATTATTTTAAAGTTGCTATTTTGCTGTTTGGGAAATACTCCCTTTTTTCAACCTCCTTCCTCAAATTTCATTTAAAAAGGAATCACTCACACTGGACTAATACAGTTCTAAGTTGTTTTCTTCCCTATCCAAATCTGCAAGTTACCTGAAGTCTCTGACCACATACAGAGAATTATAGCTATCAACTTTTTAAATTCAATGTTAGGTGAATTCTTCATTTATGCTTTTTAAAAATGAAGCATTATCTAGAAAAGTGAAAAATTACCAACAATCACAATAGTCAGCTGAAGTCTGAGTTTATTCTCTAAAAAACAAGTGACACTGTGCCTAGATAGCATTCTTTGTCACTGTACTCTATGGCAGCAAGTAATTTTTATCATATATATTTTGCAGCAAGGCAACTTCCATGAAACCACAAGGCAAGCATTCATTACTGCTGCCAAGGGCTTTATAAACACACCTAAACTGAAGTTAACACTTACTTTCTCTTATTAATATTTCAAAATTGAGCAATAGTTAGCTACTCTGATTCTGTTTTTCTTGTGTGCATCTCTGAACACATCAAAAGATGAGTAACAAGTAAAGAAACTTCTGTGCCCCTCTAGCAACAAAATGAGTCTATAGAAACCAGAAAGGAAAAAAAAGACCCAGAAAGCCATGAAGCCAGTATACATATACCAGTCAATGTCATCTCATACACGAGGGCAAATCAGAACAGAAACCAGAGAAGCACTTGTGCATACCAAAGAAAAAAGTCCCTTCCACTACTAGCTCCGTAAAGCATATAAATCTATCTAGGCCAAAATGCTGACTAATCACAGATAAAAAGTAAGTTGTAACAACTGAAAAAAAATGGTCACTCACCTCCCTCAACATACTGTTCTCTTTTTCCTTCTGCTCCAAAAGGCTTTCTAGGTGGTGGACATGCATCTCTGCCTCTGCCAGTCGTCTTGTTCGCTCATGGTCTTCCTCAGTAGCCTTAGCAGAAAGTCCTTTGCTCTGCAGCATCTCCAGAAGTTTCTTGATAGATTCATCCCGAGCATTCAGGGTTTGCTTCTGAGTCTCAATACGCAGTTCCATCTCCTCCAGAGTCTTTCGAAGAAGGAACAGCTCTTTGGCCTGTCTTTCATGTTCAACATGTAGCCTCTGGAAGTTCTCTTCGGTCAGCTCTGCCACACAAGGTTCCCCAGTCCTACTGCTACTATCTTGCTGAAACAGCTGGTTCAGGTCCCTTTGGATCCGTAATTCATCCTGGAGAGCCTGGATTGTCATTTGCATGTGCTAGAACCAAGACAAAAAAGAAAATCCCAAATTAGCTTTCCCCCTCAAGCATCAAAAACAGAGCACATCAGGGAGCCCAAAAGTAACCACCAGGGTTCTCAGAACCCTGAATTTAGCCAATCAGGATTCACGTTATTCTGTTTCACACTGTCTTTTAAAAAATGATTGAGATAATCTGTAAAATATCAGTAATTTAATTTGTGTTTATCCCCAAAAGGAAACAAGTATGTCAGCTCCTCACTTTGCATAAGCCATGACAAAATACACTGGTCAAAAAATAATAGGCATTAATACACAGAACTGAGGGGAGGGGAGAGAAAAGACATGGCAAATCCACAGGAATACAAAAACATCACACACAAAAATTTTATCAAAAAACAAAATGACTTTTAATAATTTACCAATAAATTTACACCTTAAATAATAACTACTAGCATGTAATGAGTAGTTTCTACATGCCAGATTGTGCCAAGCACTTTTTATGTGTTAATTCCTTTAATCCTCATTATGAGACATATACTATTATTTCAATTTTATTTATGATGACACTAGGCTTACAGGGATATAAATAATTTATAAGGTGTTTTGAATCTAAGCTCTATCATAATAAATAAAAATATTTCTAGAAACTTATATAAGAAATAATTATAATTAATGATTATTTTGTTAAAAAAAACTGGAATGGTTGGAGGACGAATTTTAAGAAGACTATATTACATGTATTCTATTCCTCTTGAAATTTTTTAACTGAGATATGACTGACGTTGAAATTTTTTAAAGACAACTTTATTGAGATATAATTCATATGCCATACAGTTGACCTGTTTTTTCACCTGAGGTTTTCAGCATATTAAAAGTTGTACATCAATCCCTACTGTTTAATTCCAGAACACTTTTCATCACTCCTAAGAGAAATTCAGTATCCATTAGCAGTCACTTCCTATCTTTCCTCCTCCTAATCTTCCTTAAAAAGGAATGAAATTCTGACACATGCTGCAACATGGATGAACCTTAAGGATATACTAAATGAAATAAGCCAGTCACAAAAGACAAATATGGTTCCTCTTATACGAATTATCTACAACAGTCAAGTTTATAGAGACAGAAAGTAGGACAGTGGCGGCCAAGGGCTGCAAATGGAGAAGTTATTGTTTAATTTGTATAGAGATTCAGTTTTACAGGATAAAAAGCGTCCTAAGAGTTGGATGGTGGTGATGGTTGCACAAAAATGTGAATAGACTTTATGCCACCGAGCTAACTGTATGCTTGAAAGATGTTTAAGATGAGAAACTGAAGATGATATGTAAATGTAAGGTGTATTTTACAACCAAAAAGTGGGATAAAATGCCTCCACAGAATTCCATATAATTATTAAATAATGTCATAGTTATGAATCTCGTAATTATGAATCAATTTTCATAGGTAGAACCACTGGATTGCAGGGTATGCAGCTATAATTTTGATACATACTACAAATTATACCAAAAGGGGGTCTGTACAGATTTACTAGCACCAAACAATGTCTGGGAGTGGCCATTTCTCTATTCCTTTGACAACTTTGGGTATTTTCTTTCTTTTCTTTCTTGCTTTCCTTCACTTTCTGACATTTCTTAGATTGTAAGTAAGGCTGAGTATTTACTCACATCTACTAGTACCTTGTATCCCTTCCTTTGTGACTTAGTTGTTCTTATTCTTTGCCCATTTTGTTATTGGGACATTTAACCATTTTCCTAATCCATTTTAAGAGCTTACATAACATTTTGCCTGCTGTGTATGTTACAAATATATTTCCAAGTCTGTCATTTTTCTTTTAGCATAGTTTATGGTAGCTTTTAAATAGAAAAAAAATTAATGCAACATTATTAACCTTTTCTTTCATAGTTTCTGGTTTTGATTTTTGCAAGTAGTAAACTTTCAATTCTGATAATCTTCAAACTCTTGAAAAGCACTGCTTTTTCTCATCAAGAGTAAATTTAAAATAAAATTAATTCATGAATTAAAATTGATAATTTTTTTAAATTATGATTTTTAAAATGCATTTAACTATAAGCATCATATTTGAAAGATTCTTAACAGCTGCTGGCAGTTCAAAATCCTTAATAAAATGACATGGCAAAATGCTAATTCTCTGAAACCTATAATCAACCCTAATTTCCTTCTTTGCCTTTGGATTTCAAAAAATCCAGATAAATCCTGAAATTAATTTATCCCAAAGGAAAATATCAGAAGTTAAATTCAACAGTGAAACTGATTTCTAGGTACAACTAGTCCTCTTTTTTTGGATATTCATCACCACTTCATTCAAGTCAGGATAAATCATTGTCAGCAACAGCTAACAGTCTCACATACACTTAAAGCATTTATGACTAAATCTACTAGGGCAATTACCTTTTTGGTGAAGAAAAAATGCAACTACTGCCCTGGCTGGTGTGGCTCGGTGGATTGAGTGCTGGCCTGCAAACCAAAGGGTTGACAGTTTGATTCCCAATCAGGGTACATGTCTGGGTTGTAGGCCAGATCCCCAGTAGGGGGCGCATGAGAGGCAACCACACATTAATGTTTCCCTCTCTTTCTCCCTCCCTTCCCCTCTCTCTAAAAATAAATAAATAAAACCTTTTAAAAAAAATGCAACTCCCAAAGTGTCTAACTTATTCAGATCCACTCTCCCATTTTACTATGGTATAGAATTAAAACGATGTTAACTGGTACCCTAAGAAGGCTACACAGCAACTACTAGGAAAAAAGATTCCTGCCCTAGGCTACATTCAAACTAGATTTACTTTATAAAAGTACTGCCAAATCCTTGGGAGAAGAAAGAAGGAGGATAGGAGCCATACTATTCTTTCTCTAGCATGTTCAAAGAGAAGACAAAATGAGCACATCTGCACATCTCATAGACATTTACAATGATTAACAAAAAAACATGTATTGAATTTAGTGGAAAGATTTCAGCTGTAAGATATTAGGAGAATTTCTATTTGGGAATTCTGCTCTTGACACTCTCCAAAATTATCGCATGTTTCTCACATTTTAAAACTTACACTGACACACACTAGTCAACTTTCTACTCAACACTCAGCTCGATCTGGAAAGAATGGAAGTGTTTAAAATTTACTCCAAGAATTGTGTAATTATTACACCAAACTATAGCTTAATGAAATATTGTGAACAACAGTACTGAACATTCTTAAATCTTTGATAGGAACTATGACTTTTATTTGAAAAACAGTGCATCTATAAATACAAGATCACAAGAACACTTCATATATTTTAAATAAATATCAGAGGCTCTTATGAAGCAGAACTTTTGACAAATAAACTAGTATTAGTTCCTTGGAACAAAAGAATGTTTTGATCCAATTTATCCTGAGTTCTAAAAGTTTTAGTTAGAGAAAAAGAATGCCATAGATACATAAAACTGGTCATCATTACAAACAATATATCACAGAGATGTGCATGATCTGTGCAAATGCATGATTTGTAAAGATGACTGTGTTAACTTAAGGATAACTTTTTTCTGAAACATATATATACATATACACTTTATTAATTCAAGATGCAAAAGAGCTCATAGTAATTCCTACTAAAGTCATCTGAGTCAAGCTTCCAACTTCCACGGATGATCTGATGCTCTACTCTGTGCTGAAACAGTAATGTATGTCTAAGAATAGCACTTACCAGACTAATATGCAATTTACATCTTTGTATGTATCTTCAATAAAATCTTTCTAAAACTTAGGAATGTAATCTTTTTACTCTGAGGAACAGCACAGTGCTTGATATAGTTAGTATTCAAATTTTTGATGAAAGACTGACAAAAAACAGATTTTGAGAAATTATTTTGAAAGTAAATGGCTACTGGATAATAGCTATAAGCCAAATCCCTATAAAAGAAGAAAGTTTTTCCCTTCTAATACAGTGAATTACTCTATTCTATAACAATTACTTCTTTACCAGCTAACACAATTAATTCCATCTTAAATTTAACCTGGCCAAAATACATAATACAAATGTTAATTAGAAACTCTGAGTTTATTTATGTTTGATCTAAAGTAAACAGAGGCATTTTCAGGCAATTAACAATCATCAAGAATCTTTCATACTTTTAGTACTACACAAAAAGAATAGGACAGCCCTAGCTGGTGTGGCTGAGTGGACTGTCAGCCTGCAAAATGAAAAGTCGCAGGTTCGATTCCCAGTCAGGGCACATGCCTGGGTTGCAGGCCAGGCCCCCAGTTGGAGCGTGGGAGAATCTGGTGTTTCTCTCCCTCACTTTCTCCCTCCCTTCCTCTCTCTCAAAATAAATAAATAAAATATTTAAAAAATAATAATAAGACAGAGCTCCTATCTAAAAATAAAGCTTACAAATTGGTAAAACGCAACAATTATACACATACACACCTGCATTATGCCCTATTATAAATTTTAAATTAAGAGCAATATTCAAAAAGAGAAATGTGACATATACTAAGCATTTATTATACATGAAATATATTCAAATAAAGTTTAAAACCTATGAGCTGGACTCATGAATGTTTACTATGAAAAGAAAGTGTTCTAATTTCTATCATTTTAAAAGAAACTTGGTAAGTAATGTAATGAGTCTGAACCCCAGAGGCTGAGACAGAGGAAGAGTCCCTAAGGCAATTCCTTTCTTCTGATCACTAGTCTTGTTGTCTTTCAGTTGATGACACAGATTAATTTTCTATATAGCAAAGCACACTGTAAACCCTCAAATATTATGCCCAAACCAAGTCATCAGACAAATTTAAACAACAGCAAGAGACACACACTACAATGCAAGAAACAATCACACCAGAACTTTACTCTTATTCTCCTCTGGGAACAAAAAAGACACTGGAGTCAAGAAAATGAACACAAGAAATTGCACTAGAATTCTAGCAGCTACTCTCTGCTATTGAACCCAAGAAAAATGGGAATTTCTATCATTAGGCTAGCCCAACCCAGAATGGAAGTTAAAGAACTAAAAAAAAAAAAACACCTATAAAAATGGGGCAATCCTAAGGTTATAATACAGTCTACCTGGGCTCATCAAAATAATCAACAACTCAAGTAACAATAAGCTGCTTTTAATACAAGTTCTAAAAATCCTAAGCTTTTAGTTACCCAAATTCCATACTATTGATTTACCCCTCAACCTCTTCCTATGCAATCTCTTCTGCCTTCTCCCTCTCTTTCTTTCATGCCTAGCTAAATCCTCCTTGTCCTTTCATTCTTTTTTTTTCTTTCAAGATTTTACTTATTTGAGAGAGGCAGGAAGGGAAGGGAGAATGAAAAGTACATAAACATCGATGTGAGAGAGATACATAGATTGGTTGGTTGCTTCTCACATACCCCCACTGGGGACCCGCTCTGCAACCCAGGCATGCGCCCTGACTGGGAACTGAACCAGTGACCTTTCAGTCCGCAGGCTGGCACTCAATCCACTGAGCCACACCAGCCAGGGTTTGTGCTTTCATTCTTAGATCACGCATTATTTCCTCTAGAAAGCCTGTCTGATTCCCCAAACTGAAAGAAAGAGCAAGGAAGAATTGGTAGAGAAAGAAAAGTACAGAAGAAAGAAAAGATAGTATCCCAGTGAGAAATTACAATAGCAGACAATGTCAAGTAGACAATAGTATCTAGTGTCTACAAATAGTAGACACTAGACAAGGCCAAGATTGAACAGATTCATTCCACTAAAAATAACATCAGAATAAGTTTTTTAAACATCTTAAAAATAAAATTGACTAGTAAAGGGATCCTGTAACAACCATTTCTACAATGTTTAAAACTTGAGAATGCTCGGCAGTAACAAAGCAACTGCAGAACTGCAATGAACCGTAAAAAGACTGCTCATTCCAGCAGCATTTTAAGTATCAAGCTCACTTTTTCCTAATTCTGTACAACCTAAAAGCTTCAAACACCTGCGACAAAGGTAAATGAGATTAACCAAATTCCCAAATTTAGTCACTGAAATACAGGTAAATGACTCAACAACAAGAAAGAGGGTAAAGAAAAGAGAAGTTGCCCTGGCCAGTGTGATTTAGTTGGTTGGAGCACTGTCCCCTAAACTGAAGGGTCGCAGGTTCAATTCCCAGTCAGAGCACATACCCAGGTGGCAGGTTCAGTCCCTGGTCGGGGTGCGTACAAGAAACAACTGATCAATGTTTCTTTCTCACATCAATGCTTCTCTTCCCTTCTCTCTCTCTCTCTCTCTCTCCCTCCCTTTCCCTCCATCCCTTTACCTCTCTCTAAAATCAATAAGAATGTCCTTAGGTGAGGATTTAAAAAAAAAAGAAAAGAAAAAAGAGGTAGGTGAAACCAATCAGCTATGAAAGAGTTAACAGCTAATATTGGCAATGCCATTATTGGGAGTGAATTCGGCTGAATGGACACACATGTTGGAGGCCAGAAGCTTGGCTATGTGAAGGTGGTCCCTGCTACATCAGCTGCAGCTCACCATGTAAGGCCCGCTGACGGGGTTAATGTCTGTGTAAAGCACTGAACTCACTGTGTACCTAGAGCTTATCAGAAGCTATAGAATTTCTTTTCCCCCCCTCCTTTCCTCCAGAGAAACAGAAGCAAGAAAGTCTGATACTGAGAAAAGTACAAGATCATGGCCTGACAGTCTTATAGAGAAGCATTCATGTACAGAGCTATTATTTAAGATGTTTTCACATACACTATTACCAAAAAATTTTTTAAATTAAGATGAAGTCCAACAAAATTATTTGCATAAATAGCTCTGAGGGAGAAAACAGCATAAAACGTGTATTGTACAAACATCAGTAAACCAGAATTAACAGATCAAAATCATTCACATCTTTGTTCAAGACATATTTTTAGTAATGTACTTTGCTATAAAAATAAAATGTAGAGGCTCCCAGTCAAGGTGGCAGGATAGGTAATGCTGTGCTCACCTACTTACTTGACCACATCAAAATTACAACTCAATTGCAGAACCGCCACTCTTGAGAACCAGCTGAAGACTAGCTGAACGGAACACCTAAATAACTAAGGATGTAAAGAAGCCACAATGAAACTGGTAGGAGGGGCAAAGATGCCTAATGGGCAGGTCCCCCACCTACTGCGAGGTCATTAGGAATCACAGGGATATCTCGGCTGCAGAGGTTCCCCATGAAGAGCAAGGGGCCTAGCCCCCCGCCCAACACTGGACTCCCCAACCTTAGTTATCAGTGCCAGGAAGAGAAGTTCCCATAACATCTGGCTGGCTGGCTGGGAAAACCAGCATGGATTGTGTCCATGAAGGAAAGGGAGCAGCTGGAGGCTGAGGCAAATCTCTTTTAAAACCCCATGTACAGACTTACCGGCTCAGAAGCTCACTTGCTCTGAGCTCCAGTGTGGGGGCAGCAGCTCAGGAAACACCAGGAACACATGAGGAGGAACTAAATTGATTAACTTTAGGACAAGGACCAGAGGGGCAGGGGTTGGAACAACTTTCTCTGGGGAAGGAAATGCTGGCAGGTACCACTATTCCTTTGTGGAGCTACCGTCCTACCAGCTGACGCAGCACAGGCAAGCACCAAATCTGTGTTCTCCATTATCCTGGCTAATACCATTTACACCCCGCCCACCCTGCCCTCCATTCCCCCACGGTAATTCCTGAGATCCCAACCCAACCAACTCATCCACTGAGCGTGACCCTCTAGGCTCCTCCACAGGAGCGACCTGCTTTATATTATACTTCACACCTTTCCAAAAATGTCTCAAAGGTGCACGAGCCCTAAACAAGCAGTAGGCAGCCTCAGCAATGCCTTATAGCTCTTAACAAGCACCCCCAGGCAGAACAGAAAGGGCAACCAGTCTAAACTTACACTGTAACTCCCTTCAGGTAGCACCAATTCTGGCATAATCAGCAGCCATCTTGGGCTTAAATATAGTTTCAACTAAGCAGCCACAATCCCGGTACACAACGGAGACCTGGCCTCAGCTCAGATTGTGGTACCCACCTAGGCCAATTCCACAGAAAGTGGCATCCAGCCTCTGTTCACGACATAGCCTCTCCCAGGTGCCTCAAACGCAGCACAAGTGGTAATCTACCCCCATCACTCTGTAGCTCCTACCAAGAGGCCCCAAGCCAGGTACAAGCAGTACCTAACCTGGGCCTGCACCAAACCACCTCCCAAAAGTCTCTAGAAGCAACACACAGTGGCCAGTTTCAGACCACACCCGAGAACCACACGATCAGTTCCACAAACAATGCTTCCAAAGTATGAACTTGGCTAGTCCCACTACAGTGACTCCCACTCTGAGGGATCAGGCCCCAAACAATAGCTTGTCTGTTAGAGTCATGACCAGCCCCCATAGCCAGTTAGTTTGAGGGTCAACACACCCACGGATGCGCCAAGAGTGATCGAGGCTCAACTACAACAGGAGGGCACACTTGACCCACAAGAGGAAATCCCATGAAGGGCCCAACTTAGGTGACGAGGGATAATGCAACACTTGCCCCCACAGGACACCTTATACATCCAGCACCTCTGCCAAGAACAAGAGACAGAAGCTCTACCAAATAAATAAAAACAAAAACAGGGAGTGAGAAAAATGAGAAAGAAATATCCCAAATGAAAGAACTGGACAAAACTCTAGAAAAAGAACTAAACGAAATGGAGGCAAGCAATCTACCAGATACAGAGTTCAAAAGAATGGCTATAAGAATGCTTAATGAACTAATGAAAAAGTAGATGAACTCAGTAAGAACTTCAACAAACAATAAACATGTAAAAGTACAAAGAAATCATAAAAAAAGAACCAGTCAGAATGAAGAAAACAGTATCTGAAAAGGAAAATACACACGAAGGAATAAAGGGCACATTAGATGAAGCAGAGCATCGAATCAGAAATTTGGAAGACAAGGTTGTAAAAAACCACCAACTGAAACAGTAAAAAAGAAAAATTCTAAAAATGAGTATAGTTTAACAGACCCCTAAGATGATATTAAACAAAGCAATATTCGCATTATAAAGATAGCAGAACAAGGAGAGAGAGAGATAGCAAGGAACTGAAAAACTATTTGAAGACATAATGACTGAAAAATTCACTAAACTGGCACAGGAAATGTACAAGTCCAGGAAGCACAGAAAAGAGGCCCCAACTAAGACACATTTTAATTAAAACGCCAAAGGTTAGAGACAGAGAGAGAAAAAGCAGCAAGAGAAAAGCAGTTGGGTTACATACAGGGAAGCTCCAAAAAGACTATCAGTTGATGTCTCAAACTTTGCAGGCTAGAAGAGATTAGCATGAAATACTCAAAGTGATGAAAAGCAAAGACTTAAAAACAAGAGTGCTTTACCCAGCAAGGCTAGCAAAAATAAAGCTAATCAAGTTCATCACCACTAAACCAATATTTTTTTAAATGTTAAAAACAATTCTTTAAGAAGAAAAGGTCAAAAATATGACTTGAAAAATATAGGAAAAAAAGGATTCTCACTAACCAAGGCAAACACTTAGTAAAAGTAGTGGGTCAACCAACTATATTGCTAGTACAAAAGTTAAAATGCAAAAGTAGGAGGATCATGTGTAATTACAACAATAAAGTAAGAAATACAAACAAACACACAAAAGAAGTAAAAAGAGACAAAAACATAAACATGCAAGGAGTGAGTAAAAACTGTAGTGAGTTAAGTAAGTGTTGAACTTAAGTGACCACCAACTTAAAACAGACTGCCATAAACACAGCTTGGTATATATGAAACACATGGTAACCACAAACCAAAAAATCTATCAGAGATATACAAGAAATAAAGAGAAAGAAATCCAAGCAACAAGTAATAAAGAGAAAGAAATCCAAACACAAAAGTATAAAAAGTCACCAACATACAAGAGAAAAGGGCAAAAGAATTTAAACAAGGAACACAGAACTATAAAAACAATCACAAAAAAATAAAATGTCAATGACTACCTACCTATCAGTAATTACAATGAATGTAAATGGACGAAATGCTCCAAATCAAAGACATACAGTAGACAAATGGAAAGAAAACAAGATCCATATACATGCTGCCTGCCAGAGACCTACTGCAGCTCAAAACTGACACAATCTCAAAGTAGGGATGGAAAAAAGACATTTCATGGAAATGGAAATGAAAAAAAAAAAGGCTGAGGAATCAATAGTTACATAAAGTATAAGACAAAGACTTTAAAACAAAAGCTATAAAAAGAAACAAAAAGCACATTTCATAATGAAAGGAATCAAACTAACAAGAAAATATAACCCTTGCAAACATCTACACACCTAATGTAGAAGCACCTAAAAATGAAAAGCAAATACTGACAAACATTAAGGGACAGAACAATAAGGGACTTTAACACCCTGCTGAAAACTAATGAATAAACCATCCAGACAGAAAAAAAAACAAGGAAACAGTGGCCTTCAATGAGACACTGGGCCAGATGAACTCAATTGATATTTTTAGGACATTTCACACAAAAGCAGAAAAATATATATTCTTCTCAAGTACACATGGTACATTTTATAAGATAAACCACATGTTAGGCCACAAAGTCTCAATAAATTTAAGAAGTATGAAGTTATATCAAGCAACTTCTCCAAAACCAATGGTAAAAAACTAGAAATTAATTACAAGATAACTGAAAAACACACACAAATATGGAAGCTAAATAGCATGTTACTAAACAATGAATGGATTAACAATGAGAAAAAAAATTAAAAGGTACCTTGGGACAAATAAAAATGAAAACACAATGACCCAAAAACTATGGGACATAGCCAAAGCAGTTCTAGGAGGAAAATTCAGGACAAACTCATGAAACAAGAAAAATCTCAAATACACAATCAAACCTTGCAACTGACTAGAAAAAGAACAAAATCTTAACATGAGTAGAAGGGAAAAAATAATAAGCATTAGAGTGCAAATAAACACACTAGAGTCTAAAAAAACAACAGAAGAGACCAATGAAACCAAGAGCTGGTTCTTTGAAAGATAAACAAAATTGATAAAACTTTAACCAGATTAATCAAGAAAAAAACAAAGGACACAAATAAATAAAATCAGAAATGAAGGAGAAAGGGAAAACCAAAAGCGCAGAAACACAAACAATTTTTAAAATACATTACATGCAATAATTACATTCCAACATTTTGGACAACCAGGGAAAAAATGGATAAATTTTTAGAAACATACAATCTTCCAAGACTGAATCAGGAAAAAACAGAGAATTTAAATAGACCAAAAACTACTAATGAAATAGAACCAATATTCGAAACCCTCCCAAAAAACAAGTCTTGGACAGGATGGCTTCACAGGTGAATTTTCCCTAACACTCAAAAAGAATTAATACCAATACTTCTCAAACTATTCAAAATATTGAAGAGGGTAACATACTCCAAAATTCATAAAGCCAGCATTACCCTGATACCAAAACACAACCAAGACATTACCAAAAAAAAGAAAGTTATAAACCAAAATCACTGGTAAACATAGAAAAGAAATTTTCAACAAAACATTAGAAAACCGAATTCAGCAACAAATTGAAAACATCATTTGCCTGGCTGGATGGCTCAGTAGGTTGAAGCATCATCCTGTACACCAAAAAGTTACGGATTCAATCTCCAGTCAGGGCACCTACGGAAGGCAACCAATCGAGGTTTCTCTCTCACGTCATTGTTCATCTCTCTCCCTGTCTCTGTCTCTGTCTCTGTCTCCCTCCCTCCCTCCTTCTCCCTCCCTCCCTCCACAACTCCCCCACACATACACCTTCTTCTCTCTCTAAAATCAACAAACATATCCTTTGGTGAGGATTTTAAAAAAAAAATCATTCACCATGAACAAGTGGGATTTATTCCTGGGATGCTAGGTTGGTTCAATAGCTACAAAAACATTATGTAATAAAACACATACACAAAAGGAGAATAAAAATCATAGGCTCATATCAATAGATGCAGAAGCCACACTTGAAAGAATTCAACATGGATTTATGATTTTAAAAAACTCTCAGAATAGAAGGAGGAAAAGAAGTGAATATGGTGAAGGGAACAAAATTTCATAAAGCCATATATGACAAACTCACAGTTAACATCATAGTTAACAGTAAAAAGCAGAAAGCTTTTCTTTCTTTTTTTATGGTATTTTATTGTTTGTCAACATTGTGCTATTACAGTTGTCCTGATTTTCCCCCTTTGACCCCCCTCCACTCCCTCAGGCAATCCCCACAATACTGTTCATGTCCATGGGTCATGCGTAAAGTTCTTTGGCTACTCCATTTCTTATACCGTACTTTACATCCCCATGGTTATTCTGTAACTACCTATTTGTACTTCTTTTTTTTTTTTTTAAATATATTTATTGATAATGCTATTACAGTTTTCCCACCTCTCCCCCTTCACTCCACTCCATCCTGCCCACGCCCTCCCTCCCACATTCCCCCCCTATAGTTCATGTCCATGGATCGTACTTATAAGTTCTTTGGCTTCTACATTTCCTATACTATTCTTACCCTCCCCCCGTCTATTTTCTACCTTTCATTTATGCTACTTATTCTATGTACTTTCCCCCCTCTCTCCCCCTCCCACTCCCCTATTGACAACCCTCATGTTCTAGTTGTTTGCCTAGTTTGCTCTCGTTTTTGTTTTATGTGTGGCCGTTAATAACTGTGTTTGCTGTCATTTTTACTGTTATTTTTGATCTTCTTTTTCTTAGGTAACTCCCTTTAACATTTCATATAATAAGGGCTTGGTGATGATGAACTCCTTTAACTTGACCTTATCTGAGAAGCACTTTATCTTCCCTTCCATTCTAAGTGATAGCTTTGCTGGATACAGTAATCTTGGATGTAGGTCCTTGCATTTAATCTTAGGTAATGTAATTATGATGTGCTTTGGTGTATTCCTCCTTGGGTCCAGCTTCTTTGGGACTCTCTGAGCTTCCTGGACTTCCTGGAAGTCTATTTCCTTTGCCAGACTGGGGAAGTTCTCCTTCACTATTTGTTCAAATAAGTTTTCAATTTTTTGTTCTCCCTCTTCTCCTTCTGGCACCCCTATAATTCGGATGTTGGAACGTTTCAAGGTGTCCTGGAGGTTCCTAAGCCTCTCCTCATTTTTTTGATTTTTCTGGTTTCTTCATTCTTTTCTGGTTGGATGTTTGTTTCTTCCTTCTGGTCCATACCATTGATTTGAGTCCCAGTTTCCTTCTCATCACTATTGGTTCCCTGTACATTTTCCTTTGTTTCTCTTAGCATAGGCTTCATTTTTTCATCTGTTTTTCGAACAGATTCAACCAAGTCTGTGAGCATATTGATAACCAGTGCTTTGAACTGTGCATCTGATAGGTTGGCTATCTCTTCGTCGCTTAGTTGTATTTTTTCTGGAGCTTTGAAGTGTTCTGTCATTTGGGCCATTTTTTTTTTGTTTGTCTGTCTTGGCGTGTCTGTTACTTTAAGGGGCAGAGCCTTAGGTGTTCATCGGGGCGGGGTAACGCTGGTCGCTGTGCTGTGACGCTGTATGTGGGGGAGGGGCCGAGAGGGAGCAATGGCGCCCGCCTCACTCTCCTCCGGATTTCAATCTTTCACTCCAATACCCACAATCAAACTGGGCCACTCTGGTGCTGGTTCCCGAGTAAGTGCGCCTGTGCACACCCTAGGCCCCTGTGGGTCTCTCCAACGACCTCTCCTGTGAGGCTGTGAGTCTCTCCTGCTGCCGCCCAACCCCCACGGGCGTTTTCAATCAGAGGTTTGAGGCTTTATTTCCCTGAGCTGGAGCCCTGGGTTGCGCGGTCTGCTTCGCTGCTCTGCCTGCCCCACTCTCTGCCACTCTGAGTCCGGCCCTCTGGGTTTATCTGTGCAAATGTGGGGCCGCAGGGTCTGCTAGTGCTCGGACTGCCTGCGCCATTTGTCCCACACTCCGCCAGTCTCAGTCCCGCCACAGCCACGCGAGTCCTCTCCACCCCGGTGCCCGTCTCCGCCCCTCCTACCAGTCTGGATGAATGTTTATTTTCTATTTCCTTGGTGTTGGTCCCCCTTGCTGTTCGATTTTCTGTCAGTTCTGGTTGTGGGAGGAGGCGCAGTGTGTCTACCTACGCCGCCATCTTGGTTCTCCCTATTTGTACTTCTTACTCCCCTCATCTCTTCACCCATTCTCCCCCACCCTCTCCCATCTGGCAACCACCAAAATGCTCTTCATATCCATGATTCTGTCTCTGTTCTTCTTGTTTGCTTAGTTTGTTTTTCAGATTCAACTGTTGATACATATGTATTTATTGCCATTTTATTGTTCATAGTTTTGATCTTCTTTTTCTTAAGTAAGTCCCTTTAACATTTCATATAATAAAGGTTTAGTGGTGACGAACTTCTTTAGCTTTTTCTTTAAGACCATGAACAAGCCAAGGTTGCCCATTCCCACTAGTATTATTCAATATAGTATTGAAAGTCCTAGACACAGCCATCAGTAAAAGGCATCTGAATTGAAAAGGAAAAAGTAAAATTGACATTATTTGCAGATGACATAATACTATATATCCAGATAACCCTAAATAGTCCAGCAAAAAAAAACTGTAAGAATAAATGAATTCAGTAAAGTAGCAAGATACCAAATATCCAGAAATCAGTTGAATTTTTATACATCAATAACAATCAGAGAAAGAAATTAAGAAAACAATCCCATTTATAATTGCATCAAAAAGACTAAAACACCCAGAAAAAAAATTAACCAAGGAGGTAAAAGATCTGTATTCAGAAAACTGTAAGACAATGAAAAAAGAAATTGAAGATGCAAATAAATGAAATACCATGTTTCATGGATTAAAAGAGGTAATAGTGTTAAAACTACCATACTACAAAAATAAATCTATAGATTTAATGAAATCCTTATCAAAATACCAATGGCATTTTTCACAAGACTAGTGCATACAGGGGTCAACTTATCGATGCTCCTCTCTCACATGATGTTTCTCTTTCTCTCCCCCAACAACCTCCCTCTCTCTCTAAAAGTCAATGACATATACTCAGATGAGAATTTAAACATAAATGAATAAAACAATCCTGTATTTCATATTTGAAAACTGCTAAGAGAATCTTAAAAATTCTCATCACAAGGAGGGAATAAAGCCTTTTTGTACCTATGTATGGTGAAAGATGTTAACTAGACTTATTGTGGTGATCATTTTGTAATGTATACAAATACGGAATTATTATGTTTTGTGTCTATAATTAATATAGTGTTACATGTCAATTATAGTTCAATGTTTTAAAAAATGTATTGGAGATTTATCCACAATGATATAAGTAGTTCTAGTTCATTCATTTTGTGAACTGCATAATACAGGTTCACAAAATCTTATCCAAATTCTAGAATCCAAAAAACTAATTTTTCCTTAACCTATTTAATGGAAAAATTTGACTCAGTGGCTATGAGGCTATTTAGCATCTACTTATCCAATTTAATATGAAGATTCCAAAGTTTTACTATAGATATATTAATATGTTTAATTACTGAGTATTGCCCATATCTTAGTGGAACTGTTACACAGTGTACAGTATGTATACTCAATTATCTTTACAAAATCTGCAAAAAAAAATTCTCAATTCCAAAATACATCTGCCCTGAGTATTTTGGAGAAGTGGATTGTGTACTTATATTCCATTTCATAAGTAAATACCAATTTATCTACTCACCCACTGAAGAGCAATTAGATGTTTTTCCACTTTTTCACTATTATACAATAAAAAACACATGTACATCCATCTCCCTGTGCAGTCACACAGAAATGGCACTACTGGGTAGTACAGTTTGTCTTGAACCTTACCAGTCATTTAAATTTACCTTTTTCAATTTAATACAGACAAAGGTACATAGCACAGATGATAAAAGGAGTCAGAGATCTAGCATGGAACTTTCCTATCTATAAAACCTTTAATCATAAAATATTTTCCATTCATCATATAACCATTTTCCTAGGAAGATCATTTAGTGGAAACGGATTAAGTTGCTTTAAAAAAAAAAAAGCCAAATGATCGTGTATTCGATTCCATCACTAAGGAATGAAGGCAGAGTATTTTTAAAGAAAGCTGTTAATTGTGATGCTACTTGGCAGAGCCCTATCTTAATTCTGAGGCTTGAGAATTTTTTTTCAAAAGAAAAAATTCTAACCATAGAATCTTCTCTCTCTGAAAGAAGGAATGTGAGAAAAAACAGAAAAGATTGGGAAGAACTTTAATTTCTCTCCTCCTCTCACCCTATGCCCTAAAATGACATCTTTCCCTGGGAATCCTCCAAAAAGCAAGTACTTTCATCTTAATACCAAAATTTTGATCTCAAAGATTCCTACAAAACTATTTTAGAGATAAAGACCCTGAAGATTTGAAAACAATAATAATCAACAGTTTCAACAGTTTTCCCTTTGACTCTTTCATCTATATTGCAAAATAAATAAATAAATAAATAGGTTTCCTTTTGTATTAGGTACTTGAAAAATAAGAGCCATGCAAGGATACGTGATTCTGTTACTAATATTTAAAATATTGTTAAACTAAAGATATGAACTTGGATAGATGCCTCTATAAATCTTTTTCCTAACAGTTTTTATAAACTCTTTGATCCCCATAGTATAGGGAAAAACTAGCATTTTAAATGAAGCTACTTATTTGGCCAAATATTGAAGAATAAAGAAAAAATACTAATGTATAACCCCTCACTGATGGAAGAAATATTTTAGTAGCTATTATTTTTCAAGCATTATGCTTCTTGCTAGAGACACCTGGTAGGCAGGCATAATAAACATGGTCTGTGTCCACATAAGGGTAGGTCAGACAAATAACAGTACATAAAATAGTCATTAATCAAAATGCACACACATGCACAACAACCATACTTGCAAACAAGGATAAAAGCTACAACTACAAGGTAGTAAGTGAACAGGCAACAAAAAGATCTGACCCACCTTGGGAGGTTCAGAGAAAGTTTATTTAAGAAAGTGGTTTGGGGGCTGAATGAGATTTGAAGAATGAGTTGAAGAATGGTTAACTTCTGTTAACCATTTAAAGACACTTTCCTATGAAGAGAGGACACTATGTGAAGGCCCTGAAGAAGGAAGGAGCATGGTACGTTTGAGGAATTAAGAACACTAAAGCACAAAGGACTTTAAGAAAATGCGGCAAGAGTTTTAATGCACATTAAGGACAACAGGAAGCCACTGTAAGGTTTTGGGAGGAGTACTACCATCATCACCATTGTCACTAATATTTACCAAGTGCTTGCCACTTGCCAAGCATATATTACCTCATCAAATTCTTACAGTCACATGAGGTAAGAATTATTATAACCATTTTACAGATGAGGAAAGTAAGGTTTGGAGAGACTTAGCAGCTTGCCCACTGTCACATAACTGAGTGGTGGAGCCAGGATTCAAACATCACATGTGCGCTTTTAAAAACTAAAACTGGCTGCCATGTGGCCTACAAATTAGGGAGAAAGAGAAAGACTGGAGAAAATTGGAAAGCTGTTGCAATAATATAAGCTAACAATGATGAAGACCAGACTATAATAGTAGCAGCAGGCATGGGAAAATGAATGGCTTAGAGAAAAACTTAGAGGGGAGGAATCAACAGGATGGACTGGCAGGGTGAGAAATGAGCAAGTGAGGCAATCAAGGAAGGTTCTAGAGTTTCTGATTTAAACACCCTGGACCAGTGGTGGTGACTTATAAAGAAATGGGGAAAAAATAAGAAACAACCGGAATTGAGATAAACTCATGAATTGACTTTAAAGTGCCTTTGTGATGTTGATGTTGAGACAGGTTTCAAGTGAGAAATTGGGTATGTGGGTCTGGAGTTTGGAAGAATGATATGAGCTAAAGATGTAAGTGGGGAGGCTTTGATACACAGATGGTAATTGAAGCCACAACAGTAAAGATCCTCCCAAGGAAAAGAAAATACAGTAAAAGGAGACAGCCACAGGACCGATCCCCCATTAAATGGATATACAGTATGAGAGGCTGGCACAGGAGTCAGGAAGAGCAGTCGGGAGAATGAGTAGAAATAGGAAAACACATGAGCACAGAAACTAAAAGAAGTAATAGGATGCTTTCTCTTGGTTAAGTGGAGAACACAGACCAAGTAAGATTGGCCTCAGCGTTCAATTCCTGTTTCCATCAAGAGGACTTTACAAGTTACTTAAATACTCTGAGTCTTAATTTATTAGTCCATACTATGAACATTATTATAACCTGCAGGGTTATTATAATTATCAATAATCTATAGAAAGGGCATGTATCACATTATAAATTATCAATAAATGGTAGTTAACTGTTGTTGCTGCTGTTGTTTGTAAAATCAAAAGGTATAGTTGGTGGCTTTCCAAAGCAGACTCTGCAAAGCCTGGGGGTTTTGAAGAGCATCTTCTAGGAATGCCTGACAGAACATTACTGGTGGATATGAACTCCCCGCTCCTGTCTCCAACAGAACCACTGTCTTCTTTTTTACTTTACTTCTTAAAATAAGTTCTATTTATTTATCAAAATACTTGTTTGAAAAAAGGGGCCTGCAGCTTTAAAAGACTTTTCAAAAACGACTGACCAGATCATCTCAACAGTCCCTTCAATTCATTTGGATTATAGCTTATAATTTTTCACCAAAGTAAAGTATGTAAAAATAAGAACAAAACAGACTATCTAATAACATAATCCCCAACAGAAACTTTACAATTTATGAAAATTACTTAATTAGAATGGCTATAAATCAATTAGCTGTGCTTACTGAAAAGTGGAACTCTTCTTCAAAAAAAGTAGAAGAGAAAATTAGAAGCCAGAGACATAACACATGACCCATGTTACCTATAAATGTTTAAAATACACACACATACTTATAATGGAATCACTGTGTGATATTCCACCGCATGGAAAACTGAAAGCCACTCATTTATTACCACAAATTTGTTAAATAAATAAACAACCTCATCAATATGGTATTTCTTTAGTTGCCAGTATAAACACAAAAAAACCAATCAACCATTAAGAAGGTATTTCCTTTGACACATTCTTTATCACTAGATGAGCAGTTAAAATGAAGACAACTATTGATCCACTGTCATCTCTCATTAAGTGCTCAAAATTTTTTTCACACACTATGTCATAAGGATCCCAGGAGCAATGCAAAAAGCACCCGATTTAATTTTTTTTTAATATTTTTAAAATCCTCACCCGAAGATACACTTACTGATTTTAGAAAGAAAGGAAGGGAGGTGAGGGGGAGGAACAGAGACACCGATGTGAAAGAGAAACATTGATCAGCTGCCTCCCATACTGGGACCAAGGATTGAACCTGCAACCTACGTATGTACCCTGACCAGGATTGAACCTGCAACCTTATGGTGCATGGGACGATGTTCCAACCAACTGAGCCAGTTGGCCAGGGAGAAAAACCACACAATTTTAAAATACATACAAGGAAAAATAAAACTACAGCCTTTAAAAAAAAAAATCTGTCTTTGTTGATTGATCCGCCATTGGAAATTCTTACCACTAGCAAATGCTATCATTTAAGAGTATGATTTAATATTACTTGAGTGTAAATTCCAAAGCTGTAGTTAAAAAGGATATTATAGAGTATATATATGATTACGTCCTAAATGAAAAGGAGAGCCAGTGTCTGGGACTCAGAATTTGCAAGGTTCTATAAAACCTCTGTCCCATTTCAAGACAAAGTAGTAGGATGTCTGTGCCACAGAGTTCCATGCTAAGTGTCCCTGAGAATTTTCAGCTGCACCAGAGGATCAACTGCTCAACAGACTGGACTAAAGAATTCATGAGACGATTACCACAAAGAGGGCCAGACACAACGATGACATGAAAAGTAATTATATAAACAATCAATGGCATAAGAAAAAGGACATTAAAAGAAAGTTTTAAAGGTAGTAACTTCAGTGAAAAGGGCTGGTGAGGTTTTTTGCTCTACTTAGCATTTTCCTTTACACAAACATATCAAAACTATAAGTAATCTGAGCAAGTTAACCAACATTATTTTTCATGCAAAAGAAAGCCCTCTGAGTTTAACTCTTTTCTTCACTGTTCACACAGTTGCAATATTCAGCAAACAAAAAAAATCACTGATTATAAGCCTACAGTGTTTCAATGGCAATATGACACCAACCATAGTGCTATTAACCCTTTATCCTCAAAGACAAAGATAGTAAGAACTATCAATAAAGACCAAACTGCGAGAGTAACAGAAGCTTAGTAATCCTCCTCTAAGCATTTGAGTAAAGAAAAACCTTGAGTAAAGGTTTTAATCAGTATAGAAATATACCATACTTAAAATAGTTCCAAAATAATTTGTAGGTTTGACAAAAAAAAAAAAAAAAGCAGTGTGATTGAGTTAGATAATGTTTCTAAAGTTCATTTGGAATTTATTAATAAATTAAAAAATATTTATTGAGTGCTTACTACATGTCAGGTGCTGGATACACAACAGTAAGCAAGGAAAACACAGTATCCTCATGGAACTGATATTTCAATGACAGAGACAGGTAAAGTACCAAGCATGTTACTTACTAATTGTGATTAATGCTATTGAAGAAATAGGATAATGTGGCGGACTAGGAGCAGATTATCCTTCTTCAGATAAGATGGTTAAGGAAGGCTAACAAAGTAACATTTAAGATGAAACCTAAAGCAGCTAGCACATAGGAAGAGTGGGGTAAGAATATCTGGCAGCAAAAAGAGTTGAGATTGGCAAATATGCAGGGCCTGGCACAAATAACACCCATTTGTTATTACAAAATCTTTTATTACAAAATCATAAGCATGTAATTCTGTAACATAACAATATCACACTCGAGCACACTATATGACATTTTAGGTGAAAAGTTCAAATTAAAACCATTAATTATTACACCCATAGCATTACCCTACCAACCACACTCAAAGCAGGCCTCACTTCTACCAGACCCTATATAAAAATATAAATATATATATATATATATATGAAGGAAATTATTTTCAAGGTCTAACAAACCATATAATACAAATTACAAACCTAGAATAATTAAGTCCATGTCATACTGGAAAACAGATCAATGGAACAGATCATACAATAATTAAGCACTTACTGATGAAAAAGGAAAAGGTGCCACGAATCTAAAGGAAACAAACTGGTCATGCATCACACAGTGTTAACTTTTCCAATTATTAGAAAAACATCCAAAGAAATATATTTTCCTCACACAAAATTACAAAATAAATTCCAGAAAGTTAAAGAACTATAAAATTCAAATTAATCAGAAAATAAAAAGAAGAAAATACAGACATAATTATACTCAGATCAAGAAAGGCTTTCTAAATAAAAAAATGTGAGAAATTACAAAGTTTTCTTCCCCTGATTAAAAAAGTTTTCAGCCATTATTTCTTCAAATGTACTTTCTGCCCCTTTCTTCCTTTCTGTTCCCTCCCAAATCCCTATAAAGTGGAGGTCAGTGCACTTGATGTTGTCCCAGCAGTCCTTTGTACTATCCTCATTTTTAAAAATTTTGTTTTCATTTTCTTGTTCTGATTGGGTGATTTCCACAATTCTGTCTTCCAGGTCACTAATCTGTTCTTCTATATTAACTAATCCTTTTTCTTAAATCCTCACTGAAGGATATATCCTTTATTGATTTTTAGAGAAAGGAAAAGAGAAGGTGAGGGAGAGAGGGCAAGAGAGGGAGGATGGGAGAAGAGAGAGAGAGAGACATAAACACATTGACTGGTTGCCTCCTGTAAACACCCCAACTGGGGATCAAAACCACAACCTAGGTTATGTGCCCTGAACATGAATCAAACTTGCAACTCTTTGGTCTATGGGTCAACACCCCAACCAACTAAGCAACCTGGCTAGTGCTGTATTAACTAATATTATGTCAATTCCTTCTGGTGTAATTTTTACTTCAGTTACTGTATTCGTCTATGATTGGTTCTTTATTATATTTTCTCTTTGTTGAAGTGCTCTCTGAACTCCTCTATTCTACTCTCCAGTTTGTTGGGCATCTTTATGACCATTTCAGTGAATTCTTTATCAGGCAAATTACTTATCTCCATTTCATTAGAGTTTTTCTCTGGGGTTTTTTCTTGTTCATTCATTTGGGCCATATTCTTTTGTCCTCAATTTTGTCTGACTTTGTGTTTTTCCTGTAAGATGAAATAGCTCTCTCTCCCAAGCTTGAAGACACATCTTCTGGGTAAACTGTGTGTACTGGATGGTTTTGGCAGGCCGGTTGTATTCGGAGAGGCCACAAGGGGTGCCTGATGTGCCACCAGACCATAAGAAGTGGGTTCCAGGCAGGATAGCTGAGTACACACACATGTGGCAGCTCCTTATTATTCTGGTTGTCCACGTCCAGAACAGTCAGGGCAGGGCAGCCCAATGTGTACACACTTCGTTGTCCTTCTGATCTGGGCAGGGTTGCCCAATGTACACTCATTATGCTGTGTTGCTTTAATTGTCTATTGCCTGAGCCAGGTCTGGGCAGAGCTGTACCCTACTAGTCCCGCACATGGTTTACATAGGGCGGCCCTGTGTGCACACATGACAGCACTTTGTTAGTTCTCTTGGCAAAGCAGCTCTACATGCTTGTGAGACTTCACCTTACTAGTTTTGTACTTTGCAGGACAGCCCCACATGCCACGCAGCAGAACCCCACTATCTTTGTACTTTTTCTCTGGATGGAGAAGCCCAGCATGTGGGTACCATAGTGCTCTACTAGTTCTCCACTCACACCAGGTGGGGGAGCCCCACATGCACATATCCAGTAGGTGTGTGCAGCTGCACCCTGCCATACCCACCAAACCAATCCCCAGGTGGAGGGGCATGTGTACTAGTGCTATGGCACCCTCCTGTTCCTGCTGGCACTAGCTCCAGAAGGACTGGGTGAGGAAGCACTACAGCAGCCTGGCAAGTTGGACAAAGCACCAAGTGCAGGAAAAACGTAAACAATGGCAGTTGCTGGTTCCTCCAGGACGGGAGTGTTCCTTCAGCTCTTGTGGTGCCCCAACTACTGGATTGGCCAAAAAGTTCATTTGGTTTTTTCTGTACGATGGCTCTAGTAGTGCTTAGCTATCTTTAACTTCATTCAAAACAATTTTGTTAGACTGTATTGTGACAGCTGTCATATCAGCATGCATTTAAAAAAACTTATCAAAATTGGTGAATTTTTGTACAGCTATTTTAATACTGAAGATGGAAGAAAATAAATGACACTTTCAGCATATTATGCTTTATTATTTCAAGAAAGGTACAAACACAACTGAAACACAAATATTTGTGCAGTGTGTGGAGAAGGTGCTGTGACTGATCGAATGTGTCAAAAGTGGTTTGTGAAGTTTTGTGCTGGAGATTTCTCACTGGCAATGCTCCACAGTTGTTGAAGGTGAAGTTGACAGCAATCAAATCGAGACATTAATTGAGACCAATCAAAATTCTACCACGTGGGAGATAGTCAACATACTCAAAATATCCAAATCAATAAAGTTATTGCTGAAAATGAAAAACATCTTTTATTTTATGTAAAAAACCACACGGACTTTTTGGCCAACCCAATATCTCCATGTGGTCTTTCTCTCTGTTATGCAGAAGCTGTTCAATTGGCCCTTGGTTGTCTCTTAGGGGGAACTATTCTAAGTACGGGTGTACATTTGATGTGTTCTTGGGAGGGGGCAACCAAAATTAACCATTTTAAAGTGCAATTCAGTGAGGTTTAGTATATTCACAAAGTTGTACAATCACCACCTTTTCCTAGTACCAAAACACTTCCATCACTCCAATGTAAAACTCCTTACCCATTAAGCATTTTCTCTCCACTCTTCCCTCCCCACAGCCACTGGCAACCACTAACTAACTGGTGTCCTATTTCTGTGGATTACCTATTGCAGCTATTCTGTATCAGTGGAACCATACAATATGTGACCGTTTTTGTCTGGCTTCTTTCATTAAATATAATGTTTTCGAGGTACACTCACATCATTGTATATGTCAGACCTTCACTCATCTTTATGTCTGAATAATATTGTTTTGTGTATAGACCACATTTTGTTCATCCAGTCATCCACTGATGGACATTTGGACTATCCCCACCTTTTGTTATTGTGAATTATGCTGCTATAAACATGTATATACATGGACTAGTTTGAGAATTGGTTTTCAATTCTTTTGGATACATACCTAAGAATTCAGGGTCATATGGTATTTCTATATGTATCTTTCTGAGGAACTGCCAAACTGTTTTCCCCACTGGCTGAACCATTTTACATCCTTACCAGCCATGTACACGGGCTCCAATTTCTCTACATCCTTGCTAACATTTGTTATTTCCCTTTTTATTTTCACTACTATAGCCATTCTAGTGGGTATGAGGTAGTACTTCAATTGTGGCTTTCATCAGCATTTCCCTAATAACTAATAATGTTGAACCTCTTTTCACAGGCTTGTACTCATAATCTTCCCACGTGTAAGAAATCCCCTCGTTATGAGCCCTGTTTCCCCAAGGTAAGAGTGGAAACTCAGATTCCCACATTCCCTTGTAGCTTGGCCCAGGCATGTGATCCAGACTCTGGCAACAGGACATATGCATATGATACACACAGAATTGAGTAGAGAGAGGCTCTATTTCCATTTTTACATGTGCAGATGGTGACACATGGATGACTCCAGCCCCAGGAGATGGGAACAACATCAGTTTCCCAGTGATTACAAGGTCAATTCTTAGCTCATACACAGCATCAAAGATTCCACTGAAATATTTACTTTAGGGTCCAGTGAAGCAATGGAGGCTTCCTCATCAGCATAGTGTAGGATATTGTACAAGCTAAGCCTTACACCTAATTATCTGGCCCGACCAGTAATTCCATGAGCTACTAAATATCCATTTGAAAAACTCCTTTTCTATTATATCATTATTCTGGAAGAAGCATTAGATTTATTTTACTTAGCTCCACAGTGAATACCTAGAATAAATGTCAAGTACTTACACAGAGGCAGGTTTGGTTACATCTAAGAAAATTTCCTAACCCTTAGATATCTACCATTTTTTAAATTGAATAAATTACCTTAAAACAGGGTAAACGACCAGTCACTGAGAATTTAATGTTGATATTACATCTGTCGGGAATAATGTGAAGGTGGATGGAGAGCTGAACAAGACAACCTTTAGTTCTTTTTCTGCTCTGTATTTCTGCCATATTTACTGTACAAATTTAAAGAAAAATCACACATTTGTAGCCCATTAAATTTCACTAGAATATTTACTAATTTATTAGCAACTAATTCTAGCTTTTGCCATGTAACAAATGTATAAATGTCTAGACTAAACTTTATTCTTCATTATCCTTTACTATATAAGAAAAAAAAGGAATTACAGATAAACAAAGATAAAGAAATCCATAATCCTACTCATCTGAGAAAATCACTGAAAGTATTTTGGTGGATATCCTTCAAAACCTTTTTCCCATGCTGAAATTCACCTATGAAAAAAGATTACAATAAAAATAAAAATAGTAGCTAACATCTAATCAGTGCTTACCACATGCCAGTCCCTGTCCCAATTTTTCTCCCTGACCCCTTCCACCCGATGACCCTCCACTCCCTCAGGCAATCCCCACACTGTTGTCCATGACTATGGGGCATGCAAATACAGCATGTTCTTTGGCTAATCCCTTCACCTTCTTTCATCCAGTCTCCTCTCTTCCCTCCCCTCTGATGGCTGTCAGCCTGTTCCATGTGTCTATGCTTCTGATTCTATTTTGGTTGTTCCTTTATTTTGTTCATTAGATTTCATACTAAGTGAGATCATATGGTATTTGTCTTTCCTTGACTGGCTTACTTCACTTAGCATAATGGTCTCTAGGTCCATCTATGCGGTTGCAAAAGTTTCATTCTTTTTCACTGCTGCGTAGTATTCCATTGTGTGACTATACCACAGCTTATTTATGCACTCATCTACTGATAGGCACTTACACTGTTTCCAGATCTGGGCTATTGCAAATATAACGCTGCTGTAAACATAGGGGTGCATATATCCTTTTGAATTGGTGTTTCAGAATTCTTAGGATATATTCTCAGAAGTGGAATGACTGAGTCAAAAGGCAGGTCCATTTTTAACTTTTTGAAGGAAAAAAGATACATTTTTCTACAGTAGCTGCACCAGTCTGTATTCCAACCAACAGTGGTACTCCTAGGGTTGGTTCCCTTTTTCCACATCCTCACCTGTTGTTTGTTATCATTGGTGGTAGCCATTCTGGAGTAAATGTTCTATGTATTTTAATCATAATATCCTCACATCTCCATCATGATGCACTATTATTATTTTTATTTTATAAATAAGGAAACCAAAACACAGAGAATAGTAAATTGCCCTAGGTCACTTGGATAACAAGTGACAGAACCACCTAGCAGTCTAAATACATAGTTTGCACTTTAACATTATGATTCTAACTGCTTCCAAAAAACTGATCATAGTATATATACCACAGATATAACATTCCCCTAATATATGAGTATCTTTCCATTTTAGTAATTTTTTCTAAATCCTGGAATTGTCAGAAATACACTACATAATTTAAGATATACTGATTTTTTAATCTACAATATATACAGAATACCAAATTTAAAGAAATCCTTAACATTAGTGATATCCCAGTTATATGAACAAGTTGCACCTCAGTGAGGACACATCTTACTCATGATCTTGAAGCTAGTCTAGGCCAAAATACTGTAGAATTCTGCCTCATCAAAAATTCACCTTTATGAATTCCTCTTGCTATATACATTTCACAACATCATGGTTTGTTTGTTTTTTTATCCTTAGCCAAGGACATGCTTATTGATTTTAGAGAGAGAGGAAGGAAGGAGAAGGAGAGGGAGAGAAACATCGATCAGTTGCCTCTCATTCGCACCCCAGCCAAGGACTGAACCTGTTACCCAGGCATATGCCCTGACCAGGAATTGAACCAGCAACCTTCTGATTTTCGGGAAATGCTCCAACCAACGGAGCCATACTGCCCAGGGCCATGATAACACGGTTTTAAACTCCTCTAATGGATGTTGGATTCTCTCTTTCTCCCCCTCCCCTTTTCTTAAAACAAAAAACCCTCAAAGCACACAGCATACTACTGGGCATTCACAGTAGGCACTCTATAAATATTTATTGATAGCCTAGTTAGACAACGCTATGTTGAAATACAGAATATGCAAAAAACAAAGATCCTTTCAGTCTCATCCTTTCTCTCATTAAGAAACCATACAGATACCCACAAAGCATTCCACACCAGATCATACAAAATGACCTACCACAAGAAAAACAGCTAACACTGCCACCCACTTTGCCTAAATGCTGAACTTTGACTGCACTAAGTTCAGGTAAATATAGAAACAGGCAAGGTTCAAATAAGTGAACTTTTTAAAAAGAGGAATAGAGCCAGAACCCTAGTGACACACAAATGACAGGTAAAAACAATTATCTTAAGGGACTGGCAACATGCAGTTCTAACCAATTCCAATTGTTCACCATACTACACCATGTGCCCATGGCCTGGAAAATCACATGGCCTTAGAGCAGTACCCCATAAAGAAGGAAGTCAGTTACTGACTGACCTTAAATTTCAAAGTTTGGCTAATCCTCATGGATTGAGAATTTTGATAGTTCAAACTTTGAATACATAAAATTTATAGCATACATTTAAAGTAATATCCTCTCTGTGAATTCTGAGATTCTTATCCATGAATATGGGGAATTCAGTTAAAAGTAGTAATAAGCTATATATTTTTTCTGAATCTAGAAGATCAGTACACTAGAGACAACGCAGCTAGTGTTCTTTGACATGCTGGTCCTAATTATTGCAAACATTTTAAAGATGAGCAAATACCTAAAACCCCAAGGTACTTAGAGACCACACTTCCGTTTTCAAGGAAGAAAAACAAATGGTGATTTCCAGAGAGAAGAGACCAAATCCCCAGACTATATGAAAACTGAAACAAACACCTCAACAATTTGCAAGGTCCCTGCCTTTACCTGAATTCTACTCCCTGCATATACTTATTATGTGAGCTGCAAATACAAGCTGACCTCCCTGTTCAAAGAAAAATAGAAAGGATTATTTTCCTAAGGTCTACTTTATGAGTGAAGATAAAAGAGTTCTAACAAGAAGGAACAAAAGGGAAAGCAAAGAGGAAAACAGACTAGAAAAGTAGAAACAAGCAAGTGTGTCAACAGGATAATTACAAAAAATGTGACATGAAGAATGGATGAATGGGTTGGAGGGGAACAAACTGAACTTATACAAGAATTTTCATCAGATAATAAGTTCATACTTTCCAAAGTCATGTACAAATCCTCACTTCAAAGAATGGTAAAGAAAAATCACAGAAGCTAGGAAGTTCAAGGAATCCTAAATTAACTTCAAAATGAAAAGATACATAGAGGTGATTAATAATGCCCTTCAGAAGAATATAAAAACGGTATCATTTCTAATTCACAAAACAAACCTGGCTGGGGAGATCTCTATCAGATATTGAATCAGCTATTTAACGCATAAACAAAAGCTAGGCAAGAATAATCAAAACTACCTTAACTGTTCCAGAATGAAATCAACAGCACTAATTATAACTTCAGTGTTTGTTGGATGAATAATACCATCAATACTTTTTTCCTCTCGACCCATATGTCACTTAGTTATATTCAGAGAGAACAATCTGCTTCACAACTGAACAAATGATGTAGTTACCACCTCAGGTTATGAGCTCCTATGTCTCTCACAACGCTGTCCAACTTTTCATACCACCATACACAGAGCTTACCTGTCTCCTCCCAGGTTTCTAGACACACAGTAAATTTATTAATTCTGTGAACTATTCAAATAAACTATTTAAATAGAAAAACAGGATAAAGTGACTGCATCTTATCATTTCATTTGCAAAAAATATGTAATACTTCTTAACATTCTTCTCAGACTGGGCATAAAATCTAGATTGTATTGTTTTCTCTGCCCTTATTTCACTTTGTTGCCTAAAAGACTAATCACACAAACTAAAAGAGCATAGCTGCCTTTTCAAGATTATAGCAGTTTAACCCAAAAAGCACTAATCTCAAACCCAGAAAGTTGCCGTATTTCACTCACTGTACTCAGAAGTGTGAATTAAGATACAGCAGCCTATTATTATAACCAAAATGGAAATGTTAATTCATAATGAATGTTTCTCCACACACCATTAACATTTGCTAATTCAGAGTAATGGATACATGGTTTTGTGGTTGTTTCATTATTTTTAAAGTGTTCTGGATAGATGGAGAGAAAATAATTCCAAGTCTAATGTTCTAGGTTTCTAGCCTGGTTGACTGGATTAGTATTTCTTCAAGTGTGATGATGCCTAGACAGCAGCATAAACATCACCTGGGAAACTGAGAAATACAAATTCTTGGGCCCCACCCCAAGCCTACTCAATGACAAACTCTGAAGGTAGGGCCCCGCAATTTGTGTTTTAACAAACCTTCTACATAATTATGATGCACATTTAAGTTTGAGGACCATCTGACTAGATAAATATCTCACCATTCACCAAGAACAGAAAACAGAGAAGCAAGCTGGGGCAGAGGAGAAAATCAGGATAAATAAAAAAGCCTCGGTGCTTCACCAATTCACCTCCTTCCCCACCCATCCTGCTATACTCTTAGATGGCCACTGTTCCTTATTTCTAATTCTACCCAGAAAATTCATGTAGCACTCATGAATTTATGCTTCTTAGTCTGTTTATATTGTACTTTTTTAAATCTCTATATTCTCATCCCAAAAATATACATTATGATTACATTACCTGGGGAAGTTTTAAAAATATTGACACCCAGGTCCTATCAAACCAATAAAATCAGGTTTTTCTGGGGGTGGGGAACGGCCAAAAGTATCTTTGAAAGTTCTTCATGAAATTCTAGTGTGCAACCAAAACTGAAGAACCATTGAGTCTAAATGAAAGTTTTTATCTCTATTTGCATATATTTGTCTATATTTCCAAGTATAATGAGAAAACTACTTGTATGAGAATCACAAAAGGCATATTTCTCAAAATGGTATTCAAGATAATATTCAGTGACACATATATTTATGACCTTTTTTAAGTAGCTATGTGTTTACTTTTACAGTTATTTATTGTTAAGTAATATGTTTTCCATGTAAGACAGTGAGAGTTTCATTTTAAAACAAGATTCCATTTTTGAAAAGTCAATTATTTAAAAAAATACACTAAAGAATGCTACAAAGGACAGGCAAACAGTGCAAAGATGGTAAGCAAACAAAACAGTTTGATTAATCTTGACCAATGTGCTTATTAAAAATAGATTCCTGAGTCCTACCCCAGCCATCCTAAACCACAAACTTTGGGAGTAGGGCCCCAAAATTTACATTTTTAACAAGTGCTCCCAGGTGATTCTTATTCACTTAAGCTTGAAAAATGCTCTAGTAAGAGATATTGGAGCCTTCTGCCACTTGGCAGAGAACAAGCTTAAATGTAAAAGGCAACTGCCTCACTCCATTATTTCACCATGACCACTTCCTGGTCTCCCAGAGGATGAGCTCCAGCCACATCTGCAGGGTGAGGAAGAAGTACAACGTCTGTTTCAAGACTTAGATGCCATCCTGACCTCCCATTCCATCCCTTTATTGCAAGTCTCCCAGAAGCCAGAGCTCATTCAAATTTCACTCTCTTTTCACCCTCTCATCCTCCTTAACAACAGCCTTAGGCCTGGAATATTGCCACTTCAATATGACCTCCTGGTCCATGCTCATTCACCCTTCCAGCTACCCTGTGAAGCCAAATCTGTAAAACTGTCACACAACACTGGTGCAATCTAATCACCTTCAGGCTGTATTTACTTTCAAATTCCTATGATAACTGATCTGTATCCAACCAAATTGTAAACTGTTTTTAAATGTTCATATATCACCTCACTAGGCAGAATACTGACATAAATTTCAGTTCACATACCATTAGTAGTAGCCAGTGGTTCTCAACCTTGACTACACATCAGCATTATCAAGGGGATAATCCCATTATCATGGATTTTAAAAAATCGCCATGTGGAGGCTGTTCTCTAGACCAAAGTAAAAAGAATCTCTGGGGGGGAAGGTGAGACAAGGCGCCTTTTATTATTTTCTTAAGTGATGCCAACATGCAGGCAAGGTTAAAACCATGAGCTGGTTTTTCAGCTAGAAAGATTACCAAGACATATTTGGAGACTGTCTGCCTTGTGCGAGTGACACTCACCATTCCTGTACTCGATTCATTCGGCCAAATACAGGAGAATTTCACAGAACAGCGACTTTTAAGGACAGAAATTCCAAGTTCCAACACTAACGAAGGCAATATGCAAGTATTTGTTTATCTTTATCTTAAGTATTTTTGTCAAGAAATACTCTATATGTGTTTACTCTGACTTGGAAGATGTTTTTTAAAGCCAAACACCAGAGCTCCACATCTGAACAGAATTTTCACAGAATTAAACTGACTCAAAAAATAAAATTAAATAAAAATTAAATTAAGTTAAAATACAATAAAATACAAGTGAAATATAAAAAAACTAAACTGGCTCATATTTAGACTATCACATATTTAAGATAATGTCATTTGTATCCACCAACAGACAAGGGAGATACTGAGCAAGAAAGTTAAAATGGACAGATATTATTGTCTATTTATATGTACCACAAAGCATATTCAAATATAAGTTCAATACCACACATGACAATTTCAATTGTTTTTGGAGTCTTTGTGACACAAATCCAGTTCACAATTATATTCATTATACTCAGTAAAACTAGATCTACTCATTCAGTATCCTGTGCAAAGAGACTGCAATCTAATCTTTGAGTATGTAAAATTCAGTTTTAAAGACCTCGTTTGTAATAAATATGCCACCAAAATATACATGCTGTACAACATCAAGTGAAAAACATATTCTAAAAAAAGTAATAAAATTTACTCTTGATATGACCAAGAAATAATGTTATATTTAGGAAGCCACAATTCTTCTAATAAAAAAACACCTAGCAAAGAGAGTCACAGTTGTATCCACTTCCTGCCATAAATGCCAGCAGCAAGTACATCCAATTTCAAATTCCTCTGAGACCAATTGAGTGGGCAGAAGACAATCACAGCCAAAATGGGGAACACATGGTATTCATTCTTTGGAAAAAATCAGCAGTGAATTACAACCAGGAGGGGAAGCCATCTGTCACAAGAAAAAGAAGTGGCAGTAGCTGTCAAAAACTACAATATGCCACCTCAACCTGAACAGAGTCAAGTTTTAGATTTTAATTCCAGCTAAATCTTGTGATAAGCAACAGTTTTCAAAATCATTAGTGTCAAATTATGAATGGAATGGGTAAAAGAAAAAAAAACAAAACTACCAACACTGTAATTCTACCAACACCAGAAACTCTATCCCACTATTAGGAAGAGCAACAACACAGCAAATAGAAATGACACGCATACAAAAATTGAGAAACAAGTCAACACTTAAACAAATTCAATTCCCTCTAGTATAGAAAACACTGGCAGTTTTACCTGCATTATATTCCTAGCCTATGAACATCCCCTCCCCTCAAAAAAGCAATGTCAAAATATGAAGGTAAAAGTGAACCACAAGTAAAAAAAAAAAAATCAACCTTTACCACTGCCCTACCTCCTTCCCCTAGTTCCCCTCCAACCACCCTAATCACCACCTTCATCCTGGAATGCACTGTAGTTCATTCTTCAGGATTCCATTTCTAATAAGGTAAAATCATTGGGCAATTAACTATATATATTTGAAAAAAGTGTCAATCCTATCTCCTGTATGTATGGTCTTAAATACATTAAAATCAGTTCCAGACATAGTAGGTTTCTAGGCCTCAGAGGATCGCAAAACTAAGTGAATTTATTCTTACATTTTTTTTTACATATTTAAACATTTTTAAATCTCAAAATACAGATGATGTTTAATCCAAAAAAAGTGTAGCTATGAGATCTCAATTTATTTAAATCAGCATTTTATAATGTCATTAAAATGTATAAAAGATGTTTTAAACACATTATTTGTGAAATTAGAATCACCATAATTCTGGTTGTTACTTATTTGCTAATATTCCTTCCTTCATTTATGCAGTTTTTGTAACCTTACTTCCTCCCCTCAAAGCCTTATTCTCTGTAAGAAAAATATTAATTTCTTCTAGAATAAGTTCATCTAAATATCCAACTACTGGTAATTTAATATTCTTTGGCATACAAAGCCATTTTTATTCTAAAAAAAGAATGGCCATGAAATTTTTCTAATTAAACTATGCATACTTCACTCCTAGGAACATCATAATAAATATTTATGATGATGAAGAAGAACAAAATAAAGTGACCCTCCACCATGTTAATAATACAATTTTACTATTCTAATTATTCCAAAACTAGAGTTGATATAGAGTCCAGAAAAGACCTATTTATTTGCTCAAAAGTTCAATAAGACAGACAATAATAATCAAACTTCTTGGAAAAATCCACTGAATCAAACAACAACAACAACAAAGTTCACATATGATGAAGTAATTAACATTCACTTTTTTATTCAACTACTCAGTCTTAACATTTTGAGCAACTACAGAATAAGGTTACTCCCCTCCTTTCCTTAAATAATTACGGTAAATGTGAACAACATATTCAGTGTCCTGAAGTGTCCTCTTTGTTTCTTTTTTCTGACAGCCCAGTACAGCAGGAAGGATCACAGACAATGCAACACATTGGGCTTGAATCCTGCTTCTGCCCCTTAACAGCTGTGTGACCATATCAGGAAAATAAAAATAACAGTATCTACCTCATAAGATTGTTATGATGATTAATAACATAGGCAGAGCACATATACAGGACTTGCTCCTTAGTAAGTAATTAGTAGTTGTAGTCTGTTAGTTATTACTAGTTATTCTGTTGCCTAAACTAGATGTCAGCAAACTTTCTGTGTAAAGGGCCAGATACGAAGGGGGGCCAAAAAAACCCAGAATTTTATTTATTAAAAGTTGTGTATTTACTCTTACATGTTTAAACTTCAGTCACCTTCAAAGTACTCTCCATTTGTGCAATACATCCATCAAGACATTTTTTTTCCACTGCACAAAACAGTTTTTGACCTCATCAATTTTAGGCCTTCTAGTACTTCTGCCATTTTTTCTTTCAGCTCTTCCACATCAGCAAACCATTTCCCTTTGAGGACTTTTTTCATTGGGGAAACAAAAAAATGTCACTTGTGTGGAGATGAGCTGAATAGGGAGGGTGAGGCACAGGGGTCATGCCAGGTTTTTTGGTCAAAAACTGCTGAACACTCAGTGTGGTGTGGGCAGGTGCACTCATAAATCACCCATCAGGAAATGGGCAAACACCCTGTAAGAGCCTTCAAAAAGTTCACTGAAGCCAAAAGCAGCCTCTCACAACGCCAGCTGGTGCACTGATACAGATAAGTTCCTGGAACACTCACCTAGCAGGGGAAGCCTGTACTACAAAGGGCCCACCCTCTAAAAGATAATTCCGGGGTTTTTTGGGTCTCCCCTCGAATTAAATTTCTGAGGTTTAGAATGTCAAAACTACTCAGCTGTACCATCACTGTGGGAAAATAGCTATACATAAATATGCAAGCATGGCTGTATTCCAAAAAACTTTTAGACATTGAAGTTTGGATTTCATTTAATTTTCATGTGCCACAAGGTATTATTCTTCGTTAGATTTTTTCAATCATTTAAAAATGTAAAAACCATTCTTAGCTCATGGGGGATGTACAAATTCTATAAGCAGGAGGATTAGGCCCACATGCCAAATATGATGATCCCTGTTATATACCAATGCTTCTTCAATACCAGTCCATAAACAAGTTTCCACCAATCCTCAATAAAATTGTCACTGTAACATTAAAAGCTATATATTTTCTTAAGAAGAACTGTCCTATACTCTGAGATTATGTAATTCTAACTCCTTTGGTGTTAGTATGTCTTTTTTTCTTCCCCCGGCCACGTGGCTCAGTAGGTTGGCACACCATCCCATACACCAAGAGGTTGCCAGTTTGATCCCCGTTCAAGGCATATACCTAGGTCGTGGGTTCTGTTCCTGGTCAGGGCACATACAGGAATCAACTGATAAATGTTTCTCTCTCACACTGATGTCTATCTGTCTCTCTCTCTCCCCCTCTTCCTTTCTCTAAAAGCAACAAAAATATCCTTAGGTGAGTATTTTTTTTTAAATGTGCTTTCTTTTATAAAATGGCAGTGGAAATATAGGGTCATTATCTCTTTTTAATTGTATTTATTTGACAATCCCACATGAGCTCCCATCCACCACCTTTTTTTTACAGGGTTGATGGTAGTTTGCTGCTGTTGTTCATTTTTTATTTTACTGGTGTGTGAAATCCAACTCTGGGACTCATTAATGCAAAGCTTTCCACCTAATCAAAACAAGAGAAGTACTTCTCTATGGGTAATTTACACATGCCAATATAGATTATCATTTAAACTAATCAAATTATCTTTACCATCTGCCCAATTGATCACCTATATGTTTTCTCTGACCTTTCTCTTAACCTAATGTCAACTCCTTCCCAGAAGTCTTTGGATCCCATGAAATTCACATTCTTGTGAAGGTTAAATCTTCTTCATACAAGGCACATAGTTTAAAATATTTGTGGAGAATTTTGGGCCCAAATGACCAGCCAGAAACTCCTTACACAGAAAGAAAGCAGAGCAGTAAAAACATTATTTCTAGAAATATTCCTTTTGGGAAAGCACTCCTTAACTCATTAATGAGTCACTGTAGAAATAAAATGGTTAAATAATGGATATGACTGTAACTGAAAATCCTGAGAGCTAATTTCCCTACTCAAAGTTTCTGGTAACTCCTTCAGGAATGTTAGGCTACTCTAGTAGTGATCAGTTACCCAAATGAAGCTTATTATTCATTGTGACCCACTTTCTAGAAATACTGTATAGGTGCCATGCAACTATTTCCATTCTCATAGCAGATTATAAAGTACACTTCATACTTCCAAGAATCTTATACAGTATTATTTGTTTATAAAATATCTGACTTGATTCTAATTCAATTAACATTTATTAACATCATGTAGCCTTGTTCATTTTATCGTATTATCTTATCTAATCTCATTTAACTAGCACAACCACCACAAAAGCATTTTCTCCATTTGATACCTGATGTCACTCACATGAAGGCTCTTTGCTCTTTATATGCAAGCACTGATTTTATGCTGCCTACCTTGGAGAGAACATTGCTAGTCAAGTATTTCTAATTCCTAAGAGCGCCTAACTTAGTTAATATGAATCAGTTGAATTAGGTCCTTAAAATCAAGCTGAAGAGACTCAGAGAATTCCATTAGGATAACTGACAAAAAAATCAGATAATTTTATAAGAAACAATCTCTACAGACTACCTTGTCCAATTCCCTGGGCCTTTACAGATGAGAAAACCGGGTCCAAGAAGATTAAGCAGTGTGCCCATGGCCATATACCTAGTACTGATCGGCAGAGCCAGGATCAAAATGAGAATATAAGTCTCTGTTTATAAAATTCAGTGTTCTAGTCACTACACAAGTGATTCTTAAGCTCCTCAGACCCAATGCCACCCCTTCCCTTTTATTACAAATATTTTAAATGCGCCCTTTACTATCCTGAAATTTTTAGATATTAATCCCACCCTCACATGCAATCACAAAAATTAGAGAGGAATGGCAGCCTGAGAGGCCCCCTTGGTCTCTCTCCCCTTGAAGTTTCAATAATTTGAAATTTCAACAAAGGACTGTAACTCAATAAAGGATTCCCTTGCTCAATGCACAAACATGCTTGAGAAATCAGAGCACTGAAACAACTAAAGGTGAGCAAGAGGGAGCAAAAGGGGGAGGTGAGAATGGAGGAGGGTTGGGATGAGCCACAATGCAGCCCTGCAGCCTGGAGCCCACAGCACAGACAGGGGAAGAATAGCGTTGTAGCTGGCAGTCCCTCAGCCAGGAGTAGCAAAGAGATTCGATGGGCATTCCTGTAGGACTCAGCAGTACAAGCTACAGATGAGTCCACAGACCTGAGCAAGGACACAGCACAGAGATGTGACTACAGGTGTCCAGTACTCAGCATTTCAGACAGAGAAACAAAGCCATGGAGCCTTGCTGCCCAAAGCCTCCCAGAGCTCGCCTCCATTCAACCTTAGTGTCAGATTGTAGAGCATATTATCTGCAAACTGGAGAAGAACTAGTACTAGAGAATCACTTTTTCCCCTGAGCAAAGGATGCACCCTGTGACCAGTCCTGGTGTTGGGGTGCAGGGGGCACTCATCAGAAGTCCAAGTTTGCCATTAACAGGAGGGCAAAACAGCAAAGAAGCTGGCAGGTTCCCCCTGCACACCCCACCCCAATGCATCACAGCTACACTGACAGCAGTATCAGGCTGCAGAGGACAGTGCTGGAAAATAAAAGGAAGACCTCTTCGTATTAATCTGCTAGAGAAGTACCACTCATACTTAGATGCCTAGACAGAAAAGGAATCCATTAAATAGAGTGGAACCTTGGTTCTCGATCTTAATTTGTTCCAGAAGGCTGTTTAAGAACCAAATTGTTCAAAATGGGAGACATTCAAGAACGGAGGTCTGACTGTATCAGCAGAACAAGTTGTCAGGTCGAGAACCAAAGATTTGTTCAACAACGAAGACATTTTTTCAGTGAACAACTTGGTCAAGAACTGAACTGTTCAAGATGGGAGACATTTGAGAACCAAGGTTTGACTGAACCATAAATAACCAAGGTGGCAAATCATCTCAGAAAGAAAATGAAATATCTTCAGAAAACAAACTTAAAGACATGTAAATATGTGATACAAGTGACAGAAAATTCAAGATTTCAGTTCTGTAAATACTCAACAAGATGTGAGAAAATACTACAGGCAATTTAATGCACTGAGAAAACAAATCAAGAAACAAAATGAATACTTTACCCAAAAGACAGAAATCTAGAAGGGCGCAGAGGGAAGAAGAAAGAGACTTGAGCATAAAAAAGTTACTCTATGAGAACGATCTGACTCCATCAGAAAGAGCAATGTAAGAATAATAAGCACCCCAGAAGAAGAGAGAGAAAAGGGAACAGACACCCTATTTGAACAGTTGATGAGAACTTCCCAAACCTATGGGAAGAGCTAGATCCTTGAATCCAAGAAGCAAACAGAACACCTAGTTACCTCAATCCAAAGAGGCCATCCCCAAGGCACACTGTAATGAATGACAAAGAAAGAATTCTCAAGGCAACCAGGGAAAAGAAGAAAGTACATATAAAGGGAAGTCCAGGTTATCATCAGACTTCTCAGCACAAACTCCGCAAACCGAAGAGAGTGGACCCAAATATTCAAAATACTAAAAGAGAGAAATTACCAGGCAAAACTAATATATCCAGCAAAGTTATCCTTTAAATATGAAGGAGAAGTAAGACATTTCCAGACATATAGAAGCTGAGGGAATTTATCACCAGCAGACCTCCATTGCAGGAAATACTCAAGGGGGTAATTCTACCTGAAACAAAGAACAAAAGGTCACAAACCTACAAGTAATAACACCAACAAACTTACATCAAAAACAAGGATAACTTGTGACAATACAAACATAAAAGAGGTGGGGGTAAAGGTGTGAATTTGCAAAGGAGGATGGAGATTAAATACATACAAAAGAAAAAGCACTATTGCATATACGAAACTCTCTTCATAAACCTAATGGTAACCACACACACAAAAAAAAACCCAAATTGAGACACATAGCTTAAAGAAAGAGGAAACAGACGAAAGTATGGAATACTATCAAACAAAAACAAGAGACATAAACACAAAGGAAAAGAACCAATGAAGGCACAGAGCTCAAGTAAACAAAAGGCAAAGTGGCTATAGGAAATCCTCATACATCAATAATTACCCTAAATGTACATGGACTGAAATCACCAATAGAGACAGAGAATAGCAGACTGCATCAAAAACAAAACCAACCATATGCTGCCTTCAGGAGACATACAAATGGCCAACAGATATATGAAAAGATGTTCAACTTCACTAGCTATTACAGAAATGCAAAATAAAAGTACAATGAGATACCACCTCACACCTGTTAGAATTGCTACTCTCAACACGACAGGTAATAAATAACAAGTGTTGGAGAGGTTGTGGAGAAAAAGGAACCCTCATTCACTGCTGGTGGGAATATAAACTGGTACAGCCACTATGGAAAACAGTATGGTGGTTCCTCAAAAAATTAAAAACAGAGCTACCATATGACCCAGCAATCCCTCTTCTGGGTATCTACCCAAAAAACTCAAAAACATGTCATCGCAAACATATATGCACCCTATGTTCATTGCAGCATTATTCATGGTGGCCAAAACATGGAGACAACCAAAGTGTCTTTCCATAAACGATTGATACAGAAGATGTGGTACCTAAATATACAATACAAGGGGGGAGCCAAAAAAACAGAATTTATTTATAAAAAGCTGTGTTATTTACTCTTAAATGTTTAAACTTCAGCCACCTTCAAAGTACTCTCCACTGATGCAATACACCTATCAAGGCTTTTTTCCCACTGCTCAAAACAGTTTTTGAACTTGTCAATTTTGATGCCTTCTAGTGCTTATGCCGTTTTTTGGTTCATCTCTTCCACATCAACAAAGTATTTCCCTTTGAGGACTTTTTCATCCAGGGAAACAAAAAAAAGTCACTCAGGGCAAGATCGGATGAATAGGGAGCATGGGGCACAGGGGTCACGCTATTTTCAGTCAAAAACTGCTGAACACTCAGCATGGTGCGGGCTGGTGTGCTTGTAAATCACCCATCATCAAATGGGCAAATGCACTGAAAGAGTCTTCAAAAAAATTCACTGAAGCCGAACTCAACCTCTCACAACAACACGTAGGAGGGGAAGCCTGTGTTACAAGGGGCCCACACTCCAGAAGATAATTCCATTTTTAGTGGGGAGTCTCCCACATATACTATGGAATACCACTCAGCTGTGAGAAACAAAAGATGAAATAGTGCCATCTACAACAATATGGATGGACCTTGAAAATATTATGCTAAGCAAAATAAGTCAGTCAGAAAAAGCTAAGAACCATGATTTCACTCACATGAGGGATATAAAACAAACTCACAGACACATAGGACAGTATGGTGGTTACCAGAGGGAAGGAGGGGAATAAAGGGTAAAGGGGGCCAAATATATGGTGATGGAAGATGATTTGACTTTGGGTGGTGGGCACATAATGCAATATACAGATAATATATCATAGAAATATATACTTGAAACCTACATGATCTCATTAACCAATGCCACCCCAATAAATTTAAAAATTAACATAATGCTCTATGAAAGAAAACATTTTATAATAAAATAATATGTATATTAGTATGTAAATGCTGCAGATAGCTACACCAAGACTCATGTACACACAGGGAGAGGCTGAATAGGTGGCACACTGTCCAACGATGCAATGATGCTATTAGGGTAATTTTCTAAAATGACAAAAACACTAGGTAACATTCAAACAAAACAAGGGAGAATCTTGTATCATCTTACACAGCAACCCACTGCTAAAAAATTTAGTGCCTGTTGTAGCCATTGAAGAGATGGTAATGTAATTATGCATATTTATGTAGTTGGGATCTAGGCTCAAGTCATTATAAACAGACACGAATTCACCTTCACAAACTTCTGGTAAGACATTTGAAAATCAAAAGGAATGAGGGAGAACCTTGCAATATGCAGGGCTTCCCTAAGCATTGCAGGGTATCTAGCAACCCTAGGCCTTCTCCACCCTAAATCCAAGAAACGCCTTCTGCTTCCAAGTTATTGTGACAACCAATGTTACCACAACTTTCCAACAACTGAGAAACAATACAATACATCTTGAAAATAAGTACCTATCTTCAGAAATACCAAGGAAAATTTAGGAATTTACCCACTACCATTTAAGGTCCCCTTTTACCTTGCTTCATATCACAGCTTACAGAGAAAGGAGAAATATAACCCATGAATTTATATGACAGGAAAGACTGGAAACAGTCATTAAAGTATGCTTCTCTCCAAATGTAAATGAACAAAAAAACAGAGGCTCAGCTGCCTACCACCACAAAAGCCCAACTCATGAGGCAGATGCTGGTGCAAAAAGAAAGAGGTTTTATTCAGGTGCTGCATTATCTCGAAGAATGGGAGACTCCCTTCCCAAAGCTTATCTCTTCTTTCTGCCATGGAAAAGGTCCAACGGTCCTCATGATAACCAAGACATAAGCCAGTGTCCAGAGTCCCTGCTCCAACTTAAAGTACAGTCCTTTGGAGCCTACAGGCAGCTGCTAAATGGTCATAGTCCCCATCCAGGTAGTTTAGCTTGTTCCCAGCAGCTGGTCATTTCAGGTTCCCTCCTGGGGCCTGTGTATGGAGCCCACACAGCCATGGGCCATGCGACTGCTAGGGCTGCAAAGTCAAATACTCCTGGGAGAGTACGCAAATGCACAGGCCAGAGCATCACTACCTGGGCAAGAGAGACAGAGAGACACCCTCCTGGAGGCCTTGGAGCATGTGGCCCATGAAGAAAACAGGCAAGTATACTGTGTAAGTCCAAGTCTTAACCCACAGCAAGAGCTTAGACTGTTTCTTTGTTCCCCTGGGATTATATTAGCTTGCATGTGGGATGGGCTAGTGCTTTCTCAAAATGACCAATCAACTTCCCAAACTTTTCCACACTTCAGGTGAGGCCACCTTCCAACCAGTCCCTTCTTTTCCCAGGCTAGACTGACAGGCCTCTCTGATCTAGCATCTCCCTCCCCCTATGCCATTTTGACACATGGGCCAACGTTCCCCTTGTCCCACCTTCAGTCTGGTACCAGAAGGAGAATAAGTGCTTTTCCTATCCAAATATCTTGCTAGCTTTATGCATACTCGGGCTTTTACCCATTGATCTTTCTAGCTTTCTGCCTCTCAATCTAAGAACCTCCCCATGCCATCATCTTGGCCTGGCGCAGAAGACTCCCAGGTATGTGGACAGACTTTCTACAGGTAACGCTAAGAATCTGGAGTTTCTATGCCAATGAAAAAGAGAAGAAAAGCCATGTGTTAAAAATAAATTACTGATTTTTCAGGTTACCAAATCTCTCAAAAATAACAAAAATTAAGAACATTTTCTGAATACATCCTTCCCATTTCTCAAATTTTTAAATCCTACATAACGGTTTTCACTTAGCTCCCCAAAATTATTTTCTTTGAAACAGATGAATGCTGCAGGTTTATAATGTAAACACAATGTGATCATGTAGAAAAAAGTTGTATTATCCTTAAATAAATATTTACCTGTGAATGACTAATCAAAGCAGTTTTACTTTCACTTTAGTATCATTATCTCAAACCAACAACCAAGAAATAATACTCGTATACAAAGAAAAAAATATACAGGGTCCAGCACAAATAACGCCCCTTTTTTATTACAAAAACTTTTATTACAAAATCATAAGCATGTAATTCTATGATGTAACAATATCACACTCAAGCATACCATATGACATTTTAGGTGAAATGTTCAAATTAAAACTATAAATTATTACACCCATATTATTACCCTACCAACCACACTCAAGTAGGCCTTACAGGCCTCACTTCTACCAGACCCTGTACAAAATACCTGTCCTAAACTCTACCCCAAACAAAAAAACTCTAACATACCATTATTTATATTTTTGACAATGAAAATACCTGTATTACAAACACGTATCTCATCCTAGACTTCACAAAACATGAAAAACTCAATATAAACAATGAAGAAACTTTACCTGAAAAAATATTTCCTTCAGTTATACTTTTTAAGATACTATAAAAATGAAGGACTAAATTTCTTCATCAGAAAATTTTGTAGCATGACGGAAAACTTAAGAGGTTAACGTGTCCAAATCCTTGTTTCAGAACAAAAAAAAATTGTGTAACAAAACTGACAATCTCTCTTATGCTGCCAGTACCAGAAAATAAAAATGCATGACTTCTCTTTTTTACCACAGGATTTAAAAACCAAATCAAAATGAAACATACAAACTAATATTCTTAAGCATATATAATGCAAGTTTAGCAGAAGGCAGCAGGTATCATGGCCTCAACACTCAAAAACAACTTCTTGCTCTAGCCAGTGTGGCTCAGTTGGTTGGAGCATCATCCTATAAACTGAAAGGTCACAGGTTCTATTCCCGGTCAGGGCACATGCCTGGGTTGCAGATTCAGTCCCTGGTCAGAGCACGTACATGAGGCGACCAATCAATGTTTCTCTCTCACACAGATGTTTCTCTCCACCCTCTTCCCCTCTCTTTAAAATCAATGAGCTTGTATGTCCTTGGGTGAGGATAAAAAAAAAAAAAAAAAAAGTTTCTTATTTGAAGCTTAGGGAAAGGAGATACTATATTCCTCAAGCACAATTTAGGTAATAAAAAGTTACAAACATTTTCCATGGGAATGTTTAATATAAAATACCAATATTCTTAGTCTTTAAAACTGAGCTGTCTCTCTTAGAATTTTGTAATGCTTACTAACAGTTAAGCAATAGTTACACAGATTCCCATGGCCAAGAAATTCTTGATGATTTGCTCTCTGCTTTTTCAGGGCAACAAATTATAATGTTCAAGCACCTCTCACAAGATAATTTTTAAAGTATGCAGTGATTCTTGAGAAATTTAGGTCCTCCTTTATTTAGGGTTATGAATGTGGCTGTATTAAACAGCTCCCAGAGAAAGAACAAAATTAAACATTAGGAAGGACATAATTACAACCAAAATTGGTTAATATGTCCTTATCCTTTTTTAATTTCTTCACAGTAAGAACTGGGTAGCTGATGAGACAAAGAAAAATCCTCACCACAAAACACTCAATAAAAAAAATAGTTACTGGTTAGCCGATTATAACTACTCGCTAAAATAGCCCACCCTAGGAACCTCTCCAAGGACAAAAAATCTATACTATCAACAAAAGAAACAAACAAACAACAAAGAAACACTGATCTTTTGACCATTTTCAACTAGTTCTTTCTTTCACTGATGTTTCTACTAAGGCTTACTATGTATTTCCAGAAATCTATCATCCTCGTATCCATTTCATCCTACAAAATATGATGTAGTTTGAAAAGAAAAATCCAGGAGAAAATAAATGTATTCTTTAAATATATTCTCTAAATCACTAAGTCACTTTAATTTTAATGTTATTTTAGGAATCCACTCACTCAAGAAAGCAAATTACCACCTCCTAAAGTTTTCACATTGCTTTCAGCTTTATTTCTAGTTAGGACAATTCACTAGGAAAAAATATATAATAGTGCAAAGTAGGTGCTCAATATTTGTTAAATCAATGAGTAAATATTAAATATTAAACATTAAAACTAGTATTTAAAAATAGATAAACAACTTCATGGCTTGCCAGAAAAAAAGGTGGCAGCTCTAATGATAAAATATCTGAGAATGCACAAACAAAAAAAATTAACAAAAGATCTCAAAGCAGGATTTTTATTCAATGGGCATGGATAAACTCATTCCAAAACTTTGAAGAAGTACTCTTTTGGCTTTCCAGAAGCTTTCCCTATTATTTAACATAACCTGGGCTAAATTTTGGCCAATGAAGTTTTTCTAGTCTTTTCTCATTACTTAATATTCTGAAGAATTAGTGTAATTTCCTAAACCATGGCAAAGAAGCAAAAGCCTTATTAACGTCAGAGACCATGACATTTTTTATTACACAAATAAACAGATAAAAGAAGGATATTATCTAAAGAATAATCTAGTCAAGACTGTAGTGGCAACCTCTTATCAGGGTCATAAAACTCCTTTAGAATTGTCTCTTCTGGAACATTTTACTCAAATAGTCGCAACATTCGGGTCTCTCTTTCCTCAACTAATATCTTCAGAGAGGCAGAAAACACTTTTGCTACACGTGGAAATATTATGACTGTCTCAGTGAACACCATTTTGATTAAAAAGACTGAACTGACAACCTACAATTATTCAATATCACTTATAAGGCTGACTTTTTCTCCAAAATTGAGAAAACAAACCTGATGCTTCAAAAACAGTAACTTACAATATTTCTTGCCAATGATAAAATTTAAGCTTTTAGGCAAAAAACAGAATTTTGAAAAACTTGTATCTCTGGGAAAATTTGAAAACTTTCAGAATCTGGTGAGCTTGAGAGTTTACCAATACTTAAAGACTTTTCTGATAAGACAGGAAACAATAATAAATGTGAATTTTTTTGAATTTGTCTAATAAAATGTGCCAACATTTGGAAGATCTACATAACTCAATGAACCAATGTTTTCTAAATTATCAATACACAATGTTACAAATTCAGGGAAAAGGATATGTATTGTTCATATGTATATTCATATAAACAGAACTATTCAAAGCACAAGACAGACCAATGCTTTGGAATGTAACAAAGTTTGGAAAGCTCAATGACAGGGCAAATAACTAAGAAATTACCACCTGCTGATGAAAATGTCCTAAAACGGATTATGGTTATGGTTGAAAACCTTGGTAAATTTACTAAAAAAATAAATCATTGAAGTATACACCTAGAACTGATGGGTTTTAAGGTATACAAAAGTACACCTTAATTAAGTGTTAATGTTAAAAAAAGATACAACCACTTGTCAAATTCTGGTGTGGTTTCAAAACAATCCACAATTATTTTATTTTGTTAAAGGTCTATTTTATTCTCATTCAAGAGAAAGGAAGGGAGAGTGAGAAACACCAGTCAGCTGCCTTCTACATGCACCCCAACGGGAAACAGGCCCACAAAAGGGCATGCGTCCTGATTGGGAATCGGTGCCCTTTCGGTTGTGGGACAACATTCCAACCAACTGAGCCACAGTGGCTAGGGCAAAATCCACAATCACTTTAAGAGGCTTCTGAAAACACTCCTGCCTTTTCTAACTACATATTTATGTGAGACCTTATTTTCTTCATATGCTTCAGGCAAAACAACAAATTGTAGCAGACCAATGAAAGTACTGAGTTGGCCAAAAAGTTTATGTTTTCTCCATAAAATAAATGACACATTTTTCATTTTCACCAATAATTTTATTGATTTGGATATTTTGAGTATGTCAGCTATCTCACACATGGTAGAACAAAGATTTTTCTCAATTAATGTCTCCATTTGATTGCTATCAACTTCAACTGGTCTACCTGACCATCTAGAGTATCGTACAGTAAGAAATCTCCAGCACAAAACTCCCAAACCTCTTTTGACACATTCCATCAGTCACAGCACCTTCTCCATACACTGCACAAATCTTTTTGTGTGTGTCAGCTGTGTTTTTACCTTTCTTGAAATAATAAAGCATAATATGCCAAAAATGTTTCTCATTTTCGTCTATCTTCAATATTAAAATGGCTACACAAAAATTCACCAATTTTGGACTTCCAGCCAAGATGGAGGTTTAAGTAAATACACTTTGCTTCCTTGCACAACCAATAGAAGGACAACAACCAAATTAAAAACAAACAAACAAAAAAACAGAACTGCCAGATAATCGAATTGTATGGAAGTCTGACAACCAAGGAATTAAAGAAGAAACATGCATCCAGACTGGTAGGAGGGGCGGAGACGGACAGCTGAGAGGACGCATAGCAAGGCGGCAGCTGACAGACCAGGCGGTCCCATATTCCCATGCAGATAAACCAGGAGGAACAACAGGGGAGCAAGACAGACCCAGTGTTTCAGCACATGGAAATAAAGCCTCAAAACCTCTGGCTATACAAATCTGGGTGGGGTGGGGGAGTGAGTGGTTGCAGCAGTGGGAAAAACTCCCAGTCTCACAAGAGAGTCTATTGGAGGGATCTACAGGGTCCTAAAATGTACACAAATTCACCCACCCAGAAATCAGCACCAAAAGGACCCAATTTGCTTATGGGTTAACACAGTGTTGCACAGTGCCACAAAACAGAAACGGGTTGTCTGGCCCTGGCGAATACCTAAGGCTCCGCCCCTTACAATGTAACAGATACACAAAGAAAAAGAAACATGGCCCAAATGAAAAAACAGATCAGAACTCCAGAAAAAGAACTAAACAAGGAGGAAATAGCCAAGCTCTCAGATGCAGAATTCAAAACACTGGTGATCAGGATGCTCACAGAAATGACTGAGTACAAACGCAAAATTGAGGAAGAAGTGATGGCTATGAAAGTGAAATAAAGGAAAATATACAGGGAACCAACAGTGAAGGAAAGGAAATCAGGATTAAAATCAACAATTTGGAAAAGAAGTAGTAAACATTTAACCAGAACAGAATTAAGACACAAGAATTCAAAAAACATAAGAGGCTTAGGAATCTCTGGCACAGCTTTAAATGTTCCAACATCCAAATCATAGGGGTGCCAGAGGAAGAAGAGGAAGAGCAAGAAACTGAAAATTTATTTGAAAAACTAATGAAGGAAAACTTACCCAAGTAGACATGCAAGTCCAGGAAGCTCATCGAGTCTCAAAGAAGTGGGACCCAAGGAGGAACACATTAAGACACATCATAATGAAATTACCCAAGATTAAAGATAAGGAGAAAGTATTAAAAGCAGCAAGAGAAAAGGAGACAGTTACCTATAAAGGAGTTCCCATAAGACTATCAGCTGATTTCTCTAAAGAAACCTTACAGGCAAGAAGGGGCTGGAAAGAAGTATTCCAAGTCATGAAAGGCAAAGACCTACATCCAAGATTGCTCTATCCAGCAAAGCTATCATTTAAAATGGAAGGGCAGATAAAGTGCTTCCCAGATAAGGTCAAGTTAAAGGAGTTCATCATCACCAAGTCCTTATTATATAAAATGTTAAAGGGACTTATCTAAGAAAAAGAAGATCAAAACTATGAACAGTAAAATGACAATGAACTCACAACTATCCACAACTGAACCTAAAAAACAAAAACAAACTAAGCAAACAACTAGAACAGGAACAGAATCACAAAAACGGAGATCACGTGGAAGGTTATCAGTGGGGCAGGGGAGGAGAAGAATGGGAGAAAAGGTATAGGGAATAAGAAGCATAAATAATAGGTACAGAATAGACAAGGGGAGGTTTAGAATAGTATAGGAATTGAAGAAGCCGAAGAACTTATAAGTGTGACTGATAGGCATGAACTAAGGTGGGGAGGGGTGGTGTGGAATGCTGGAGGGAAGGGTGGTATAAGGCATGGGGGATAAAGTGGAGAAAAAAAATGGGACAACTGTAATAGCATAATCAATAAGATATACTTTAAAAATTCACCAACTTTGATAACATTTTTTAAATGCATGCTGATATGACCGCTGATATGACCGTCAGCATACAATCTAACAAAATTGTTTCTAATGAAGTTAAAGACAACTAAGCACCACCAGAGCCATCTTATGGGAAAAAAACGAACAAACTTTTTGGCCAATGCAACAGAAGGTGACATGAGATTCTGCTATTTTCTATTAAGCAAGACATTAAAGAGACATGCAAAATGACTTTTCATTAAAAATGTTATTTATGTTTACGTTTAGTGGGTTTATTTTTAAATATATTAATTTTTTAATTTTCTATTTTATTCCCTAATGTGGCAAATATTGATAGGTAAAGCCTACAAAAACAAAGCTGCTTCGGACTCCTTAATAATTTTTTAAAAAGTACAGGTGTCCTGAAGCCAAAAAGTTTGATAATTACTGCTGAAGGGGACCATAAAAGTGCTGAGGGCTTATCCACATCAGAACAGTTATACCAGGATGATTTCAAAGCAAAATAGCTCCGTGCATATCACACACTCTGCAAGTATTTAAACCAACAACTACTCTTAAGAGACGGTATACAGTGTGCATGTCACGGCTGATCTTTTTTGCAGTCTACAAGGTCTCCACAGATGAAATGAAGCTGGATAGGTGTCATTTCAGCTCAGTATTCTTCACCAATTCTCAAAATGTAACAGAACTTACCATGAACCTATTAGGTAGAAAAGACTGCCAGAAAAAGACAAAAGGAGGTAGTTTTTTGTTTTATATTTTATTTATTTTTAGAGAGAGGGGAAGGGAGGGAGAAAGAAAGGGAGAGAAACATCAATGCATGGTTGCCTCTCATGTGCCCCCTATTGGAGACCTGGCCCGCAACCCAGGCATGTGCCCTGACTGGGAATCGAACCAGCGACCCTTTGGTTCAAAGGTCAGCACTCAATCCACTGAACCACACCAGCCAGGGCAAAGGAAGGTAGTTTCAGTAACCATTACTGCTAATAATATGGAAAAATAAAAGGAATAGATCTATGTTAAAAGGCTAACTTTCCAACTCCAGAAGGAAAAATGAGTATTTTTAGAAAAGCACATGGCAGCACAGAAAATGAGAAAAATACACATAGTTCATAAAAGCATTTCTTTTTTTTCTTTTAAATATTTTATAGTTTATGCTATTTCAATATTGTCCCAATTTCTCCCCCACTTCCCCACCTTCATTCAGCCCTCCCCACATTCCCAGTCAATCTCCACAACTTTGTCCATGTACATAGGTCATGTATAACAGGGTATAGCACAAATAATGCCCCATTTCATAAAAGCATTTCTAATCTTGTCCATAAAGGAAGAACTAAGTATTTTCAATATAAAGTTAAGCGTTTCCTTGCTGAATGCACTTTTTCTGCAATATTTTTCTTTTTAAAACATTTACTCCAAATTTCTCATTAATAGGTATGTGATCTTCAGGAACTTGCTCTTAACTAAAACAAAATAAAGGACATCTGTTACCAGAAGTTCATCTATCACAGGAATATAAACCATTATTGATCATTTTTAATGAATAGTAACTTTCAAGAACTGAAAAGTTCTTGAGTGAATCACAAGTTATTTGCCTTCAAAGAAAAATACCACGACAAAGACAGAAGACCAAAACACAAAAATTGCTGGGTGAGGAAATACATATAAAACGTACCATTTCATTTAATGGCTTCTCGCTTCCTCTCTACTCCTTACTCCCACAAGCGGAGACATATAGCTGGTTTTACTAAGTTAACCAGATCGGTACATTTCCAACATTAACAAGAATACATGTAATAACATCCCTGTGCATGTACATAAGGTCACAATCATTAGTCTCTTATTTCAAAAAGCTTATGAAAATTTTCTACAAAAATTGTTAAAACTAAATTCACCATTTCTTACTCTAAATCTAATTCTACTTTCTAATCTCTATCCATTTTTCATCACTGGTAAAAACATTTCCCCATGGTTCATTGTAGTCTTCTCTCTTGCCATCATAGTCCATATCCATATATTTCTTTGAAAATACCTCATGCATGTACACCTTCTTCTCCATTCCTAATATCAAAATTAATCCAGACCTTCTACAACAAAATCAACTGCTTTCCTTGCCTTCCTTCATTCAATCCACTCTGCTGACAGCAATATAAGCTGCTCCTAAATAGTATCTATTGTTATGTCATTCAAAATTCTTCTTTAAATAAGCCAGATTAATAAAAATATTACACCCTGGCTCATGTGGATCAGTAGACTGAACTCCAACAGAAAGGTCGGCAGTTCGATTCCCAGTCAGGGCATATGCCTGGTTTGTGCGCATGAGAGGCAACCCATCATTGTTTCTCCCCCTCTCCTTCTCCCTCCCTTTTCCTCTCTCTAACATATAAATTAATTAAATCTTTGGAAAAAATATTATGTACTTTTAAAGGATAAACTGAATTATATCTTAATAAAATTTCACAATGGGAAAGAGGGAGAGAGGAAGCAAGGGATGGAGGAAGCAAGGGATGGCGGGATAGAAAGGAGTGGGAAGGATGGGGAGAAACTGTAAATGGTTCTCCATGAAGTACCACTTTATTCCATGTCATTTCAGGCATTCTGAAGGACTGAGAGACTCAGAGCACTCACACAGTTGTCAGAGGCAACCTGGCCTCCCAGTAACTGACCCTAGTAGTGGTCAACGATTATTTTTTGACCTGACTCTTCCATCAAATAGATATGGTTTTGTGAGAAAATACACTCCTCCACACAGCCAAAACCTAAACCCCTAATATTTGCACTTATTTTTCCAGTGTCAGCCTTCCAAAGAAAATACCAAAAAGAAAGAGAAAAAAACTTCCTTCTACATGGTTGCCCATCAAATACACAAAAGAGTATAACTAAAATGTCACACATTTTGTCTTCTTTACTTCCCTCAACCATTTGTTATAAAGCATGGTTTCTAGTCTCCTCAAATACTCTTCTGGGTAGATAAAGCACCTGTAACATGTCAAATTCCAAAGCAGTATGATTTTAAAAAGTAAAATGGAACTACACCTGCCCTGATCAATATTTGTAGAACTAAAAACTAAGTTCAAATTCTGGCTTCTTTTGCCCAAGAGAATAAATAGTAGGTTTCCAAACATATTTAAGCTGATACCTGCAAAGTTACTGTAAATTAGCAAATCCCTAAAAACAATTCCACTTCATTGGTATGAAATCACACACTAGATTGCACTGTAAAATGCAAGATGACAGTAGAGGCAAAAAAAAAAAAAAAAAAAAAAAAAAGACTGCACTCCTCTGGAAAATTCTTATTTCCTCACAAATAAGCCTTCTCAGATATTTGCACATTTTTAATTGAATTCACTGAATCATTTTTCATAGTACTCCACTACATTTCAGATAAGCAAGCTTACCAACTCTACCAGAAGTCATTTTCCAAAACCACTTCTATAGCTGCGTATATGACAGGATCCAATGGACGGGTGGCTTAAATTTCTGTAAGTCACCCATGAACAAATTTTGCTTCTGAAAGTGACTGTTAACTCCCCTCAAAAAACATATATATACTTAACATCTGATTTAATTTTCTCAGGTCACGGAACTCCAAAAAATATCAAAACTATCTGGAAAATAAACTAGGCTACTGATTTATCCACAGTACTCTGAATAACCATTCATAATTCATCTCTATATTAAATCAGAATTATCAAACAGAAAAGTTAAATAGTTTAAGACAAAGACCCCAGATTTTAAGACCAGACTTTCAATGACCACAGCACAATTAGCAACCTCATGAAAAAGCTTAAATTCAAATAATAATGGCTTTATCATGTGACGAATCTAGGCACAACCTAAAATTACAAAAATATTAATAGTCACCTGTGTCCAAATAGAGGACAAATGATAAAACAAAGAATGACACAGTGTCAGTTTATCTTTTTCTATTTCTGACCTTGAAGTTCTCTTGATCCTTAAATAAATAAAGCCAGAATCAAAAAACCTGAATCCTGAATAAAATCAGACTCCAAAAATTAAAAAAAAACCCACAAAACATTAAACTCACTTGCCACACTATAATATTAAATACAATGTATTATGACTGCACGGAATTAATGAAAATACTTTAAAATAACTATTTTTAAAATAAGCTTCCAACTAAACTCAACATACAGAAATATTATAAGGCATAATAATAATAATAATAATAATAATAATAATAATAAAAGAAGTATGACAGTATCTTGTTAGATGTTGGTTAGAAAATAAAAAATATAAATCATCCAAAGCCTCAGCTTTGCCATTCAAGCAAGCTCATAGCTAGATTTTTATTCTTCATCAAGCAAACATACTAAAAGCCTTCCTCACGGTCCATTTTAAAAAAGAGAAAAGGCCTTTTCTGTTAAAACATACATTGTGCCATCTCCCAACCACCAATATTTGAAAGTTAAGTAACAAAAACCTTATGAGACACAAAAACAGTTGGGTATTTATTTTAGAAACACTTGTCTTGCCCTGGCTGGTGTGGCTCAGTGGATTGAGTGCAGGCCTGCAAACCAAAGGGTTTCCAGTTTGGTTCGCCGTCAGGGCACAGGCCTGGGTTGTGGGCCTGGTCCCTAGTAGAGGTTGCTCGAGAGGCAACCACACATGATGTTTCTCTCCCTCTCTTTCTCCTTCCCTTCCCCTCTCTCTAAAAATAAATAAGTAAAATCTTAAAAAAAAAAAAACCCACTCATTTAAAAGAACTCCTTAATAATGAACTATATTCATTAGGCAATTCTAACAAATGTGATTTGACATTTGATAGGATTCCAGACCAAGATCTCTGTGGTCCAAGCAGAACAAACATTTAGAATGTATCTAAAACCCCAGTCTCAAAAAACTGCAATGGGGAAATTTGTTTAATTATTGTAAATCCTATTAAGCCAACCTTCTTTGTAAAGTGGAAAATGTCTGATCTTGAGGGCCATGGAGGGTATAATGAATACAGAGTTTAATTGGGCCCACTGCTGGCTCACTATAATCTATTAATTAGCGACTGAGTTCTCTATATCTCATTGTAGTATTTCACTTTACTTTAAAATTGCACCCTTCATTTTTTGGACCAATGATATACAATTTTAGGATTGTGTGATAATTATAGTGAGTGCAGGAAGAACATATTCCTGCCAGCCCTGGTGTTTAATTAGGGCAAGGGGCGGAATCTAGATAAGGCAGTGTTCACCCTCCTTCAGCACATATGGGTTTTTTGGCATCATAGTCCTATGGGCTGCTTCACTTCCACTAGGCTGAAGTGCTGAGTCCCTACTATAGTCTTTTCAGAAGATTCAAATATTTTATCTTTGAATGTAGCTTGATAATTAGGAAGGAAATTGCCATTGCTTTTTATCCGCATGGCTTTTAAAGTATAGGCATTTTCTGAAAATAGAGAAGTATGCCAATAATTTTTTCCTTGTTAAAATGGACATTTCCAAGTTGCTTCATAATTAAAGCTATCTTTAGTGACAGACATATTTTCAGCATCATCAGAAAGGTACATTGGAGGCTAACTAATTCAGTGATAAAACCAGTAAACTCAACTCAACTTCTACCAAAATATACTTTTATTTATTTATAAAGAGACATATTTATATACATGCATATATATGCATGTATACACACTATACTTATATTTATACACATACACAATCCATTCCTAAAAGGTAGAACTTTTAAAGGAAAAGTATTCACGTATAATTTTTACACAATATTTACAAGTTATAACCCAGCCACTTTTTGGGTCAATGGACATTGTGATTTTTATATTAATGATACATTTGAGATTGGACAATACTCAATATAATGCATTATGATGCTTCATTGTCTAAATAAAGTACCTCATATTTGAGCACTGATACAGCACCAGTACATACTCCAAATTTATCAGTCTCTAAAAGAACCGAATATCCACCCCAGTTTCTAAGACCTAAGCTACTTGATACTTTACCACAAGACTAAATTAAGCTAACTCATTGCTTCTCTCTTGATGTTTACAATTCAACACCAAACTAGAAAAACTTTCAGAATGTACCATTATTTTATATTTAAAAATGATAAACTTTTCACATTGTACTTCACTTTCTACAACTTAAATTTTAACTGAAGAACAGTATTTCTCCATTCTGTTATCACATATCATCTGAGTGTTTTATCTTGAGCATCAAAGATTCTCAAGGTGAAGAGACACCAAAACCACCTGGATGGCTTTTTATAACTAAATATATCTAAGATTTTAAACACCTTTTTACCATACACACACTCCTACTAAAGGTCACAGATAATAATCATTATGTATAGGAGCCTGTCACAGCCCTGAGGCATAATATGGCAGGAAAAAAGACGAGAAGCACTGAGCCAAAGGTAAGTCTGGGGCTTTAACACACAAAACAATCTAACTCCATACCTTCTTCAAGAAACCAAAGCAGTAGATCTTAATGCCTGAGCTGAGTGTTAGTAGTAGAAGAGCAAAACAAGCAACAGTAATCTTACATTAGATTTACTTCATCGGAGACAGAAATCATTTGTAATTCCTTACGAATCATTTGTAACTTCTTAGCATCATTTATGAACACTGCAGAAATCCAAGTAAGTTTATTACTTTCTTCATAACTTTTATTTATCTAACCCAAAAATAAAATCTAATACCAAGAATGAGGTAGCAACTTTAAAATTCTCCCTTAATAATATAGAACTTTTTTAAGAGGGCAAATAATTCAAACTTACAAGTTTAAGAAAAGTTTTTAAAGTATTTTAAACATAAGGCATGATTAAGATTTTAATTGCTGCAGCTTGAATATGATTTGTCCACAACTTTGTACTTATATGTTACTGAATATAACATGTCTATGGCCAAAACAACAATTATAACCTGGAAGTGGGCAGAAAATAACAAATGAGTGTTTCTTATATCTAATAAGACAGCACTTAGCTCTTGAACTGCAAAGCCCAGAATTATAATGCCTAGTTATCTCATTTATTTTCTAGAAGCAACTAATCACACCAAGTTGCCTTTCTTCCACCTTAAGTTTGTTAAAGAACTAAAAACAAAAAAAGTTACATAAGCATTCTGAAGTTAAACTATCATGAATGTCCACAGAAAGAACAGCTCCTCATTGTTGTCAAGAAGAGACAGCAACCAAAAAAAAAAAAGAAAGAAAGGAAAAGAAAGAAAAGAAAAATTCAAGGCACAGGACCAAATCTGAAAAAGACCAAGAAACAGAGGACAGAACATTTTAAATTAAATAATCAACAGGAAGAAGGCTGAACCAAGAAGGGAAAAACCTAAGAAGGAAAAAAAGAATGGCTCCATTCACTTACATACATGAATTCAGAGAGTAAAGGTAAACATACATGTAAAACTAACCTGGTTTTCCTCCTGCACAACTCTATAGTGTTCCTTCCAAATAGTGATTTTGGAAGCTTCATCTTTTCTGAGGGCTCGTTCTTTCTTCAACTCTGGGCTCCAGAAGGTCTTGATACTATTCATTGAAGAACTTAATTTGCTCTCCTTTACTTCCACATCCTTCCGCAAGAGATCGTTTTCCCTTAATACTTCTTTTAGCTGTGTCTGCAGATCCATGATTGTGTTATCTCTTGCCTGACGAAGAGAGTGAGGAACAGTAGATGCCATACTCACAGGAGGGAGATGATGCTCTCCAAATGCTATGGTGTCACTAGCAACCCCACTGCTAGCTATATTGGGACTACTGCCCATAGCAGTCATCCTAACACCGTAAGGCAGACGTCCCCCAGAACGGCCAAGTGTCATGGTGCTTTTAGGTGTTTCTGAACCCACATTTTCATGGTCACTTAGGTACATAGGGCCAGATGTGGCATAGGCAGCATTTAAGGACTGGATATTCTCCATTGAAAGGGTTTTCCCACTGCCACCTCCAACACTGCTTCCAGAACTCCCTCCTGTACTATTGGTTCGACGATGACCCAAGCGAGGGGAACGTGGAAGCCTAGGTGAACGCCCAGGGCTCTGGTTGCTTGGTTCCACCTTCCCAACTGAGCGAGCACTCCCATACATGGTTACAAGACGAATTTAGGTCCAGGAAAGGTATGGAACTCCTTGAGGTTTCTCTATGGCTGTAAGTCTGCTTAAGGCTAATCAGAAATAACAGGTCCTCAGCTGTCCAGTCTTGAAGAAATATCTTACACCATATCTGTAATGAAAAGACCACACAGTAAATCCTCCAGTAATAACCATTTCTCTTCCAAGAAACTGTTCATTACCTGCACTGAGGAAGATCTCCCTTCTACCCTTTATTTACTCATGCATTCAAAATCTGTATACAGTACAATTCATTTAATAGAAAACATCATTCTAAAAATATTTCACATGTCCAAAACTGAATAATGAAACCATACCCTGCAAGGAAAAGAAAAAGTGATTGACAAAGAAAAAATAAAACTGTTTGACTACCTGACTTTCTACCTGGAAAACCCAAGACTATCAAATGAAAAATTATTAGAACTAGTAATAAAACTCAACAAATTTGTTAAACACAAGATCAACATATAAGTAGTAACACTTTCCTGCACATCAATAATATTAGAAAATACAATTTTTAAAAAATCCATTCACAATAACCATAAAAACACTTCAATATAAATCTAACAATAATATGCAAGCATTTTTGGAAAAAAATTACAAAACTTTGTCCTGGCTTGTGTGGCTCAGTGGACTGAGCACCAGCCTATGAACCAAAGGGTCGCTGGTTCGATTCCCAGTCAGGGCACATGCCTGCGTTGCAGGCCAGGTCCTCAGCAGGGGATGCATGAGAAGCGATCACACATTGATGTTTCTCTCCCTCTCTTTCTCCCTCCCTTCCCTCTGTCTAAAAATAAATAAATAAAATCTTTTTTAAAAATTACAAAACTTTACTGAAAGAACACCTGAGCAAAAGGAAAGATATCCATGTTCATGGATGAGAAGACAACACTGTAATAGTGTCTGTTCTTCCCCAACTACTTCAAATCCCAATGAAAATCTCTACAGGATTCTTCACCTAAGCTGACCCTAGAATTCAAATAGAAAAGTAAAGATACAAGAATAACCGAAACAACCTGAAATGAAAGAACAAAGGAATACATCCCCTGAATAGAAAGATAAATTACAGGTCCACAATCCTTTATTTGCCATTCAAAAATCCAAAAAGATCTGAAAATAAACTTTTTTCTTTTTAATTCACTTAGCAGCAAAACCTGACCTGACCTCAGGCCACTTATTGTTAATATGAATCTCACTTAGTGTGATTAGTCTTACACTTCACTGAAAAAACAATGAGTAGGATTACAGGATACTGCCTACTGGGTACTACTGGGAAAAAATCTGGACTCCAAAATTCGTATCTGACCCCCAGGATTTATTATAAGGACTTAGAGCCTTTTAAAGCTATAGAAACTAAAAATGTATAGTACCGGCCCAGGAATAGTCTAAATTATGTATGTGAGTTTAGTATATGCTAAAAATAACATTTCAAATTCAAAACACTGAAGAAAGGACAAATTATTCAATAATGGGGTCTGAACAACTGGTACCCTTGTAAAAAATAAATCACATCCCTACTTCACACAACACACAGAAATAAATTCTATGCACATTAAAAACATAAATTTAAACACTACTAAAAGTATTAAAATAAATCTCAGGATACTATCCTGTGAACCTGAGTTAAGGCAGGGCTTCTTAAATAAGAAACAAAAAGCAAAACCATTAAAAAAACAACTAATACATTTAATTATGTCAAAATGACAAAATATTATACAAAAAAAAAACACTATAAGCAAAATTAAAAGGAAAACCAAAAACTAGGTAAAAAAAATGTATAGCATGTGTATAATAGATCTGTAAACAAAATATATAAAGAATTCCTACATGGGCCCTGGCTGCTGTGGCTCAGTGGATTGAGCACCAGCCTGCAAACCAAAGGGTCACTGGTTCAATTGCCAATCAGGGCACATGCCTGGGTTGCAGGCCAGGTCCCCAGTATAGGGCACGTGAGAGGCAACCACATATTGATATTTCTCTCCCTCTTTTTCTCCCTCCCTTCCCCTGTCTAAAAATAAATAAATAAAATATTTTTTAAAAAGAAAAGAATTCCTACATGAGAAATGACAAATTTGAAACAAAGATGATTAGAAAGGAGGGGAACTTACATTGTAAGGGGAAGTTGAGGGGAAGAGGGAATGTTTGTGAAGGCTTTGATTTCACTTATAAATCTTTATACTCATACTACAATAAAGCTTTAATTTTAACAAAGGAATATATTTGTATTCTACAAGTATAATTAAAACAAATTTTAAAAACATTTATCACAGCTATCCTACTTGCCACATTTCTCTCAAAGATAAATCAATACAGATCTAAAGTAGACCTCTGTGATTTCTACTATCATTCTATCAAAGAACTGGCTTAGGTCAAATAACAAGATTTCAGCATATTAAGTAATACTTTCCAAAAATCCACTGTTGTGTAGAATTGACCTTATAAGTACTCCTTCAGTAAATATGCTATCCAAGTAAATCACATGGTCTATATATCCTAATCAGATTTTAAAGTGTCTGCCCTGGCCAGGTGGTTCAGTTGGTCCCATACACCAAAAGGTCGAGGGCTCAATTTCTGGTTAGGGCACATATCTAGGTTGTAGATTCAATCCCCAGTCGGGGCACACACGAGAGGCAAGTGACCCATGTTTCACACATGGATGTTCTGTCTTTCTCATTCTCCCTCCCCACCCCCACCTCAGGTGACAATTTTAAAAACACAGGTTAAAAATCTTCAGAAATACTTGTATGAATACAATGGCAGTCTCAATTCTACTGGGTTGGCCAAAAAGTTCATTTGGTTTTTTCCATAAGAGGGCTATAGTAGCACTTAGTTGTCTTCTTCAACTTCATTCATAACAATTTTGTTACACTGTATTGTGATAACTGTCATATGTCACCATGTGTTTAAATAAAACTTATCAAAATCGGTGAATTTTTGTGTAGCCATTTTAATATTGACGATGGGAGAATATATGAAACATTTCCAGCATATTATGCTTTATTATTTCAACAAAGGTTAAAAACGCAACTGAAACACAAAAAAAGATGTGCACAGTGTATGGGGAAGGTGCTGTGACTGATCGAACATGTCAAAGGCGGTTTTTGTGAGGTTTCATGCTAGAGATTTCTCACTGGCGATAACACTCCACAGTCGTTTAAGTTGAAGTTGATAGTGATCAAATCAAGACATTAATTGAGACCAATGTTATACCACGCAGTAGATAGCTGACATACTCAAAATATCTAAATCAATAAAGTTTTTGGTGAAAATGAAAAATGTGTCTTTCTTTTACAGAAAAAACCTAAACCGATTTTTTGGCCAAACTTATATATAAGGGATCCAGTAAAGATAACACTAAGGTAACAATAAGCAGAACAGGAAATAGAACCTGAACTTTTAAGGTTTCATTAGAAATAGCAAAATTACACCAAGTTCAGAAACTACAACATTCTAATGTTAGGAAATTCCTTTCCAGGGCTAACCTACCTCATGAAATAAAAATTCCTTTTCATGGTAAATCTGGACTGTAAGGTAGGTGACAAGTAATAATAATCTACATATTACTATTTGAATGAATTCTATTTCAAGATCAGAGAGATGCAAAGCTTTTTTTTTTCATAAGTAATCTGAATACTGCTTAAAATAAGACCCATTTGTTATCCAGAATCTCTGGAATGATAATAAAAGCTAGCATTTATTTAGTGAGTGTATACCATATGCCAGGTACTGTGGTAAGAGTTTTATAAGATTTAATTTACTATTTATAAGCCCCCTATAATACAGGTACTGTTAGTATGTCCATTTTACAGATGAAGAAAGTAAGGCCTATATTGTTAAGTGACTTATCGAAAGTGTCACGTAACTCTTCAGTGTAGGGTCAAGATTTGAATTAGGGCACCTAATTCCAGAGCCCTGGAGGCTCTTTACTACTATGCTTAACCACCACCATGTGCTGATGTTAACATCTCAAATGTCCACAGGACATTGAAGGTTTCCCCAGTTTCAACACAGGGTGTCCTGCTAATCTGGTTCTAAACCTAAACTTTAGGGTACATATCAGGTTTCCCAGGTGTAAAGCTCAAACCATCATATTTATCTTCTAAAGATGGTGTACAAAGGGAGAGAAAACAAAGTAAAACCAATAAAATAAGGAGTAATTAATTCAGTCTCAGCCACCATATCGTAACTTTAAGCTGCCACATTCAATTTAAAAATTCCCAAGTGTGCTTTGTGAAGAACTCTATTGTCATGTAGTCAAGTAACTAAATCACTCTGAATAGGCTAAGATTCAATAACAAAAATTCACACCAAGTTTTCAGTATTAGCAGGGGCATTCTAATGTTCAAGTCACTTGCAGATCCAAAATGGCATTTGCATGTACAGTCTTTGTTATTATCAGAACTACATTCATTTATACAATAAGAGGAGAAAATTCACTAGTTCTGTCTAAAGCCCTCAAACTGGCTCTTTAATCTCATGAACTTCAGGGAAGACAGTGTTTAAAAAAATAACTTTCTTTTAACAATATGCCAGAAACACAACCACAAAATAGTAATTCTTCCACTTTGAACACATGATAAAAAATAATTTTGACCAAAAAAAGACAAAAGGTATTCTGTATGATTCCACTGATATAAAATTCTAGATCTAATCTATTATGACAGCAAATCAATTTGAAGCTGGGGATGGAGATAAGGGGGAGGAGTCAATCATAAGGGGGTAGGAGGAAACTTTTGGGGTGATGAAAATGTTCCACATTTTAACGTTGGCTCATCAAACTACATACTTCAAATATGTTCAGTTTATTGTATATAAATTATATCACAAAAGTTTGAAAAATAATTCCGCATTCCAAACTCCCTTGCCTGTGATTAATTTCCCCCCAACACACACACACACACACACACACACACACACACACACACACACACACCCTTCACTGACTATACACCTCGAATCCTGATTGCTGCTGGAGAAAATCATGCAGCTGTTCAGTTTGAGTCCACTGTGTTGCCCCCCCAGAGTCCTTAAGTCCCTCAGCTTCCTATCCAATATTTTGTTAGTCCCTTGCTATCTGTTGTGGTGGTTGTTTCAAACCTTCTCCCTCTGCCTATGAAACAGAACATGAGGTGCTTAGCTCAGAGATAAAGAACTTTATTACTCACAGCACAGCAAGCAGTATAACCATCAGGTTTGCACTGGCTCCCTATTACTCCCAGGTCCCACAGGTGACATAGAGTGACCCATGTAGGTGCTACATATGGAGTGGGTTTTCATCACAGTTGAGGAACAATGAGCTTAGGGTATCCACCAATTTTATAATAAGCAGTCAATAAGCCTGTCTCACCCAATGGGAGACATTACCTCATCCACCAAGGTGGCTTGCGGCAAACACATTCCTGAGAACAGCCCAGGTTGAGAGCAGTCAGGGCATTGCAGTCTTAGCACACCCAGCAAGGCACGCAGGAAAGAAGAGAGCATGGAGGACTCACTCTCTTGACAAGTATTTGTGGTAGTTTTAAGGTATTTCCATTAATTCTTTGATACTCCCTTAAGAGAGGAAGCAAAATTCCTCTCTCTGAATATATACTAGACTTAGTGATTAGCTTCTGATGATGTATCATTTCCAACACTACCTCACAAAAGACAATGGGGCTTCTGTCTTGGCCACTCTCTTGGAGGATTTAGCTGCCAGACTGTAAGGATATTTAAGCTATGTTACAGAGTGAGCCACACAATGAGGAACTGAGGCCTCAGGCCAAGAACCATGTAACACAGCTTGGAAAAGTATCCTCCAACCCCAGTCAAGCACTCAGATGACTGCAGACTGAGCAGACATCTTGACTGCAACCTCATGAAATACCTTGAGCCAGAATCACTCAGCTACATTCTGCATCAAAACTGAGATTTTTTTAATCCAGTAAGTTTTGAGGTAACTTTTTTATACAAGAGATAATTAATACAGTGCTGTTTCCTAAACCTCGTTCCAGGTGTGCATATGCATACACATGTGCGTACTGAACCACAATTTAAAATGTGTTTCTTTTTTAAAGGTTCTAGACAATTCTCAACACCACTGCCAGAATCATTCTGTAATATAAAGATTCTCCAAGTGGGTCAGGAACTGCCATAGTCTCTAAGACCCTTTCTAGAGATCCATGAGAGCAAAACTATTTTCATAATACGATGACATTATTTGTCTTTTTCACTATACATTCTCACAAATGTACAGTAGTGTTTTCCAGAGGCTACATACAGTAGGACATGTGGTATCATCTCACTGATAGCTAATGGAATGTGTGCTTGTGTACTGCTATGTATTAAAATTTTCTCAGCTTTACTTTCTAATATAGTAAATAGTAGTAGATATAGGCTACATAAACAAATGTTATTTAGGGTCCTCGTTAATTTTTAAGAGTGTAAAGGGATGCTGGAACAAAAATGTTTAAGAACCACTGCACTAAAATTTAAATATGACAATCTCACATACACTAACATGCCTTTAGTTGGCTTCCTAAAATAACAATCTCTATTCCTTAGCTGTGCATATGAGATTTTTCATGATTTGGGCTCTGTCTACCTCTCTTTAGGCAGGCTACTTCTGAAAAACTCGCCTTAGCATGTGACAACCACGATCAAGTACCTAAAATTTACTAAAATACACTCTCTCGCTTCCATGACCATCCTCTTCCCCATCAACTACTTACTACTTATTCTTCCAAACTAAGTTTAATAGTCACAATCCCACACAAACCCTTAAATCCCTCAATCTAATTTAGGTGCCCCTCTTATGGAACCAGGATCTTTTAAAATAATGTACTTACTATGTTTTGGTTAGTAACTTCCTTAAAGGCAAAGGAATGTCTCATCTGCAAAACCTAACAGAGTGCCTAATACAAATCAAGTAGACAATAAATGTTTGCTGAATCTACAAGTTAACCTAAATCCAAATGATTTAATGATTTAAAAATCATTAAAGATAGTTTATTATACATTCAGAAGGTGGTAGTAATCTTGAAATTCATTTATAGAAAGTGCTATTAAATGCAATGTAAAACAAATATAATGAAAGCCTTTCATCATTTCCTTTATTTTAAAAAACTTTATTTTTAACTGTAACCAAATTCCATGTATTGACAACCTCCTTCTCTATAAGTAGTGCTATATATTTTTGAACTCTAAAACTATGCCCTGAAAATCATAGAGAAACTTACTGAATGGTCGAGACTTCAATTTTTTAAAAAATAAACTGTTCTCACAATGGAATACTACCCAGCAGAGAGAAAGAAGAAGCTTATACCCTTTGCAGCAGCATGGATGGAACTGGAGAGCATTATGCTAAGTGAAATAAGCCAGGCGGTGAGGGACAAATACCATATGATCTCACCTTTAACTGGAATATAATCAACAGAAGAAAAAAGCAAACAAAATATAACCACAGACATTGAAGTTAAGAACAATCTAACAATAGCCAGAGGGGAGAGGGGAAGGGATAGCGGGGAGACATGGACAAAACCAAAGAGGAGGGTGGAAACAGGAGAGGGAGGTGGATTTGGCTGGGGTGGGGTAGAGAGGCAGGGAGAAAATGAAGACAACTGTAACTGAACAACAATAAAATAATTTTAAAATTAAAAAATAAAATAAAATAAAAAATTATAATTTGGGGGCTTTTCTATTTTTACCAAAGAAGCATTCTTAACTCAAAAACAGCCTAACGGTCTCAAAACACTGGGTTTTCTGATTTAGAGAAGGCACAGATTTTTCTCAGAAAGTCAAGAAAACTAAAATTAATTCCATTTTGGTAACAAACACTTATAAGCAAAGCTTTTTTCATATATACAAGATAATCAACATTTAAAGAGACTGGGTTTATTTTTTAAACGATAAAATCATTTTTTAACTTTCCCAAATGAAGTGAAATATCAAAAGTTAAAAATATAATTCCAAATTAGGAAGCAATAGTGCTCAGAATGCATGGACGTCGTACTTTTTTATATTACATTCCTTAATAAGGTTGCCCTTTGTATTAAGGCATATTAGTAACACTGTGTGCAAGTATGAAACTTAAAATGTGACCTGAAATCTTTTCTACAGAGTAAGTATAAAACTGTGCTGTAACCTAAGGGCAATGCATAAACCTTAAATACATTTCATCCTAACAAGCACCCTGCAAAATAATTCTTATTGTGCTCCTGAGACTTAGTCACGTAGTGACAAGTAGAAAAGGCTTGGACAGGTTCAGCTCCACTATTTAAATTGATTGCGTTCAACAAGTGACTATTTCAGAGCCTCTGTATTTTCATCTATGAAAGAGACATAATATCTTTTTCAAAGGATAACTAAAAAGATAAAACCAGTAAGTAAGTATAAAATATCTGGTTCTTGACAGGTTTTCAGTAAGTGTCAGTCATTACACTTCGAGGAATTTATCTTACATGTATTTTCATAAAAGTGGAAAAACAGTAAGAATAAACTGCAGAATTCTTTGAAATAACAAGAGTCTGATAATAACCTATACAAGTATGGGGATAATGTGTAGCTATTAAAAAGAATAAGGAAGTCTGTATGTACTGGTAAGAAAAGAAATACAAGATATACAAGATGCAATTTTAAAAATATAAAAAGGATACAAGAATTTGTGGGGAAATTTTTACATTTTTCTTTTCTGTACTGAGGTTTTAATATGAATTACTTTCATAACTTAAAAAGTAATTATGGATCCACACTTATTTAGACTACTCATCTTTGACAAAAATGCAAAGGCAATACAGTGAAGAAAGGCAATTATCTGAACAGTACATTTTCATGGCCACTGGAGTCCATTCTTGCATTGCGTAATTACTTCACGTGAAGACAGGAGGCAGCTTCTCCATGATTCTCATAGGCCTCTGTTCTCAATGGGAATCACAGAAGAGGAAGCTTTACTGGAACAAACTACAGATGCTGTTTTTCTGAGAAGCACAAATAGTACTCTGTCCTCCCTCCTCCACTCTTCCAAATTGCATTCATCCTCAGTGTTCACCTCAGCAGATCTTAGTGGCTTATCCAATGGCAATCCAAACTTCCATTCCTATTGGTCCTAAGCCCTTGAAAATTATATTCATCTCATGTGTCCACTGGGGCAAGAGAGTACTGAAAGGTACCCAACTGGATCACGTACATTCTACTATGTGCATTAATCCCTGCTCCCATTATGTTCATAACAGAGAGAAATTACAATCTAAGTGTCGAGCAATGAGGCATCAGCCATGTAAATTAAGGCACAACTATAAAATGGGTTATGATCTGTAATGGGTGGAATAGTGTCCCCCCAAAAACTCATGTGCACAGACTTATGTCACCTTATTTTGAAATCGGGTCTTTGGAGATACAACCAAGTTGAGTTCATATTGGATTATGGTGGGTTCTAAAGTCAATGACTAGTGTCTTTCTATGAGAGATTCAGTTACAGACTCACACATGAGAAAGCCCATGTAAAGGTAAAGGCAGAAATCAGGTGATGCAGCCAAGCCAAGGAGTACTAAGTATTGCCGGGAGCCACCCGAAGCCAGGAAGAGGCAATGAGGGATCTTCTCTAGAAACTTCAGAGGGAGCAAGGCCCTGCCTACACTGATTTTGGACTTCTAGCCTCCAGAACTGTAAGAAAATAAATTTCTGTTGTTTTCTGTTATCAGGTTTTTAGTATTTTGTCACAGTAGACCTAGAAAATTACTGTCTCATTGTAAGTGATGATGTGGCTCTATACTTAATTATAGAGAAAGATGTTTGTGATCTATTCTCAAACCAAAGGGAAAAAGAAAAAGTTATAAACACAGATCCCACCTGCAGGTTGTTTTGTTTTGTTTCATTTAGGTTATGGTAGAGTATACAACTCTGGATAGTAAGGTTTCTGGTGACCTCACTGTCTCTCCAAATCAACCATTTTTCTAGGAGCACACACTGTTTTTATAATCAGGACAAAATAAAACTATTTGAGGACAGGTGGTTTAAAGATATAAAACAGAAAGGGTATATTGCCCTAAGTTAAGGCTCTGGATACTAAACGCCCACTACCACTTCTAGAATAAAGCCAGAATGATTTCCTTACAGCCAAATTCAATGGATTCTCTTTACTTCTACTGCTTCTGACCTGCTGACTTCTATCTTGGGCCTATTACTGCTTTTCTGGTTTCCCTACTGTCTCTCCAAGACAATTCCTTTTTCATACATTTTACTGACTCCTCTTCCTCTGCCTACCTTTAAAACACTGGTGTACTACTTTAGAGCTCTGTCTTCCAACACGGTCCTGTCTCCTACTATTTTACTTTCCCTGGGCAATCTCATCTACAGCCATTGTTTCAACTGGTTTCAACTATTAACTACTTTAGGTAGGTACGTATTTTAGTTTAGGTTTTCTTAATCAATATTCCCAACTCTGGCTTCTCCCTTGGGCTGCAGACTTACACGACCAACTTACTCACTACACATATCTGCCAAGATTTCCCAAAGGCAACTCAAAAGTTCTACCTAAAAGCATATTTTCCCTAAAAAAAATGCCCCTCTTCTCCTATGTTCCCTAGTTTGATAGAATTCATTTTGACTCCTTTTTCACTCCTCTATTCAACTCCCATTAACTAATCAGCCACTGTGTACCATCAATTGTTCTCTTTCTAATATACTTCTTTCAGCTCCCTCCAACTACATCCTCATCCTGTCTAGCCAGTACTATCATAGTGTAATCTCCTAAAGAGCCTTTTGCCCAAACAGTCTTGCCTCTTTCCAATCTTTTGATGGTTCTTAATTTTTATTTTCCCAGCCCAACATATTTTAAGGGATATGACACATATCTTCATCAATAAGAGCAGTTATTTTGATATACATTATTAAACTGAGAGTAGGGACATATTGGACACTCCAGAAGCCAAAGGGTCATTTTTCCTTTGATCAAAGTCTCATATTCTAACACCTTCTGTTTTTCTCTCTCCATGCCCCACTGAGAATCACTATACTTTGCATGCTTTTTCATTTTCGCTCCAGCATTTTTAACTGATATAATTCACATAAAATAAAACTCACCATTTTAAAACATACAATTCAGTGATTTTTAGTATATTCTGAATGCTGAGCAACCACACCACTATCTAATTGCAGAATACTTTCTTCACAGCAGAAAGAAATCCTATGAACCCATAAGCAGTCACTCCCCATGTCTCACTGGCCAGGCCCCAGCAACCATATACTTTCTAACTTTCTGTCTCCATGGATCTACTTACTCTGGACATTTCATATAAACAGAACCAACCATCCAATATGAGCCTTTCTGTGTCTGGTCTCTCTCATTCACTGAAACATTTTCAAGGTTCATTCATTTTGTAGCATGTATCAGTAGTTCACTCTGTTTTATGGCTGAATGACATTTTGTTGTATGGATGGTCTACATTTTGTTCACCTATTCATCAGATAGTGGGCATCTGGGTTGCAGCAGTTCTGAATACTACTATTGGGTTGGCCAAAGAGTTTGTTTGGTTTTTAAGTAAATATAAAAAACACATTTTTCATTTTCACCAATAACTTTAGTGAACGACATATTAACAGTTTTGTCCCACTACATTGTGCCATCTTTCAGGCAACTTCATAATTCCATCTTCCCAAAACTTTTTATCTTTTTGAGCAAAGGACGATTCCAGGTACCTTTTGAAGTCTTCCAGGGAACTGAATATTTTTCCATTAAGAGAATTTTACTAATTCTGTTGACTAATTCTGTATGCTTTTTGTGAAGTGCTGCTTTCACTTGGAACTAATCATTTGGTTTTCCAAAAGGAGCTCATATTAGAAGACTCCCTTCCAACCCCACCATATACACATGACCTTCTTTGGATAAAGAATGCCTTTGGTGTGGTTGGTGGTGATTCATTTCATATGCCCCACAATCTCTTCCACTCCACATTATTGTCAAGTATCCACTTTTCATTGCTCATCACAGTTTGTTTTAAAAATGGAACATTTTCCATATGTTTAAGTAGGGAATCGCATACAGAAATGCAGTCAAGAAGGAATTTTTTCACTTAACTTATGTGGAACCCAAACATCAAAGCCATTAACATAACCAAGCTGCTGTAAATTATTTTCAACACTGACTTGGGTATTTTGAGTACATCAGCTTTCTCCTGTGTGGTGTAATGTTGACTGTGCTTAATTAATGTCTCAAGTTGATCACTATCAACTTCAACTGGTCTGCCCAAAGTCCATGGAGCACCGTCCGGCGAGGAATCGCCAGCACCAAAGTTTGCAAACCACTTTTGGTATGTTCTATCAGTCACAGCACCTTCTCCATACACTGCACAATCTCTTTTTTGTTTCAGTTGTGCGTTTACCTTTCTTGAAATAATGAAGCATAATACACCAGAAATGTTGAGTATGTTCTTCCATCTTCAATATTAAAATGGCTACACAAAATTCACCAATTTTAATGGTTTTTTAATGCATGCTGATATGACAGCTGTCACAATATAGTCTAAGTAAATTTTTTGAATGAAGTTAAAGACAAGTAAGCGCTACTAGAAACATGGTATGGAAAAATGCGAACAAACTTTTTGGCCAACCCAATACTGACAGCAAGTTTTTGTGTGGACATATGTTCGCAATTCTGTTAGGTATATAACTAAGAGTGCAATTGTGTGGGCTTATAAAAACTCTTTAACTTTTTAAGGAAATGTCAAACTGTTTTCCAAAATAACTGCAACATTTTACATTCTCATTAGCAATGTTTGAGGGTTTCTAATTTCTCCATATCCTCATCAACACTTGTTACTATCCATCTTTTTTATTATATCCATTCTGGTGGATGTGAAGTGTTATATTATTGTGGTCTTGATATTATGGTTTTTCATTTAAATAATACTATTCAAAAAGTTTGGAGCCAAATATATTTGGTGTCCATTTTGGTGTTAGATGGTGTTAATATACTTAACCTGTCACATTAAATATTACAATTAAATGAGTAACACATGTATGTAGAAATAAAAACTCAAAAAATAAAAAGTCTCCTATCCCCTCAGCCCTCTTGGTTAGAGATAACTACTTTTGACCACTCTGCTTTTAATTCTGTTAGTTACCTCCATAACTCTAAATTACTTAGCTTTTGATCCACAGCACTTACTACACCATGTAATATGCAATGTTACACGTCTCTGTTTTGTTTATTGTCAGTCTCCTTCATGCGAATGAAAGCTCCACAAGGACAGCACATTTTCCCTTTTCTGTTCATTGCTCTACCTCAGTGCCCAGCATGGGGCCTGCACACACAGAGTGGTCAGTGAACATACAGAGGTGGGCAAGAGTAGGTTTACAGTTCTAATACACATAAATACAAGAATTAATAAATAATACAAGAATAAAGTGTCTCATGTACTCACAGCTGTAAACCTACCTTTGCCCACCCCTGTACAGTAAATAAAGCAGGGGTGTCAAACTCATTTCCATCGGGGGCCATATCAGCCTTGCAGTTGCCTTCAAAGGGCCGAATGTAATTTTTAGGAGTGTATAAATGTTAAGTACTCCTTAACTAGGGGCAAGGCGCTCACTGCTGCCAGGTAGAAACAAGGTGCCCAGCCGGATAAAACAAGGTGCAGGGCCGGATTCGGCCTGCAGGCCTTGTGAAATAAAAGAAATAAATATCGAAATAAGCCAGGCGGTGAGGGACAAATACCATATGATCTCACCTTTAACTGGAACATAATAAATAGAAGAAAAAAGGAAACAAAATATAACCTGAGACATTGAAGTTAAGAACAATTTTACAATGGGCAGGGGGGAGTGGGGAGGGGACAGTGAGGAGAGGGGATTACAGGAACTACTTTAAAGGACACATGGACCAAATCAAGGGGGAGGGTGGAGGTGAGGGAGGGAGGAGAGTTCAGCTGGGGTGGGGTGGAGGGATGGGGAGAAAAGGCACACAACTGTAATTGAATAACAATAAAAAATGTTTTAAAAAAAGAAATATCTATATTTTGTTATCTAAATCTTTAAGTACACTTCTTGAGTCTCTCCATTAAAGGTGAGGAATTTTGTTCATAACCCCTCTTTTCCCCAACTTTTGTTGGGTTATAGTTTATTTTTAATTTTTCTAATGATTCACTTTATAATTTTAAGTAATGTAACTTCTGTTTCTTTTTTTCCTCTATCAAATTTCTACTTGTAAATCCCCACCTCCGTGTAAGATGAGGAATCTAGGATTCAATATGCTCAGCTACATCCCTAATGGCATATTAATCACATATGCCATTACTTTTATATTGTAGAGGTGTGTAACATTTATTTTTTGATTTATAACTATCTCCTTTTCTGTGTCTACAAAAAATTCTATAAATAGAAAGCCAGTAAATAATTTACAATATGGTGATAATATAAATAGTACTCACTGCAGAACCAGGTAGTAGCTGGAACTATAGAGAACACAACTCTATTTGCTTCCTAAGATTTATGACAACTTATAATTACTTTCTTTATATGTTTTTTCTGTATTTCTTAGTAAACCATAAACTCTATTAAAATGGAATTGTTGGCCCTGGCTGGTGTTGCTCATTGGGTTGAGTACCTGCCTGAAAACAGAAGGTCGCCAGTTTGATTCCCAGGCAGGGCACATGCCTGGGTGGTGGGTCAGGTCCCCAAATGGGGGCATGTACATCAATGTTTCATCTCCCCCTCTCTCTTCCTCTCTTCCCCTTTCTCTAAAAATAAATAAAATCTTTCAAAAATAAAAATTAAATCAAAATAGGATTGTTATACACAGAAACACACCCCTTGTTGATTAGTGTACATCATCCACAGCCCTTACTACCATGCACTCAATCATTGTATGTTTATAGACAGAGGGGTACTTCGTGGAAGGAAAGGGAGGGGAGAAAAGATCAGGCCATCAAGGCCATCAAAGCCAGTCAATTTTAGACATTAAATATCACTATATAACATCCATCCTCCAGCATCAATCTGTGATAGAGTTAGTAGAAGGAAATAAGTCTGCATAACCTATAAGCTCTATCAGTCCAGGAAATGCCAACAAAAGGTTAGAATAAGAAAGTAGTATCCTGTTTTTGTTATTTTCTAATTTTTTACAATAAACATTTATCGTTTTTAATAACCCATTTCTTATTCTTAAAAGTCTTCTATGTTGAGGGGAGTAAGATACTGGGTTTTCCTCCCTTAGTTCTTTAATAAAGTTCCGGAAAACTTCAATTTTAACTGCAAACAGGAAAAGTACTATTCTATCCCTTAACAAGAATATACCCATAAAAATCAGTAACAAAATAATCCACCTCCAAGTCTCCAAAAGGAAGCAGAAAAATGCTTCTGAAACAAAACAGAAAAACATGGAAGGTAGAAGAGGCATAGCTGTGGAGGTCAATTCTTTGTGATCTAGGGTTTTTAACATCTAAATCCTCCTTCCCATGTTCGTTACAAATCTCCATGAGGTCTTAAAATAAAACAACAAAACCAAGTTCCAACCTGGCCACTACTACCTATTCACACACAAAGCTTGTCAGCTAGGTCAGAAAAACCATTAAAAGAAAAATACTTGAAAATTCCAGAATCATTTTTCCCTTCAAGAACAGCATTGGTCTCAATACCTATATTGAGTGAGAATACCAGCCAGCCTAGCCCCACCCCACAGACACCCATATACACCCACTCGGAATCTTGGAGTATACCCAGGAGCCTAAAAATAAAAATACTTACACATAAAATGATTATATGTTAGCCTGTAATTCTCACTCTTCCCACAAATAGCTACAAGCATATCATGCAACTGCAAACAGCAGTCTCTCACACCTTCCTCACAGATTAGAAGGATAATAATAGCTTTCCACAACTCAAGTCTCCGGTGGAACACCAAATATTCATAAATCAAATGAAAGTAGAAAATCCTTTTATGGCAACATAGTACTCTCCTTCAAACTAATTACAATTAGATAGGCAAACATAGATGTGCTATGACATATCTGTAAACTGAACTAGAAAATATATCAGCCATCAGCTATTTAAAGCATTATATGCAAAATTCTGACCTAAATCTCAAAATCACCAGTGCAACATGCTGTGATGGATTATACTAATCACTAATCAGCATTTATTATCAGAAAATAAGTTGACTATTTTAAAATACTGTATTTCAACATTTTTAAATATTCTGTCCATTTTATTAAAGAGTTATAAATGTCACTAGGGGCAAGAAACATGCTGCTACCTTAGGAACTCCATGAAAAGATTAACAACAGACCAAAATGTTTAAATCCCATTCGAGGACAATTTGACAGAATCAATCAAATAAATAGTAAATGTGCATACCTCTGACCTAGAAGTCTCACTTTTAAAATTATTCTCTATAAGACATATTTCACATGTTCAAGGTTATATATGCAATGATGTTCAATTATTGTACTATTTCTGCCAGCAAAAAAGAGAAAGAAGAACTTAAATTTTCACGAACAAGAGATGATTAAATAATGGTATCTCCAAACCATGGAATAAAATACTACTGTTAAAAAAAAAAAATCCTTGAGTAAATGCCTATACTGACAATGTCCATAAAGAAATCCATGATATATTCTGAAGGGTGGGGGGAAGCACGTTACAGAACTATGTAATACAATCCTATCAGTATACAAAAGTATATACATATGTATGTTTGTCTAAACACAGGAATTATTTGGATAATAAGCTATTTCTAAAGGTCAGATGAAGCCAGTATTTCCCTCGTATGTACACTTTTTTAAAACATTTTTTATTGTTAAGTACAGTTGTCCCCATTTTTCCCCCACCAGCATGTACACTTTCCTTTCTTTGTAACTCATTTTACTTTTATATATATACACATACACACACGCACTAAACTAAAGGCTTAAATAGGGACCTCAACCATTCACACTAATTATTGGGCTAGGCCCCAGGCTGATAAAGTCTCTGTGAGTAGCAGGAGGTTGGGGGGCAGGCAGAGAACCTATAAATTAAAGAGCACAGGTATCTCTGCTTCCACCCTCAGAATGTAGTGTATCAGGTTTCCAACACCAGGCATTCAGGTTGTATGACCTTAATCTGATTCTCCTAGAGACCTAAAATTACAGAACCATGTGCCTAAGGCAGCACTGTTTTGGAGGCACACCCCCTGAAAACAGCATCTCTGCTAGGAGCAGCGATGGCACTTAAAACTACAGTCAGGTTAATTGTGGTTTTTTTTAATCATTCTTACCAATCAGTTAATCAAGTCAATTGTAAGGTCTCAGCATGAGTTCTCAGCATGACAAATATCTTATCAAGCAGACACTTAGAAGCAAATACAAGGTTATTTACTAATCATAGCTGTTCTCTACTTACATCAGCAATCTGTGCCACTTAGTTTGAAAGAGTCAAGTTTCAGGTTGTATAGCCTTCCCCAATGACTCCAATCCTCACTAATATCCTGATTTCTTAAAATCCTAAAATATTAAAAATTGTTTGTAGTCATATTATCTTTCCTTTTATACCCACATCCCATATATTATGATCAGTTCAACACAAAGTTCAACAAATCCTACCGGACTCATTAAACTCTATGAATAAACACAATGAAAAGGTGCACATGTTCACAAGCCAATAACCACAAATCTGAATTCCAATCCTCTGAAAACCCAAAAACTTTTGTAACCTGTTCAGTGACAAAACCATCCCTGAACTGATACATCAATACCAATGTGTTTGATGATGGAGTTGGGCGACATGCCCCGCAACCTTGCTTGGAAAGTTAGATAATATATAGATGGATGTGTGGCATATCAACTTATTTAAATTAGAAATTCTGAATTCTGGCCCAAAAGATCTTGGATTAGGTATTTTAGGCTAAAACAAAACATCCACAACATTATAAAGACATCTATAATCAGGCAGAGCTACACAAGTTTTTAACTCTAAAATATTTTCTTAAGCAAGGTGGTAGGTAACCAGGTAATAATTGTACAATTCTTTTTGAATGAATGAAACATTTCCTAAATTTAAAATTTTAAGTGAAAAATTATAGGTACACACTGTTTTATTTACCTCCTAACAAAAGCATTTGAATTCAAAATGTTTGTTTTTTCCTTGAAACAGTAACAGCAATTAGGAAGAAGAAAGTTTTAAAGTGGTTAAGGGTCTTAAAAACATTCATTTTTTTAATCCAATAATTCCATAAACAGGAAACCAATATACTTAAATGATTCAAAATGTAGAAAAAATCAGCTACACTATGAATTATGATATACCACCTTTATTAGTAAACTTCAACTGAGAAATGTTTAAGTGAACTCTTTATGACTTAACATGGTGCCTACCGAAAACATATTTACAACCAATGTCTGATAAAAAATGTTTATAATACAGTAAATGAAAGTGGATATACATTTAACATACTCATGACTTTATAAATACATACATATATATAAAGTCCTGAGTATATTAAATGTATATCCACAGTCATGAGTATGTTAAATGTATACGTGTGTGTCTGTGTGTGTGTGTACATAAGAATAGCAAAAAAATGAGAGGAAATCTGTTTCTTTTCTTCTTAAAAGTCAAAATTTTCCAAATGGGTCTCAGTTCACAGCACAGCCTCTCCCAGGTGCCTCCAACCCCAACCCAGGCAACTACCAACCACAGCTCACTTTGTAGCTCCTATTGGGTGGTTCTGAGATGGACACAGGAGTGGCTCACCTGGGCCTGCACAAGAGCCCCTACTAAAAGGCCCAAGAACCAAAACACGCAGTGGGCAGCTTCAGACTGAAACAGAGCAACCATCCCATTAGCTCCAAAAACAACACCCAAAGAGTGGTCTTGGCACTACTGGGGCACATCTCACTCCATGCAGTCAGCCCCTCACAGCAGTTTGTCCTCTGTAGTCATGCTCAGTACTCACAGCCAGTCAGTCTGTGGGTTGGTCCCATCCACAACATGCCAAAAGAAACCAAGGCTCAACTACCACAGGAGGACACACATAACCCACACAAGAGACACTCCTAGAACACCTGGTTCAGGTGAGCAGTGATACTGAGCCACTGGACCCCACAGACACCTACTACATAAGGCCAAGACTGGAAGATATGGCAGATCTACCTCATAAATAGAAACAAACCCAAAGAGGCAGCCAAAATGAGGAGACAAAGAAACATGTCACAAATAAAAGAATAGGACAAAACTTAAGGGAAAAAAGGACAAAAAGTAGGAGAGCAATCTACCGGATACAGAGTTCAAAACACTATTTATAAGGATGCTCAATGAATTTAGGGAAAGAATAGATGAACTCACTAAGAACTTAAACAAAGAAACAGGAATCATAAAAAAGGACATAGAAACCATAAAAAATCACAAATAAATAATTCAATTAATCACATATTAGAAATCAACAGCAAATTAGATGAAGCTGAGAATCAAATCACCAATTCAAAGACAAGGTAGCAGAAAACAATCAGAATGAAAGAAAAAGGAATAAAAAAAAATTGGGATAGTTTAAGGGACTTATGGGACAACATCAAGCATACCAACATTCACATCATAGGGGTACCAGAAGAAGAGAGAGAGCAAGGAATAGAGAACCTATGTGAACAAATAATGATGAAAAACTTTCTTAACCTGGCTAAGGAAATAGACATACAAGTTCAGGACATATAAAGTCCCAAACATGATGAACCCAGAGAGGCCCACACCAAGAGACATAATTAAAATGCCAAAGGTTAAAGACAAAGAGAAAATGTTTAAAGCAGCAAGAGAAACGCAGTCAGTTACCTACAGGGGAGCTCCCATACGATCAACTGATTTCTCAACAGAAACTTAGCACACTAGAAGGGATTGGCACAAAATATTCAAAGTAATGAAAAACAAGAAGCTACAACCAAGATCACTCTACAAAGCAAAGCTATCATTTAGAATCAAAGGAAAGGTAAAGAGCATCCCAGACAAAAAAAAAAAAAAACAAAGGCTAAAGGAGTTCATCACCACCAAACCAGTATTGCAAGAAATAGTAAAGGGACTTCTTAAAAACTAAGGAAAAAAATGTTAAATTATGAATGATAAAATGGCAACTACATAACTATCAATAATTACTTTAAATATAAATGGATTAAATGTACCAATCCAAAGACAAAGGTGGCTGAAGGATAAGAGAACAGGACCTATATTTATGCTGCCTGTAAGAGACCCACTTCAAATCAAAACAAAAACACAGACTAAAAGTAATGAGATGGAGAAAACTAATTAGTACAAATGGAAATGGAAAAAAAAAAAAAAAACCTGGGGTAGCAAATATGTATAGCAGACAAAACAGACTTTTAAAAAGGCTATAAAAGGAGACAATGAAGGACATTACATAATTATAAAGAGATGAATCCAACAAAAGGATATTACCCTTACAAACATTTACATACCCAAGGTAGAAGCACCTAAATATATAAAACCAATTTTGACACACATAAAGGGAAAGAATGACAGTAACAGTCATAGTAACACCCCATTGATATCAATGGATACATCATCCAGACAGAAAATCAATATGGATAAAAGCAGCCTTAAATGAAACCTTAGTCCAGATGGATCAAACTGATACTTTTAGAATATTTCACCCTAAAGCAGCAGAATACACACTTTCCAAGAACATATAAAATGTTTTTCAGAATAGACTACATGTTAGGCCACAGAACAAGTCTCATTAAATTTAAGAATAATGAGATCACACCAAGCATCTTCTCTAATCACAATGGTATAAGATTAAAAATTAATTACAAGAAGAAAACTGAGAAACATATAAACACACAGAGGCTAAACATGATACTAAAAATGAATGGCTTAACAATTTGATGAAGGAAGAAATCAAAAGACACTTTAAGACAAATGAAATAAAATTACAACAAACTAAAACCTATGGGGCACAGCCAAAGCAGTTCTAAGAGGGAAGTTCATAGCTGTACAACCCACCTTGAGAAATAAACAAAAAAAAATCTCCAATCTACAATGTAACCTTAAACCAAAAGGAACTATTAGAAAAAGAAGAACAAACAAAGCCCAGTCCTCTAGGGGATGAGCACAGGGTGAGTTCACAACTCAGGCTGCCATTTCTTGGCATCTCTGGAGCAGCCACCCCATCCTCAATCTTGCTTGGGACCTCTCCCCTCTGGTCACAAAGCATGGTCATCCCAGCCCAGTAACAGACATGCTGAGCTTCTTCCACAGAACACTCAGGCATCAGTCAATACATAAAATGCTGAAAAGAAATGACTCCAAGGAGATCAATTAACTGCTACACACATTCCTACAGCTGGAGATTCTAAGTCCATCATCCTGTGTTGGATGTCCCTTCAGGATGGTACTGATGTTAGTGTGGACTTGCTGAAAAAAGCCAAACATCAAGATCTGTTTGATCAGATTATGTACCACCTGGACCTTACTGAAAGTGACAATTTGGACTGAGATTTATGGATTTGGCACAAGTAGCACATTAGCTGGATGGTACAAATAGTATCAAAATGGTCCTGACTGGTATAGCTCAGCTGGTTGGACATCATCCCACAAAACAAAAGGTCACCAGCTTGATTCCCAGTCAGGGCACATGCCTGGGTTGTGGGTTCAGTCCCCAGTCAGGGCACCTACAGGAGGCAACTGATCGATATTTCTGACATCAAAGTTTCTCTGTCTTCCTCTCTCCCTTTTCCTCTCTTTAAAAATAAATAAAATCCAAAGAGTATTAAAAAGCACATAAAAACTGGTTCACCCTATTATCTGCATTTTCAAGTTAAGTTTTATTCCTCAGAACCAAATTATCTTCATGAAGAGCTAACTCAGCATTATTTGTTCTTCAATTGATTAAAACAAGATGTTCTCAGTGGAAATTAGAGTGTCCCTTAGATACAACAGTTCAGTTGGCAGTTTATAACTTGCAAGCTGAACTTGGTGATCATGCTAAGCATTGTCCTGAACATGAACCTGAGTGATATCTCAGGAGTTTTTTCAGGATATCTCAGGAAAAGATTTGTATTTGCGAAGAAGATACCCATTTTCACTCCACCTCATGCCATCCAAATAGATTGAGGTTATAAGAATCAGACACACTAAAAGCACACTCGAAAGGAAACATATCCAGATAAAATATATCTGTCTGTAGTGATATTTTTCTAAGATGACCCATGCCTTAACTTCACTTAAGTGCCTAAAATTCTATACTTTTCATTAATATAATATTTCATTAAAAAGTTATATGTTGAGAAACACAAGTATTTTAATTTACCAAATGGTCTAGAAATCACATTAATAATGTGATTCATGTACACAGATAAATCTAAATGGTTACTTTTGCATGTTTAACTAGATAATCAATAGTTAACTGAATGGTTCCATTACTACTGAATAGTTGTACAAAATGGAAAATGTGTTTACTTTTGTCTTTTCAATTTCCTCTGTTTTCTCTTTTATCTCATGCATTTAATAAATTTCCCAATTTGCAACAGCTTAATAATCTGGCCTTGTACAACCTTTAAAATAAAATTCTGAAGCCAAAACTAAAAAATAGTAATAATAATCACAAAGCCCAAAGTGAGGAGAAGAAAGGAAATAATAAAGATCTGAGCAGAAATTAGAACAGCATCCAAGAAAACACTACAAAAGATCAATGAAACCAAGAACTGGTTCTTAATACAATAAACAGAATTGATAAACCTTTACCTAGACCAATCAAGAAAAAAAGAAAGAGGACCCAAAATAATGAAATCAAAAATAAAAGAGAAGTAACAACTGACACCGTAGAAATACAAAGGATTATAAGAAAATATTACAAACAACTGTATGCCAATATATTGAACAACTGAGATGAAAAGGATAAATTCCTAGAATCATACAATCTTCCAAGACTGAAGAAACAGAAATAGAAAATATGAACAGACTAATAACTACTAAGGAAATCAATCATTAATCAAACTCCTAACAAACAAAAGTCCTAGACCAGATGGCTTCACAGATAAATTCTACCAAACATTCAAAGAAGAACTAACACCTATACTTCTCAAACTAATCCAAAAAATTCAAGAAGGAATGCTCCCAAACTCGTATTACAAGGACAGCATTACCCTGATTCCAAAACCAAACAAAGACATTACAAAATAATAAAAACATGGGCCAATATTTCTGATGAACATAGATGTAAAAAATCCTCAACAAAATATTAGCGAACCTAATTCAGCAATACATTAAAAACATCATACACCATGACCAACTGGAATTTATCCCTGGGATGTAAAGTTAATATCTTGCAAATCAATTAAATAGCTTCAAATCAACTTACATGATACACCACATAAATAAAACAAAGGATAGAAATTATATGATTATATCAATAGATGCAGAAAAAGCAACTGACGAAATCCAACATCCATTTATGATAAAAAAAACTCTCAGCAAAATGGGAACAGAGAGAACATACCTCAGCACAGCAAAGGCCATCATGACAAACTCACAACTAACATCACTCTCAACAGTGAAAAGCTAAGTCTTAAGATCAGAAACAAGACAAGGAAGACCACTTTCACCACTTCTATTCAACATAGTAGTGGAGCTTCTAGCTACAGCAATCAGACAATAAAAATTCTTTTAAAAAAAGAGAAGGATCCAAAAATTTTTTTAAAGAAGTAAATCTGTCATTAGCAGATGACATGATACTATGCAAAGAGGACCCTACAGAGTCCACCAAAAAAATATTCAAAATTGGTACCACTTTAATACACCAATAATAAACTACCAGAAAGATAAATTAAGAAAACAATCCCATTTACAACTGCATCTAAAAATAAATTTAACCAAGAAGGTAAAAGACCTGTACTTGAAAAAATTAAAAAACACTGAAGAAAGAAATTTAAGATACAAATAAATGGAAACGTATTCCATGCTCACAAATAGGAAGAATCAACATCCTTAAAATGTCCTCACTACCCAAAGCAATCTTAGATGTAAATGCAATCCCTACCAAAATACCAATGGCATTTTTCACAGAACTAGAACAAATAATCCTAAAATTTATATAGAATCACAAAAGAACCCAAATAGCCACAGCAATCTTGAGAAAGAAGAAAAAAGATGGTGACAGCACACTACCTGATATCAAACTATACAAGGCTATAGTAATCAAAACAGCATGGTACTGGCATAAAAGCAGACACATATATCAATGAAACAGAATGGAGAGCCCAGAAATAAATGGTCAATTAACCTATGACAAAGAAAGCAATAATATACAATAGGGTAGTAAAGACTATTCAATAAATGGTGTAAAGTCTATTCAGTAAATGGTGTTGGGAAAACTGAACAGATACATGCAAAAAAAAATGAAACTAGATCACTTTTTTATACCCTATATAAGAATAAACTCAAAATGGATTAAAGACTTAAATATAAGACTCTAAATCATAAAACTGCTAGAAGAAAACAGGCAGTAAACTCTCTGACATTGCTCTTAGTAATATTTTTTGGATATGTCTCCTCCAGCAAGGGAAAAAGAAAAATAAATAATTAAATGGGACTACATCAAACTAAAAAGGTTTTTGCACAGCAAAGGAAACCATCAACAAAATGAAAAGACAACCTACTGAATGAGAGAGGGTATTTACCAGTGATACATCCAGAAAAAATTAATATCCAAAATATATAAGGAACTCATACAACTTAAAACTAAAAGACAATCTGATTTAAAAATGGGCAATCTGTATTAACACTTCTCCAAACAGGATGTACAGACGGTCAAAAAACATGAAAAAATGTTCAATGTTACCAATCACCAGAGAAATGCAAATTAAAACCACAATGAGGTATGAAGAGCTATCATCAATAAATAACAAACAAGTGCTGGTGAGGATGCGGAGCAAATGTGCACTGCTGGTGGGATTGCAAATTGGTACAGCCACCACTGAAAACAGTATGGAGGCTACTCAAAAAATTAAAAATAGAACTACCATATGATCCAGCAATCACACCTCTTGAAATTTAAAACAATAATTCAGAAAGATATTAATGCACTCCTTTGTTCATTGCAGCTTTATTTATGATAGCCAAGATATGGAAGCAACTTAAGTGTCCATCAACAGACAATTGGAAAAAGATGTGGTGCATACATAAAATGGAATACTACTCAGCCATAAAAAATGAAATCTTGCCATTTGCAATAACATGGATGGACCTAGAGCTCATTATGATAAGTGAAATAAGTCACACAGAGAAAAACAGATTTGACTCCACTTACATGTGAAATCTAAAAAACAAAAATGAGCAAACAAACAAACTCCTAGATACTGAGAACAAACTGAAGGTGGGAGGGTGCTTGTGGGGGCTGGATCAAAGGGGTGAAGGAATTAAGAAGTATAAAATGGCACTTACAAAATAGGGGGATGAAAAGTACAGCATAGGGAACATAGGCAATAATACTGTAATAACTCTGTATGGTATGAGGGGTGTACTAGACTCACCGGGGGATCACTTCCTCGATTCTATTAATGTCCAACCACTATGCTGTACACCTGAAACTAAAATAACATTGAATGTCAACTGTAATTGAAAAAATAAATAAAATTAAATTTAAAAACTGATAATTCTATTACTGGAAAATTTTTAAACATGTCTGGAAGTAGGTGAGTATATGAATCCACTCTTTCAACAGTAAATTTTATAAAATCTAAATACAGATCAAGTATTTCTGAGAAAAACCTAGCATCTGAGTTAAGATATGCTGTAAAAGTATACAATTGATCTCAAAGACTTAATTTGAAAAAATAATGTAAAATTGCCCATTAATAATTTTTTAAATATGTTTCAACCTGTCAAAATGACATTTTGGATGTTTCTGGTTAAATTAAATACATTATAAAATTATAAAATCTAACAGTTTCTTTTTACTCTATAATGTCATCCCTAAAATTTTAATTACATATGTGTCTCATATTATGTGTCTATTGGACAGCACTTTCTAGAGGTTCCTGTTGCCCCATGATAGCCATCAACAGGTCAGTGAACAGCATCCACCATCCCTCTAGCTCAGTGCTGTCCAACAGGACCTTCCTGATTATGGAAGTGTTCTGCATCTGATGACGACTGGGTGGTGGTGATGGTGGTGATTGTATCTGACTCACAGATCCCTTAGGATATTGTGGAGCCAGAGTTCTTGGGGGACTGGAGAATACCATCTATTATTTTCACTTTTCTCTGGGGGAAAGGAAGTAGCTACAAAAACTGCACATCAGTGCTGTGCCACAGAACTTTCTGTGACAGTGGAAATGCTGTTTATTTGTACTGTCCAATACAGGGCCACTAGTCCTGTCTGGCTATTGAGAAGATGGAGTATTGCTAGTGCGAGTGAGGAAGTAAATTTTAAACCTTATTTCATTTAAATTAGTACAAATTTAAATAGCCATATATGGCTAATGACTATTGTATTAGCCAACACTGCTTCTAAGCCTACCTTCTCCATCTGAAAGTCTGGGAGTCACCTTAGTCTCCTCCATCCCCATCAACTCTCCTTTCCCCCTCAGAAGTATACACACACAGAGATACTGAATTACCCAGGCCTGTGTTCTTTAAAGCTTTCAATTCTGTATGCTTCTAGACCTTCACTGTCACTGCTTTCCTTTCCGATGGGTCCTACATGACCCTTAAGACTCAGGAAAGAGGTAAAAGCTAAAGACAGAAAAACAAATACTCGACATACAGATAAAAAATTAAATATAGGAGATGAATCATCCACAGAAATTCAAACATTTAATGAATGGGTAGAAAAAGTTCAACAAAGGTGATTGAGAAAGAGAGCCCAGAGACCCAGGAAGAAAATCTGAAGCATAATCTGAGGACCTCAAAAGAAGTGACAGTTTTACAAATGAAGGAGAAATCAACTGTCAAAGGCTGCTTAGTAGGCACTCTTGAAGATGGCTCTGAAATATCATTCAGATGAATACAACTCTGCCTCCTAGTATTCATGCTCTTGTGGGACCACCACTCCCCCTCCCCTTGTGTGTGTTGGACCTAGTAACTCCCTTCTAATGAACAGAATACAACAAAAGTGCTAGAATGTCACTTCCTAGATTAGGTTACAAAATCACTCCCCATCTCCTCCACAGAATTCTCACCTAGGAGAAGCAAGATGCCATGTAGCTTATAATCCTATGCAGAGACCCAAATGGCAAAGAGACTGATTTCTCCAGCAAGAGCTAACAAGGACTTCAAATCTCCCAAGAGCCACATGAGTGAGCTTGGAAGCAGACTCTCCCCCAGTCACCTTTGAGATGACTGCAGTCCTAGTCAACATTTGATTGCAGCCTTATGATTGACCCTGAATCAGACACACCACACCCAGATATCTGATCCACAGAAATGTTGAAATAATAAATGTTTGCTGTTTTCAGTTTGGAGGTAATTTGTGCCATGGCAATACACAACCAGTAAGCTGCTAAGAGGTAAAATAAGGGGACAGAAAAGAAGCCATTGTCTTTAAAGACATTAGTAACCCTAGCAAAACAGTTTTCAGTGTAATTGTGGAGACAGAGACAAGACAGAAATAGATTGAGAACATCACTGGTGAAGAAATGGAGATGTATAGCAAATGTAGTCAATTCTTTTAACAAATTCTTTCAGAGAACAATTTAGAGCAAGAGTTAGAGAAAGGATGAAGTTGAAGAGTTTTTTGTAAAGATGAGAGACACTTTTTAAAGTTTAAGTGATGATAATAAAAAGCCAATAGGTGGAAAAATACATTCTTAAAGAACTTCATTCCATTTTCAAGAAATCCCAGGGTACCTCCTTCCATGCAGCCCTTTCAATTAGAGGTTATTAAGGTTCTCATACTCCATACCCAACATTGGAAAATGAAGCTGGTACCAATCATTCTTCCAATGCCAACCCCAGACTATCATTCCTGAATCCTCACGTAAAATCCTTGTTACTCTGATTCTCATGCTATTCAGCAACACAGTCTTCTACTTCTTACTCTGAGCTAATAACCACCTGGACTTCCAGAGATCCACACTCATTAAGGATATGCGGGCAACTAGTTCGCACTGCTACTATCTTTTATGCCACCACTCCAGGGTCATTTCAATACACACATGAATAAGTCACCTAACACCAGTTCCTCAAATCCATCATCCTCAGTAAGCAACTCTCTAATCCCTGGATATAGCCATTTACAACCAACTGTGAAGTCAGTTTTATTATTATCCATTCATTCATCAAATATGTAGTAAGTCTCTATTATCTGCTCAGCAGAGAACACATGATCCCTGTTCTCATGAAATCTAAATCATATTTTTTCACATTTTCAACAAAAATAGCATGAAAAATAGCTTAAGTATAGATTCATTACAATTACTACGTTTCTTTATTTATCAGTCTAGGAACCACATCAATTCTAGGAAATCAGAATTATTGTCTGATGTGACCTAGTGAATCTATGCTGAATCCTAGTGAACACTACTTCCCTTGACAAGGCTTCCATAACTACCTTTTAAATACTGTATTCCAAAATAGTGCTAGAGCTCAGTATTAGATTCATCAACCCATACATGTGTAACTATGATGCCCAACACAGTAGCCACGAGTCGCAATGGCTATTTAAATTAATTTCAATAAAATTAATTCAGTTTCTCAGTCACACTAGCCATAGTTCAATAGGCACATGTGATGAGGTGGCTACTGTAATGAATGGTAAAGACATAGAACACTTCTATCAGCACAGAAAACTCTATTGGACAGTGCCGATCTAACATTTTTGTCATTCACTTCCTTCCTCCCAGAAAAAAACATAAAATGATAGGTGTCATTTTCTTTTCTTTTTTTTTTTTTTTCATTTTCTAGTCTCCTGACAACTCTCTGGGGATCCACAAACATCCTAAGAAATCCCATTCCATCATCACCATCATCACCATCACCATCGCCACCACCGACCATCATCATAAGAGCAGTTAATTTTTATTGACTACCTACTATATTCCAAGCACTTTATTAAAAGCTTTGTAAGTACTGCTTGCTTTATTCTTCAACAGTTACACTCCCATTTTATGAGAAAATTCCCATTTTATGGATGAAAAAATTAACTGAGTTTTAGATAATAAAGTAACTCACTCAAAATTAAACAGCGAGGAAGTAACAGCTATCCATAGGCAGTTTAACCAAATTAATAATGTAATTATTTTGCCCTTTTTAGACAACACACTTTTAACTAAAAGAAGTGATACCAACACCTCACACTGGCATCTGACATTGCAAACTACTTTCAGATCCCCTAACTTGCCCTGCAGCTTTCTTGGCTTAGGGCTCTGCACATGCCGTTCCTTCTGCTTGCATGCTTTTCATTTAACCAACTCCTACTTATCCTTAAGATCTCATCTTACATCTTCCCGCCATCCAGTTTAGGGATCCACTCTATGAGCTGATGTAGAAAACCCAGTATGTCACCGACTGAACACTACAAACTCCGGCTAACTTTTCCTCTTCTCACACTAGTATGAAACTCCTTAAGAATAAGGGAGCCTGTCCCTTATTCATCATGGAATCCATCTGGTCTGGCCCAGGACTTGGAACACAAACAGTACTCAATAAACATTTGATAAATGAAGGAAAAATGGAACAAGATGCAAAGATAATCAAACCACTTCACCAGGATCCTGGTCAGGCAGCTCAGTTGGTTAAAGCATCATCCCAATGTACCAAGGTTGCAGGTTTGATCCCTAGTCAGGGCACATACAAGAATCAACCAATGATGCATAAATAAGTGCAACAACAAACTTGCGCGTGTGCTCGCTCACGCTCTCCCTCCTTTCCCCTCTCTCTCTTTTCCCCTCTCCGTCTCTCCCTCTCTCTCTCCCCTCCTCTGTCTGTGTCTCTCTCTGTCTCTTTCTGTCTCTGTCTCTGTCTGTCTGTCTGTCTCTCTCTCTCTCTCTATATATATATATACACACATATGATAATTTTAAAAATAATTTCACAAGTCTTCAAACAAATAAAACATTATCTAATTTGACTTTTACACAACTCTATGCTTCTATTCAATCATAGAATGTTAAAATATGAACTAAATGTCTTCACTGCCAATTAGCTGGTAACAAAGTATTTCACAAACATTTTTCCCACATAATAGGCAAAACAATTCTTAAAAACTAAAGGAGGGGTGATTGCTCATGGGTTTGGGGGTTGTTTGGGAGTGATATAAACATTCTAAAATTGGTTGTCAGGATGGTTGCACAAACAAAATTGAATTGTACACTTTAAATGGGTGAATTGCAAGTCATGTGAATTATCTCCCAATAAAACTATAAGACAAAGTTATGAAACAAAGAGTCTGCAGCTAGACTTAAATTATGAAAAAAAATTAAGACTGCAAAAAACACCTAAGAGATAAAAATACTTGTTATATTTATGTAATTTTAAAATAGCTAAATGCCACATTATTGCACAAAGTTTCACTGGTTAGGAAAAACAATAAATTGGAAATAGTAATTGCCTTCAGGAATAATAGGATGGGATAGGACTTACTTTTCCCTGTGTAATCATTTATACCTTCTGATTTGGTACATGTATTACCTATTTTTTTAAAAAATAAGTATACATAAGATTGTAACAACAAAGTCACTTCTCTACTTAGTGCAGTAAAAGTAGGTACTCCCAGGCTGCCTCTTTTGTTCCGAAGAGAATAAAGAATAATATATAAATCAATCTTGGGATATTTGTCTCATCTCACACTAGCAAGCATTTAGTCATTTCTCTGGTATTAGACATTATAATTAAGCAGCACTGCCTCTTAATCAACACTGACACACATTTAAACAATGACACAGTTGATCTTTCCCTCCTTGAAAATTTCCTTTCCTTCATTTCTAGGATATCACACTCCCCTGGTTTTCCTCACTCAGTGCCTCCTATCAATCTCCTTTGCTGGGTTCCTCCTCATTTCCCCAGAAAATATCTAGAGAGTAAGTTCCATGAAGGCAGGGCTTTTTGTCATCTTTATTCACTACTGTAACCCCAAAAGCTAAAAAAGTGCCCAGAACCATACTCAATAATAACTGTTAAATGAATAAATGAATGAAACAGTGCACCAAGACATGCTGAAGGCATAATGAAGAGCCATAAAAATAAAATACACTGCATGTAGCCTGTATTTTGTTTACTTGTTTACATATTTCTCTGAAAATTGATAGTTCATGTACTAATTGTTATTTGATTAACCAAAATACTTCATTCATTCCCTGTTCTTTCTCCATCAATGTTTTTGATACAGTATGTGTAAAATGCACATTTAACAGGTTTTATACTACTTCTAAAAGCATAAATGTGGTGTAGAAGAAGAGCAGTTGTTGCTATTACAACCTTCACTGTTGTTTTGTTTCCAGTATCAATGTTGAATTAACAGACTGATATACTCGTCTGACTTTACTAATAGGAAAAAAAAAAAAACACTTAAGCAGACTCAACAAGGATATCACAGTAATGACCAGCAAGTGACATTTCTTGTAAAATAAATTGTAGGGTTTTTACTAATTCAAAATATATATGCCCCCCTGTGTTCATTGCTGCATTATTTACAATAGTCAAGATTTGAAAGCAGCCCAAGTGCCCATCAGTAGATGAGTGGATAAAAAACCTATGGTACATTACACAATGGAATATTACTGGGCCGTAAAAAAGGGGGCAATCTTACCCTTTGCAACAGCCTGGAATGACTTGGACAGCATTATGCTCAGTGAAATAAAGAGCCAGTCAGAGAAAGACAAGTACCATATGATTTCACTCATATGTGTAATCTAATGAACAAAATAAACTAACAAAACAGAAAAAGACTCATAGAGAACAGACTGACAACAGTCAAGAGGGGAAAAGGGTTGAGGGGCTGGGTGAAAAAGGTGATATGATTAAGCACAAAAAAAAAAAAGAAAGAAAGAAAATCCTCACAGACACAGACAATAGTACAGCGTTTCCAGAGGGGAAGGGGGCTGGGGGGAGATAAAAGAGGCTAAAGTAGGAATAAATGGTGATGGAAGGAGACTTGACTTAGGGCAGTGAACACACAATACAATATACAGATGATGTATTATAGAATCATATACCTGAAACCAACAAAATGTCATTAACCAATGTCACCCCAATAAATTCAATAAATTTTTAAAAATGTAGGGGCTTTTTTCAGGCATAAGAAATTCTAAAGAGAAACAGGTAATTTCTACCTTTACACTGTCCCCAAATCATATGATCTCCTTCCCACAAGGAGAAGAATCACATCTTACTGTCAGCCATGCAAGTGTCATTTAGCAATACACATAGTTTCACCTGGAATCTTCACATTTGTCCCCATGGGTACCCAATTAAATCAAACTGTAATATAAAACCCCAAACTAAACATGTGAATTCAAATTTTTCCTTCTAAGTAATCCAAAATCAAAACTATTCATCATACCAACTTACAATTTGATCTATCTGGATACAGGTAAATTTTTTATTTATAATTAGAATCGGACCACGCCTTTTCTCTTAATAGCTATTGTATCATCTGATTTCCGTAAGTCTCTTCAGGCAGGCGGATTTGCTAGAAGGTAACAGTCTGCTCATTAAGTAGGCATGTTAAAAGAGGCAATGATCTGCAACTACTGACACTGACATCTGTAAATTTCTCTCTTGGGTTACAGGAAAGCACTTCCCTGGCTACGTTCCCAAATAAATTGAATAAGCCTTGGGAAAGTCATTGCCTAATTTCTATTTCATGATGGTCTCTCTTCCTCCACAAATAAATTATTGAGAGTCACAGCTACTTCCATCCATTACATAATACATGTCCATCACAGGCCCTGTGTCTGAGCAAGAAATAGCTTAGAACACTGGCAAGTAAGGCTGGTGAGTACTGGAATCTCACAGGGAGCAGGAATCCAGAAAAGAAGATTCTGATTTAATGTGCTAAGTTGTGAAACACCGATGTGAAGAACACTGAATACTGTTTACTCTTCGTAATATCTCCCTATGAAGTGGCAGGCACATGCCCCCAGTATGTTATTAAAGATCACTTTAAAGCAACTCACTCCAAGAACATTTCTCAGAAATTGAGGGGTCTACTGGAGAAAAAAAAAAAACTATTCTACTTCACTTTTGAAGTATTTCATAGAGAAATCAAAATTGAGAAATAAAAATAATAAATAATAGTGTTAAATGAACACAAATGTCTAAATGTCAAGGTCTATTGGGAAAAAAAAAGCTGTTAAGGACAGTTGTGCTTTAAAACATTTAAGCATTGTTCATATAATTAGCTCAACAGAACTGTTCAAATTGTTCATTTTATCCATCTAAAACAGTGAACCTTGACAACCACCTGCAACTATTACTCAGAAACGTGTCTTCCAAAGCAACCACCTGATTCTCAGGCCTTCTCTTAAGGGACCAAGACAGAGCTTGTAAATGTAGTGAAAAAAGATCTTTCCGACAATGAAAAAAGACTGGAAGGTAACACCTTTTAAGGACCAAAAAGTGTAATGAGACCTATTTCCCTAATGTTGCTACCTGACTGAAGTTCTTGAAGGGTGTAAAACTTCAAACCCACCCACTCTCACAATTCATTCTCTGAGCCAAGGCAGAGAAGAATTCTCTTCCCTCCCAATCCATCCGCTCACCCCGTCAGAAAGAAAAAACGAAAAATAACCAAAACCCTAAGGTAGAAATGTGGGACCTAGGGCAGTAGCTTCTCCTACTGCCTCAAAGGCAACATCCACAGCTAATCTTCCTTTTGAAATACAACTATTCATCTATCTTACCATTTCCCAGAAGCAAAAAAAAAAAAAAAAAAAAAATCCTCATCTTCAACATTTTACACCAATCACCCAAACCCACAGATCCACCCTGGCTGCACCCCAGCCTCTGCATGGCTCCCCAATTTCTCCATCTCGCCACCACTTCGCCCGTAACATCACTTCTCATCAACCTTTCACAATCGCTTCTCCAAGCGTCCAGAGCATCTCGCATCTCCCACCTCCCACCTCCCACCCCGGGTTCCCCAAATCTATAGCCTCCGCTCCAGTCCAATCCCGGAGCTCCGTTGGGTGGAGCCCGTCGGTGGGCTGGGGTGGGTTGAGACTGGTTGAGGGTGGGGTCGCCCCTCCCTGGACTTCCCCATCCCCCCCCCCCACTCCCCCCACCCCGGGCAGGGACTAGAAGGGGAGGGGGTCGTGAAGCCTCACCTACAGCTCCGCCTCTCCCCTCCCCGGGGGCGCGCTTCCCTGCCCCAGCCAGGGCCGTGTGGAAGAAGCAGGGTAAGAAAAGGCAAAAAGCCTCAGGGCCAGCGACCGGCGCGAAGCTCTAGGTCCCGCCCGACTTCCCAGATGCCACCACCGCGGCCGTCTCACCCTGCTCAGGGTTTCTGCCGTTGCTGCTACTGCTGCTGCCGCCGCCCCGGCGCCGCCAACACCGCCACCACCGCCACTACAGCCACAGCCACAGCCACAGCACGGCCCGGCGCCCACCTACGTCACTGCGCCCCGCCCCCTGCGCGAGACACCTAGCCCCGCCCCCAGGCTTCGTCCGGGTGGTATCCGGAGCTCCGCCTTCCCCCTTGCCTGGCCACCTCGTTTCCCCGCGTCCTCCGTGAACGCGTCTCCGTGGCCTGCAGGCCTCCGGCCCCTTCCAGGGAAAGGCGGGTTAAGGCCCAGGAGCCGACGGTGACTCAGGCTCCGGCGGTGGCTCAGCGCTGAAGCTGAGTCACGGGCGCGGGACGTCCACACGTCCACACCCCCATACGCGGCCCCTGCGGCCAAGGGAGCGGAGAGCCGGGGCCCGCTCAGGAAAGCCGCGGTAGGTGGGAGCTGGGAAAGGCGGCGTTTGTCTCCTTCTGCTTGCCGTAGGAGGTGGACCGGTCGGGCACGAAGAGCGGAATCGCTCTTACAAACCTTACAGTCGCCCCACCCCCGCCTTGGCACGGCCCGTTATACAAGCCTGAGACCGGTGCCGCTATAGGGAATAGCTCGAAGGATTGGCGGTGCGATCCCGCCTGCGCTCTCACGACCTCAGTGGGCACCCTGTGTCCTTGGGAAATTGGGTTTTCCCCACCCTTAGCTTTTGCGAAACGTGCCTCCTAAAATAGTAGTATCTGAGACATGTCCCTGGGGAAAAAACTTAGGTGTCGCAGGAGACACACGCCAGTGTAGGTCGTTTTCCTGTAGTGGTTCTGACGCAAGAGAAGAGCGTGGGCGGAAATTAATGTCCACGTGCAGTCCCTTCCGATGTGCCAGGTATTGTGTGCTACGTTGTCTTACATTGTCCTCACAACCGCAAGGCTTGGACGGTTGGTACTGTATTTTAGGCAACCCAGTGTTCCTGTACTGCATCGCAATCCGGTTTCGTTTGCTAGTGCCTTGCAAAAAGGATAACTGCACCAACTAATTTAAAGGTGTGGGTAAGCTATCACTAAACCAAGAACGTGAGTGATATGAACAATATTTATTCCCAACTTTTTAGTGTTTATTAAAAGAATTGGAAATGCCCTTGAAAGTACATTTTACCCCTACTCACACTCCACCACTACAACTAACCAGTTTACACCTCCTCATAATGCCCTAACATTTTCCTGTCTCTCCTCAGTAAGTACATTCATTCATTCACCAAATTCTACTGGTTCCTCCTGCGGAGAGGCTCTCTAATTGTTCCCTCCCATGTTCCTTATTGCAGTTCCCCATCTTGCTGTGTAGTCGCCCCCTTCAGTACATTCAGCATACGGCTACCAATTGTGAGACTGCCAAATAAGAATCCTAAAATATTTCATTTTCTTGAAAATCTGGCTATTTACCCAGGAAAAGCCATCATTTGACTGTTTTTCAAGAGAACTGAATCATATCTTTCTAGTTTCCATTTTGGCACTCTACTTGTGTTACCTTGGAAAATCACTCTACTTCTGGGTCCTACTCTTCTTAACTGTAAAATGGGGTGCGAACTAGATGTCTTGAGATCCACCGTATCCCTAAAAATGTGTAGATCTGGAGAGTTAAGATGCTAAACACTAAGTTATACAAACACAGGAATACTGTCAATATCACAGGCTCAGATTTTTGTTTTTTGTGTTTTGTTTCTGTCATTCCATTGGTTGGTTTTTCTTATGTCCTACTCTGCCCCCGATATTTTTTAAACCAACATTTAGAATTTGTTTACTAAAGCTGACTGAGCACATGAATTCATTGCCTCCTCTTCCTGATACCCCATTAAAATACTTATAAAGCAATAGAAAAGTCATACAAACCCATACAAAATAAAAAATGGGAAGGGAGCCCTATCTTTTTTAAACTTTACACACCAAAAGTAAATGCAGTCTGACTAAACAAATGGAAGAAACCATAATGTGTAATAGGTGCACAGGTTGCTGCAGCCAAGAAAGGGGCCCATCTGCCAGAAGTGATTTAGAGAAACTGAATTTAGAGACATACGAGAGCAAGAGTGAGAAGCAGGGCTGAAACACAGGAAAACTAAATAAAGGTCTGTATGTGGAACAGCACAATAACTAGGCATTTATCCCAAGTTAAAAATCAAGAGTTCTCATAATCTCTGGGGAGGAACTTGGGCAGCTATTTGAGGATTTATGACTAAGAGTAAAGCATTCTTCATTCTGGTAGGCACAATAGCCCATTTCCTACCCATGCAGTCTGGAGTGAACTTGTGAAAGATGGCAGAACCCTCTTAAGTTCACAACATTCCTAATCAGCATTCCAACTACCTCATCTTAAATATGAACAAACAACAAAGAATTATTAATAGTTAAGGAAAGTCTCCAACTTGATGGGAAGGGAGAAGATAAACAGAAAATGTAGCCACAAAGGAAACAAATTAAATGTACTCTATACATGTATACATGTATATTTTTTAAAAAATAGAATACACAAATTGCAAGAGAAAATATCAGAATTTGCAACAAAACTCTTTATGAAGTATTCATGTCACTTAACAGAAACCATGGCCCACTCAGATATCAAAGCCTAACTTACGCAATATAGACATTTATTAAGAATTAAATATAATAAATC